>NC_136675.1:867576-1467576 GCF_903797595.1 Erithacus rubecula
GTCTTCTTGTGTCAGTGCTGTCCAAAATGCTGCAAATGCAGCTGATAATTGATTCCTCAGAGGAGCTTGCTATGTCAGCAAGGAATGGAAAAATGATAATCTTAATATATAGTAGACAAGATGCTTTATAGCCTTGCTTCAACTGGGGCTAAATTCACTGCTAAGTGTACCAGCATCTCTAAATGGAAGGTTTCGTACACTTTGTATCTTTATTAGGAATCTTGAAAGGGCAATGTTCAGTGATTGGGAATGTCACAGGCCCTTTAAAGAGTGTTTCAATAAGGTATATTTCCAGGAAGAGGGAATTTACTTTTGGAGTTATTTTGCATGCAAGGAGCCTGTTGGTAGTAAATTTTTGGCTGTGTTTTATACAGTGCAGTTCAGAAAATTAGCAGGGAGCAGGCTTCAGAGAGAATGTGAGAAAACACTTGTGTTTTGGTTAAATTTCAGACCCTTGTGTAGCATTTTTCTCTCTCTGTTCTGCTATTTCAGTGCACATTGTAAGAAAGATGCCATTAACATTGGGAGGGGAAATGCCATTAAAATGTGGACATGCTCAAATACCACAGCAATGGGGTCTGGGTAATTATTTAAGACACCCTGAGGTTTGAAACAGCTGTTTGTCGGAAGCCACAAAAACATTCTGCCAATGATACCAGCTAGTCAGTGATGTTTCTAATCCAAGTGTCAAGCAGCACCCATCTCTGTGGGCTAGAGTTGGGAAGTGTGGTCTAATACTGCCCTTTCCTGTGTGCCACTGAGCAAAGGGAAGAGCCAGATTAGAGTTTTGGCCCTTGACATCACAGGTCACCAAAATGGAATCCTTCTTTTTTATTACAAATCTCTCAATTATTTCCAATGCATGCCAAATGCATTTCCAAATCTTCAGTGTGGGTTTAGAAAACTTCCAAATGGAAATAAAAGGCACGTTGACATTTCAGTCTTTGTTGATGCGGAAACAGATTGTGAAATGATCTTGCACATGTACAAATTCTGCCACAGTTACGAGGCTCCATTTGGAGAAATTAGTCCTGAGAAGTTAGTGGTTCTGTTTTGTCGAGGATCAGCTGCTTTGGCCATTTCTGGATCGTGGGACTCTGTGTGCTATTTCACTGCTCTTAGCCAGAGAGGCTTCCAAGAAGCAAAACTAGGGGTAGATCTTTGTTTACATTGAGGTTGGTGATAAGTCTTGTGTCTCTGTCCCGGCAGAGCTGGTGGAAGAAGTTCATGCCAGGAGCCCTGAAGTCATCCAGCGCTGCGCCCTGCCTGTGCTCTGGTCCTTGCTGGAGAACAAGGCACTGTCTTTCCACAGCGCCAAGGTCCGCACAGTGCTCACCAGGCTTGCCTCTGCCCTCTACCAGGTGATGGGCACCAAGATGAAGAAGTGTGCTGCCAGCCAGCCCCCACATGTGTGGGTAAAGCTCTGCAGCATTTTGCGCTGGTGAAGGCCTGGTGTTCTCCAGCAAGCTGACCAAGTGACAAGATGGACACCACCAGATTTGACGTTTTAGCTGTGCCAAAAATGACAAAATACTGAGGAAGGATGTGCATCTGCCCCTGCTCTCTCCACTGCCCTTCCTAGTTCAGGGGGCCTGAAGCAACTCCAGACTGAGGACAAGGTGAAGGCCCAGCATGGTTCAGCCTCACACAGAGGTAAGGTGGGAGCTGGGCTGCTCTCTGGCAAGGAGGAAGGGTCTGTCAGCCTGGAGAGCCTCTGCCCATTGCCAGGGAACAGTTCTGCCCTTCAGGTGCCCCCTGCCATGAGCTGTGCTGCTCCCAGGGCCCCATGGAGCTGCAGGGCTGCTCAGCTGTGGGGCAGGGACAGGAGCAGGAGGCTGCATGTACAGCGGAGCCATTGCTGGAAAGCACAGGGCTCTGGGCTCCCTGCTGTCCCAGGGCAGCTCAGAGGCCAGGCTGTTGCCCTGGGAGCTCTGTGCAAGTGGCTCAGGGTGTGGCCCTGGCCTGCCCCAAGGGGCTGCTGGCAGGAGCATGTTTCCCTGTGCAACTATTTAGAAGTTTCCAGGAAATGTGTCCCATAGAATGGGGAGCTTCAGATGCTTTAGGTTTGCATTGCAGCCTCTGTTACATTTTGTGTCTTCACTTTGCAGACCTGACTGGCTCCACTCTTGCCAAGAAGTTTTTTCTGGATGTTTCCTATATTCTCTTAGCCGCAAAGTCCTTGCCTCTGGTCCAGAAGAGTTCTCTTTCCTCTGAGCTCAGGAAGAAGCTGCTGCCTATCCAGAGAGTTTTTGAAGAAAAGGATTTGTGCGTTAGCCGGTGTAGCTACAGATGTACATACGTTCCGATAGTTAGCTGAAGGTTGTAATAAATGTATCTTGATTGTATCTTTAAAATTTTGATGATTTATTTTGAATTGTATCTATTTTATTCTGATCACATGTTTTGTTTCCTATATTTTAAATAAATTATTTTTGTAAAAAACCAAGCAGAGGATGTGAGTCCAGGACCTAATAGTTTGGAGGTTATCAGAGTGCAGCTCACTTGATGTGCCAGTGTCTCACCATATTCTTTCTTCACTTGGCCTCTCCTCTTCCTCTTTTGCATGTTGTGTCATTTGTGCTGCTAATTCCAAGTTTATAACTTGGAATTTTAACGGGGCCACCCATTGACATGTTTGGGGGATAATAGACCCAACAGATCCTGTATAGTCTAAATTTTCTAGTTAGATGTATTCTGTGCTCACACCAAGCCTGTGCAGAGAAACAAAGAGAAGCGTTCCCAAATCACAAAGCTTTGCTCCTTTGCAGTCTGACCGAGATCTAGCTCAGAGGTGTCTTCAATCCCAGTTGTTTGCAGAAGGATGAGTGGACTGTGAGGTCGATGACATTTGTCAATGGTTTCTCAAATCTTTATCCCAGCCTGGGATCCATTCAGCCCAGGGGAATGGGATAATTTGTTACCATGGATCAGTGCTTGCCAGTGTAATGAATTCCTGAATAATTGGAACATGCAATTCTGGATTCAGCTGCAGCTTTTGGTGGGCTGTATGATCATTGACTGTGCTGCCTTTCCAGAAATGATTTTGCAGTTTCCTTTCATCATCATTTGAAGCTTTTAAACTTCACATTTCAATTTGCTTTGCCTTTGGAAAAACACTTTTGGGCCCAGTGCAAACCATAGCCTTTTGATAGCAAAGTCCTCCTGGTTACCAGCTTCTGATGTTACAGAAGAAAATGTATATGAATGTGTTAGTTTTTCTGAAGGGAAAACAGTATATCAAACTCTATGTGCTTGCTTAGCTATGGGTCTAGTCCTGGCCTAGTAAAGCCCAGGAAGGGTGGCGTGTTTTTAGTGAAAACTAGTCTGTGAGCTTATGGGGTTGCCATCACCAGCAGAGTGCATGTGTCCTATGGGGATTCCTCTGGAGACAAAATCAGGGACCCTCTCCATGCCCTGATAGTCTCTTAGATCTTTCTAAAATATCCTAGAAAAGGCAGTGAAACTTCACATCTCCTTGCACACCCACTGTTTGAATAGGGGCATTTTTATCCCTCCTCAAAGTCATTGTTCTTGCACACCAACAATATGAACATCCACGGACAGAATGATGCCTGGTCCTCCTGCTGGTGCTTGAGAGTACTGGTAAGTGAAGATCTGGGTAGCTACCAATATTAACACTTAATCAGCATTTCATGCTCCTTCAGGAGGATATCCAGATGTCAGGGCTTTTTGTTTCAAAGCAGCAGCTGTGCCATCACTCTCTGGGGAAGAACAGTAAATGGGAAACAGCGACTGCCAGCATTGCAAGTGTGGGGAGAAACCTGAAGTGTCTTTGTATAAAGGTGAATGGGAAGAGTATAATTGCCAAAGCCAAAGCTTCACTAGGACAGCAGGATCAGTTCTTTACTGCATGCTTGCAACATGATCATTTGAGACCTTCTTTTTGTACCTCATGCAGGAAAAGAACTGTTAACAATCCCACATTGGGATGTAGCTCTGTAGTGGCTCACAATGAAGCAGATTGCCTGTTTTGTCACTGCCAACCCTGCTGACCCTGCAGAGAACCATAGTGCATCCCATGCCTGTTTTGCCTCCAAGCAAAGCTTGGCTTGCCTTATTAGTGTGGAATAAGTAAAAGAGTAACAAAATGGACAATTAAATGGATCACTTTGGAGGATATGCTCATGCTTTCACATGTTAGCCCTGTACCTCATGCTCCCAAGGCTTGTTATTTATCATCAAATATTTTAATAGAAAAACCACAGCTCTCATCTTAAATATGAGTAAAATTGCATCAGATCATGGAGAATTCTGCTGGAAGGAACAGGACCAAACCCTTCCAGCATTCACTTGCAGTTGTCCTGGATTTCTGCAGCCCTGTGTGGAAAGCTGCTGTAGGCAGAATGTTTGCAGTTGGTTTTATGGCCTTTATGCAAGGTGTGTGGAGAAGTATGCAGGGCTGCCCTAGGAGAAAACTCTTTGTCCAAGAGCAGGGCCATGGTGCTGGCAGAAGCAGAGCAGCTCCGCCCCCAGCCCAAGAGTCTGTGAGCTGAGCCATGCCAGGGAGAAAAGACAGCAAGGGACCTCAGCCCAGCTGCTTCACCTGCCTGACTGTTCTGACATCTCCTTTTTTCCTTCAGTTCCCTTATTGCAATCAGTGCATACAAGAGTTTACTTGATGTCTTTGATGCCAGGGAGCACCAAGAGCTTGAACCTTGCTGGAGTCCAGCCCTGCCTGCCTATCTTGGAATAGAGGGAAAGCATGAAGAATCTGGGCAGCCTTTGAGCCAAAATGGAATTTTGCTGCTTCTGATTTCCTCCCAGCTTTTGCAGGGGGTTGACAGCTCCATCCCTGCAAGCCACTCCCTTGTGCAAGGCACACGCAGACCTTGCTGGAAGCTCAGGGTTCTTGAAGGGGCTGCTGCAGTTGGAAACAGAAGCCGTTGTTGAATTTTTCAGGCTGCTTAACCCCCTCCATCCCAAATGCCACCAAGTGGCTGAGGAAGGACAGAAAAATATTTCCGTGGAAGAAGGGAGGCCAAAAGCTTGGAAAAGGATGAAAGAAATGCTCCAATGATGATGAGAATGACAAGAAAAAATTTATTTTTGGCAGCAAGTGAACACCTGCCAACCTCCAGCCCTCCCAGACTGGCAGGCCGAGTGGTGTCATTTCCATGGCATGAGGTGCTGGTAGCCTGGGCAGAGAAACCAGAAAGCCACGGTCAGTGGCAGCAGGCTCCTGTCCCCCGTGTCCCATCATGGCCTGTGCGTGGGCCAGGCAGCTGGCTGTGCTCAGAGCCCAAGCCTCCCGACCATTCTCTCATTTTTAGAGGAGAGCAGCATGGCAGGCCACGCTCCACCTCTTCTGCTTAAGCATGGCACAGCAACCTCCTCAGCAGCTGCAAGAGCAAGATTCTCGTGTGCCCGCTGCCTTCTGCCCCATGCCCTTCTGCCACCTGTACTGTGGAGCCGGGTACCCACCTCTGGAGACCTGCTGCCAGGAGAGGAGCTGATCCCACACGAGCTCCTCGTCCTTCCTGAAGGGGATGTCCCCGCACACCGTGGCCCCCCGGGGTAGCGCCGGCACTGGACGGGCTCCACGGATGGTGCCAGCGCTTCCCCACCTGGTCCAGGCACTGGGTGCAATCTTCCTGGAAAAAGCAAAGAACAATTGCATGAAAGTCAATTCCAAATAAGACCTGGAAACAAGAAAAAGTGCCAAAGGTTATGACGGTTTCACAGGCCTGGGGAGGGTCTGACCAGTCCATGTGAGAATGAAACCTCTCCATGGATGGGGACAAACCCCACCTTTCCCAACTGTGAGCCCATCCCTTCTTCAAGGGCCTGCAATGAAGAGGAGCTGGGGCATGGCTTCAGAACCTGTCCCCCTCTGCTGCTCCCCATCATCACGGATGGATGCTTTGGTCAGGCTGGCTGCCCCCACCCCAGCCCATGGCAGGCATGCTGGCAGAAGCTGTCAGTGAGGCCAGAAGCTGGCTCCCCTTCCACAACACCCGTCTCCTGTCCTACCAAAAAGTGGCTGGGTGGGCGGTAGAAAGATTAATATTCCCCATTGCCACCAAGTGGGGAACCTGCAGCGCGGGGCCAGGCCGAGCCCCGCCGTGCCTGGAATCACGAGCATCCCCCTGCCCCTGCACCAGCTGGGGACTCATCTTGATTTTGTCGGGGTGCAGAGTGTGTCCTCTGGGAAGGGGCTGCAACCAAAGCCCATCGGCTTTGCCCCGCCAGCAACCAGCTCCAGGACGGCATTCTCCGGCTCTGCGTCGTGCTCCACAACAACACGCCAGCTGTGCCTCAGTTTGCGGGGACATCGTGATGCCATTGAGCTGCAGGGGGATGTTTCCCCTTTTCCAGTCCGAGGCAACTTCACTACACTGTGCCATGACTTCTCCAATAGGATGGGGAGCCCTGAGCTGCTCCCTCCACAACTCGCCGGGGACGCGTGGAAGTATCACCTGGGCCGCGCTCTCTGCTCTGTGACGCGGCCACATGGAAACGCTCTGGGGATTTCTCTGAGCACCACAAGATGTGAGCAGCTGGAACTTCCTGGGCTCCTGGATTCTACTGTGCAGAGGGATGGATCTCTGCTGTCTCCTGGGCCAGGTGGGGCTTCTGCAGCCAAGAATGCTCTACATGGTCTTCCAGGCATGGCCTGTCTGTAGACACCTGATGAGGTGCTGGCACTCTGCAGAGCGAAACCAGAAACCACTGGTCAGCTCCTGGCCATGCTCTCCCAGATTCCACAGTGCCCATGCCACACTAGGAGTGCTCAGAGCTGCACCCAAAGCCTCCCATCCATCTTCCCTTTTGGAGGTGAGCAGCACAGAGACACACGTGCCACCTCCTGCTGCTAAGCCCAGGAGGATGTCCTCTCCAGTTCTGAAAGGAAGGTGCCCACACACCAGATGATAGAGCAGGATGCCCAGGGACCAGATGGTGGCTGGCTGGCCCTAGTAGCAGCCAAAGAGGATCCACTAGGGTGGGTAGTATGCTTGCATTCCTATGGGACATGGGCACAGCTCATCAGGCCGATGCTGCTGCATCTCTCCCAGCCAGTTCCACAACAGCCAGCCCCTGCCCCGCCAAAAAGCAGCTTGGCTGCAGCCAGCTGAAGAAGGATTCCCCCTCCCTCCCTGTAAAAGTCCGAATTTTCTCTGATCTGCCTCACAACCATCATCAGAGACTGAGACTCCATCACTCGCTCTGGACCTGAATTCTGGCCTGGTTGAGGTGGATGCTTGCCAAGGGACTGTTTATTGGTATGCTTGGAGCTTGCCATGGTACACTGCTCTTGAGAACAGGGTAAGCACCCTGTTCCTGCACCTGTTTCATGGAGTGATGATCTCCTCATACAATAGTCCATAAATCTCCCCACCTTTTGGCCAGAGGCTGCTTGCTTTGGAAAAGGACTATGAAAAGAGACTTTCTTAAAGAGACTTTGAGATCTCTTTCTCCCCGATGGATTGAAGACGCATCTATCATCAGATGCGTCCCGTCTGTTGGTAGCTACATCTCATCCTTTCTCTCTCTCTCTCTCCCCTTTTACTTTGTTTCCTTTACCTCTTTCTCTCTCTCTCTCTTCCATCACAAAACAAAATTGTTAAAACACAATAAACTGCATTACTGCTTTCTGCTGAATAAAACCTGAGTCTTTTGCTTTTTGTCTTTTGCACCCAGAGGTCGAAAGAACCATCACAACTCTTACTCAGATTGAGGGGATCATGACATAAATTGGCATCACGGACAGGATAGAAGGGTTTCTGACACACCGAAGGGCTGCTGGTTTTGTGTAGTCTGTAACAGGGGAAGGACGTCTTGCCTCAGCTGTACCTAGCTGGCCACCTCGACATGGTGAGCCAGACTAGAAAGCAAGGGGGGCATTTCAGATTTCCCACAAACTGCACGCATCTAGGTGAAAAGCATCCCTACACTCGTTTTAGGATTCTGTCTTCAGAAATTCACAAAAGATCTCTTGGTGCAAAAGGCAGAACTGTGCTGTTCTTGTTGTTTTTTGCTGTGTGTGTGTAACTCTAGTCTCTTCACCCACCCAGGGAAGAGAAGGAGCTGTACACAGCAAAAGCTGTGTCTGTAACTAAGTGTTGACCTCCCTGAGTGGCTTTACATTCCCCCTTGCAAAACAACTGAAATTCATAGTGCAAACTATGTGTTGTTGTTCTTGTTCTTGTTGGAGTTTTGTTTGTTTTGTTTTTTGTTTTGTTTTGTTTCAGTTTTTGACTGCTTGGGATCACAAAGAGACAAGCTAGTTTTGAAACTACAGTAGCACCTCCCAAGCAGGGTGGTCTCTTCACCCACCCAGGGAAGAGAGGGGGCTGAGCTCAGCGAAAAGCTGTGCATAAGTGTTGACCTCCCTGAAGTGGTTTTTTCCCCCTAGCAAAAATGACTGAAAATCATAATGCTAAAGATAAAGCTGCACACAGCAACTGGTTTAATTTAGAAAATATGATTGATAGGATACATTCTTTACAATATGAAACGAAATTCAAACTGGGCAGAAATAAGACCATTCTCAGAATGGTTGGAGAGGTTGAGAAAAAGTCTCTGAATGTATTCAGGAACAGACCCTGATTCCCCAGTTGGGGAGGTCTTTTTAAAAATACAATTTGTTGGGAGACCATGGGAAGACATAACAGAGGAAGTTCAAGAAAATAGATAGCAGGAAAAAGGTTACAGCACCTGCTTAGAGAAGTGCAGCAGGTTTATACGAGGAGGGAAGAAGAGCAGCAGAAAGCACAAGCAAAGGTGTTGGTAGCAGCTGTGAGAGAAGCACAAAAGCAGGAGAGGGTCCAAGATAATGTGAAACCAACACAGAACTGTCAACCTCAGAAGAAACGAAGCCCCTCCCAGAAGAAGCAGACGGACAATCAAAGGGATGCACCAGAGTGCTTCTATTGTAAGAAAACAGACCATTTCAAGAGAGAGTACAAAAAGAGGATGAGAGATGAGATTTTCCAGGAAGATTAGAGGTGTCAGGGGCTTTCTCATTTAGGGTCCAGACCATCCAGAGAGCCCCTGGTAAAGCTGAGAACAGGACCCCAAAAACTTGAATTTATATTCTTAATGGATTCAGGAGCTGAGCAAAGTACTGTTCAGCAGTTGCCCCCAGGAGATACTAGAAGCAAAGATAACATGGTGGTTATTGGGGCAAAAGGGGAACCCTTCAAAGTTCCGATAATTAAAGATATAGAAATAGAATCAGAGACAAAGTTTTGTTTAGGGAATATGCTATTAGTTGAGGAAGCTGATTATAACTTGCTAGGGAGAGATTTAATGGTAGCTTTGGAAATAAGTACAGGGATCCCGACTCATGGTAAGTCTATATAAATTAACAATACAGGATGAGAAAAGAATACATCCTAAAATCTGGCACAGCCAAGTGGAAGCTGGAAAACTAGAAATGGAGCAGATTCACATTGAAATTGATAGGCCAGAGGATCCCATTAGAGTTAAACAATTAAACAATTTCCATTCCTATGGAAAGAAGGAAAGGATTGAAACCTGTAATAGAAGACCTATTGAAAAAGGGGGCTTTGGAACCCTGCATGTCTAGACATAACACTCCTATCTTGGCAGTACGGAAGACTGATGGTGGCTGTAGGTTAGTACAAGATCTGAGAGCTGTGAACAGGAGAACTAAAACATTATTTCCTACTGTCTCAAACCCATACACTATATTAAATAATGTTTCTCCTGACGATACCTGGTATAGTGTAGATTTAAAATATGCGTTTTGGGCCTGTCCCCTGGCCGAAGACAGTCGGGACTACTTTGCCTTTCAATGGGAAGATCCAGATACAAACAGAAAGCAACAATACAAGGGGACTTCTTTGCCACAGGGGTTTGTAGACTCACCAAACCTGTTTAGCCAAGCACTTGAACAGTTGCTGAGTCAGTTTGTGCCAGTAGAAGGGACCAAATTTTTACAATATGTGGATGATCTACTGGTAGCAGGTCCAAAAGAGGAAGATATAAGAACAAGTTCCATAGCATTACTAAATTTCCTAGGGGACAAAGGATTAAATATTTCCAAGTCAAAACACCAGTTTACTGAACCTGAGGTTAAATATCTGGGACATTGGCTAACAAAAGGGAAAAAGAAGTTAGACCCTGAAAGAGTAGCAGAGATTGTTGCCCTACCCTCCCCACAAACAAAAAGGGAAATAAGGCAGCTACTGAGACTTTTGGGATATTGTAGACAGTGGATTGAAGGATATAGTGAAAAGGTAAAATTCCTATATGAAAAGCTCACTACTGATAGATTAAAATGGACAGAACAAGATGAGAAAGGATTCAAGGAGATAAAAGAAACACTCATGACAGCTCCAGTATTGAGTCTTCCTGATATAAAAAGGCCATTCCTCTTATTTGTGGATGTTAGTAGTCACACTGCCCATGGAGTATTGACACAGGATTGGGCCGGAGCCAAGAAGCCAGTGAACTATGTCCCAAAACTTTTGGACCCCATGAGCAGGGGGTAGCCCACTTGCCTTATTGGTGGAAGAGGCAAAGAAAATAATGTATGGGGCCTTGTTGGTAGTATATACTCCTCATAATGTGAGAAATATATTACAACATAAAGCAGACAAATGGCTCACGGATGCAAGGCTTTTGAAGTACGAGGCCATATTAATCCACTCACATGATCTGGCATTGTGAACAACCACTGCACTAAACCCAGCTGAATTTCTGTTTGGGGAAGCCTCAGAGGGACCTACTCATGAGTGTGCCGAGGTGGTGGAATTACAGACAAAAATAAGAATGGACTTAGAGGAAGAGGTATTAGAGGGAGGAAAAAAATGGTTTGTGGATGGGTCAGCAAGAATTACAGAAGGAAAAAGAAAGTCGGGATATGCAATCGCGGATGGCAAGATGGGGGAAGTAGTAGAATCAGGACCCCTAAGTGTGAGTTGGTCAGCTCAGGCACGTGAATTGTATGCAGCATTGCGAGGGTTAAAGAGATTGAAAGGAAAAAGAGGAACAGTCTTTATAGATTCAAAATATACATTTGGGATAGTCCACACCTTTGGGAAAATGTGGGAAGAGAGAGGGTTGATTAATACTCGAGGACGAGGATTAATTAATGGGGAAATAATAAAACAAATCTTAGAGGCTATCAGGGAGCCAGAGGCAACTTCAATCATACAGGTGAAAGGACACCAAGCAGGAATACAGTTTTGGACTCGAGGATACAATTTGGCAGACAAAGAAGCTAAGAGTGCAGCGTTATTAAAGGTAAGTACCCTGGAAGTCAGAGAGGGTGAGACCCAGATGTATCCCCCGTGCCCCTCCCAAAAGGAAACTGAAGGATACGAAAAGATAGGAGGAAGGTTGGAAGAAGGTAAGTGGAAACTACCAGATAGGAGGGAACTAATATCTAAAGACTATACCAGAAAAATTTTAAGGAGGCTACACCAGCAGACCCACTGGGGGGCCCAGGCCGTGGCAGAACAATTTCTGAAATTTTTCAGGTGTAAAGGGATTTATGAATTGGCCAAGCAGGAGGTGCAAGGATGCCTGGTCTGCCAAAGGGTTAATAGGGCCAGAACACAACAGACAGTCTGGGGAAGTTGCTCTATAGCATACCAACCATTCAAAAGAATCCAGGTGGAATTTACTGAATTACCCAAAGTTGGAAGATATAAATTTTTGTTGGTACTGGTTGACAAACTAACCCATTGGGTAGAGGCTTTTCCAAGCTCTAGGGCTACAGCCCAGACAGTATCAAAATTTCTTCTAGAAGAAATTATTCCCTGATACGGAATAATTAATTATATAGCCTCAGATCAAGGAACACACTTCATCTCAAAGATCATTAAACAATTGGCAGAAGCCTTAGGAATTGGGTGAGAATACCATATTCCATGGCATCCCCAAAGCTCAGGACAGGTTGAGAGAATGAACCAGACATTAAAAGCCCAAATATCAAAGTTAATGATAGAAACTAAAATTTCATGGCCAAAATGCCTCCCTTTAGCTTTACTAAACATCAGAACCATGCCTCACTCTGAGACAGGACTATCACCTTTTGAGATGCTATATGGAATGCCTTTTGATCATGGATGCCAGTGGGACATCCTAGGATAGAAGATGGACAAATACAGCCCTACCTGATAGCAATAAATAAAAACCTACAGGAATTGCGAAAACAGGAAATTATAACTCAAAGTATTCCTTTGGGGTTCACCATACATAAAATTCAACCAGGAGATAAAGTTCTTATAAAAACCTGGAGAGAGATCTCCCTCTCTCCTCACTGGGAAGGTCCTTTTCTTGTCCTTTTAACCACAGACACAGCAGTTCAAAGAGCAGAAAAAGGCTGGACACGCACTTCCTGGGTGAAAAGGATCAAACCAAGGGAAGAGACATCCAAATGGAAGGTTACCTCACCCCTGGAGACATAAAGATAAAATTGCATCGATCAAGTAAATGACCAACAGGGATGACATAAGGTGTATGATATCTGGTTGTGAATGTTATCCATTTATCCATTTTAAATGCAAATATTGTCACAAGGTTTGAGTCACACATTGTTGAAGGGGATATTGGCCTAAGAGTCTGTGCACAAGGTGCTTAGAGGATGAGCAGTCTCTGACTAGCCATATCTTAGAACTCACCACTAACTTAGATTTAATAGAATTAGGCTCTCTGGAGTGGTATCTCTTGTACAAAAATGGGATAAGGGGGAAACTTGCTTCAAAGGCTCAAATTTTAGCAATCGAGGGCCGAAGGTCGAATAAAGTACCCTGTGGAGCAGATGCAGTCAAATTATCAAGGTGGGGCACCTTTAACAGCAGTATGTGGCTCGGTCTGGGTATGGATCCCCAGAAGAATACTCTTGCTGCTGAGAAGATGGCTTATCTCGCCGCTGGTGGCAACCCAGTGGGCGTAGGCAAAGGCAGAGGAGTCTATCTATGGGGAATCCTAATGAGCCTGAGCCTAGTTGTGTGCCAAACAGTTAGTCTGAACCCAAAGAATTCACCAAGCTCTGTGAGCCAGAGGCCTAGTGATGAGTGTGGGAAATGCTTGCAAATCATCTCAAAGGAACAAAGGAAAAGTAACGCTCCAGCATACCAAGCCCCAGCAGACTGCACCAATGGTGAGGAAAATGAGTATTGCACCTTTAACAGCACTTGATATGTGTAAATTGGATGGGAAAACAGTATGTTATAACCTCAAGGTGAGATCTAAGGATGAGCAGTCAGAAACACTCATACACAAAATACAAAAGACGGATGCAAAACTGGTGTCAATTTCCACATGTGATCAATGTAACTGCATGGTGTGGATGGTGGAAAAAAGAAAATCACTATTTGTAGCTTACTTTCAAGTAAACCAGCTATGTTATGACCACACTCAGTTAAAAATGTGTGTTATGGGAGGAAAAACTTACTGGGGGGGGGCAAAAATCTAAAATATTAAAATAGGTTAGCCGCTAACAATGGGCCGGTTATCATTGACCTCCTTGAGGAAGATGATGACAGAATTTGCTTACAATTCCATGACACTTTTTGTTTTTAAAGGGATAAAGAGAGCATAGATCTAAAAAGTAAGATGAAACAAGTAGCTCAAGAATTAAAAAGACAAGAATCAGAAATGAGGAAAAGAAGATTAGAACAACAGAGATTAAAAACCCTGAGTGAGCAGTATGATCAACTAGAAAGGCAATACAATGATTGGGGATTGTCTGCTTCAGACAAGAATTTGTTTATAGATCTGATGCAGGAAATTGCCACTGAATTAGGTTTGTTCAATTGTTGGATTTGTGGGGGACTTAAGTCAGCTGAAAAATGGCCCTGGAATAGTGAGAGTCTAACTCTAGAGCAGCTCCTAAAATGGGATAACACCCAAATCTCAAGAACAATCCAGAGACCCAAGGGTTGGATCCTGGATAAAAGGGTAATGGGAACAATTTGTGTTAGTTGAGAAGGAAAAGAATACATAGAGATAGTGGGATACACTCCATGTATATCCATTCTGATGGTAAATTCAAATAACAAAAGCATGATCTGGCAACCAGAACCCCCTGCTGGATATTTGAGCCTTGAAAGGAAAGACAACTGTGAATGGAGTGATACAATTGGACTTTGTTGGAACAAAGGCTCTGGAGCTAATCCTTATCCATCTTTGGGAGAACTGAGTGCTTATTGGGCTGAACCAGAAAATACGGAAATTCCATGGAAAGGCCCCTGATGGAATATACTGGGTGCGTGGGAAGAAAGCACACAGTGAGTTGCCATGAAAATGGAAAGGGTCATGCACTCTGGGCATGATTCAACCCGTTTTCTTTACCTTACCTAGATCTGAAAGTGGTTTATTAGGAGCACCTCTATACGAAACTTTGAATAGAGAAAATAGGGAAATAAAAAGGAAACTCCCTAATGTAGGTGAGTCAGACTTGGGAGGGAGAAGAATGGCCTGCCAAAAGGATAATAGAATATTATGGCCCTGCAACATGGGCCCAGGGTGGAAGCTGGGGAGTTACTGTGGAGTTACTGGGAGCTACTGGGATTTATTGGTGGAGCTACTGGGAGTTACTGGGAGAAACTGGGAGGGTCACTGAGAGTTACTGGGAGAGACTTACTGGGAGTTACGGGCAGTTACTGGGAGTGACTTATTGGGAGTTACTGGGAGTCGTGGAGGGGAGCATTGGAGTTACTGGGAGAAACTGGGGGTTACTGGGAGCACTGGAGGACAAACTGGGAGTTACTGGTGGAGCCCCTGGGGGGGGTTACTGGGGCACAAACTGGGGCTGACTGGGAGTTACTGGGAGACATGGAAGGGGCACTGGAGTTACTGGGAGTTACTGGGAGGGTCACTGGAAGTTACTGGGGGGTTACTGGGAGAAACTGGGAGGGTCACTGGAAGTTACTGGGGGGTTACTGGGAGCTACTGGGATTTATTGGTGGAGCTACTGGGAGTTACGGAGAGCCATGGAGGGTTACCGGGAGAAACTGGGAGGGTCACTGGAAGTTACTGGGGGGTTACTGGGAGCTACTGGGAGTTACGGAGAGCCATGGAGGGTTACTGAGGTTACTGGGGGATTAACTGGGACTTACTGGGGGGTTACTGGGAGCTACTGGGAGCCCCCCTTCCAAGGTCACCCAGAGGATGGGGGGGGGGGTGAACGACCCAGCCATGCCACGCCCCTCCCAGTGCCTCCTACTTTTTCCCAGTTTGTTCCAGTAGCTTACTGGAAGCTCCGGGTCCCCCCCAGGTCGAGCCTGCTCCAGGCCGGGGTTATTTTTAACCCGGTGACCTCAAGGGGAGAGGTGGCTCCCAGGCCGCACCCCCTCCCAGTTTCACCAGTAAAAAAACAGTAAAGAACCAGTAACGGACCAGTAACGAACTGGGAACCTCACGGGCTCCTCCCAGTGTTCCCAGTAACCTCCCCCAGTCCCTCCAGTTGCCTCCCAGTCCATCCCAGTCCCTCCAAATAACAAAGCCGCTCTGTCCCAGTCTGTCCCAGTCCCTGCCAGTAACAAAACCCCTCTGTCCCAGTCCCTCCCCCTCCCTGCCAGTAACAAAACCCCTCTGTCCCAGTCCCTCCCAATGTTCCCAGTACAAAGCTCCTCTGGCCCAGTCGCTCCCAGTACAAAGCCCCTCTGTCCCAATGCTCCCAGTCCCGCCCAGTTCCCTCCCAGTACAAAGCCCCTCTGTCCCAGTTTGGCCCAGCGCCCGCTCCCAACAAGCGGCCCCTTGAACTGGGAGGGGGTGTGGCCTCACCATATTTGGGCATTGTTTCCACGCATGCCTATGACTGGCCTTTATGGGCGTGGCCTCCCCAAGCCCCACCGCACCCGCCCGGACCCGCGCGCGCCGCTGCCGAACCCTGAGGGGAGGGGCTGGGGGGGGATATTCCGAATTTTGGGGGGATTTGGGGGGATTTTGAGGGAATTTTGGGTAGAATTTGGGGGTCCAAGAAGAGCGAGGGGGTGGAGAGGAATTTTTGGGAATTTTTTAGCACATTTTTAGGGTGTTTTGGGGGATTTTCGGATTCGATTTTGGAGAGATCCCGGCGATTTTAAGGAGGATTTTCTTGGAATTTTGGGGGAAATTTTGAGGTCCGAGGAGAGGAGAGGCACAGCAGGAGGGGAGAGGATTTTTTGGGAATTTATTAGGATTTTTTTTTTTTTTGGTTTTTTGGAAATTTTTGGGGTCGATTTTTGGGCGATCCGGGCGATTTTAGGGCGGATTTTGTTAGGATTTCTGTGAGAATTTGGGGGTTTTTTTGAACTGTTTTTGGTTTGTCTTGGTTTTTTGTTTCGGTTTTTTTTAGGATTTTCTGCTCCCGGCGCCGATTTTTGGGAGTTTTAGGTCGGGCGTTTTTGGGCTTTTTCTGAGATTTTTTGAGAAAAAAAATTTTTGGGGGGTGCGCTCCACTCGGAGCTCTAAATTTAGGATTTTTCGGGGGTTTTTTGGTTTCTTTGTTTAGGGATTTTTGGGGGCTATTTTAGGGACTTCTTTAGGGCTCCAAAGGATTTTTTGGGGGAAGTTTTTTAGGGCTTTTTTTTTGTTTTGGGGGTTTTCTGGGAGATTTTAGGGGTTCTTTTGGGGTTTTTTAGCGTGATTTTTACAGAGGGTTTCGGGTTTTTTGAGGTTTTGGGGGTTTTTTTTTAAGGTTTCTGGGGGTTTTTTTAGGGGGGTTTTAGGAAGTTTTTAGCGTTCTTTTAGGGGGTTTTAGGGGTATTTAGTGGCTTTTTTAGGGCTTTTAACGATTTTTTAGGTTTTTTTTGGGTTTTTTTGTGATTTTTAAGGGGTTTTTTAGTGTTTTCTTTTTGGTTCTTAAAAGTATTTTTAAGGGTTCTTTAGGCTTTCTTCAAATTGATTTTTAGGGGCAGTTTGAGGGGGGGGGATTTTGTTTTCAAAATTTTTTTTAGGTTTTTTGACGGGCTATTTTAGGGGTTTTTTAAGGGCTCGTAAGGATTTCTTTTTAGGTTTTTGGGGGGATTTTTTTGTGATTTTTTTGGTTGTTAAAGGTTTTTTGGGGTTTTATTTTTAGGTTTTTTTAGGGGTTCTTCGGGGATTTTTTAGTTTGATTTTTAGGAGGGTTTTTGGGTTCTTTGGGGGTTTTTTAGGGTTTTCTGGGGTTTTTAGGCGCTTTTTAAAGGACGTTTTTAAGATTTTCAAGGATTTTTTAGAGGTTTTGGGGTTTTTTAAGGTTGTTAAGGGTTCTTTTGGGGTTTTTTTAGGAATTTTTAGAATTTTTTTTTTTGTTTTTAGAGTATTTTTGTGGGGTTTTTTTAGTTTTTTTGTTTTTATGGGGTTTTGAGGGGTTTTTTAGGATTTTAAAAGGGGGGTTTCAGTTTTTTAGGGTTTTCAGGCTTTTTTGGGGGGGGAGGTTTTTAGGAGTTTTTTAGGGGTTTTAGGGTTTTTTAGTGTGTTTTAAGGCTTTTAAAAGTTTTTTTATGTTTTTTTGAGGGTTTTTTTGAGGTTTTAAAGAGAATTTTAGGGATTTTTTTTTCTTGTTTTTGGGGGGTTTTTGTAGGGGGATTTTTACGTTTTTTAGGTCTTTCAGGATTTTCTGGTTTTTTGTAGGATTTTTTGGGGGGTTTTTTAGGGGCTTTTTTTAGCAGTTTTACAGTTTTTGAAGGTTTTTTTCGTTTTTTTTTTATATTATTGAGGTTTTTTAAGTTATTTTTAGGGGTTCTTTTGGGATTTTTTTAGAGTAAGTTTTGGAGGGGTTTTGGGCTTTTTCTGGGGTTTCTTTAGGTTTTTTTAGACTTTTTGTAGGGTTTTTAGGATTTCTTGGAGGATTTTAAAAGTTTTTTTGGGGGAATCTTTACAGGGTTTTTTAGGGTGATTTCGATGTTTTTAGGATTTTTAGGAGATATTTTTTATTTTTGGGGGTGGTTTTCTGTTTGGTTTTTTTTAGGCTTTTAAAAGGGTTTTTAAAGGGCTTTTTAGGGTTTTTTTAGGCTTTTTAAAGGGATTTTTGGGAGTAATTTTTTAGGGTTTTTTGATTTTTTTTTAAGGATTATTTTCTGGGGGGGTTTGGTTTTTTGTTGGGGTGTTTTTTTTGGTTTTTTTTGTTTTTTTGCTTTATTGGGTGTTTTTTAAGGGTTTTTATGGGGTATTGCAGGTTTGGGGGTTTTTCTTAAGGTTTTTTTAGGTTTTTTTGGGAATTTTTCTGGTTTTTTGTTGTAGTTTTTAGGATTGTTTTAGGACATTTAAGGGCTTTTTGGGGGGATTTTTAGGTTTTTTTCGGGGTATTTAAGGGGTTTTTTGTGGCTATTTTTAGGGGGTTTTGGGGTTTTTTTAGTATTTTTTTGAACTTTTGGGGATATTTTTAAAGGGATTTTTAGGGTTTTCTTGATTTATTTTTGCTTGGTTGGTTTTTTGGAGTTTTTTATGATTTAAAGCATTTTGAAAGCTATTTTTTAGGGATTTTAAGGGCTTTAGGGGTTTTTGTAGGGTTTTTAAGAGGTTTTGTGGAGGGTTGGGCTTTACTTACAGTTTTTTAAGGGGTATTTTGGTGATATTTTAGCGGGGGTTTTTCGGCGGTCTTTTAGGGATTTTTAGGCTTTTGGAGGTTCTTTTTAGGGTTTTGCAGGAGTTTTTTAGGGATTTTTTTGGATTTTTATGAGTTTTTTGGGATAAAGAGGTTTTTTGGGGGGTTTTGAGATTTTTGTAGAGTTTTTTGTTTTGGTTTGGGTTTTTTTAAGGGTTTTAAAAGGGTTTTATAAGGTTTTTTTGGGGGATTAATTTTTGATTTTTTAGGGATTTCAGAGAATTTTGGAGGGTAATTTTGGGGGGTTTCTTGGGGGGATTTGTTAGGAATTTTCTGGGTTTTTCTTGGGAATTTATTAGAAATTATTTGTGAATTTCTTGGGAATTTGGGGGATTTTTTTGGGAATTTTTGGGAGTATTTTTAACTTTTGGGGATTTTTTGGAATTTCTTGGGAATTTGGGGGGGGGAAATTTTGGGGGGATTTTTTGGGTTTTCTTGGGGATTTTCTGGGAATTTTTACGGATTTTTTGAGAATATTTTGGGAGTTTTTTGGGAGATTTTTTGAGCATTTTGGGGGAAATTTCTAGGGATTTCTTGGAAATTTTGGGGAATTTTTTGGGTTTTCTTAGGGACTTGTGAATTTTTGGGAATTTCTTTTGGAATTTTTGGGGGCATTTTTTTTTTTCTGTGATTTCTTGGGGATTTTTGGGAGAATTTGGGGGGTTTTCTTGGGAGTTTTTGGGGGAGAATTTTTTTAGGTATTTTGGTGAAATTTTGGGGATTTTTGAGGGGGATTTTTGGGGGTTTTTTTGAGTTGTTTTCGACCTCCCCATGACGTCCCCCCCATCCCTTCTCTCCCTGCTCCTCCTGGGGGGCCTCCGGCCGATTTTTGGGGGGGGTCCCGATTTTTGGGGGGGGATTCCCCAAGGGGGGCGGGGCCTGTCCCGGGGGCTGCGACTGCGACCGGGACAGCGCCTGGTGCCGGGGGGGGAGCGGGGGCGTCTCCCGAGGGCTCCCCCCGCGCTTGGCCACGCTGTGAGTGACCCCACCCCCAACCCCTCCCCCACCCCGGACTCCTTCCCCGAATTGGGGACTCCTTTGCTATTTAAACCACCCACCCCAAAAAATAATTTTGGAGGCTCCCCCCCACTTTTTTTCTCTCTTTGGAATGGTCTTGATGTCCCCTCCCCCCACCCTCTTTGATCGCCAAATTTTTGGGACCCTCCCCCAGTTTTGCGACCCCCCCCAAAACTCCCCTTGAACTCCAAATTTTTGGGACCCCCAAACTCCCCCCGGGACCGCAGATTTGGGACCCCAAAAAAATCCCCCAAAGCCCCTGGGACTCGAAATTTGGCGCCCCCCGGGACCTCCCCTTTGATCCCCCGAATTTGGGACCCAAAACCCCCTGGGGACCCCCCGTTGGAACTCCAAATTTGGGACCCCCCCCTTTGATCCCCAAATTTTTAGGACCCTCCCCCAATTTTGGGACCCCTAAAACTCCCCCGGACCCCCTCTTGGACCCCTAATTTCGGCCCTCCCCAAACTTCCCTTGAACCACAAATTTTTGGACCCCCCCCAAACCCCCTCCAGATCCCAAATTTGGGACCGCAAACCCCACCTTGGACCCCAAATTTTGGGACCCTTCCCCAGTTTTGGGACTCCCAAACGCCCTCAGGACCCCCCTGGGACCCCACATTTGAGACTCGCAAGCTCCTCTTGAACCCCAAATTTGGAACCCCCAAACTTCCTCCGGAACTCTAACCTTGAGACCCCCAAAAAATCTCTCCAAACCCCCTGGGACCCCAAATTATGAATCCCCGGGATCCCCCCTTTGATCCCCCAAATTTTGGGACCCTCTCCCAATTTTGGGACTCCCCAAAACCCCCGGGGACCCCAAATTTGAGACCCCCCCAAAACCCCCCCCGGGACCCCATATTTGGGACCCAAAACTCCCCTGGGGACCCCCCCCCCCTTTGATCCCCAAATCTTTGGGACCCTCCCCCAAATTTGGGACCCCCAAAATCCTCCCTTTGATTTCCCAAATTCGGGATGCCCCGAATTTTGGGACCCCCCAAATCCTCCCGCCCCCCCTTTGACCCCAGTTAGGAACCTCCCACCCCTCCCCCCTCGGGATTCCCAATGGTTCCTGCCCAGCCAAGCCACGCCCATGATGTCATCTCATAGTCCATGCCCCATGATGTCATCCCCCTAAGCCCCGCCCCAATGCCTGAGGGGAAATTGGACCAGTCTGGACCAGTTCAGCCCAGCTTAGCCCAGTTTGGTCCTAGTTAAGTTCCAGTTTAGCCCTGTTTAGTCCCAATTTAGTCCCAGTTTAGCCCAGCTTAGTCTCAGTTTAGCCCAGTTTAGTCCCACTTTAGTCCCAGTTTGGCCACAGTTTAGCCCAGTTTGGTCCCAATTTGATCCCAGTTTAGCCCAGTTTAGTCTTAGTTTAGCCCAATTTGATCCCAGTTTACTCCCAGTTTAGCCTGGTTTAGTCCCACTTTACTCCCAGTTTGATCCAATTTAGTCCCAGTTTGATCCCACTTTAAGCCCCAGTTTAGTCAGTCCCCTGAAATTCCCAAATTCCCATTTTCTGGGGTTTTTTTTTCCCAAATTCACATTTTCTTTTTTTCCCCAAATCTCACTTTTTTCCTGTTTTTCCCTAATTCCCATTTTTTCCCAAGTTTCCATTTTCCTCCAAAATTCCCTTTTTTTCCCCAAATTCCATTTTATTCCCCCAAAATTCCCATTTTTTCCTTCCCAAAATTCTCATATCTTTCCTTCCCAAATTCCCATTTTTTTCTGTTTTTTCCCCCCAAATTCCCATTATCTGTTTTCCCAAATTCACATTTTCCTCCCAAAATTCCCAATTTTTTCCCAAAATTCCCGTTTTTCCTTCCTATTTTCTCTTTTCCCCAAGTTCCCGTTTTTTCTCTTTTTTCCCAAATTCCCATTTTTTCTCTTTTTCCTGAATCCGGTGTTTTCTCCCCAATCTCAGCTCCCTGATTCGCTGGGACATCGAGGCCCTGCCCGAGGGGAGCTTCCGGCACCTCCCGGCCCTGACTCTGCTGTGAGTGACCCCAAAAATATCCCAGAATATCCTAAAAATCTGAAAACCACCCCAAAATCGCCCCAAAAATTCATAATAGCCAAAAATTACCCCAAAATGTCCCAAATATTCCAAATTGTATCTAAATGGCCCCAAATATCCCAAATTATCCCAAACTGACCCCAAATTACCCCAAACTGACCCCAAATTACCCCAAATGTCCCAAATATACCAAAATTACCCCAAAAATGTTCCCAAATTGTCCCAAGATATCCCCGTATTTGCCCAAAATTATCTCAAAGTGCCCCTAAAATATCCCCTAATGTCCACAAATTATCCTAAATTGTCCCGATATTTGCACAAAATTATCTCAAAATGTCCCAAAATGTCCTAAAATTACCCCAAATATCCTAACATTACCCCAAGTGTCTCTAAATTATCCCCAAATGTCCCCAAATTGTCCCCAAATTATCCCAAAATGTCCCCAGATGATCCCAGAATTGTCCCAAATTTGCCCCAAGTTATCCCAAATTAGCCCCAAAATGACCCCAAATGTCCCCAAAATGTTCCCAAATTGTCCCAAAATTCCCCGAAATGTCCCCAGGTTGATCCCAGATGACCTCAAATGGCCCCAAAATGTCCCTAAATTGTCCCAAATTATTTCCAAAGGGTCCCAAAATTACCCTGAATGGTCCTAAAATTGTCCCAAAATGTCCCCAGTGTCACCAGTCCCCACAATGTCCCCAATGTCCGCAATCCCAGCTTGTTCACCTCGGGGCGTTTGGGAAGCATCGGGGACGGAGCCTTCGCTGGGCTGGGGGCGCTGGAGTACCTGTGAGTTATACTGGGATATACTGGGAATACCTGTGTTTATACTGCCTTATACTGGGACTACCTGTGAGTCATACAGGGACAAACTGGGAGGGACAGGGATGGGGCAAACTGGGAGAAACTGGGGAAAATGAAGGGAAAACTGGGCCAAACTGGGTCTACCTGGTCCGTACTGATCCATACTGGTCTGTACTGGTCCATACTGATCCATACTGGTTTATACTGGTCCATACTGGCCAGTACTGATCAATATTGGTTTATATGGTTTATACTGGTCCATACTGGTCCCAGGTTCATTGAGGATTCCCAGCTCGGCTCCATCGCTCCCACGGCTCTCAGGGGACTCCGGGGGCTCCTGTTCCTGTGAGTGTCCCCAAATGTCCCCAGTGTTCCCAGTGTCCCCAATGTCTCCAATCCTCCACAATGTCCCCAATGTACCCACAGGAGTTTGGCCAACAACCGCCTGGAGTCGCTGCCACGGGGACTCTTCCAGGACCTGGGGACATTGACCCAGCTGTGGGTGACACCTTGTGGACATTGGGGACATTGGGGGGATTGGAGACACTGGGGACATTGGGGGGAATTGGGAGGACATTGGGAACATTGAGGGGATTGGGGACCTTGGGGGGATTGGAGAGTACTGGGGATATTGGGGGAGGATTGGAGACACTGGGGACATTAAGGACACTGGGAACATTGGGGGACTTTGTGGGGGATTGGGGACATTGGGAACATTGGGGGGAATTGGGGACATTTTGGAACATTGGGGGATATTGGGGACATTAGGGGGATTGGGGATATTGGGGACATTGGGGGGGCACTGCAGGGGTTGGCGCCATTTGGTGCCACCTGGTGCCACTTGATGTCACTTGGATGTCATTATGTGACACTTTGGTGCCACCTTTTGCCTCTTTGTGACATTTAGTGACACTTTGGTGCCACTTTGGTGACATTCAATGACACTTGGTGCCACTTTGATGCCACCTGACACCACTTGGTGACAATTAGTGACACTTTGATGCCACTTTGGTGCCTCCTGGTGCCACTTGATGTCACTTTGGTACCACCTAACTCGATTTGGTGACATTTTAGTGCCATTTAGTTACACTTTGGTGCCACTTGATGTCACTTTGGTGCCATTTAGTGACACCTCGGTGCCACATGGCACCACTTCAGTGTCACTTGGTGACAGTTTGGTGCCATTTAGTGACACTTCGTGTCACTTGATGCCACTTTGGTGTCATTTTCCACCATTTGGTGCCATTTAGTGATACTGTGATGATATCTGGTGACATTTTGCTGCTATTCTGTGCCACCTGCTGCTGTCTGGTGCTACTTTGGGGTCATTCAATGTCACTTTGGTGCCATTTGATGCCACTTTGGTGCCACTTGGTGTCACTTTGATGTCATTCAGTGACACTTGGCAACACTTTGATGCCATTTTGCTGCCACTTGAAGTCATTTAGTGACACTTTTGTGCCAGCTGGTGCCACTTTTATGCCATTCTGTGTCACTTGATGTCACTTTGGTTCCACCCAGTGCCATTAGATGCCACTTTGGAACCATTTGGTGCCATTTAGTGACACTTGGTGCCACTTTGGTGCCATTTTGGTGACACTTTGTGTCCCTTTGGTGCCATTTAGTGTCACTTGGTGCCATTTGATGTCACTTGGGTGCCATTTAATGTCCCTTTGGGGTCCCTCCGGTGTCCCTTTGGTGCCACCCGGTGTCCCCTCTGTCAGGGACCTTCGGGGGAACCCGTGGCGCTGCGATTGCCGCCTGCGCTGGCTGCTGGTCTGGCTGGGCTCCCGCCCCTCCCCAACCCCACATGAGTTCGGGGGGCGCTGCCGAGCACCCCTCCCCCACCAGGGCACCCCCCTGGCACTGCTCAGCCCCCGGCAGCTCCAATGCCAGCAACACGGTAACTGGGAGCGACTGGGACAAATTGGGAGCTACTGGGAGGGGACTGGGAGGGGATGGGAGGGCTGGGATGGAACTGGGAGTGACTGGGAGATACTGGGAGGGACTGGGAGGTGAAAAAATGGGAATTTTCAGGGGAAAATGGGATGTCCCCAATGATGTCCCCAAGCTATCCCCACTATCCCCAATGTCCCTAATCCCCGCACTGTCCCCAATGATGTTCCCAATGTCCCAAATCCCCCCAGTGTCCCCAGTGATGTCCCCATGTCCCCAGAGCTGCGGCCGTTCCAGTCCCTCCCATTCTCGTCCCTTGGGGCAGAGTCCTTCACCCTCAGGGGACACCCGGGGGTGGCACTGGCCCAGCCCACGGCCGGAGCCTGCACCCTGCTGGAGTGGGACCAGCTCGGGGGGAGGTTCCGCGCCCAGACCATCATCAACAGTGAGCGAAATGGGGGGAAAATGGGGGGAAACAGGAAAGAGGGGGGGAAATGGGGAAAACTGGGGGGGAAATGGTGAAAAATAGGGGAAAATTAGTGTGAATGGGGTGGGAGTGGGACCAGACTGGGGGGAGATTGTGGGCTCAAATCATCAACAGTGAGAGAAATGGGGTGAAAAAAATGGGAAAATGGGGGGAAATGGTAAAAAAATGGGGGGAAATAGGGGGAGAGATTCTGGGCACAAACCATCATCAACAGTGAGAGAAATTAGGGGAAAAAGTGGGTAATAGGAAAAATGGGAAAAAAATGGGAAAAATTGGGGAAAAAATGGGAAAAAACTGGGAAAAAATGGGGAAAATCAGAAAAGATGGGAAAATTGGGGGGGAAATGGGAAAAAAAATGGGGGGAAGTGGGTGGAAATAAATGGGGAAGAATGGGGGGAAATGGGTGAAAATGGGGTGGATGTGGGACCAGCTCAGGAGGAGATTCCAGGCCCAGAACATCATCAACAGTGAGAGAAATGGGTGAAAAACAGGGGAAAATGGGAAAAATAGGGAAAAAATAGAAAAAATTGGTGAAAAAATAGGGGAAAATTGGGGAAAATAGAGGGAAAATAGGGAAGACATTCCAGGCCTACACCACCATCAACAGTTAGAGAAATGGGGGGAAAAATAGGAAAATGGGAAAAAATTGAGGAAATTGGTGAAAAAATTGAGAAAATTATGAAAATGAGGAGGAAATGGGGACACTGGGAGGATTGGGGACATCAGGGACATTGGGAACAGTGGGGCAACTGGGGACATTGGGGCTGTCAGGGGGGCAGGGTCCTCAATGTCCCCCAATGTCCCCAGCGTCTCCAGTGTCCCCACTGTCCCCACAGGCTCCTCCCCGGTCGCCTGCCACCCTGTCCCCATGGGTGACACCCTTCTGGTGGTGGTGGCCCAGCTGGGCGGCGGCTCCTGGGTCTGGCGCCGCTCGGGCGGCCCCGGCTCCTCCTTCATACGCCACCAAGCCCTGGGCTCGGGCCACCTGCGCCGGCCGCACTCGGTCACCGCCGCGCGCCTAGGCGGCCACCTCTACCTGGGGGTGGCTGACAGCTCCAAGGGCGGCACCAGCACTGTGTTCCGCTGGGGCTCCGGGGGGTTCTACCCGCACCAGCAGCTGCGGCCGTGGCAGCGGGACACGCACCTGGAGTTCCTGGAGCTGGGCGGGCGCGCGGCGCTTGTGGTGTGCAGCGCGGCCAGGAGGCCGCTGGTTTATCGCTGGAGCGGCAGCGGCTTCGCGCCCCACACCGACATCCCGCACGTGCCCGACGTGTACGCTGCCAAGCACTTCCGAGCCAAGGGCAGCGTCTTCCTGTGCCTCACCAGGTTTTTAGGGGACGCCAAGGTGAGAGGTTATGGGATTTGGGGCGATTTGTAGGGTTATGGGGTTATGGCTTCATGCCCCACACCAAACATGCCGCACGTGCCCGACGTGTACGTGGCCAAGCACTTCCTTAACAGGGGCAGCATCTTCTTGTGCCTGACGAGGTTTTGGGGGAATGCCAAGGTGAGGATTGTGGGGTTTTTGGGTTGTTATTGGGTTGTTACGGATTTATGAGTTTATTGGATTATTGGGGTTATGGGGGCAGTGTCTTCTTGCGCATGACGACAGTTTTGGGGGACACCAAGTTGAGACAGATGAGGGGTTGTGGGGTTATGGGGTCATCGGGGTTATGGGGATCCATTGAGGTCATGTGGTCATCGTGCGATCATGGGGGTCCATTAGGGTCACATGGGGCCACCGTGATCATGGTGGTCACTACATGACAATCGAGATCCATCAAGGTCACGTGACCCCACAAGTGACCCCATAACTGACCCCATGCCCAGGTGATGGCCTGGGGGAGCTCTGACCTCATCCTATAGCCCTATAACCCATCCCATGGTCCCATCCCATGACCCCATACCTGACATCATGATCCTGTAACTGACCCCATAACCCCCTTCCCAGGTGATGCTGGGAGGGCTTCACGTTCTGTGAGGTGCAGCAAGTGGTGACCCCATGAGTGACCCCATAACCCCACACCTGACCCCATAACTGACCCCATGATCCCAAATCCAGGTAATGCTGGGAGGGCTTCATGTTCCACGAGGTGCAGCAGGTGCTGACCCTATGAGTGACCCCACAACTGACCCCATAACTGACCCCATGACCCCACAACTGCCCCCATAAGTGACCCCATGACCCCACAACTGACCCCATAACTGACTCCATAACCGACCCCATAACCCCATAACTGACCCCATGATCCCACAACTGACCCCAAATGCAGGTGATGCGCTGGAGAGCTCCATGTTCCACGAGGTGCAGCACGTTCCAGCCCACGGCTGACCCCATGAGTGACCCCATAACCCCATAACTGACCCCATGACCCCATAACTGAACCCACAACCCCAAATGCAGGTGATGCGCTGGGAGGGCTCCATGTTCCGTGAGGTGCAGCACGTCCCCGCCCGCGGCTCACTGGTTTTCCAGCCGCTGCTCCTGGCGGGCCAGCGCTACGTCCTGCTGGGCAACGACTTCGCGCCGAGCCGCGTGTTCCGGCTGGGCCCCGGCGGCCGCCTCGAGCCTGGCCAGGAGCTGCCCGCACCCACACCCCGCGCCTTCGTCCCGCTCGCCGCCGGCCAGCAGCACTTCCTGCTGGCCACCAGCTTCAAGGGCGCCACGCAGATCTACGCGCATGTCACCGAGGATGTGGGGACGTGAGGGGACAGTGGGGACAATGGGGACATGAGGGGACATTGGGGACAGCTAGGGACATTGGAATACAGTGGCCACCATGTCACTGAGGATGTTGGCACCTAGGGGACATCAGGGACAGTGGCCACCATGTCACCGAGGACCTTGGGACATGAGGGGAAATTGGGGACAGTGGCCACCGTGTCACCAAGGATGTCGGGACATGAGGGGACATTGTGAGCAGTGGCCACCATGTCACCAAGGACGCCGGGACATAGGGGACAGTGGGGACATCGGGGACAGCTGGGGGCATCGGGACATGAGGAACAGATGGGGACAGTGGCCACCATATCCCCACCGAGGACATTGGATGTGAGGGACAGATGAGGACATTGGGGGACAGTGGGCTCCATGTCACCATGGGCACTGGGACATCAAGGGACATTGGAGACAGCTAGGATAGTGGCCATCATGTCACCAAGGACATCATCACCTAGGTGATATCAGGGGCATGAGGGGACAGATGGGATGGATGGGGACATTGGAGGACAGAAGCCACCATGTCATTGTGGATATTGGGACCTGAGGGGACATTGGGGACATTGGGGGACATCAGGGGACAGTGGCCACCATGTCACTGAGGACACTGGGATGTGAGGGACATGGGGCACAGATGGGGACATCAAGACATGAGGGGACACCAGGGACAGTGGCCACCATGTCACTAAGGATATCGGGACCTAGGGGACATCAGGGGACAGTGGCCGCCATGTAACCAAGGATGTGGGGACAGCTGGGATCAGTGGCCACCACATCACCCAGGACATCAGGGACAGTGGGAACAGCAGAGACAGTGGGGGACGGTGGCCCCCATGTCACCAAGGACATCGGGACATGAGGGGACATTGGAGACATCATGGGACAGTGGCTACCATGTCACCATGGCCACAGGGACATCAGGGGACAGTGGCTTCCATGCCACATCAGAATCTGAGGGGATAGATAGAGACATCAGGGGACAGTAGCCACCACATGACCAAGGACAATGGGACCTGAGGGGACATTGAGAGGGCATGGGGACAGTGGTCACCGTGGAGATGGGGACACGAGGGGACAGTGTGGAGACATGTGGTGGCAGTTTGAGGGGCGTGGGGACATCAACTGGACACTGGTGGGGACCTGGAGCCACCATGACACAATGACTCCATTGGGTTGACATTGTCAACCCAGTGTCCCCTCCTGGTGCCACTGTTGACCCAATGTCCCCAAGGCCACCATTGACCCAGTGTCACCTCCTGGTGTCACAATCACCCTTGGCTGTCACTAAGGCCACAATCATTGACCTGATGTCCCCAAGGCCACCACTGTCACTTGAGTGCCATCATTGGTCTCGTGTCCTCTTCTTGTGCCACAATTGTCTTGATGTCCCCACTGTCGCCCCCATGTCCTCTCCTGGTGCCACTGTTGACCCAATGTCCCCTCCTGGTGCCACCATTGCTGTGATGTCCCCAAGGCCACTGTTACCCCAGTGTCCCTTCCTGATGTCACCAATGCCTCGATGTCCCCAAGGCCACCATCATGGATCCAGTGTCCCCTCCAGGTGCCACCATCGCTCTGATGTTCCTGAGGCCACCACTGTCACCCTGATGTCCCCAAGGCCACCATCACCCCCAGTGTCCCCTCCTGGTGCCACTGCTGACCTGATGTCCCCAAGGCCATTGTCACCCCAATGTCCCCTCCCAGTGCCACCATCACCCAGTGTCCTTTCCTGGTGCCACCACTGACCCATGTCCCCACGGCCATTGTCACCCTAGTGTCACCTCTGTCTTTGTCCCCTCCCAGTGCCACCATCACCCGATGTTCCCAAGGCCACCATCACTCAGTGTCCCTTCCTGATGCCACCACTGACCCAATGTCCCCAAGGCCATTGTCACCCTAGTGTCACCTCTGTCTTTGTCCCCTCCCAGTGCCACCATCACACAACATCCCCTCCCGCTGTCCCCATGTCCCCCCCACTGTCCCCACAGTGCCACTGCACCTCCCCCAATGACCAAAATCCTTTTTTCCTCACCCAATTTTATTCATCATCCTTTTCTGGGGACATTTTGGGGACATTTAGGACATTTTGGGGGACACTTGGGGACAGCTCGAGCTCAGCACGAGCTGGCAGCTCCTGCAGAGAGATGGAGGATGGTCAGAGTGGTACTGTCCCCAAATATCCTCAAACGTCCCAGGGGAAGGGGACACTCACCTGTCCCAGGTACAGGTGGCAGCTCCGGGGGTGGGCGCCGGCGGCTGCATGGAAGGGGACAACTCAGTGTCCCCAAATGTCCCTAAATGTTCCCAAATATCCCCAGTGTCCCCAAATGTCCAAAGGTCTCACCTGGCCTTGCTCCAGCACTTGCACATCCCACCTAAGAGGACACAAAAGTGACACAGGGGACAATGACGCAGGAGTGACACAGGTGTCACACAGGTAACAATGACAGGTGACAATGACTCAGGTGACAGTGACAGATGTGGCACTGAACAGGTGGCAATGACACAGGTGACAGGTGACACAGGTGAGGCATTCACTGAACAGGTGACAATGACACAGGTGTGACACATCTGACAGTGACACACAGGTGACAGGTGTGGCACACATAGGTGACACAGGTGACAATGACACAGGTGACAAGTGTGGCACTCACTGAACAGGTGGCAGTGACACACAGGTATGGCACACACAGGTGACACAGGTGTGGCACTCACTGAACAGATGACAGTGACACACAGGTGACAATGGCATGTAAGTGACAATAACTGGTGACAATGACAGGTGACACAAGTGTGACAAAGGTGTGACACAGGTGACAATGACAGGTGACAGGTGTGGCACTCACTGAACAGGATGATGATCCCGACCGCGCTCAGCACCGCGGCCACCACGAGGCCACCAACGCGCAGGTGACACCAGTCTGGGGAGGGGACACAGAAGGACAGCTTGGGAACACCTGAGATACACCTGGGGACACCTGAGATACATCTTGGGGACATTCCCAGTCCCTCCCAGTTCTCCCCACTCACCATAATGGAAGGGACTGGCAGCATCTGGAGGGGAAAGAGAGGGGTTAGAGGCGCCAGTATGGACCAGTATAAACCAGTATAAATCAATATGGACCAGTACAAACTGGTATGGGCCAATATGGACTAGTATGGACCAATATGGACCACTACAAATCGGTACGGGCCAGTATGGACCAGTATAAACCAGTATGGACTAGTACAAACCGGTATGGGCCAGTATGGACTAGTATAGACCAATATGGACCAGTAGAGACCAGTACAAACCAGTTTGGAGCCTCCCTCCCAGTATGAACGAGTATGAACTGGTACAGACCTCTTCCACCCAGTATAAACCAGTATGGGTTTTCTATCCCAGTATGATCCAGACCCTCTCAGTTCATCCCAGTCCCTCCCAATCCATTCCCAGTCCCTCCCAGTTCCATCCTAGTCCATTCCCAGTTCCCTTCCCAGTCCTTCTTAGTCCACCCCAGTTCAGTCTCAGTCACTCACCAGGGGGGTCTCCTCTGGCCAGGGACAAAACTGGGAGGGGGGAAGGGGACACCAGTTAAACCAGTTTGGGGTGGGCACTGGGCCCAGTTCCTCCCAGTAATGCCCAAAGTCATCCTAGTTCATCCCAGTTCCCCTAAAATCCCTCCCAGTTCATCCCAATCCATTCCCAGTCCATCCCAGTCACTCCCAGTCCCTCATAGTACCTCCCAGTATCACCAGTGCCCTGAGACTTTCCCGCTCCATTCCGTGACCTTTGATCCCTAGGGGAGGAGAAATTCCAGAGGGTCCCAGGGGGAGGGACTGGGCCAAACTGGGAAGGGACTGGGGGGAGGATTGGGGCAAACTGAGAGTGGACTGGGAGGGGACTAGGGCAAGCTGGGAGGGACTGGTGGGGATGAGTCACTGGGATTCCTGAGCAGGGTGGGACTGGGACAAACTGGGAGGGACTGGGAGAGAAGTGGGAGGGACTGGGAGGGGATTGGAGCAAACTGGGAGGGACTGAGAGGGGACTGGGATATACTGGAAGGGAACTGGGAGGGACCAGTGGGGGATGAGTCACTGGGATTCCTGAGCAGGGTGGGACTGGGACAAACTGGGGGGGACTGGGAGAAACTGGGGAGGGCTGGGGGATAACTGGGATGAACTGGGGTATTACTGGGAGGGACTGGGGGTTACTGGGGTGTTACTGGGATGAACTGGGAGAGGCTGGGGGGGTTACTGGGGAGGTTACTGGGAAGAACGGGGGGGTTACTGGGATGAACTGGGAGAGGCTGGGGGGGTTACTGGGAAGGACGGGGGGTTACTGGGCAGTTACTGGCATAGACTGAGGGTTACTGGGGAGGTTACTGGGATGAACTGGGGGGTTACTGGGAGGAACTGGGGGCCCCACTCACCTTCCCAGAGCAGCCACGAGGAACTGGAAATGGGGGAACTGGGAGGGGGCGGGGCCAAGGAAGGGGGCGGGGTCAGAACGGAGGTTTGGCCTTGGGGGGGCACTGGAAGGGACTGGGACATACTGGGAGTAATACTGGGACAGACTGGGGAATTCTGGGAGTACTGGGAACACTGAGGGGGCACGGGGAGGACTGGGACAAACTGGGAGTGATACTGAGAGACACTGGGGGGTACTGGAAGGGACTGGGGCTGTACTGGGAGGGACTGGAGGGACACTGGAGATGTGCTGGGATGAACTGGGAGTGTCTGGAGGGGCACTGGAGATAAACTGGGCTGTACTGGGAAGGGCTGGAGGGGTATTGGAGATGTAGTGGAATGAAATGGGCTATACTGGGAGGGACTGGAGGGGCACTGAGGCTGTACTGGGATGAACTGGGCTGTACTGGGAGGGAGTAGAGGGGTTGAATGAGCTGTTCCCGTTTTCCCCACCTCCCATTGGCTGAAGCTCCCGCCCGTCACGCCTGCAACCAATCAGTAGCCGGGAACAGGACATGTGGGCGGGGCCTGAAGTCGGCGCCGTTTTAGGCACACTTAGCCTACGATTCCCGTCATGCATCCCGGCCCCATTGAAACTTAATGAAACTGTTTCTGCAACTCCCGTCATGCCTCGCGGCCAAAGAGAGCTGAAATTGCAAGTCCCGTCAGGCCCCGCGCTCCCCAGAGTTCCTTATCCTCCTCCATGTGCCCCGCAGTCTCGCCCCGGATCCTCCAGGAGCCCCCTGAACGCCTCCTCGGACCTACGAGTGCTCAAAATAACACAGAGGCGTCCTAACTATGGCTCCCATCATGCCTCGCGGTATGCAAAGGGTGCCGCTAAAGCTGGGACTCCAACTCCCATCATGCCCCGCGCCACATAGATACTTATGGTGGCTGGGCCTACATCTCCCGTCATCCCCAGCGGCAACACAACCCCCTCAGACAACTACAACTCCCGTCACGTCCCGCGCCCCAAAGAGAACCGATAGAGCCCCGCGAGTGCTCTCCAAGCGCTTCCCGACCCCATAGGATCGGCCCAGGTGCCTGTGTGGACCCACAAGTACCCTCCCGGACCCGCAAGCACTCCGTTACAGCGACTTCCGAGATCACAGCGCCCATAATGCCTCGCGGCGCCCATAGCGCGCCATTACCGCCGTGCCTCTACCTCCCGTTATGCCCTGCGGCTTCATCGAGATGCGTTAAAGAAGTGCCTCTATCTCCCGTGATGCACCGCGGCCCCATTGAGCCCCATTATATCCGCGCCTACAACTCCCATCACACCCCGCGGCCCAGAGAGCCCTGTTAGAACCCTACAAGGGCGCACCCGATCCCCAAATTCCCCCCTAAATTCCCTCCCCAGACGCAGAACTGCCCGAAAACCAGGACAAAAACCACCCAATTTATTTGGGCAGCAAAACCCAGAGGCCCTGGACCACCCAATTCTTTAATACTTAATTTTCTCTTCTCTTTAAAATCATCCTTTCAGCCTATTCCAGTTCGTCCACATTTTTATTTCTCCTGCTTCTTCCTCTTCTCTCGCTCCTCTCGGGAGTCTCCGCGGGTCTCTCATTGCAGGGGTCACTCCGAGGATCTCGGGGTCATTCTGAGATCCAAGAGAAGCAAAATTTAGACAGAGCAAGCAGCGCTGGGGGGCAGAGGGGTCACACCCCACTCCATGCTCCACCGAACTTTGGTTTGCAGCTCCCTTTTATACCATGGTTTCCATGTTGTCACCAATAATCGCTATTTTTTTGTTGTCATAATTTTGCCAGGTAAGCAGTGGTGGTCCGTGTGATCGCTGGACGACGTGAAGTCTCTCGGCAATTTGTCCCATAGATAACCATCTGCTCTTGGTAGATAAGGAAATGGCTCAAGTCAGGCACTCTGCTCTTAGGGATAGATAACACAATTGATTACACAAAGGCAGGAAACCTGATTTTGCAGAATCTGTTGGGCTGTGTGAAAGCCTTATTTGGCAAGCTGTCAGTAGATACAACTTATTTACAAAACGCAATATTCATAACAGGGGGAATTTAAAACAGAATTATTTAATCTTATATTTTCCTTTCTTTAGTGTCCTGCTTCATTTCAGACCTAAGTATTCTGGTTTATACAAACCCCAATACTTTCATGATTAACACAAATCTTTTATCAATTATCACAATCTCCCCACTTCTTTTTTTTAATCACATTGATTTGTGTTCAAGCTTCAAGTTGTGTCAGTACTTTTTGTACTAGATTTAATTCATTTACTGCCATTAATTTCGTTGCCATCTCAGGATCTACTGGTATTGCAACAACTTGAATTTCTTGATCCAAGACTGGATTACTCAAATGAAGCATGGAACAAAACAAGAGATGAGCAATAGTCCTAATAATGCACATATTAATAAAAAACTTAATTTCTTTTACTAACCTTCTCCTAACAGGTTTTTCTACCAGTTATCATTAAGCATAGAGTTCCAGGTTTGTACAGGTACGTGGGCTATTCATTTTATTTCTTCTGTAATTTTAGTAATTACTTTACCCTTTTTATTAATTTCTAAGCAGCATTCAGAATTGCTGAGCTTCTCACTCACTCCATTTTCTTCAGCTAATAGATAATCTAGGGCTAGTTGATTTTGATATACTGCTGCTCTAGTTTGAGTGAGTTGTTTAGCTATGAATTCCATTGCTCAGGCTGTTCAATTGGCAGTAATTTCTATTGCAGTTTGTAGCCTGATAATTCTATTTAGCAGATAAACTGGAGTGTAATACCCCAGCTCCCATCTTGAACCCAGGTCTGGTCCATAGTACTCGATAATTCGTTCTGGGGGCCATTCCTTATCCTTTGTGTTCACCCTGTGGCAGGGCTGCTTTTGTTTCAATACAAAGTTTTATACAAGGGAACTCCTAACACTCTATTACCTTTTTCTTTTGGTAACACAAAAAACGCAGGCTGGATAATCCCTAGAGTACATGTCCCTCCATCTTTCTGGTAGGGTATTATAAGCTGTTTTCCTGCAGAGCCAAAATATTCTGTATGGGGCTTTCCAGCTTAGTGTAACTGATTCAGGTTGTTGCCAATATGTTCTTACATTTTTTACTTCTTCGTATGGGTTAGCTTTATTCTTATTATACCATCGTAGTCCTGTAAAATTGTTCTTTATACAATTAGCTTTACTTTACTTTCCCCAATATCCTTTTGGAGCTTTGGGCCACCATGACTGCTTGTATTTGTAATCAAGATAGTCTTAGAGGGGATGTGCCTCACATCGTTTCCTGATGTGTTATACATACTTCTCCTATTACCTCATGATTTAGAACTCACCCTTCAGGTCCATAGACTCCGTTCAATATTTCTGTTTGGTTCCACTGCAATAACTGTTCTGGGTCTAATCCCACCCCCTCCATGTCTGTAATCAATCATCTGCATTCCTCCACAGATCCAACAGTGAGTTCAATTCAGTAGTAATTTCTTTCATTAATTCCACAAATAAATTCTTTCCCGATGTGGGTAAGTCCAGTTTGCTGAGTTGTTATTTCAATTTCTTGTACATGTTAAAACTTCTCTCACGGTTTGTCCTTGTTCCCTTGAACGCTTTGGTTATGTTCTTTATCAATTCCTCCGTGTAGGGATCTTGCACTCCTCCCTGATCTCAATATCCCCTCATACCTTCTTTTGTGAATCAGAAGTGTGCTTCTCCTACTGGGCAACTTTGGTATTCCTATGGGCCCACCCTCCTTTTCCCAAATTGGTGGCTACCCAGTAACTTTTTCCCATGATAGTGCAGGTTTCTAAGTTGTGCTTATTATAGCAGGCTGAATTGATGTGTATGTGGAAGGCAAGGGTGGATACCGTGTACCTAATTGTCCGGTAACACTTGGAACAAGCATCAGCACTATTTCCTTTTGTCATAATTAGCAATAGGATGAGTCGTTTTCATCCCTCTTCCTCCCTCAAGGCCTATGGGGTTGCTACCAGTAGCTGAGGGTTGTTTAATCTTCTCGGCAGCAGGGAGTGCGTCCTGGGGTCTCCCACTTTGTCTCTCTCTTTTGGTATTGCTTCTTAGTTTTGTCCCAGCTTTTAGCTTTAACATTCCAGTACGAGGTACAGCAGTAACAGCATGATATACACAACCCTTTCTGGATTCTTTTGCCAATACCTCCGCTTTGGCTTTCTTCTTTCCTCATGTTCCAATCTTAATAACTCCCACCAGTTATGATCACCAATTTTGATTTTTCTTTGTGCTGATAGGGTATTAAGTACCTTAACAGTTTCCTTACATTAATTTCTTTTACATTGGACATATAATGCAAATAGGAGATACCTACCATCAGAATGACACCACCACAACTCAGTACAATATGGACTCTTTTTGCTAATTTTCAGGTAAATTATCTTTGACACTTCTCAGCTGTAGATTTTTACTGTTTCTTAGGTATTTTCCATTTAACAGGCACTAGAAATTCCCATTTACAAAGCAAAATTATTATATAAGTCACAGGTTAAGGCCAGAATAGGAGAACTTTCTGACTGAAACAGTCCTGATCTTCTTGTTTGAAGAGGAAGCATATTTCCTCAGATGCAAAAGCTTAAAGTCAACTGCTAGTGTTTTTGTTTGTACACATAACAGGCCAAGCACTGAGGCTAAAGAAATTTGAGATAGTAAATAAATACACATAAAACAACACTAAAAATGAGAATGTAATAGCACTAATTGTTTAAAATTTTAACTACTATACAAAAGCTGCTGAAGTGACTTTCTTTTAAATAAGCCATCACAGTTTATATGTAGCAGGTGTGTTATGCTAATACAGCATGTCCTATTTCTTATTTTCTTGCACACTGCCAGGAGCAAGACATTTCAGAGACCTTTCTTAGTTTTAACTGCCATTTTTTAAAAAAATTCTTCTTATAACAGTTATTCTATGCAGCCTCACTTGGGACAGCTGCTGCTGACTTTTGTTTCAGTATTGTCTTGTTTGTTGCATTAATTTGGTTTTCAGGATAAGCCACATCAGTTTGATGTGCTTACAGAGCACTAGATGCTACTGTGCTCTACACACACTCTCCTGTAAACATTAAAACATTTCAAGGAATCAGAGAATTACAGAATGTGTCAGGTTGGAAGGAACCACACTGAGTCATTTGGTCTTATCTCCCTGCTCAGGGAGGGTGTCCTTAGAACACATGGCACAGCACATTTATTTATTTTTATCTGTGGCATTGCACTCATAGAAGACTTAGCAATTATTGTAAACCTTACACAAAATCCAGGACTGTTCTAGTTATGAAGGTGAAAGAGGTTAAAACCTCAGGAGAGGTTAGGTTAGATATCAGGAAAACGTTTTCTACCCAGAGGGTAGTAGGACACTGAACAGGCTCCTTAGGGGAATGGTCACAGCACCAAGCCTGACAGAGTTTAAGAAGTTTGCACAATTCCTTCAGCATGTGTTGGGGTGTCCTGCAAAGAGACAAGAGTTGGACTTAACTTTCATGTGTCCAACTTAGCATATTCTGTTATCTTGTGATTTTTATTATTTACTATGTGCAGCACACTCCAGGTGCTGGCTGGGCAGTGAGGATTACAGCATTTGAGAAACACAACTGTCCTGGTTTAGGACAAAATTAGGGGAAAAATCTCCAAAAGGAGCCCCCTAAAGAACAAACTCAAACAACTCCTCCCCCTCCCACCACAGGTTCGGGAAGAATTTCCTCAGAGGAAAAGTGGAAAAAACTTGTTTATTTACCAAACCCACAAAAGAAAAACACTCCCCAACAGAAGAAAAAAACAGCCACGGTGCCGGATGACAAAAAAACTTACACCGTCTGAGTGGATGTACCGACTCAACGTCGCCGGTGCCAGGGAGGGCAAAAAGCGTAGTGCTTGCCATGAACAGGCAGAGTCCGGGGTTTCTTGATGTTCCAGGTCAGGTTCGGGTGGGATTTCTAGCTAAACTAACTAATAAGGGAAAAAAAGAAAGCCAAGCAAAGTAAAAGCCCAGGCGCTGAGCCGGCAAAGCAGGCAGCCCAACCTGCGAGCCCCCCTCCCCCCAGCCCAGACGATGGGGGAGGGGCACTGGCTAATAAGACAAAACAAACCTTCACAGAATCAACTCTAAAACCACCGAACATCCAGGCATGAACAACACACACGATTGGGGATACAAAGGATTGTAACGTCACCCCAGGACATTCCACCCCTTATCTCCATATTGTGAACATATTAAAACTTCATTAAGTAAAAACTTTTCTTTCACTTGCTCACACCTTCAACACTTACACATTTCCTTCCATCTTACTTGCTCAGACCTTCAACACTTACACATTTCCTTATGTCTCACCCCACAATCAGTTCTCTGTGAGGCACACATCATGTTGTTCCATCTTTCTGCATTATCCACCATGTACATCCTGGTCTTTGAGCAAAGACAATCCCACAAATGGGTTTGCCTGTACTCGAGGCAGCATTAATCCATACTGCCTTCCCTAACAAACCTCTGACATGGGCCACTGGGACTTTATCTCCATCCACTATATTAAGGGAGTCAGACTAGGCAGGACCTGCTCAGTTGGTGGAACATCGGGTGTTGACTAACCCAGTGGCCTTTGCTAAATGCTGTTCCCAGTTTTTAAAAGACCCTCTACCCAATGCTTTCAAGGTGGTTTTCAGTAATCCATTGTACCTTTCCACTTTACCTGCAGTTGGTGCATGGTAAGGGATGTGATGCATCCACTCAATGCCATGTTCCCTAGCCCAAGTGTTAATGAGATTATTCTTGAAATTAGTCCCATTATATGATTCAATCTTTTTAAGAGTACCATGCCTCCAAAGGACCTGCTTTTCAAGCCCCAGGATGGTGTTGCAGGCTATGGCATGAGACACCAGATAGGTCTCCAGCCATCCAGTGGTGGCTTCCACCATGGTTAGGATGTAGTGCTTGCTCTGGTGGGTCTGAGGCAGTGTGATGTAATCAATCTGCCAGGCCTCTCCATACTTATACTTGGACCACTGCCCCCCATACCAGAGGGACTTCACCCCCTTAGCCTGCTTGATGGCAGCACACGTCTCACAGTCATGGATAACCTGGGAAATACTGTCCTTGGTTAGATCCACCCCTTGGTCTCGTGCCCACTTATAGGTGGCATCTCTGCCCTGGTGACCTGAGGCATCGTGGGTCCATCAAGCCAGCAACAATTCTCCCTTGTGTTCCCAATTAAGGTCTATCTTCGACACCCCTATCTTTGCAGCCTGATCTACCTGCTGATTGTTTTGCTGCTCTTCATTGGCTCTACTTCTAGGGACATGGGCGTCTACATGGCAAACTTTCACAGGTAGCTTCTCTAGTTGAGTAGCGATGTCTTTCCGTTCTTCAGCAGCCCAAATTGGTTTCCCTCTGCGCTGCCAGTTCGCCTCTTTCCATGTCTTCAACCATCCCCACAGAGCATTGGCTACCATCCAGGAATCAGTATACAAATAGAGCTTTGGCCACTTCTCTCTTTCTGTGATGTCTAGGGCAAGCTGAATGGTTTTGAGTTCAGCAAATTGACTTGATCTGCCCTTTCCTTCAGTGGCCTCTGTGACCTGTCGTGTGGGGCTCCATACAGCTGCTTTCCACCTCCGATTCATCCCTACGATGCGACAGGAACCGTTGGTGAGCAAAGCGTAGCGTGCTTCCTCTGCTGGTAGCTGGTTGTATGGCAGAGCTTCCTCAGCCCATGTCACTGGTTCTTGTTCCTCATCTGTGACACCAAAACTTTCTCCTTCTGGCCAGTTTGTAATTATTTCCAAAATCTCAGGGTGATTTAGTTTTCCTATCCTGGCGCGCTGAGTGATGAGAGTAATCCACTTGCTCCACATGGCACTGGTGGCATGGTGGGTGGAGGGAACCTTTCCACTGAACATCCACCCCAGCACTGGCAGTCGGGATGCCAGGAAGAGTTGTGCTTCCATGCCAATCACTTCTGAAGTGGCTTGGACTCCCTCATAGGCAGCCAAGATTTCCTTCTCCGTTTGGGTACAGTTACCTTCAGATCCTCTGTAACTCCAAAATCCCAGGGGTCAGCCTCGGGTCTCGCCAGGCACCTTCTGCCACAGGCTCCAAGACAAACCATGGCTCCTGGCTGCACAGTAAAGTACATTCTTTACATCTGGTCCCATCCTAACTGGGCCAAGGGCTACTGCATGGGCAATCTCCTGTTTGATCTGGGCAAAGGCTTGCTGTTGTTCAGGGCCCCAGTGGAAATTGTTCTTCTTGCGAGTGACCAGGTAGAGAGGGCTCACAATCTGACTATACTCAGGGATGTGCATTCTCCAAAGGAACCGCTGCTGCCCTGAACCGCCGGGAGCTTGGGGTGAACAGGAGCTGAGGGCGGTGGGAGCTGGGGGTGAATCCAGGATGGAGCCGGGACGCACCTGGAGCCCCAGCAGGAGTGGGAGCCTGGGAAAGGATGTTTGAGAGAGGCCCCGTGGCTGTGCGGGAAAATTCACGTGGCCAGAGTTTTGTGTGCACAAAGGAGACAGAAGATTTCTGTTACAGTGACTTTATTCGTGAACAAAGGGAGAGTCTATCGGCATTTTCCATGCGGTCTCTAAAACACAGCCTACTTTTTATCCTCATTTTCCTGGCTGCATCTCCCTCTCCCTTTCCCCACTAGCTGAGGGACTTGGAAGGTTCAGATTTCCTGATCCGCCTTTTGCATGTCCCCCTTAATATGTGCCACTGCTTTAGTATAATATCCGATATTCCTGGCTCTGTTAAGTGTTTCTTCTTTTTGAAGTTCAGGAATTGAGGAAAATCTTAGCTGAGCAGCAGTCTGTGTCAATTAGTTACATTTTCTGAAACTGAAGATTTCTCCCGTTGCTTTCTCATGTACAAGTCTCTGGCCTTATCTCCAAGCAGATTCACTCATCGACCCTGTTTGTTCTTCCTGTGTCCTCTTTGTTTTTGGGATTATTCTCAGTGCCCTCACTCCCTGTCCTTTTGTAGCCGTTTCTGGATCAGGCCTGGCTGCCACCTGCATCCCCTTGCTCAGCGGCTGAATGAGCTGCACTCAGCAAGGTGTCGTGCATGGGAAAAAGATGAGAGTTGGTGTAGCACATCAGAGGAGGAACAGCATTAGTTTAACCCATGGTCTGCCAGGGAACCACAAAAAGCAGTCCAATTCCCATCCTTTCTACATTTGAACTGGTACATGATCTACTTTCTTATTTCCTTTGGTATCTGTTTTACCACTTTCTGGTTATCATTTTTTTGCAAACAGCAGATTGAGTAATTTGATTTTCCACAAACTCTTCCTCCTTCTGTTAATAGGTAATGTGATCCCATCCCATAGTGAAATGTCTTGTTCTTCATTTCCCTGGGTTGGTCAGCAGGAAGGTCAGGAGCTGGAGGTGACCAATTGTTATTTCGAGGACGGATAATATATTCTTTAGTACATAATAGTAGCAATAATAATAATAATAGTAATAATGACAACAATAATTAGTTTTTAATTTAATTTTATATATATATATGGTGAATCTTTTTTCTCCTCATATGAATTCATTAAGCTTTCCAGGGGCTAGGCCATGGATTTGCAGGGTTTGTTCTGGTTTCTGTTCATCTTTTCCCCATTTTTGAGCACTTCCTCCAGCCAGGGCTGCATCAATTGACCACTTTTCTCTAATTAAATCATCAAATATTTGGACTTCCAACTGATTTCTCTGGACTAGCAAAAAAGACCACAGTGCTCTGATACACCCTATATAACCTAGACAGTGACAGCAAGTGTTGGAGTGGGGAGAGGGTGATTCCCCCACGATTTTTTAGTAAAGTTTTCACAACATTCTCCATTTGCTGTTTTCCTTTGCAGCTTAACCAATTTCTGTTGCAGTCAGATATCCTCACTGTGGGCTCTGCCTTTAGCTGTGCAAATTGCATCTGTGCAAGCAAGCAGAGCTTGAGGTGAGGGCCAGAGGGAATCAGCCCAATTCCTCCCCCAGGCAAGAATACCCTGGTACATTGCCCACACTTTACCTCAGCAGTGTTAATTTGCATTTCTAAAGCTCCTCTTCTGGCTGCCTGTTCTGGCGTTTCTGTTCAAGAGCAGCAATCCCCTGACTCACCTGTGGCAAGCCCACAGTCTCCTATTTTTTTTTCTTCTTTTTCTTTTCAAACAATATTCTATTACCTGTTGATGCATTAAACCATCACCTTTAAAGCCCTTCTAGTTTTGCAAAATCCATCCTAAAGGTGAATATTGAAGAACCCAAACAGAAATTTTGCCATCACTAAGAGCCTCGCCCAAACATACACAAAAAATTTCCAATGAAATCAAGCTATTTCTACTTCTCCTAGGAGTAAAATTCGATTGTCACATCCTCGGCCCACATGCAACTGACAACACAAAAGCAGGATTATTCTCCACTAGATGGAGAATTACCAGGGTAAGGAATTCCAAAGACCAATTCCAAGGGAGATAATTGAATATCTGCCCTGGGTCTGGCTCTTATTCTTCCCTATGCCAATGGCAAAAGCCATACCCATGGCATCTTGGTTTCTATCACCAGCTTCCAAAGGAGTTTCTTTATTTCCCCATTCATTCCTTCTACCTGACCTGAGCTCTTGTGGTGCCAGGGCTTGTGTTGGTCCCATTGTATTCCTAAAGCAGCCATAACCCGTGATGGATATTTCCTGTAAAATGAGTTCCCCATCTGAGTCTGTAGCTTCCACATTCCCTTATCTTGAAATTACTTGTTTCTGAAATACCTTAATAAGTGATCAGTGATTGCTGAAGAGATCAGAATTGCTTTTGCCACCCTGAAGATAATTTGAGCCTTCCTGCTCAGGGCATTTCAGTGCCAGGCTCTTCCAAGCACACACAGCTCCGCTGGTTGAGCTGACCATGTGGGGGGGTAACCTGTGCTTGCTCTAATTCACTTTCCTTAATCAGAGCATGTCTTGGAACTCTTCCCTTCTCCTGCCCTTGCAGACCCATCCATTAACACATTTTGTCCCTCAGGCCAGGGAATGTCTCATTAATCTCTCCCAGCCTGGCTCTGGAGCTCTGTCACTGGAATGCAGCCTGCGTTTGTTTCCAGCCCCTGTGCAGGCTGTTCAAACAGGAGGCTGGTTAAACCCTTCCCCTGTCCTCAATTCTAAATCCTCCTGTGCCACTGAACAAGTTTCATTGTGTAATCACCGAGCACTGCTCATTCATGGAGAGGCTCTTTTGGTTATCAGAGCTTTAACTTGGTGCCAGACTTGAACAACAGGAGATCCTCCTGCTATCAGTTTTTGGGCCTAAGGTCCTATTAAATCTGTGGCTGCACAATTCTGCGACAATGAGGCCACTCTGGGCAGTGGGTTAAACATTTTAGCACAATAATTCCTTTGGCATGGCCCTGTGTAATATCGATATTTTTAAAAACTAGGTTCGCTTTCCTGGTAAATATTTAAAGGTTCAATAAAAGACAATAGGAGACAAACAATTAAGCAAAAGGTTTATAACAGCTGAGTTCTTGGCCTTCAGCCAAGAGCACACCTTAACTCAGAAACACTTCCTTAAATGCATTAACCTGTTGCATATTTATAGATCTTCATGCATTATTCAAAATCACTCCCTCCTAACTTGTAAATCAACTTTTTTTTCTTCTCTGGGGGTCTAGAGTCTCATAGTCAAAAAATGTGATGAATTTCCTGATTATCTTTTCTACCATTCTCTGAGTTAGTCACATGAACAAAAGCTTTTTACATCACCATGTTATAGTCCAAGAAAAATATATTTATCACACTACTATTTTTAAGTCTGGTTAATGGAAAAAACAAAATAAACTATATTCTTACAGCCAAGTTTTCCATCATTATACATATAGGATTAATTTTAATATTTACCAAATCAAATAATATAATATGTGCTATAACACACATACAGTTCAAATTTCTTTTCTGAGTCTGAAAGAGCCATGTCTGGGGCACCAATCATTTGGTTTTATTTCATTTTTCTGAAGTTTTGCTGTTTCTTGTGTCTATACCACAATATTGATGCTATCTGTGGTTAAAAAGTCATACAATATTCTGGCTTGAACAGAGAATCTTCAATGGAGGTTCAGCAATTCCCTATTAATCCCCTATTAATTAATTCCCTATTAATCCTCAGAATAGTCCCAACTCCATTTTATTGCTGGGTAACTTTACTTCATAGATTCCCTGGTCCTTCTCTGGGTCAATACATCACAAAATTCAGTCAAAATATGTTCCAAATGTTCAAGCTTTTTTTTCCAGCATTTGCAGTTATTTTTTTCAAATACTCCTAGGTGCTTTTTGGCCTGAACATTCAGCCATTTCACAGAGGTTTCTTCTGCCTCTTCTTGTTGTCCTTATTGGAGCAAGTCATCCACATCCTGCATTAACCCAATCCCTGGGGTGGGGTAAGTTCTTCTGATATTTTCTGCAAGGCTTGACGGAATAAGGCTGGTGCTTCCGTGCATCCCTGCAGAAGGACTGTCCATGTCTTTACCATTTTCCCTTCTGCCTCTTGTTCCCACTCAAAGGTAAAATACAGTTTACCATCCTGTGTGAGTGGCCATGGCCAGAAAGCATCTTTGACATTAAGCACTGACTGGTGTCAGTGTGAGGAGGGAACCTGTAAGGATCTGAGACTGTGGGGTCCCTTGGTTCAATACTCATTTATTATTCTTACATTGTGCAGCATTCTATGGATTCCCTCTGATTTCTTGACTGGCAGGATAGGAGCATTAAAGGAAGAGATCCCTGGCTCCAAAAGTCCTGCCTTTAGTAGGGACTCAATAACAGGCTGTGAGCCCTTCCTTCCCTCCCTTGGAATACGGTATTGCTTTTAGACACCACTTGTACTGGTGCTTCAAAGTCCTTTGGAAAGGCTCCATATCTAATTTTCTGCACTTTCCTGGAGTGGCCCAACCTTCTGGGTTCACTTGAGCATAGGCCTTGCTAGACATCTGCCAGACAAAGGCACAACTCTGTACCACATTTACAATATTAATTTGTATTCCCAAATTAGCCATCAAATCCCTTCTCAGTAAATAATAATCAGAATTAGGAACAAATAAAAGCTCCTGCATTTCAAACGCATTCCCCACATCTTCTAACAGTGGTGGAATAAAATACAACAGCTCATCTTTCCCACTTATCCCCTGAATGCTGCTGCCTAAATCCCTTCTGGACTTCCCTTATTGCCCCCTGTGTGTCCCTGTCCTTGATTACCTCTGGAAGAATGTGCAAACTCCCTCAACATGCTCCCAAGGGACCCTTCAGAGTTATTTTGGTATCATCATCCCTTGTGCTGGGAGCCCTTCCTGGCTTTCCCTTTCTCCCCTCCATGGATGCCCTGACATGTTTAGTCCCCGAAGATCCCACTGTACTCACTGATGAGATTTTCAGTGCTCTCTGGCTGCCCACTCTTCACAGTCCCCCTGATCTGTCACTCGTCCGTCTGCTGGTCACTCTCGGATGCCCAATCCATGCCCGGTGCCGCTGCCCCCCAAGGGAGCCGATCCCCCAAACTGGGTGCGGCACCTTCAGCTCCACTCGCTGCCCCCGCCCCGGATGGCGCGGGGCGCTGATGGCTCTGCAGTGTCCAGGCACAGCCGCAGCTCCCAGCGCTCCCCACCTGCGCCCCCCGCGAGGGGAATTTGGGTTGGTGGGAGGGGGCAGCGCCAAGGCCGGGCCCCCCCGCGCTGCCGTGGCGGGAGCGGCTGCAGTGGGGACCGAGTGCGGGCGGGAGCGGCCGAGAGCCCAGCGCTGCCCCAGCTCCATCCCTGCCCCTGCGCTGGGATGCTGTGCCACCAGTCCGGCCCCAGCTGCCGCCACTCGCCCCATGGCCCGGGCAGGAGCCGCCAGCCCCAGAGCAGCCGCTGGGGCTACGCGGGGAGCCCCGGGCCGGAGCAGTGCGGGCTCAGCAGCGCCGCGAGCTCTGATTGGCTGAGAGCATTTCGGCGATCATGTTTTTCTGAGATTACCCCGGCAATTGATGAGTCATCAACTTTTCGCGCTCTGATTGGCTGCAGCGCGCTCCGGCTGGTTTTGGATCGCTGCCCCGGATGGGGTTTCTTTGCGGAGCAGGAAGCTTGGGGCGCTGGGCAGGTGGGAGCTCAGCTGTGCCCAGAATTGCGCCCCCAGGTACGCGAGATCTCAGCGTGCCCATGGCGAGGGCTCGCCCGATGCCAGGGACCCCCCAAAGCCGCTCTGTCCCTGCCCCTGGCAGCCGCACAGGGGACAGAAAATGGAACCGAAGGTTCCTGGGTGGGGATTAGGACCGGGAGAGATCCCTCAGCAAACTCCGGCACGGCCACAACAGACCCAGGCTGGGCACGGCGAGTGAATTTATTACCAACTAAATCACAGCAACATAAGGAGAAGGAAAAGAAATCTCTCCAACTTCCCCCCGCCCAACGGGGATCACCTGGAACAGGGATTACCAGGGCTCTGCCCAACAGGAGTCACTGGGGATCCAACACCGGTTCTCCCATGCGGGGTGGAGCTGGAGCAGAGCATGAAGCTCTTCCCACACCCGGGGCACTCACAGGGCTTCCCTTAGTGGTGCCTCTGTTCGTGTCGGGTCAAGTGAGAGCTCCGGGTCCCTTCGTGTCTCCATCCCTCGATCGAGCCTGGTATGGACGTGCTGATGGGCAACGAGCTCAGAATTCCACCTGAAGGTCTTCCCACATTCCAGGCCGTTCCCTGGTGTGGATCTCCCAGTGCTTGGTGAGGTTGGAGCTCCAACTGAAACACTTCCCACATTTCCCACACCTGTAAGGCCATTCCCCAGTGTGGATGTTCTGGTGTACCCTCAGGTGGGACCTGAAGCAGAAGCTCTTCTCACATTCCAAGCACTTGTGGGGCTTTTCTTCCTCCTTCATCAAGCCGTGGCCTGGGAATGACAAAACCTGGTTTGAGGGGAAAAACAAGGTGGGGGCTCCTTGGGCTAGGGGCTCCTCCTGCCCAAATCCATCTCTAGAACGTAGGAGGTGTCTTGTGTCCATTAAATTCTACAAAATATCAATATTCAGCTCCAAAAAACTCTCCAAGGTGTTCCCCATCTCTGATCTCTCCACTTTGGGGTTCCAGAGGTTTCCCTTCCCTGGGATGATGGGGGCGGGGGTCAATGGCTCCAGAGGTTCCACCTTCTCCAGGGTCCTGCTTAGGGATGATCCAGGGACTTTTGGGAGTCCGTGGGGTCCCTTCTTCACTAATGTCTCACTCTGAGATCCCTGGGATCTCAGGGGTCCCTCCTCTCCTGATTCCCCCCCCCCCCCCCCCCCCCCCCGCTTTCCAGGCTGCCAGGGCCCCCCCCAGCTCCGGCATCACCCGTCTCTGCTCTCCCTGCTCTGCAGGTCCCAGGGGTTTCTCTTCTCTGCTCTCCCAGGGGTCCCCAGCACCAATGTCCTCCCCCTGCTGATACTGGGCAGTGGCCACATGGACCCCCAAAGACCCCCCCCAAGGGGCTCAGCTTTGGGCTCCTGCAAGATCCAAACATACAGACAGAAAAAAAAAAAACCACCCAGAGAGCGCCAGACAATATTTGGGGCTCAATTCTGCAATCTGCCAGCTCCAAACACACCCCAATAAAAACATCCTCTCAGGGACCTCCCGATAGATTTGGACGAGCTTTCCCTCCCCGTTCCCCTGCAGGATGTGCTGGGGGCGATGGCACCGTGGTCGGGGGTGCTGCGGCCACAGGGGGCACTGGAATCTCCTGTTTCTTCTCCTGTGCCTCCTCTTGCTCCTCCTCTTACTGCTCCTCCTTTTCCTATCTCCCTCCTCCTCCTCCAGCTCCTCCTCCTTCCTAATCCTACCTCCTCCCTAGTTTCTGTGCTCTGTATATTTAGAGTGGAGAACCTTGCTTGTTTTTAGAACTAGAACGAAGATCCCAGATAGAACAAGCTTTGCTGGTTTTAGTCAGAAGCATCAGCGACTAAAGGTCCTGTTTCCTTTGGTTTTGTCCCGTCCTTGCTCCTCCTCAGTGCTCAGGCTGGACTATGGGGTATCCTTGTTTGCTGCATTTTCGGATTTCCTCTTGGATCCTTTGGGCAGTGGGCTGTGCCCTGGGAGGATTCTTTGTGCTCCTTGGTGACATAGGAGAACCTTCCAAGCGGTTTGTGTGTGAGTTGCTGCTGTGATGTCACAGGAACATTGCCACATCCCACTGCTGTGGGACACAGAGGCCTCAGTGCCCAGAGCGGCTCTGGGTGCTGCTGATTGCCGGGGGATCCTCCTGCCTGAGGCATTCCCAGCACCAGCCCAGCCCTGACTGTCCTCCTGCGCTTGCAGGGGCACAGTCTGCAGACGTGTGCAGCGCAGCCACCATGATCCAGCAAGTGGCTGCTGCAGTTTGCACTCTGTACACTGTGGCTTATTCGGGATATTTTCTAACCCACTTGGCAAGTAAGTCGAGTTTTTGCCTCGGTGCAGCATCTGTGGCTTTGGGCTTGCTGTGTGCTTTCTGTTCTTCCTCTGGATCTAAGCTGACTTTGTAACCAAATTTCCATGAAGACACCATTGGTTTGGGAGGGCTCCTGCCAGTAGCTGCAGCTGGAAAAGGGGGTGTCTGCAGCCAGCGAGGCGTTTGCAGTGAGGCCTGGGGGTTCTGTTCCCTCAAGCAGGGCGTCTGTGGCACTGGAGCCTGGAGCTCCCTCGTTTGCTGCTCCATCCAAGAACTGACACAGCCCAGTACTTTGTGCTGTTCCCTTGCTTGCTCTGTGAAGGGACTGTGTCTCCTGCAGGGATACTGTGAAAGCAAAATGCTCTCTTGGGCTTGCCTTGCTCTGTGGCATTTCCCACCACAGCAATTCTTTTCCTACCAGCATCTGGTTCATGTTCCCTCTCCCATTGCAGGGCACTTCATGCGTGGATTCCAAGCAGCTCCTCCTTTGGTGAGTGGGAAGAAACCTTTGGTGTTCAGAATTGTGCAGCAAGTTGTGAGCTCTGTGTGTGGCAGCCCAGTGCCAACTGGGAGGCTGAAAGAAAGTTCCTGTCAGGGTCTTTGCAGCAGCAGCAGCAAAGGGACCCCTGGCAGTTTTCTCCTTTTCTGCTGAAGACTTTTAGAAGAGCTGCAGGTCTGGTTTTGCAGGCCGAAGATTGGCCTTAGCCATGACGAAATACTGAATTCCCAACAATAAGTGGCAATGTCAACTTGAGCCCATTGTTAGATTGAACAATTCTGAACTCTGTTTCTACTTAGTGCAGTTGGATGTGTAGCTGAGGATAAATAAGGGGATAACTGAAATAGAACTTCCTGTCCCTCATGCTACCATCTGTCCACAGGGCACAAAAGCTGCATCAGCACCTTCTCTGGCTCCCTCTGCTTCCAAAGAGAAAGAAGGCAGCAGTGAGCTTCCCGCTGTTCTGGGGGACAAGGGCGAACACCCTGTGCTTGGGGAATACAGCAGCAAGGCTCCCTCAGTGTGGGACAAGGATAGTGGAGATCTCCCGGCGTGGGAGGAGGAGGGTGGATGTCCCCTGGCATGGGATGAGCACAGCCAAGCTCCCACAGCGTGGGATGAGGGCGACGGACGTCTCCCGGTGTGTGACGAGGACAGAGGACATCCTGTGACTTCGGAAGGGGAGGATGAACATCCCCCAGCATGGGATGGAGATGGTGAAGGTCCTGTGGCTTGGAAAGATGATGGCAAACCTGCAGCATTTTGGGAAGAGGATGGAGAACCTGCAGCGTTTTGGGAAGAGAATGGAGAACCTGCAGCATTTTTTGAAGAGAATGGAGAACCTGCAGCATTTTTTGAAGAGAATGGAGAACCTGCAGCTTTTTTGGAAGAGAATGGAGAACCTGCAGCATTTTTTGAAGAGGATGGAGAACCTGCAGCATTTTTGAAAGAGGATGGAGAACCTGCAGCATTTTGGGAAGAGAATGGAGAACCTGCAGCATTTTTTGAAGAGGATGGAGAACCTGCAGCATTTTTGAAAGAGGATGGAGAACCTGCAGCCTTTTTGGAAGAGGATGGAGAACCTGCAGCATTTTGGGAAGAGAATGGAGAACCTGCAGCATTTTGGGAAGAGAATGGAGAACCTGCAGCATTTTTGAAAGAGGATGGAGAACCTGCAGCATTTTGGGAAGAGAATGGAGAACCTGCAGCATTTTTGGAAGACGATGGAGAACCTGCAGCATTTTGGGAAGAGAATGGAGAACCTGCAGCATTTTTGGAAGAGGATGGAGAACCTGCCTCTGCTTGGGAAGAGGACACTGAACCTCCCTCCGCTGCAGGATCCTGGGCTGAACATTGTGACAGCAGCACAGCCCTGGAGGCAGAGGGGAGAGAGGAGTGGTGCCTGATGCAGCTGAGTATGTCTGTTCTGTTCTGTGTGCCAGAGCAGGTGCTGTGTGTATGCCTCAGCATGAGCTGCACCCCGTGCTGCTCTGCAGCTGAGTGTCACAGAGCCATTTCTTGTCCTTCCCCAGCTGAGACCAAGGGTCCAGGTAGTGGGGCTGCATTCTGGCTCTGCTGCAAGGCAGGGTCTCCATTTGGAAGGGAGCATCTTCCATGTGGTTTCTTTCAGGGAACATCGTGAGCATGGGGGACCCTGCTGAGAAGTACCTGGAACTGGAGCAGATTGGCCAAGGGTAAGTGCATAGCAGTTCCTTCTGCACAAGCAGGGCCCAGGTATTTTGCTGGTGCAGGATCAAGTAAGAAGTCAGGAGAGCTCCAAACACCTTCAGACACTGGGCTGTGAACCTGCTGTCTCTCAGTCCTGATCAGAATTAGTAACTGTGGTCAGAAAGCACCGTCAAAGGCCCCTGAGCCTGGCAGTGTCCTGCCTGCAGCAAGGAGCAGGACCTGGAAGATCTTCTGTGCCTGGAATTTTCTTGCCTTAAAGAGCAGTTCACCATCTGGTGACTCTCAGAAAACAGGTCTCAAAAAGATTTACTAAGTGCTTTTTTCAGCACAGGTCATAAATCTTGTGCATTCAGTAACAGACACAGAGCTGCTGCACTCAAAGGGAAAATGTATCACCTGCCTGATGGCAGGGCCTTTGGGAATCCTGCAAGTTTTAGGCAGGAAATGCAAAAGGATGAAATACATTTTTTACAGTTCTTTAGACACCCACCCCCTACTCAGGTTTTGAACTAAAGGAATTCAGCGTGGGCATTTGGGATTTGCTGCAGCCCTTTTCCTTTGTATTAGGCTCAGTTTTCTCTTGCACACCTTGCCTGGCAGATGGCTGGTGGCTGCTGCTCTGTTGTTGGAAGGGTCGATGCACCCAGATGTTCTGTGAATGCTGCAGGCAGCAGAGATCTCCTGTCTGGGCTGGCTTCACTCCCAGGCCCTAAAGCCTTCTTTCTTCTCTGCTGTTTTGTCTCCAGGGCTTTCGGAACTGTTTATAAAGGACTCGACAGGGCCACTGGAGGAGAGGTCAGTGCCCACACGTCCAGCACGGCTGGCAGCTCTCGAGGTCTTTCCCCTCTGCTGGGAGCTGTGGCTGGAGCTCTGGGGGCCCAGCAGAGCTTTCCTGCACAGGCTGCTCCTCTGAAGGCAGAGCAGTGTCACCTTCAGAACACAGCTGGGACACACTTGGTCCCTCTGAAGTGCCCAAAGGAACGCAAGGAGGGCAGCAGTGTCTGTCAGAGCAGGACACGCTGCCTTGGTCTTCATATCTAAAACCATGAATGCTTCAACTGGTGGAGACTGAGGCCCAATTTGTCTTCATCCCAGCCTTGGACAGGAGCACCATTTAGCAGTGTTTCCACCCTACTTTTCACCTACTTTTCATCTTCAAAGGATACCTCACAGTCTAATTAGGGAGAGATCCTGCCTGGGCTCAGTTTGGGGTTTTAGTCCTACTGCAGCACTCCCTCTCACAGAGAGAGAGGGAGAGAAATGAGAAGATGGGTGTCCAGAGCAAAGCTCTCTCCTGAACCCTGCAGCTGTGTTTGGGTCTGGTGTCAGTGATAGCCTGTGACAATGGATATCTGTGTTTGCTTTGTTGTACAATCCCAAACAGAGCAGCAGCATTTGAAATCACGACCAAATCCCATAGAATTGCTAAAGGGCTCTGGGCTGTTTTGCTCTGCTTCACAGGACCAGAGTTACCTCCTGCTTGCAAAATGTGTTTAAAGAATAATGATCATAATGATCATCATGATGGTGGTAAACTAAGGCCATTTGAGAAGACTGTAGTTGTAGAAAATGTTGTCAGAGCTTTGAGGCTGACAGTTGAGGGACCATTAATGCAGGGCTTACAAGGCCAAATGTCTCTGGCCACGTGCCCTGTAAGCAGCCCCCAGTGGGCAGAGGAATGGGCTGTGGGAATGGCACTTGCTGAGCTTTGCTGTCCCATCCCAAGGCAGTTTGACACAGCCTGACTCTGTCACTCCAAAAAGATTTGCTCCGTGTTTGCTGTGGTCTCCTGCCACAGACCCCTCCAGTTAAAGGTCTACAATGTCCCTTCAGGTGGCCATAAAGAAAATGAGTATCAGAGACAAGAACAGCGAAAGAGCTGTGAATGAGATCCTGGTCCTGAAAGGCAAGAAGAACCCCAACATTGTCAACTCTTTGGACAGGTGAGTGCTCCAGTTCTTATCCCGTGCAAGGCCCTGTGTTAATCTTCCATCCATAGTCTGTAGCCTGTTTTGAAAAAGCCTGACCCAGCCATATCTTCACAAAACAACAGCCTGGCAATTCACTCCCCCCATGATTTTGTTTGGTTTTTTTCTTCAAGTTGACCCCATTTGCTGTGTCTTATGACAAGTGCTGATAAACCATGGCAGAAATTATTTCCCTTGGCTTCTTCTTCCCAACTCTTTTCCATTGCTGCACATGCCAGGAAGTCCAGGTTTCCAGAAATGCCTCCTTTGCCCATTCTTCAATGGCCTTGTCTGTTTTTGAAGGGACTTTGTGCGAGGTTTTCCAAACAGTTGATAACTTTTGTCCCAAGTGCTGTACAGCCTCCTTGCCTGGATAACTCTGGAAGTTGTGTTGCCTTGTTCTGGAGGGAATGGTGGAACTGATGAGTTCAGATGCTGAACCAGCTAGGGGCAAGTGTTGTGGTTCCACATTGGTCTGGGCTGTTGCTAAACAGCATTTTTCACTTGCTTGCCATCTAAGGCATCTCCTTTCTCACAGGTGTCTTCTTCTCCTTCAGACTGTGTAGATTCCAAGGCCTGTGCAGGCTGGCAGGAACGTCTCTCCATCTGATTCTGTTCTCATTGACAAGTGACCTGGAAACAAAACTCCACTTGAGGCTTTTCCCTGGGGGAATTGAGCAGTGCACATTCATCTCCATGCCATTGTTCTCCTCTTCCAGCTTCCTTGTTGATGAAGATCTCTGGTTGGTCATGGAATATATGGATGGAGGAACTTTGCAGGACATTGTCAGGCAGACAAGCATGGCTGAAGGAGAGATGGCAGCTGTCAGTCGGGAGGTGAGAGATCCTACTTGTGCTTCCCAGGGCTTGGACATGATGGTCCTTCCAAACAGGGTGTAAGAACAGGAGTGACTCCATGCTCAGGGCTTTGCTTCTGTGCTGCTTTTATGAATTGGAGGAGAAAGAGCCTCTGAAGTGAATGGCCAGCCAGTATCACACTTCCACTCTGTCCTTGTCCTCTTTCCTGCTCTTGTGGTACTCTCTCTTTCTTTTTTGGATTTGATTTGTTCTCAGCAAAGCCTTGAACCGTTTGCCTGGAGCTTGTCTGCACTGTCTCCTGCCCTGTCACAGCAAAGTTACTGCAGGGAGAATTCTAAACTGTCCTTTCCTGTGTGATTTTTCTGGCAATTGATTTTTACCCTTGTGTTTCTTGTTCTCTCTCAGTGTCTGCAGGGCTTGGATTTCCTCCATTCCAACTGGGTGATCCACAGAGATCTGAAGAGCTCCAACATCCTCCTGGGAATGGACGGCTCTGTCAAGCTGGGTGGGTGTTCCTGGCCAGGCACAGTGCTCCCGGGGTGTGGGTGTGAGGCTGTTCCCAGTGAGGGCCAGAGCCCCACAAGTGCTGCTGGGGGCACTGCCCGGCCCCTGCTGCCAGCTGAGAGTGGCTGCCCCATGCAGAGAGCTCAGCAGAGGAGAAGGGTGTCAGCAGTGGCTTTGCTCTGGGTATGGCCATTCCAGAGGGATGGGACTTGGAATCTAAACTTCAAGGGAATCAGTAAAAGCCACTGCATGAACACTGAGGGTTTCTTTGAGGGTCGAGTTCCATCATTCCTTGGCCACAGCCCTGAGGACTTTTCCAGACTTTTCACTACTGCATTCTCAGACTGAGAGTGGGGAATCTTTGTGGTTGCTTTCCTCATCCCAGCCCTCTCTGACAGTGTTTGTTTCTGTCCTCAGCTGATTTTGGCCTCTGCGCTCAGCTCAGCTCTGAGCAGGACCAGTGCAGCTCCATGGTGGGCACAGCTCACTGGATGGCCCCAGAAGTTGTGACCAGCTCTCCTTATGGCCCCAAGGTGGACATATGGTCCTTGGGCATTGTGACCATCGAGATGGTGGAAGGAGAACCTCCTTACTTCAAGCAAACAGGGGCTATGGTAAGAGGCAAATTCTCCAGTGTTTGCAGAGGCCTGTGAGCACAGGGTGACCCTGCAGTGGGAGAAGCAGCTGGAGGTTTCTGCATGTTGGGAAGGGAATTCCCAGAGCACTCAAGCCTGAACACAGATGAATATTTGACAGGGTTTTAAGTTGTTGCAGTTCTTCTGTCTGTGAGGATGATCTGAAGCCAGTGTATCAGCTCTGATGTTATCTTGCAAAAACCCCCCAAATCAACCCCAAAACCCACCCCAAACCCAACAAGTTTTCTGAAGGAGTTTCTAAAAGAGGTTTTGCACTATGAACTCCCCCCTGATTTTTCTCACTGGGAAACTTGTCTAAAACATGATGATGATTGCTTAACGTCCTCATAGTCCAATGTATTTCCTTCCTAGTCCAAGCTACTTTCTCTGCCATCAAGCCTGAGCTCTCAGCAACCCAAACCTCCTGTTCCTTGCCTGGCAGTTTCTGGGATGGGCATAAGGAATGCATTTACTTCATTATCAGTGGCACTGCACGCATGCTCCTTTGAAATAACACAGGAGGATCGCAGGGACTCTTGAAAAGAGTCTGTAAAGCTGGTGTCCATATTTGGAGAAACAAAATGAGCTATTTCTGATGGAGGTTCCTACTAACAAAGTCAGCCAATGAAACTGGCTCTCAAGGCAAGATCATTTGAATGTTGCAATGGCTGTGGCTGCATCAGGGTTTGGGGTTTTTGGTTGGCATAGAAAAATGAGCCGTGAGCAGCATCTCTGCCGGGGAGGAAACTGCCCCTGGAGCAGGGGCTGAGATCCCGGGCTCGCTGTGAGCACTGGTGGGTGTGCAGGGAGCTGGCAGAGCGCCGCGTTTGCTGTTCCCGCAGGCTCGCGCTCTGATCCGGCAGAACGGGACCCCGCAGCTGCAGGAGCCCCGGCGCCTGTCGGCTCTGATGCGGGACTTCATCGAGTGCAGCCTGGAAGTGGACGAGGAGCGGCGCTACTCTGCCCAGGAGCTGCTGCAGGTAAGCGCGAAGCGGCTGCGGAGGAAACTGCGGAGAGAGGAAGGGAAGGGGTTTTCTGGGGGGCCCCCCAAGGAAATAATCTCTGAATGTTGCATTTGAGCTGTAGGAGAGCGGCAAAAAGGATAATGCAACATAATTCATGTAATGGAGAAGAAAAAGAGAGAGCTTTTATTTAGAGAAACACTACACTTATATAGGGTAGTTCATGCCATACAGAATAGAAAATCTCATTGGTCCAATAAGGTAACATCTCGTTGAAAACACGCTTTTATGAAAACATCACGTCTCTCATGTTTCCAGCAGGTGTTTAATCGTTGTTATAAGTTTTTGTCCTTGAGAAAGCAAGCAGCCTGAGAAAGGGCTGCTTTTTTTGGCTCCCAGCAGTATCCTAATTACATCCGATAATCTCCAGTCTTGCTGCTTTTCACATGCAAAGCAAGCAGAATCCTCGCCTTCTTTGGCTTTGCTGGGTCCTTTCGAGGTCATCTGGACATGGTGATCCACAACGAGCAGGGTCATCTTCAAGTGGATCATGTGGCTCAGAGCCCTGCCTGATCTGAGCTTGGATGCTTGCAGGGAGGAGGCATCTCCCACATCTCAGGGCACCCTCTGTTCAGTGTTTCCCCACTCTCCTGGTAAAAAAATTCTTCCTTAGACCTAATCTGAGTAATGGTTCATTTCTTTCTTTTTTATCCTTTGGGCAGCACCCATTTTTGTCATCAGCGAAGCCTCTCTCCAGCCTGATCCCTCTGATCACTGCAGCAAAGCAACCACAGGTGCAGCAGAGATGAAGCACTTGAGAACAGCTTTGTCTTACAGTTATTAGGACTAGTTAGCTTTGGTAGTTAGCATTGCTAGTTAATTAGGGTCGTTATGACAGTCTGTTTGTTATGGCAGTTTTTGGAATAAAAACTCTCTTAAACCTCAACACCTTTATGTCCCTTCCTTCTGCCCCTGTGACTCGGCTGCCCCGAGTAATGCGAGGAGAGGGCGAGCCCAGCCTGGCACTGAGCTGAGCCCCAGCAGAGCCTGGCAGAGCCCAGAGCTGAGCCCCAGCAGAGCCTGGCAGAGTCCAGAGCTGAGCCCCAGCAGAGCCTGGCAGAGTCCAGAGCAGCCTTGGCATCTGCAGACAGCCTGGAAGGAGGCACTTGGAGCCTTCTCGACCACAGCCAACTCTTGGTTACAAACTGTGAGTGCTGGGAAATGCCACTGGTTCTGGAGTGGCACAAGGGGTCCGGGGAAGGCCCAAGTGCTCCATGCAAAAGAAAAACCCTCCCAGTGTTGGAGAAAACCCACGCCTTTATCCCCCCCTCCCACAGTGGGGAAGAGGGACAAAAAAAATTAATCCTAAACCAAGTGGAGCAGGTGAAGGGGAGCAGCCCCGGACCTTCCACCCCTGCAAGCCAAAGTGTCCCACGGGTGTTGGTTTCTGTTGGGCTCCCTGCCCCAGCCCAGCCCCAGCCAGGACAGGGTGGGGTGGGCGCTGGGGGCTGCAGGCAGGGATGTTGCTGTCTGATTAGGAACAGCAAATAATGCAGTAACACACACGACTGCTTCAATGTAGCAAGAACCAACGATTTATTGAAAAGCCATCACATTCATATAAGACAGATTGTGCAAAACAAAATAGAAAAGACTCATTGGTTTAAGGCAACACTTTTTTGAAAACATGTTTTCTGTAGAACATCATGAGACACACACACGGCTTTGTGATCAACAACAGGTGTTCCTCTATGTTATTCATTCTTTTTGTTGTTGTTTATCACTGAGAAAAGTCCCCAGGTTGGGAAAGATCGGAGTTGGAGCTGAGAAAGCTAACAGCCTGGGAAAAATCCGAGATGGATTTTTCCACAAGCCTTCAGCAGTGCCTACACAGGGACATGCATTTGGTGCCACCTGCGAATGCAAGCAGGGGAGGGGGCTGTGGCAGTGACGGGTGAAAGGAACAGTGTGAATGTGACTGAAACAAACCGTGGGAATCTGCCTGGAAACAGCGCCAGGGACTTTTAAATAAGAAGCAACAAAAGAGATTGTCATTTCTAGAAAATGGTACTAATGGCCATGGACTGTTGTTCAGCCAAGGGTGTGTTAAAATTCTTGAACTAGAGAACAAAGACTTATGAGAATTATTTATTTTTTTAAAATTTTTCTCTTTTTTTACTTTAAAAAAAAAAAAAAAAAGGAAAAAAGAAAAGTATGTGTGCATGTGTGTGTGCGTACTGGAGGGGAGACGAGACAGATCGGGAAGTCCTGAACCTTCCGGGGACTACAGACAGGAACCGGGAAGCAGTGACATGATCTGACTGTGACCCCCATCTCCTGTGTGGGGACAGGGGAGGGAATGGAGAATAAAGGGAAATCCGGGAAGGAGAGAAGGGTGAGGGGAAGATGTTTTCGAAGGAATTATTTTACTTCTCATTCTCTTGCCCTGACTTGTTTGATAATAAATTCAATTAATTTCCCCAAGTCAGGTGTGCTAATCAGTGATTAAACTCTCCCCGCCCCCTCGATCCTTTCCTAGGGTGTTCTGTTTCCTGCCCAGAGTGAGGAGGGAAGTGACAAAGAGATTTTGGCCTCTCTCAGGCATCCCCGGCTGCGGCTCGAGCTCCTGCCGAGGCTCCAAGTGGATTCCGGCTCCATCCCGGACTCACCTCCGGCTCCCATCGCCCTCAGCTCCTGATCACCCCGAACCCCCGGCGGTTCAGGGCAGCAGCGGTTCCTTGGCCCGATGTCCGGGCCGGGCGCGGCGTGGGAGCCGCTCCTCAGGCGAGGTTTCCGAGCAATGGCGGAGCTCGGGAAAGGGAGGGGAATCGTGCTGTGTGCAGAGCCCGCCCCTCGCTGCGATTGGCTGATTCTGCCTCGTTCTCGCGCGCTGATTGGGCAGGACAAAAAACGGCCTGGCCCCGGTACCGCCGGCGCAGCAGCGGTGGCGCAGCATAAGCCGCCATGGTCGGCGACTGTGTGCGGGCACGGGAGCAGCGGCGGCGGCGGCGGCGGCGGCGGCCGCGGCCGGAGCTTGGAGGCGCCTCCAGCGCAGTGTCCCGGGAACGGAGCAGCCACCTCTGTCCTCCCCACAGAGCCCCCTGCCGCCCCTCCGCCCGCAGCGAGCCCCGAGCCCCCGCAGAACCGGGTGTGGCTCCCACCTGCGCTGGGGCCGCCTCCGAGCTCCACCGCCGCCTCACCGCTTGTTCCCAGTCACCGCCTGTATGATCCTGGGCATTCTCAGAGTGTTCCAAATCACTCCCAGTAGGATGCCCGTTGCCCCCAACATTGTCTCAGGGGCTCCCAGTCATCCCCGGTATGATTCCTCTCACTCTCAGTTACTCTCTGTCAGATTTCAGTGTGGCCCCAGTCACAGCTTCTATGATGCCGTTCGCCCCTGCTGTCGTCCCAGTTGCTCCCAGTATAAGTCTAGTGACCCCAGTATGATCCCAGTAACTCCCAGACACTCCCGCTATGAGACCCGTTTAATCCCTGTCACCTCCAGTATGATCCCAGTTACTCCCAGACATTCCCAGTACTACGCCAGTCACTCCAGGTGTCAGTCCCACTATGACACCAGCAAGACCCCAGTATGGGCCAGCTGCTCCCAGTATGATCACAGTTACCCCTGCCTTATTCCAATTTCTCTTATTCATCCCTAATATAGATCTGATCACTCCCAGTATGATTCCAGTCAATTCCAAGATGATTCAAATCACTCCCAGTCTCTCCCAGTATATCTCAGTTGTTCCCTGCATGCTGTCAGTTGCTCCCAGTAGCCCTTAGCGTGGTGCCAGTATTTCCCAGTTCTGCTCACTAGTGCTCCAGTTTTACTCCCAGTGGGTTTTTGTCCCAATCCTCGTTGACCCAGTCTGTCCCAGGCCCTTCCCGGCAGCCGCCGTCGTTTCCCAGATCCTGCCCCACTCTGCCCCATTCCTGGGCACTGGGACCCCCCTGCACCCCCTTTCCCGGCAATCCTCCTCTGCCAGCCCCTGGCTCCCCTGTTTCCGTGACCCCGGGACCCCCGGCCTCCCATTCCCGGCCAGCCCGGAGCACCTCACCTCCGGCCTCCCTTTCCTGGGAAACCCATACGAGAGATAGAGAGAGAGAGAGAGAGAGAGAGAGGAAGAGAGAGAGAAGGAGATTGGGAATCAGGGGTCGGGGTCCCAGCGCCCAGCCGTGCTCCGCCGGGGGTGGGATCCGCACCAGCAGGAAAAATTGGATCGGCGGATCGCGGCGCGGCAGCCCGGCCCGGGGGTCCCAGGTGGATCACTGAGGGATTCGGAGGGGTCCGAGGAGGGGATCCAGGTGAATTTCCGGGAATTCCCCCTTTTCCCCTCCCCCCGCGCTCCCTCGGGCACTTTCGCTTTCGGGTCTCTCGAGCCGCGCCACAGCTGCGAGCGGGGACGGCTGCGATGGCTCCAGCCCTGGGGCTGGGGCTGCTCTTGGGGCTCCTGGAGAGCCTGGGGGGCGCTACGAAAGGTGAGTGGGACACCCCCGAAACCGGGACCCCCCTGAACCTCAATTCCCGGGCACTGGGACCCCCCTGAACTTCCATTTCTGGGCACCAGGAGCCCCCTAAACCTCCATTCGCGGGCAGGGGAACCCTCGGAATCCCCATTTTCGGTATTTTGAGCCCACTCAATCCCCTTCTCCAGCATCGGGACCCCCCTGTACCTCCTTATCTGGCACGGAGACCCCCTGAATCCCCATTTTCTGGTCACCAGCACCCCTTGAACCCCCATTTCCGAGCACCGGAACGCCCTTGAGCCCCGAATTCCGGGAAGGAAACTCCCCCTTAACACGCATTCCCCAGCATGAGAACCCTGGAACCCCCATTTTTTGGGCACGGGGACTGCCCCGTTCTCCCTTCCCCAGCACCGGGACCCTCATGCACCCCCTTATCCGGGTCTGGGATCCCCCCGCACCCCCGTCAGTGTTCTGGGACCCCCCTGTACCCCCATTCCCGGTCATCCCACACCCCAGATCCGCCCTTTTCCTCGGCTTTTGGACCCCCAGTTCTCCCAGATTTCTGCGTCCCCCCAGTTCTGCATTCCCGTCGCTTCCTGGAAGAGGGTTCCAGGGGGTCCCGGGGGGTCCCCCGGGGTCCCAGGGGTCTCAGCAGAGATCCAGATGAATTCCCTGGAATTCCCCTTCACTCCCGTGTCACTTTTGCGTCTCCCAAACTTCGTCCCCGCGATCCGCCCGCCCCTCCCAGCCCCAGCCCCCCTTTCCCGTGACCCAGGGACCCCCTGGACCCCCATTCCTGCCTTTCCCTGCTCCCAGATCCTCCTTTCCTTCAACACCGGTGTCATAAATGGATTCTCAGATTTATCCAATTAATCAAACAAGATTAAATTTAGCAGTAATTTATTTATAATAGCAATTGTATATAAATGAATATAATCAAAGTATATTAGTTACATATATCTGAGTATATACTAATTTGGCAGTGAGTAATTTAGTATAATTGAGGTTTGGCTCAATTAAAGCATAAGCAAAACCAACTGGGAATACACTGACTGGGGGTACAGATAGGGCCCTTCCCTCTGCACCGAATTAATTGAGCTAAAATTCTCACTTATATACTGTGTGATAATACATATTAATATAGAATCTTCTGGAAAGCTCCTCCTAGTTTCTATTCCTAAAATCCTAAATGTGTTGCGCATACTTCACTGGTAGTTGGGGGTCTCTTGTCCCTTTGGAGGTCTTATTTCCGATGAAGGCTCTGGGTCTTCCTCAGTGTCTGCTGTATAAGCTTGCAGGTAGCACAAGCGCACTAAACTTAGAGTTATGTAACTAAGTATATGTTCCCATATATTCCAGTGTCCAATGCCTGGAATCATCCCAATCTGGTGCAATTCAAGTTCGAAACTTTATTTCTATCTGCTGTTACCAGATCTACATCTTTACTATCCCTACTCCCACCAAACATCTGGAGAATTCAGCTTTATCCCTTTTTTTTTCCTTTTAGCTTTGTAACAATCAAGTAGATTTTTTCAATTGATATAAAGCAACAATATTGCTAATATAGTTATAATTGAATTAGCACGAATCACATTTATAAAACCAGGGAACCCCTGGACCCCCTTTCCTGGGTACAAGAACCCCCTGGATCCCCCATCCCGCCTCTCCCAGTCCCTTCCCTGAGCCTTGGACCCTTCCCAGCTCTCCTGCTCTCCCTGTTCCACTTCCTGCCCCCCCAGTCTCTGTGTTCCCCCAGTTCTTCACTCCCTGTTCATCCTGTGGGGGGTCCCAGGGGGTCTGGGAGGATCCCTGGGGGATTGTGGAGGGTTCCAGGGGGGATTCTGGGCTCTGGGACCCCCTTGAATTTCCAGTCCCGGGCACTGGGACCCCCCCTGCACTCCCTTATCCAGTACCAATGCACCTCTTTTCCCATCCATTCTGCCCTTTCCACCCCCAGCCCCCCCCCCTTTTCCTTGACCCTGAGATGCCCTGGACTCCCATTCCTGCTTTTCTCAGCCCCCAGCCCCGCTCTTCTCTCTGCATTAAGGACTCCCGAGCCTCCCATTCCAGCCCTCCCAAGTCTCCCCACCTTGTGACCCCTCTTTCCTTGGCACTGGGGACCCCTGGATGCTTTTTCCTGGGCACAAGGATACCCTTGAACCCCCATCCTATTCTTCCAGTCCTTGTATCCCCCTTTCCTGGGCACAAGGATTCCCTGGAACCCCCATCCCACCTCTCCGAGTCCTTGTATCCCCCTTTCCTTGACACTGGGAGTCACCTGAGCCCCCATTCCTGGACAATGGGGCCCCATGCACCCCCTTCCCAGCTCCCCCAGTTCCCCTTTCATTGATCCATGACCCCGTCAACCCCCCCAAATTTCCTTGTCCCCCCAGTTCTCCACTCCTTGCATTACCTGCACGTAGCAGTGTCAGAGCCCAGCCCAGGGATCCCTGAGTTCATGTCCATTGGGTATCTGGATGGGATCCCCTTCGAGCGCTACGACAGTGAGCGGGGCCGGGCAGAGCCGCTGACACAGTGGATAAAGGATGGAGTTGAGCCGGGATATTGGGATAGGAAAACCCAGATCAGTGAGAGGATCCAGCACATGGATGCCTGGAACCTGGAGACGCTGCGGGAGCGGTACAACCAGAGCTGGGGTAAGTGGAGGTATCCGTGGGGCTGGGATGAAATCTCTGGGATTGGGATGGGAACTGTGTGGCTGGGATGGGAACTGTGGTGCTGGGATAGGATCTGTGGGGCTGGAATGAAATCCCTGGGGCTGGGATGGGGATCTGTGGGACTGGAAGGGGGCTCTGTGGGGCTGGGCCAATTCCATGGGTCTCTGTGGTCCCCCCAGGTCTCCATACGAGGTTGCGAGTTTCCGGCTGTGATCTCCTGTCTGATGGGAGCGTCCATGGATTCTACCGGAATGGCTATGATGGGCGGGATTTCATCTCCTTTGACTTGGAATCCAGGAGATTTGTAGCGGCCAACAGCGCTGCTGAGATCACCAGGAGGCGCTGGGAACATGAGAACGAGGTTGAGAGGTGGACAAATTACCTGGAGCACGAATGCCCGAAATGGCTCCATAAACATGTCAGATATGGGCAGAAGGAGTTGGACCACAAAGGTGGGAACAGAATTCCTGTGGGAATGTGGGATTTGGGAATGGAGAACTTGGGAACATGGTAATTCCAGTGGGAATTCCATGGGCAGATCTCACCTCCATCCCATTCCCATGGAATTCCATGGATGTCTCTCACTGTTCTCTCACTCCAGAGCCCCCCGATGTCCATGTGTCCGGGAAAGAGGAACACGGGGTGCTGATCTTGTCCTGCCACGCATACGGATTCTACCCCCGCACCATCACAGTCAACTGGATGAAGGGGGATGAAATCCGGGATCAGGAGACGGAGTGGGGCGGGGTTGTTCCCAACAGCGACGGCACCTTCCACACCTGGGCCAGGATCGAGGTGCGGCCGGAGGAGCGGGAGCAGTACCGGTGCCAGGTGGAGCATCCTGGAATGTCAGAGCCCGGGATCTTCGCTTGGGGTGAGGCTGGGAATGTGGAATGTGGGATTTGGGAATTTGGAATTCCCAAATGGGAATTCCCCTCCCCCTCCTCACTATTGCACAATTCCCAGAGCTGACATCTGGCGGGAATCTCACCGTGGCGGTCACTGTGTCCATTGTTGCTGCCATCATCATCCTCATTGTCCTCATTGAATTAGTCGTCTGGAGACGCCAATACGGTAACACATGGGATTGGGGATCAGGAAGGGGCACAGATCCACTCAGCACCATTGTGGGAATCCTGTGCCACCAATGCTGATCCCACTGCTTTTCCACAGGGAAGAGGGACAGGATTAGATACAACATGGCAGCCAGTGAGTACCAGTGATGGATCCAGCTCTGGATCCCCTCCATGTGGATCCCAGGATGGATCCTGGGGTTAATCCCAGTGTGTGATCCATGCTGGAAACTCATGGATCTTCTTTTTCTGCAGGAATTGACATGGGAACAACAGCTTGACTGCAGGTATGGAGCGGGATCAGGGAGGGATTCCAGATTAGAGCAGGAGTCCAAAGCAGGATCAGATTGAATTGTGGCGTGGGATCGGGGCTGGATTCTGGAGCAGGATCAGTTGGGATGGATGGATGATGGATGGTGGCTGGATGATGAATGGATGATGGATGAACGATGAATGACGGGAGAAAGGATCATGGGTGGATGATGGATGATGGATGGATGGATGGATGGATGGATGGATGGATGGATGGATGGATGGATGGATGGATGGATGGATGGATGATGGATGAATGATGGATAGATGCATGGCTGGATGATGGTGGATGGATGGATGGATGGATGGGTGGATGGATGGGTGGATGGATGGATGGGTGGATGATGGATGGATGGATGGGTAGATGGATGGGTGGATGGATGTGTGGATGAAGGATGGATGGGTGGATAGATGGTTGGATGGACGTATGGATGAGTGGATGTTATGGGTTGATGTTTTGACTAGCTCCTCTCCCTGCCCCCACCATGGAGCTGCCGGCCCTTCCCCCAGGCTGTTTTATCTAGGCTGGTGTTTTCTGCTGGCCTGCTGCTGCTGCTGCTGCTTGTTGCTGCTTGCTGCTTTAGCTGCCCCGCCCCCCCCCCCCCCACTGCTTTAGCTGCCCCCCCCCCCCCCCCCACTGCTTTAGCTGCCCCCCGCTTGCTTTTGCTCGCCCTGGGCTCGCTTTTGCTTGCCCTGGTACTATGCACACCGGTGATGTGGAGAAAACTCGTGCAGCTTGGGCCACCTGAATATGCATCTGCCCTAGCGATAATGAAGAGAGATGAGGTGTATGAGACTGTACTCGATATGGCAAAGAAGCTTCGTGCATATGCAGATGCAGTATATGGCCCAACTCATGCCAGAATTGCAGCTGTGGAAACACGCTTGCAAGACTTAGAAGATAAAATAGAGAAAAATCATCGGAGACTCAGGGAGGAGATTAAGGAGGACCTCCTCCAAATTTCAGCTGTACAGATTAGAAACCCTGGTACCCAACGCAGACGTTCCCCCAGTTGTGAGAGGAGGTACACTCCCTGAGCTGAGTTGTGGTTTTTCTTACGGGATTCTGGAGAGAACATGAGAAGATGGGATGGGAAGCCTACGGCTGCTCTGGCACAATGGGTGCAGGATTTGAAGGAAGGAAACATTGAAAGAGGAAGTTCCACCAAAAGGAGACCCGCTCCTGTTTCTCGCAGCCAAAATGCCGAACGTGATACTGATAATGACATGTCTGACCCTCTTGAGGGAACTTCTAAGATGTATGCCTCAGAAAAGAAGGATAAACAAGCTTAGAGGGGCCCTGCCTCTAGCCAGGGTGAGGCAAGGGAGAACCATGTTTTTCGGACCGTGTGGATTTGATGGCCTGGCACTTCAAAACCACGGAAATATAAAGCTTTAGTGGACACACGAGCACAGTGTACGATACTTCCATCAAGACACGTGGGAACAGAATCTGTTTCTATTGCTGGTGTGACAGGTGGATCGCAGGACTTCACCCTGGTGGAAGCAGAAGTGAGTTTAACTAGAAAGGGTTGGAAGAAACATCTTATTGTAACTGGTCCAGAGGCCCCATGCATTTTGGGCATAGATTACCTTCGGAGTGGGTATTTTAAGGACCCAAAAGGACTAAGATGGGCATTTGGAATCGCAACTGTGATGGCAGAGCGCATCCAGCAATTGAACACCTTGCCTGGACTATCTGAGAATCCAATTACAGTAGGACTTCTGCAGGGAGAAGAATAACGAGTACCAATTGCCACTTCATCAGTGCACCACCGGCAGTATAGAACAATTTGAGATGCTGTGATTCCTATTCGTAAGATGATCTGAGAGTTGGAGAGTCAAGGGGTGGTCAGCAAAACCCACTCACCCTTTAACAGCCCCATTTGGCCTGTGCGTATATCTGATGGGGAATGGAGACTGACTGTGGACTATCGTGCCTTGAATGAAGTGACTCCACCACTGAGCGCTGCTGTACCGGACATGCTGGAACTCCAGTACGAGCTGGAGTCCAAGGCAGCAAGGTGGTGTGCCACCACTGACATAGCAAATGCATTCTTCTCCATTCCTTTGGCAGCAGAGTGCAGGCCTCAGTTTGCTTTCACCTGAAGGGGAATGCAGTACACCTGGAACTGACTACCCCAGGGGTGGAAGCAGAGTCCTACCATCTGTCATGGACTGATCAGGCTGCACTGGAGAAGGTGAAGCTCCAAAACATTTACAATATATTGATGATATCATCGTATGGGGAAACACAGCAGCAGAAGTGTTTGAGAAAGGAGAAAAAATTATCCAAATTCTTCTGGAAGCCGGCTTTGCCATCAAGAAGAGTAAAGTTAAGGGACCTGCTCGGGAGATTCAGTTCCTGGGAGTGAAGTGGCAAGATGGACGGCGTCAGATTCCTACTGATGTTATTAATAAGATTACAGCTATGTCCCCACCTACTAACAAGAAGGAGACACAAGCTTTCCTAGCTGCTATCGGCTTTTGGAGAATGCACATCCCTGAGTACAGTCAGATTGTGAGCCCTCTCTACCTGGTCACTCGCAAGAAGAACGATTTCCACTGGGGCCCTGAACAACAGCAAGCCTTTGCCCAGATCAAACAGGAGATTGCCCATGCAGTAGCCCTTGGCCCAGTCAGGAGGGGACCAGACGTGAAGAACATACTTTACTCAGCAGCCGGGAGCCATGGTTTGTCTTGGAGCCTGTGGCAGAAGGTGCCTGGCGAGACCCGAGGCTGACCCCTGGGACTTTGGAACAGAAGTTACAGAGGGTCCGAAGGTAATTACACTCCTACAGAGAAGGAAATCCTAGCTGCCTATGAGGGAGTCCAAGCTGCTTCAGAAGTGATTAGCACAGAAGCACAGCTTCTCCTGGCATCCCGACTGCCAGTGCTGGGGTGGATGTTCAGCGGAAAGGTTCCCTCCACTCATCATGCCACCAGTGCCACGTGGAGCAAGTGGATTGCCCTTATCACTCAGCGTGCCCGAACTGGAAAACTAAATCGCCCTGGGATTTTGGAAATAATTACAAACTGGCCAGAAGGTGAAAGTTTTGGTGTCGCAGATGAGGAACAAGAACCAGTGATATGGGCAGAAGAAGCTCCACCCTGCAACCAGTTACCAGCAGAAGAAGCATGCTATGCTTTATTCACTAATGTCTCCTGTCACGTCGTAGGGACGAATCGGAGATGGAAAGCAGTTGTATGGAGCCCTACACGACAGGTTGCAGAGGCTGCTGAAGGAGAAGGAGGATCTAGTCAATTTGCTGAACTTAAAGCTGTCCAACTGGCCTTAAATATAGCCGAAAGAGAAAGGTGGCCAAAGCTCTATTTGTATACTGATTCCTGGATGGTAGCCAACGCTCTGTGGGGGTGGCTGAAGAAATGGAAAGAGGTGAACTGGCAGCATAGAGGAAGACCAATTTGGGCTGCTGACGAGTGGAAAGACATTGCCACTCGGGTAGAAAAACTACTTGTTAAGGTTCGCCATGTAGATGCCCATGTCCCCTGAAGCAGAACTAATGAAGAGCAGTGAAACAATCAGCAAGTAGATCAGGCTGCAAAGATAGGGGGGTTGGAAATAGATTTGGATTGGGAACATAAGGGAGAGTTGTTCCTGGCTCGATGGGCCCATGATGCCTCAGGCCATCAGGGTAGGGATGCCACCTATAAGTGGGCACGAGACTGAGGGGTGGATCTTACCATGGACAGCATTACCCAAGCTATCCATGACTGTGACACTTGCGCTGCCATCAAGCAAGTTAACGGGTAAAGCCCCTCTGGTATGGTGGACAGTGGTCCAAGTACAAGTATGGGGAGGCCTGGCAGATTGACTATATCACACTGCCTCAGACCCGCCAGAGAAAGCGTTATGTGCTGACCATGGTGGAAGCCACCACCGGATGGTTGGAGACCTACCCTGTGTCCCATGCCACTGCCCGCAACACCATCCTGGGCCTGGAAAAGCAGGTCCTTTGGAGGCATGGTACCCCTGAGAGGATCGAGTCAGACAATGGGACTCATTTTAAGAATAACCTTGTCAACACCTGGGCTAGGGAACATGGTATTGAGTGGGTGTACCATATCCGTTACCATGCACCAGCTGCAGGTAAAGTGGAGAGGTACAATGGATTGTTGAAGACCATCTTGAAGGCATTGGGTGGGGGATCTCTCAAGAACTGGGAGCAGCACCTGGCAAAAGCCACTTGGTTAGTTAACACTCGAGGTTCCACCAACCGAGCAGGTCCCGCTCAGTCTGAGGGCCTTAATGTAATAGATGGAGACAAAGTCCCAGTGGCCCATGTCACAGGGTTGCTAGGGAAGACAGTATGGATCCATCCTGCCTCGAGTACAGGCAAACCCATTTGTGGGATTGCCTTTGCTCAAGGACCAGGATATACTTGGTGGATAATGCAGAAGGATGGAACAACCTGCTGTGTACCTCAGGGAGATCTGATTTTAGGATGAATTATACACAAATATTACTGTTGAGTGTTACCACCATTGTATGCTAGATTTTATGAATAGAAGGAAATGTGTAAGTGACAAAGGCCTGAGCAAGTGAGAAGGAGGAAATGTGTAAGTGTTGAAGGTTTGAGCAAGTCAGAGGAAGTTTCCATATTGTGTTTAGTGAGTGTGTATCCCAATCGTGTGTCAATGATCACGATATGGGATAAGGGGTGGAATGTTATGGGTTGATGTTTTGACTAGCTCCTCTACCTGCCCCCGCCATGGAGCTGCCGGCCCTTCCCCCAGGCTGTTTTATCTAGGCTGGTGTTTTCTGCTGGCCTGCTGCTGCTGCTTGTTGCTGCTTGCTGCTTTAGCTGCCCTGCCCCCCCCCCACCCACTGCTTTAGCTGGCCCCCCCCTCCCCCCCCACTGCTTTAGCTGCCCCCACTGCTTTAGCTGCCCCCCAGTTGCTTTTGCTTGCCCTGGGCTTGCTTTAGCTTGCTCCCAGCTGCCCCTCTCCCTCTCTCCCTCCTCCTCATCCCTAAGATTTGCACCGGCTCCAGAGGTCACGGATCTGAACTTCGGAGACCGCCTCTGGAAGTCTGCCCAAGAAGCTCTGCCGCCCTTCCCGGGGAAGATCAGCTGAGTTCATCTCATCTGGGTCTGTGCTGGGAAGTGTTTCTTTTGTATTTTTGTTAATAAAAAAGTTTTTTCCACTTTCCCCTGAAGAAAAATCTTCCCGAGCCCGGTGAAGGAAAGAATTGTAAGGGGGGAGGGGGGGGGGGCCTTTTGAGGTGTTTTCCCCCAAATTTGTCCTAAACTTGGACGATGAATGGATGATGGATGATGCGTGACTGGATAATGGGTGGATGGTTGGATGGATGGATGATGGATGGATGGATGGATGGATGGATGGATGGATGGATGGATGGATGGATGGATGGATGGATGACGGGAGGATGAATCATGGGTGGATGATGGGTGATGGATGGATGGATGGATGGATGGATGGATGGATGGATGGATGGATGGATGCATGGATGGATGGATGGATGATGGATGGATGGATTGATGGATGGATGGATGGATGGACGGATGGATGATGGATAGATGATGGATAGATGCATGGCTGGATGATGGGTGGATGGATGGATGGTTGGATGGATGGATGGAAGGATGGATGAATGATGGATGGATGGATGATGGATGGATGATGGATGGCTGATGGATAGATGATGGATAGATGCATGGCTGGATGATGGCTGGATGGATGGATGGATGGATGGATGATGGATGAAGGATGGATGATGGATGGCTGATGGATAGATGATGGATAGATGCATGGCTGGATGATGGCTGGATGGATGGATGGATGATGGATGAAGGATGGATGATGGATGGATGATGGATGATGAATGGATGATGGATGGATGGATGATGGATAGATGCACGGCTGGATGATGGGTGGATGGATGGATGGATGGATGATGGATGGATGGATGAAGGATGGATGATGGATGGATGACGGGAGGATGAATCATGGGTGGATGATGGGTGATGGATGGATGGCTGGATGGATGGATGGAGGAAGGATGGATGGATGATGGATGGATGATAGATGGATGATGGATGCACGGCTGGATGATGGGTGGATGGTTGAATGGATGGATGGATGGATGGATGGATGGATGGATGGATGGATGGATGGATGGATGGATGGATGGATGAAGGATGGATGGATGATGGATGGATGATGGATGGATGGATAGATGATGGATGGATGGATGGATGGATGGATGGATGGATGGATGGATGGACAGATGATGGATGGATGGTTGGATGGATAGATGGATGATGAATGGATGATGGATGGATGGATGGATGGATGGATGGATGGATGGATGATGGATGGATGCATGGCTGGATGATGGGTGGATGGTTGAATGGATGGCTGGATGGGTGGGTGGATGGATGGATGGATGGATGGATGGATGGATGGATGGATGGATGGATGGATGGATGGATGGATGGATGATGGATGGATGCATGGCTGGATGATGGGTGGAGCAGAATTGGAGCGGAATGGATGGAGAGGGATCAGGTTGGGATTCCAGAGAGGAATTGGGCCAGGGTTGTTGGGGCGAGTTCGGGTGGAATGGATGGAGCAGGATTTGGACAAGGTGGATGGAGAGGTATTGCATGGTTTGAATGGAGCGGGTTTGGTGCAGGGTGGATGGGGCAGGATTGGTGTGGGATCAGGTGGGATTCCAGAGCAGCTTCTGCTCTCCATGGGCTCCAGCCAGGTCCATCCTGTGGATGGGGACAGGGACAGGGTGACACTGTAACCCTCTCTCATCCCGGCAGGAGTCACTTCCTGAGTGATCTACGGAGCTGGATCTGGCCCCTTCCCTCTTCCCAGGAAACCGAGAGCTGCCAGCAGAGCTCATCCCCGCTGCTCCCACCCACCCACAATTCCTGCTAGCAGATCAATTTCCCATTTTCCAGTGTTTTAAAGCCAAGAACCATAAATATTCCCAATGCTTTAGTTCTGGTGTGAAATTATCCTGCTTTGGGCAATAAATCCTTCTGGGGCAAAAAAATCCGGATTCCCTCTTCCAGTGGCCAGCAGTTCCTCTCTGGAAACCAGGCATGGAAATGGTGACCCTGGGGACAGGGATGGGGACACCAAGATGGGATAGGTACAGCAGAGACAGAGATGGGAGCAGCAGGAATGGAAATGGGGACACCAGGAACTGGGATGAGGGCATCAGAAGCAGGATAGGGACACCAGGACTGGAACTGGGACTTGCCAGCCATGCCTGGCTCTACTTCCCAGGACTCATTTCCCACTCTGTGTCTCATGTCCGAGGTGTCCCCAGGAGGGTTTGGCCACATCAGGCTCCTAGAGGGGCAGTGGGATGGGGGGAGGGGTCAGGGTGAATCAAGGGTCTGGAAAAATTAAAAGGGTTAAGAGTTTAGCTAGAAGGATAGAAGCAATATATATTGATTAAGAATTTATCAAGAAGAATAGTACCAGAGTAGAAGGGCTAATTATTAGAAGGTGGAGCTAGTTAGAGCTAAGACAATAAATCATTTGTTTGACTTTGTTGTATTTGTAGAAGCAGGATGGGAGGATAGGGCATTGTAAACATGAAGAAACCATAACTGCACCTGGGCCCCAAAACCAGTCAGAAACTGGCTGGGGAGTTTGGACTGTGGCCAAGGGACCAGAGAGACTGCCAACAAGACAAAGATGAAAAGTTTACCATGAGGAAGACATCCCTGACTTCATCTTAGAAGACCACTGACCCATTTCAGGACCCACTGACCCATTTTGAACAAAGGACTGCACAAGCACAGAAGGACTCTGAGCTTATGTTAATACGAACTGGAGTTAGGCGAGGTTAGATAATACATATGTATAGGCATATTGGGTAATTCTATGAATATGTAAGATTCTTGTGAATAAATTGAGAGCCGGAGCTCTGTAAATTTTGCACGTCTTTGGGATGTTACTCTCCATGTGCCTGATGCTATCAATAAACATTCCACTTTCTGTCATTAGTTGGGGAGTCCTGTCTGCGATTCATTTGGTGAGCTAGCCAGGAGATCTCTGGCTGTAAGATCAGACCGGGCTGTGGATGTCTCGGGTGCACCACAGGGATCTACCTGGACAACCTCCACTCCCTGGCTGCTCATTGTGGGGACAGACAAGACCTGCTGGGACTGTGGACAAAAGGTATGTTTAAAATGATGGAATTGTAGCCTGTAAGGTGTATGTGTGGCCAAAAGGCTCTTGATAAGTCACAAGAGACGTCCTTGTGCACAACGTGAGCCTATACAGTTCAGCTTGCAGGCAGCAGAAGGGTTTGGATGCCAGCAAAAGGTTTTCCTGTGTTGCTGAGGACCCGCTAGCAATTTGGGCAGTGAATTTGCCAAATTCTTGTTTATTTCTGCCATTCTGATTATGTTCTGTTATTTTGATTGTGCCCTGTGTGGGTGCCTGTGTGAGTGATTGGTGAGATGTACCTTTGGTATAAAGCCAGAGCAGCTCCTGGATTCGCATTTCTGTTCTCGGACTCTGGGTGACAAGAGGCCCGGGAGTTGAGAGATGAACCTTAGAGATCCCACCCTGAGTGCTGGCATGGGAACAACAGGCCCAGCCTGGGCACAGGGAGGGAATTTATTGCCAACCAAATCACAGCAGCAAAAAGGGAAAGAAACCTCTCCAACCCGTTCCTCCCACCCAACACAGATCATCAGGAGCACAGATCACCAGGGCTCTGCCCAATGGGGCTCACTGGGGATCATCCAACACCGATCCTCCCATGGGGGATGGAGCTGGAGCAGAGCACGAAGCTCTTCCGACACTCAGGACACTCGTAGGGCCTTTCCCCAGCGTGGATGTGCTGCTGGTTTCTCAGGTAGACATCCATCCAAAGCTCTTCCTACATTCCAAGCAGGTATAGGGCCGTTCTCCTGTGTGGATCTTCTAGTGCTGCAGCAGATAAGAAATAGTTGTGGAGCTCTTTCCACATTTCCCACACGCAAATGGCTTCTCCCCAGTATGGATCCTCTGGTGCTGGGTCAGATGGTATCTCTAGCTGAAACCCTTCCCACATTCCAAGCACTTGTGGGGCTTCTCCCCTCCATGAGGCCTCTCTACCAGCTCTGAGCTCTGCCTGGATCTCCGTCCGCCTTCTGGCTCAGGGAGGGTCTTTCCTCCTCACAGCTTCCTGGGCTGGGTTTGCAGTACCTCCTTCAGTGAGGTCTTTGGGGCTTTTCCTCCTCCTCCATCCACCCACGCCTTGGGAATGTAAAATCCTGGTTTGGGGAAAAAACAAGAAGAGAGCTCCATGGACTGGGATTTCTCCTTTCCCAAATTCATCTCAGGAAATCATTGGGCAACTTGCATCTGTAAGAACCTCCGAAACACAAAGATTCAGACCCAAAATCTTCCTGTCTTGGTTTGAAAGAGATGTGTCTGCTAAGAAAGGCAGGAACCCGTTTTTGAAATGGAGAATGTAAACCCCTCTTTCCAAATTATTATAATTTTGAATTTAAGGGGCTCTAAGGAAAAGAGACAGGAATAGGAAGAACAGTTCCTTGCTAGGAAAATTAAAATAGAAATACAGTGTTACAGAGAGAAAAGAACAAACCCGAAACACTCACCAAGTCAGAATAAAACCTGACACTCTGCCAGTCATGGTGTTGGTAGCAGTCAGATTAAATGGTGGCTGCAGTCCTCCTGGAGTGGCAGATGAGGTTCAGTTGAAGCAGTGATCCTGTAGAAGGGTGAAGCTCCAGTGATGATGTGGAATGGTTTGGTTTTCCTCTGGAATCCAGTGGAAAAAGGCTGCTTTGGTGTTCCAAATCTCAGTTTTTATCTAAGTAGGAAAGGCTTGGCTCCTCCACCTGGCTGGAGCATCTCCCAAGGGGATGATGTAATTTTATCAGTCATGAAGTGGGAGTTGATGGCCCATTAACAGATGATATAACCCTGGAGGAAGGATGGGTTGTATAAAAGATAAAGATGACTGCCCCACCTGGTTTTAACAGATGGCTCATTAGCAGATAATATCTCCCACAGAGATAAGGATTCAACAGATGCTAATAAAATGCATACTTTTGGTCACATGCTGTACTGAAACCTAAGACAAGGTTTTATTCTGAATTTTATTATTCCTTTAGGTGGTTAATAAAAGTTTGCTTTACACTCTCTAAGTTTTAAGACTGCCTTGCTTTTGCTCCCAGTCCTATCTCACAGCAGGAAATGAATGTATTGAAATTGGCATATCAAAACCACTACACCACCATACTACTGCTATTTACTCCATTTTAGTAACTTGGTTACATTTCTCCTGCCTGGACTCAACAGTTTTCCTTGTTCTCTTACTCCAAAACCTCTTTGTTTTCTTTCCCCATAGGTATCACTGGTACTCTTTCCTGAACATGCAGATTGGCCAGGAAAATCCAGAAAGCAAAAGTGGAGGCCAAGGCCATTGCAGAAGGGATTCCCATCAGCCAGACACACAGCAGCAATTGCCAGGAGCTGTCACTTCCCAGTCCATGGCTTTAAGGATGCTGTGGTGGTAGCAAAGCAGAAGACCCTTGGTGCTGTGCTGGAACAGGTTCCTCCAGAAGAAAAGGTGTTGTTCCTATGTGCAGGGAACTCTGTGGCATCAGCAGTGGAGGAGCAGGATGAGAGAGGTCTCCAGCCTTGGGATATTTCTGAAAGATCCTTCACCCCTAACAGAGCCTTGGTGAGAGCTGCCAGAGTGCAGAGGGAGGCAGCCCTTTGGACAGGCAGCCCTGCTCCCCCAGAGCCATGGCTATGAGAAAAACAGCCTCATCCCTGAGGATGCAGATGGGTAGGAAAAGCCTGGAAGTAAAAAGGGGAGCCCAGCTGTGTCCAAGAAGCTGTTCCCAGAAGCAAGTGTCCCTGCAGGAAGTGTCCTGGACACACTTGTGTTCAGCCACTCAATATCCCATGCTCTGCCATGGAAGAGGTGACAAAGAGCCTGGAGGGATCATGTCCAGGAGAGCCAAACAGACTGGACAGAGGGATATTCTCGGTGCTGGCAGCACCTGGATGTTGGATCAGCCAGCTCCTGCTTTTTTGTGGGATGGTGTAAGAGTCAGTCTGAAGTTTTCCCTGATCTGCCTCACGACCCGGAGCTCTGGCCTGGCTGAGGTGGATGCGTGCGGGCCAAGGACTTTGTAGCTGTGCCTGGTGCTTGTCATGGTACCCTGCAGGTTATCGCACCTTGTCCCCACACCTGCGTCATGGGGCCATGATTTCCTCATACAATAGTCCATAAATCTCCCACCTTTTGGCCAGAGGCCACCTGCTTTGGAGAAGGACTATAAAAGTGACTTTCCCCAAACTGACTTCAAGATCTCTTTCTCCCCAACAGATTGAAGACGTGTCTCATCTCGTCACGACGGCCACGAGGACGCGTCCCACCTGTTGGTAGCTATATCCCGTCCTTTCTCCATCTCTCTCCCATTTTACCTCATACCTCTCTCTCTCTCTCCCTCTCTCAAAACTTGATTGTTAGCATACAATAAACTGCATTACTGCTTTCTGCTAAACAAACCTGAGTCTCTTGCTTTTGTCTTTTGCACCCTGGGGTTGAACAAACCATCATGACTCCCGCTCGGGTTGAGCAGATCGGGATAGTTGTTAATGTAATATTTTTTGTTAGCGCACAGTTATGGATGCCAGTATTTTGAACAGGACTAATCAGATTGCAATGGGTCAGTTTACAGGAATATTTTAAATTTGAAGATGAGAATAATTGAATGGTTTCCTTGCTAGTTGAGATATTGCTTTGTCCACCTGCTGTGTGCTTGGATTTCTGCAACTGTACTGCAAAACCCTTAGCAGCTGCATTTTTGGTTTAAATTTAAAAAAGGGGGAAATATGGAAGGGGATTACAGCTGGTCTGTGAGCCCGAGAGAGGTAATTGATAAAGTTTACTTCTGAAAGTAATTTTATCAAGGCTGTTGGTATGGACACCGAGAAGAGAAGAAGAAGAAGATCAGCAAGAAGGAACTTGCCTCTGGGAGATGTATTTTGAGAAAAGTTTTATGAGAAACAGAGGTGGAGATAGTTTTACACCAATGAGCTTTGTGCTGATCTACTGTAACCAGTAAATAAAATGTAAACTCTGTGGAGTATACAAAAGACAGCATGCTGTTCTAATAAACAGGTTTTTGCCTTCTGAAATGCAGTGCATCCTTTCGTATGTCGCATCCGCCCCAACATCGACACCCCAGTCCATCCCAGTCTCTCCAAGTGCTCCCCCACATGTGCATCTTGGCCTTCTCAGAGCTTCCCCAGGCCCTCCCAGTCTCCTCACAGTCCTTTCAGTGTCACTAGTCTCTTCTAATTCTTTTCAGTCCACAGCCATTCCATTCCCAGTCAACTCCCAGTCCTTCTAACTCTACTCCCAGACCTCCACCCTCTCCCCCAGTGACTCCTCCAGTCCCTCCCAGTCCTTTCCGAAGTCCTTTTCAGTCCAATCCAAAACCTACAGCCACTCTCCAGGTACCTCGATCCACTCCACTCTCTCCCATTGTTCCCTCACTCTCTCCAATTTCATGCCCAAATCCTCTCAGTGTCACACCAGCCCTCTCCCATCTCTCCCAGTTCCCCCCAGCTGATCCCAGTGTATCCTCACTCTCTCCCAGTGCCCCTCAGTGTGTCCATCTCACTGTGGCCCTCAAGCTCCCAGCCCAGCCCTGGCTGCCTGCTCTGCTCTGTGATGGATTTCTACCCTGACCAGATCCAGCTGAGGTGGTTCTAGGTCCAGCAAGAGCTCTCAGGGCATGTGGTGGCCACTGACCTGGTCCCCAATGGGGACTGGACTTCTACCAGCTCCTGGTGCTGCTGTAAACCCTCCCCAGTGTGGGGTCACCTCCAGCTGCCAGATGGAGCACGTCAGCCTGGAGCACCCCCTGAGCCGAAATTGGGGCACGGCATGGACCCCACAGTACAGGGGAGTGGGGAAGCACTGGGGGAGCTGGAAGGGGGATTGGGGTGTGCTGGGAGTAACTGGGAGGGAGTTTGAGATAGTCTAGAATAAACTCTGAGAGTGCTTAAAGGGTTTAGAATGGCTGAGAAGGAGTTTGAAGGATGCTGAGGATGGTGGGATGGGGTTCTGGGGGTCCTGGTAGGCAATGGGAGGGAGTTTGGGGATGCTGGGTATAACTGGGTACCACTAGAATGAGCCTGGAAAGGAGAAAGGAGATTTGTGATGCAAAAGCAGAGGTTGGAATAACATTGGTTGTGCTGGAAAGAGACTGGAAATGTCTTGGTGAGTCCTGGTGGGGCTGGGAAGGGACTGAGAGAGGGTTTACGGGTTCTGGGGCACTGGGGGGCAATGGGGAGGGGGCTATGGGATCCTGAGGACAGGAGGAGTGTTGGTGGGTCCTGGTGAAGCTGGGAAGAGACTGGAAGGTTTCAGGAGGTCCTGGGTGGGCTGGGAGCAACTGGGAGGGTGCTTGGAGGGGCTTAGGGTGTCTGTGAGAGGTTTCCGGACGTCATAACCCCTACGGACACCCCAGAGGTGCTACCAGACACCGCCCTCAGCAAGGTGTTGATGGGGATCTAGGGCTCTCTTGGGCTTTTTCTTGCTTGTGTTGGGGCTTGGCTTCTACCTGCACATCAAAGTGAGGGGGGCTCCCAGAGGGTGTGTTCTCCCCCTGGGGCTCCCAGCTCGGTGTCACCCCATTTCCTCTGCTCACAGACCTCCTGACCCAGCAGTGGCAGCAGCCTCTCCCCATGGCCTCTGGCCGAGCCAGAAGCCTCGGCTCTGTCCCCGTGCTGATTTTGATGAAGGTCATGCATACCCCCAAGGCCCACTGTCACTCTGCCCCTGCCCGGCTGCTTCCAGTGTTCCCAGTAAAGCTTTCCAGCTCACCCCGGTCCCGTTTATCGTGGAGCGGAACTGGGGAGGGACTTGGGGGGACCCCGCGGGGGTATCGTGATTGCGCGGGGAGGGCGGGGTCCAGGTGGGGAACACGGGGTGCTGCTGGTCTGCCCGGCAACCGGTGAGTCATCACAGCTGCTCTCTCTGATTGGCTAAATCTTCTTCATCGCGTTGTGTGATTGGCTGAGGAGAGGCCCGGGAGTTAAGAGAAGGAACAGGAGACATCCCGTCCCGAGTACCGGCACAGGAACAAGACCCAACCTGGGCACAGGCAGGGAATTTATTACCAACCAAATCACAGCAGGACAAGGAAAAGGGAAACAAATCTCTCAAACACCTTCCCCCCACCCAACGGGAATAATCAGGACCACGGATCACCAGGGCTCTGCCCAACGGGGGTCACTGGGGAATCATCCAATACCGATCCTCCCATGGGGGATGGAGCTGGAGCAGAGCACAAAGCTCTTCCCACACTCGGGGCACTCACAGGGCTTCCCTTAGTGGAGCCTCCGTTGGTGTTGGGTCAAGTTAGAGCTCGTGGAGAAGTCCTTCCCACATTCAGGACACTCGTAGGGCCTCTCCCCGGTGTGAATCTGCTTGTGTTTGAGGCAATCAGAGCTGGTCTGAAACCTCTTCTCACACTCAGGACACTCATAGGGCCTCTCTCCAGTGTGGATCTGCTGGTGTCTTCTCAGGCAGGACATCCACCCAAAGCTCTTCCCACATTCTAAGCAGGTGTAGGGCCATTCCCCTGTGTGGATCACCTAGTGCTTTAAAAGGACGGAGCTGTCACTGAAACTCTTTCCACATTTCCCACACTCGTAAGGCTTATCCCCAGTGTGGATCACCTGGTGTTGCTTTAGGCGCTTGTTCTGTCTGAAGCTCTTCCAACATTCCCCACATTCACAGGACCTCTCCCCTGTGTGGATCCTCTGGTGCCAGCTCAGGCCGGAGCTCCAGCTGAAACCCTTCCCACATTCCAAGCACTTGTGGGGCTTCTCCCCTCCATGAGGCTTCTCCACCAGCTCTGAGCACCGCCTGCATCTCCAGCCCCCCTCTCGGCTCAGGCTCCTACCGGCTTCTCACAGCTTCTTGGGCTGGGTTTGCAGCTCCTCCTTGTCAGGGATCTCTGGGACTTTTCCTCCTCCTCCATTCACCCACACCTTGGGAATGAAAAAACTGGTCTGTGTGAAAAAAAAAGAGCTCCATGGACTACAAGTTCCTCTCTGCCCAAGTGCAACTCAGAAAGTCATTGGGCATCTGACTTCTGTAAGAACCTCCAGCACACCAAGATTCAGACCAAAAATACTCCAAACATCATGACACAGATTAATATCTCCCCTAACAGAAAGATTCAGCAATAACCCCCTCCAAAACATATAGTCAGGGCCCCAAAAAAACAAAGCACTAACAATTAGCCCAAAAAAGCTCAGAAACACCCAAGATTGACTCCCTTGAAAAGAGTGGATCCCCCTCCCCATTCACCTGCTGATGTGGGGGGGGCAGCAGACAAGGTGAGGGGTAGCCTTGTGCTGCTTCCCCATTTCTGCTCCTCCTCTTCTCTGCTCTTCCTCACACTCCTCTTCCTCCTACTATCCCTCCTTTACCTGCACAATCCCACCTTCTCCTCCCATGTGCATCATTTGACCATTTTGTTCTTCAACCCTGCTTCTCCTTCCCTTCTCCTGCTGCCCCCAGGCCCAGCACCCAGTGCCAGCTCTCTCTTCCACCCAAACCCACAGCATCCCAGCGCAGGGGCAGGGATGGAGCTGGGGTAGCGCTGGGCTCTCGGCCGCTCCCGCCCATACTTAGTCCCCACTGCGCAGGGGGCTCGGCCTTGGCGCTGCCCCCACCCACCTCCCCAAATTCCCCTCGCAGGGGGCTCTGGGGCTCTGTTGGGGCGCAGGTGGGGAATGCTGGGAGCTGCAGCTCCCAGCACAAGGGATGATGATTTAAAAATACCTCTGAAGGGTCCCTTGGGAGCATGTTGAGGGAGTTGGCACACCTTCTCAGAGGTAATTAAGGACATGGACACTGAGGGGAACAATAAGGGAAGTCCAGAAGGGATTTAGACAAAAGGGGATGGATGCTGTTGGTGTGAGGGGAAGGGATTGGGTGAACGGGAGTATGCAGGAATATGGTTTAGGCAAGAAGCAGAAGCAGGAATCTATGTGGCAAGGAAAAGGATGATGGAAAATAGGAGGAAGAGAAAAATACTGAGAATGGGGATGTTTTTCAGCAGGCTCTTATCCTCAGAATTTGCCAGCTGATTCAGACCCTTTGTATCCCCAGTTTCCAGGACAGGCAGACACAATTTCAGAGGGTATCTCTGTGCTGGGGAGTGGCAGGAACGGGCACAGAGGGGCAGCACCGGGAGTACGGGCTGGGGGCCTGTGGGGAGCTGCGGGGCCGGGCCGGGGCTGTGGGGCAGCTGGGGCTCAGCGCCGGGCGCTGCCTGAGCCCAGCACCCCCCGGGCAGGGCCAGGAGTGGCCCCCGTTCCCCAGGAGGCTGCGGGACCCCCAGGAGGCTGCGGGACCCCCAGGAGGCTGCGGGACGCCCCAGCCGCTGCCCGGCCCCGTGGAGCGGCCAGCCCTGCCCGCCGGGGGGGGTCACGTTTGGACACTGCGCAGGACAGGGATCGGCTCTGGGATACAGGCTGGGGAGGACAGGGGAGCACAAGGACCAGGAGCAAGGAGCAGCTGGGAAATGTGCATTGGATGTGGAAGGATCCAGATTAGCTTTTAAGCATTTTCTTTGGGTCACTGCAGAAATGGAACTTCATTCTTCTTCTGAAAGTTCACAAATTTAGCAGGATCTTGGCTGAGCAGCAGTCTCTGTGGTCAGTTAATAACATTTTCTGAACCCGATAGGTTCTGCTGTCTCTTCCTTATGTACACGTCCCCGGCCCTGTCTCCAAGTAGATTCCCAGCATCTGCACTAAAATGGAGCTGGGACAATTCTGAGGATTAATAACGAATTGCAGGACCTGGACTGAGGATTTCCTGCTCTAGCCAGAACATTGTATGACTTTTTAACCCCAGATAGCCTCAGTATTGTGGTATAGAAACAAGAAACAGAAAAACTTCAGAAAATGAAATAAAACCAAGAAGATTGGTGCCCCAGCTATGGCTCTTCAAGATTCAGAAATGTGAATTATAAGTGTGTTTGAATACATATTATATTATTGGTTTTTAGCTAATATTAAAATGAATACTATATATATAATGTTGGAAAACTTTGCTGTATGAATAGTCTCCTTTAATTTCACTGTTAACAAAACTTAAAAATAGTACGATGATAAATATATTTTTCTTGGAGTATACCATGCTAATGTAAAAAGATTTTGTTCATGTAACTAACTCAGAGAATGGTAGAAAATAAAATAATCAGGAAATTCTTCACATTCTTGGACTGTGAGACTCCAAACCCCCAGAGAAAGAAAAAATGTGGATTTAGATGTTGGGGGAGAATGATTTTGAATAATGCATGAAGATTTAAAAATATGCAACAGATGGATGCATTTAAGGAACTGTTTTCTGAGTTAAGGTGTGCTCTTGGCTGAAGAGCAAGCACCCTGTTGTTAAAACCTTTTGCTTAATTGTTTGACCCTTACTGTCTTTTATCAAACCTTTAAATATTTACCAGGAAAGTGAACCTCGTTTTTTAAAATGTGGATGTTACACATGGTCATGCCAAAGGAATTACTGTGCTAAAATGTTTAACCCACTGCCCAGAGTGGCCTCATTGTCTGCAGAATTGTGCAGCCACAGCTTTAATAGGACCTGAGGCCCAAAAACTGATAGCAGGAGGATCTCCTGTTGTTCAAGTCTGGCACCAAGTTAAAGCTCTGATAACCAAAAGAGCCTCTCCATGAATGAGCAGTGCTCGGTGATTACACAATGAAACTTGTTCAGTGGCACAGGAGGATTTAGAATTGAGGACAGGGGAAGGGTTTAACCAGCCTCCTGTTTGAACAGCCTGCACAGGGGCTGGAAACAAACGCAGGCTGCATTCCAGTGACAGAGCTCCAGAGCCAGGCTGGGAGAGATTAATGAGACATTCCCTGGCCTGAGGGACAAAATGTGTTAATGGATGGGTCTGCAAGGGCAGGAGAAGGGAAGAGTTCCAAGACATGCTCTGATTAAGGAAAGTGAATTAGAGCAAGCACAGGTTACCCCCCCACATGGTCAGCTCAACCAGCGGAGCTGTGTGTGCTTGGAAGAGCCTGGCACTGAAATGCCCTGAGCAGGAAGGCTCAAATATCTTCAGGGTGGCAAAAGCAATTCTGATCTCTTCAGCAATCACTGATCACTTATTAAGGTATTTCAGAAACAAGTAATTTCAAGATAAGGGAATGTGGAAGCTACAGACTCAGATGGGGAACTCATTTTACAGGAAATATCCATCAGGGGGTTATGGCTGCTTTAGGAATACAATCCTAAACCCCCACAAACCCTGGTAACTCCAGACCTCAGGTCAGCTAGCAAGAATGAATGGGGAAATAAAGGAACTCCTTTGGAAGTTGGTGATAGAAAACCAAGATGCCATGGGTATGGCTTTTGCCATTGGCTTTGGCAAGAATAAGAGCCACACCCAAGGCAGATATTCAATTATCTCCTTTGGTCTTTGGAATTCCTTACCCAGATCATTCTCTACCTAATGGGTGGTGGAGATAAGGGATGTAGATTTCAAACAGTCTGTGGCCACAATCCTGTCTCCTGTGAAATCTCTCCCACAGGAAGCTGGGCTGGCACAGAGCCTGCCTTGGCACCTTTGCTGTTCCCATCATCCAACCAGGACATCGGGTCCTGCCTGAGGAGTACACAGAAGCACCACTGGTGGCCAAGTGCTATAGCCCATCCTAAGTGTCCCTGAGCACAGAAACAGCCCCAGCACAGCTCAGCACGGGGGGACCCCTCACCCTGGCCTCAGGGGCTCTCAAGCCCCGCGGATTTGCACTTCCTGGCTGCAGCACCAGCATGGGAGGCCCCACTGAGCCTGCACTGAAGGCAACGCTGCAGCAGCCAGGGCTCCAGAGCAGAGGAAGCCCCTGGGCCTGCCCACACATCCTCTGCTCAAATCCTCTGCCTGGGCACCCTCCTTTGGTCTCTGCAGTCACTGGGGCCAATCCTTGCTGCCCCTGCTGCAGCTTCGCTGCTTTCTGTGCCTGCACTGCCACAGCTGCTGGGGAACACAACGGCACAACTCCACTCTGGCTCTCAGTTACACTCACACACTGGGTGAGGCACGATTAGAAAATCACAAAAAAAAAAACCAAAACAGGCCTGGTTTTGGAAAATATACCTAGTTTTAAATTTTAAAAAGCCTTATTTCTCTACTCAGGCTTGGTTTGCCTTGTTCTTCGGAAAGAAACTATAAAATTTTTTTTCAAGGGATGTCACACCCACTCAACAGAAATGAGTTCAATATCTCAACAGACTGGGAAGAGCCCAAAAGGTCCCCATAAGATAACGACAAAACATCAATGACCATCAGCAAATATCAAGGAACACTCATCCTAGACACTGTTCCCAGGAACAATTGGAGATACCTGGTCTAGAAAAGGCTGGGAAGGAAATCCAGGAGTGGGACCTAATTAATATCAGAGGAGGAGAAATCTGGGTCCGACAGGAAAGCAAATATTAAGGACTACACAAATTGGAAGCAATGAACAATAAAGTAAGGGATTTCAATGGGTTCAGACTCCATAAAGTTTAGGAAAAATCTAGTAAAACTCACATGCCATTGAATGATTGTCTCTGCACACAGGGGTGATGTGTGGATGAAATTATTTCTGTCACACATCTTGGCCAGAATCAAATAATGCCTTGACTCTGTGACACAAAAGATATCAAGTTAAAAGCAGATTATCGAGGGCCACGTGTGAGTCATGCAATGGCTGCTCTGGAAGTGAAGTATCGGTTCCAGGCAGCCAGGAGACAAACTAGAGAAATGTAAATTAACACTGCTGGGGCAAAGTACCCATTAATCATTTGAATTATAGGATTAGATTACAAACTGTCCTCGAAATAATAGCCAACCAGACAAATCCATCTCCTGACCTTCCTGTCGACCAAACCACATCAAGCAAGAAAGCGAGAGCTATGGAAAATTAAATGACTCTAGGTGCTGTATGCAAATATAAGATAACTGAAAAGTGGTGAAACAAATAAAAAAGGAAGTAAGAAAGATCATATACAGTCCAAATGTAGAAAGGACGGGAATCAGACACATTCTCGTGGTTCCCTGGCAGACCACGGGTTAAATGAATGCTGTTTCTCCTCTGATGTGCTACACCAACTCTCATCTTTTTCCCCATGCAGACACCTTGCTGAGTGCAGCTCATTCAGCCGCTGAGCAAGGGGATGCAGGTGGCAGCCAGGCCTGATCCAGAAATGGCTGCAAAAGGACAGGGAGTGAGGGCACTGAGAATAATCCCAAAAACAAAGAGGACACAGGAAGAACAAACAGGGTCGATGAGTGAATCTGCTTGGAGATAAGGCCAGAGACTTGTGCACGAGAAAGCAACGGGAGAAATCTTCAGTTTCAGAAAATGTAACTAATTGACACGAACTGCTGCAAAGCCAAGGTCCTGCTCAATTCCTGAACTACGAAAAGAAGATACACTTAAAGAAGCCGGGAATATCGGATATTATACTAAAGGAGAGGTGCATATTAAGGGGGCCATGCAGCAGCCGGATCGGGAAATCTGAACCTTCGAAGTCCCTCAGCCAGTGCGGAAAGAGAGATGCAGCCGGGAAAATGAGGATAAAAAGGAGGCTGCGTTTTACAGACAGCATGGCAAATGCCACATGGCCTCTTTCTTTGTGCACGAAAAAAGTCACTTTTACAGGACTCCTCTGTCTCCTTTGTTCAAGCAAACCTCTGGCGACGTGAATTTTCCCGCACAGCCCCGTGCACAGGGCAGCCACCTCTGTGCCACCCACAAGAACCGGGACAAGCCAGCGCTGCTCCGGCAGCGGCTCCTGCTGAGGCCCCAGCGGGAAGCAGACGGCGGGCAGCCGCTCCCGCAGCGCCCTCAGCCCGGGGGGGAACACGGGCCGGGCACGGCACAACGAACCCGCCAGAGCCCCCTGCCGCCCCCTCCGCCCACAGCGAGCCCCGAGCCCCCGCAGAACCGAGCGCGGCTCCCACCTGCGCTGGGGCCTCCGAGCTCCGCTGCCACCTCGACGGGCTCCGGCCGCTGACGCCACTTATGGCCGCACAGAAGCCCCGAAAATAGCACCGTGGGGGAGAACCCGGGGCGGGACTTGTCCCCACTCTACCCAATCAGCGCCCGAGAACGAGGAGTGACGGCAAAATTAGCCAATCGCAGCGAGGAGCGGGCTGTACGCAGTCCCGGACTCCCCTGCCTTTCCACGAGCTCCGCCATTTCTCCGAAGTCTCGCCTGAGGAGCGGCTGCTGCGCTGGGCCCAGCCCGGGCATCGGGCTAAGGAACCGCTGCTGCCCTCAACCGCCGGGAGCTTGGGGTGAGCAGGAGGGAGCTGGGGGTGAGTCTGCGATGGAGCCGGGATCCACTTGGAGCCTCGGCAGGAACCGCTGCCGGGCAAGGGATGTTTGAGAGAGGCCCCGGGGCTGTGCGGGAAAATTCACGTCGCCAGAGGTTTGCTTGAACAAAGGAGACAGAGGAGTCCTGTAAAAGTGACTTTTTTCGTGCACAAAGAAAGAGGCCATGTGGCATTTGCCATGCTGTCTGTAAAACGCAGCCTCCTTTTTATCCTCATTTTCCCGGCTGCATCTCTCTTTCCGCACTGGCTGAGGGACTTCGAAGGTTCAGATTTCCCGATCCGGCTGCTGCATGGCCCCCTTAATATGCACCTCTCCTTTAGTATAATATCCGATATTCCCGGCTTCTTTAAGTGTATCTTCTTTTCGTAGTTCAGGAATTGAGCAGGACCTTGGCTTTGCAGCAGTTCGTGTCAATTAGTTACATTTTCTGAAACTGAAGATTTCTCCCGTTGCTTTCTCGTGCACAAGTCTCTGGCCTTATCTCCAAGCAGATTCACTCATCGACCCTGTTTGTTCTTCCTGTGTCCTCTTTGTTTTTGGGATTATTCTCAGTGCCCTCACTCCCTGTCCTTTTGCAGCCGTTTCTGGATCAGGCCTGGCTGCCACCTGCATCCCCTTGCTCAGCGGCTGAATGAGCTGCACTCAGCAAGGTGTCGTGCATGGGAAAAAGATGAGAGTTGGTGTAGCACATCAGAGGAGGAACAGCATTCGTTTACGGTCATGGTCTACCAGGGAACCACCAAAATGTGTCCCATTCCCATCCTCTGTACATTTGGACCAGAATATGAGCAAATTTCTTATTTCCTTTGTTGTCTGTTCACCACTTTTCAGTTATCCTCTGTTGGCAACAGCAGTTTTAGTCATTTATTTTTCCCCAAACTCTTCCTCCTTCTGTTGAAAGATAATCTGATTCCATCCCATAGTGAAATGTCTTGTTCTTCCTTTCCCTGGATTGGTCAGCAGGAGGGTCAGTAGCAGGTGCTGTCGAATTGATTATCATTTTAAGGAGTGATAATACATTCCTTAGTACCCTAAAAAAAAAAAAAATAGCATCATGAATAATTATTGTAGTTGTAATTATTATAATTATATTTAATTTATAACCAAATTATGCCACTCAAATTATGGGTGAATTTTCTGTCTCCTGATATCTATTTCTTAGGTTTCCCAGGGACTGGTCCATGGTGTTGTAGGATCTGTTGTGTCTTTTCCCCATTTTTTGAGAGCTCCTTCCAGCCAGGGATGCATCAATTGACCACTTTTCTCTAATTAAATAATGAAGTACTTGAATTCCCAACCAGTTTCCCTCAACTGGCAAAAACACCCCAGTGCTCTAATACACCCTATATAATCTAGCCAGTGACAGCACATGTTGGAGTGGGGAGAGGGATGATTCCCCCACACATTTTTTAGTAAAGTTTTCACAGCATTCTCCATTTGCTGTTTTCCTTTGCAGCTTAACCAATTTCTGTTGCAGTCAGATATCCTCACTGTGGGCTCTGCCTTTAGCTGTGCAAATTGCATCTGTGCAAGCAAGCAGAGCTTGTGGTGAGGGCCAGAGGGAATCAGCCCAATTCTTCCCCCAGGCAAGAAGACCCTGGTACCTTGTCCACATTTTGCCCCAGCAGGATTAATTTGCATTTCTAAAGCTCCTCTCCTGGGGATCTGGAATGCCTGCTTCTCTTCGAGCCCCCCCATTGGATGACTCATATGTGGGACTCCAGTCTTCTTTTTTTTTTTTTTCTTCGTATTACCAATATTCTGTTAACATTTTATCTGTTAAATTGTCATCTTTAAAGCTCTTCCAGTTTTGCAAACTCCATCCTAAAGGGGAACACTGAAAACCCCATACCGAAATTTGCCATCACTTAGTCACCCATGTATGTACACAAGAAATTCCAATGCAAATGGTCAAATGCTTCATGTAGGAGGAAAAGGTGGGATTGTGCAGGAGAAGGAGGAATAGTAGGAGGAAAAGGAGTGTGAGGGAGAGTAAGGACACAGGAGGAGGAGCAGAAACAAGAAGGAGCACAAGGTTCCACCCCTCTCTGTATCAGCAGCCTCTGCCCAGACCCCAAGTGTTGTTCCCATAACATGAAGCAGGTGACCAGAGAGAGATCCACAGTTTTCACAAGGGTCAATCTTGCTGTTTCTGAGCTTTATTGGGCTAAATGTTGGTGGTTTTGTTTTTGCAGGGGCTGAATCTTTCTATTTTGGAGGGGGTTTTGGCCAAATCTTGGTTTTTGGTGGGTTTTTCATCTGTGTTGTGATGTTTGGAGGATTGTTGGGCTGAATCTTGGTGTTTTGAAGGTTCTTATACGTACAAGATGCCCAATGTCTTCCTGAGATGGACTTGGGCACGGAGGAACCCCCAGCCCAAGGCCCTCTCCTCTTCTTTGTTTTTTCCAAACCAGGATTTTTCATTCCCTATGCGTTTACACATGGAGGAGGCAGAAAAGCCCCAGAGATCCCTCAGAAGGAGGGGCTGCACACCCAGTGCAGGGAGCTGCAAGGAGCAAAGATCCTCCCTGAGAGGGGAAGCCGGCCAGAGATCCAGGCAGAGCTCAGAGCTGGTGGAGAAGCCTCATGGAGGGGAGAAACCCCACAAGTGCTTGGAATGTGGGAAGAGCTTCAGGTGGAGCTCTGGGCTGATCCGGCACCAGATGATCCACACTGGGGAAAAGCCCTACAAGTGTGGGGAATGTGGGAAGGGATGCAGAGATAGCTCTGACCTGATTAAGCACCAGAGGATCCACACTGGGGAGAAGCCCTACGAGTGTGGGAAATGTGGGAAGAGCTTCACAGAGAGCTCCGGCCTGATCCAGCACCAGGTGGTCCACACTGGGGAACGGCCCTACGAGTGTCGGGAATGCAGGAAGAGCTTTAGAGACATCTCTCACCTCATGCGGCACCAGGTGATCCACACGGGAGAACGGCCCTACACCTGCTTGGAATGTGGGAAGAGCTTTGGGGTCAGCTCCAGTCTGAGAAGACACCAGCACATCCACACTGGGGAGAGGTCCTACGAGTGTCCCAAGTGTGGGAAGAGGTTTCAGACCAGCTCCGATCTCCTCGTACATGAGCGGATTCACACAGAGGAGAGGCCCTTCCGCTGCCCCAACTGCAGGAAGGGATTCAAGTACAACTCCACCCTCACTGTCCACCGACGCATCCACACTGGGGAGAGGCCCTTTGAGTGTCCTGAATGTGGGAAGAGCTTCTCAGACAGCTCAACCTTGACCAAACACCAACGGAGGCACCACTAAGGGAAGCCCTGTGAGTGCCCGGAGTGAGGGAAGAGCTTCATGCTCTGCTCCAGCTCCATCCCCCATGGGAGGATCAGTGTTGGATGATCCCCAGTGGCTCCTGTTGGGCAGATCTGGTGATCTGCAGTCCTGGTGACCCATGTTGGGAAGGCACCTGGCTGGGGGGTCTCTGCATCATCCTTTCTCCCTCTGGGCACCTGGATTAACACTGGGGCAGCAACGTCCATTGGGACGCAAAACAACACTGCGAATTCTTTGGTAAGAGTGGATTTGTTCACTTTCAACCCCAGAAATTCTTCTGTGTTCAATCCTATCTTTTGGTGGCATCCAGGAATACTGAATGGTCTTGGAGTTCTTTTCCCGTGTGGTAGTTTGTAAAGATTTTATGAATTTTTTACCTGCTGCAACCTGGGCAGTCTTACTTGTGTCTGACAAGAGCCAGTCAGTGTCAGATTTTTAATATTGGCACATTTTTTTAGCAATAAGCAAATTCATGTATCTTTGTGAAACACATGTAAAGACAAAAAATCTCGGGCAAGTTCTCTTTCCCTTCTGGCTTCTCACAAAGTAACACCGGCCCAGGTCTCCTCCACGCAGCCTGGGCTGGGGCAGGCAGGCTCTGACTCAGAGCTCAGGAAGTTGCCGGGCCCCGTTTTCAAGCAGGGACCCCGATATCCAGGGAAAGGAAAGGACAGGCCCGTTGCTGCCATCCCTGCCCCCGGCATGGCCGGGGCTCAGCAGAACCCTGCCCTGCCCTGGCCCGGAGCGGCTCCGAACGGCCGGGCCCCCCCGCTGCCCCCGAGGCTGGGGGAAAAACAACTGAGCTCCGTTCTGGCAAGGACCCACCAGGAGTTTGGAGACAGTAAGGTGGAAACCCCTCCAAAAAAGATACTTTCCTTCCTCCAAAGTACGTGGATCCTCAGCTCACACAGACATGGAAATGCTTTTCTTTTGGCCTTGATTTGCTTTTTAATTTCTCTTTAACCCTTTAAAACATCCAATACTGGGGTAAAAATAAAGACACTGAACTGAGACATGGTGGGGATATAGACATGGTGGAACACCGACATGCAGTGTGACATGGGGACACATGGTCATGGAGGGGGACATGGCCATTTGTGGGGACGTGGGGGGACATGGGCATGGATGGAGATGTGGGGGACAATGACAGGGATGGAAACATGCTGGGGACACAGCCATGGGTGAGGACATGGTGGGACATGGCCATGGCCAGTGCCATGGGGGGAACTTGCAGGGGCTGTGGGGAATTCTGGGTTTGAGGGAGTTGAGGGTTCCTGGGAGGGACTTGGGCTTGCTGAGGGCTTTGGGGACCCCAGGCCGAGCGTCTCTGGCTGCGCTGGGAGACCCTGGTGGAGGTTCTGGGGCAGCTGCTCAAGGACCCCCTGCCCTGGAGCCCCAGCCAGCCATTGGGTTCCTGGATGGGAATGAACGACCTTGTTCCCAGGAGGGAAATCCCAGCACCCCCAGGGTGTCAGGGGCAGCTGAGAGGCAACAAGAGGGGAGGGGAAAGCCAGACAGAACTGTCCCCTTCCAAAACTGCACCCCAAAAATCCCAGAAATCAGGGATTCCTCCCAGGAAAAAGCTTCCAGATGGTGCTTGAATTGAGGGAAAAGCCAAAAAAACCAGTCATGTGGGATAGGGTGGTGGATTGGGGGGTAATAGGGAAGGGGTGGAAGAGTGGGAGAAAAGAGGGGACTGGAACCCCTAAATTGCATTGGGAGGGATCCCACTCTGTAACTGCTTGACTGCCAGCCTCGTTGTGGGGGCGGGGCTGCAGACAGATACAACACATTGCACATCTTACGTGGACAACCGTGACAGTTTATTCATGGAGGCTCCCTTTTATTGGGGGTCCAAAATCCTCAGCTCCTTTGATCAATCACATGCCTGCAGGCTAGGTGGAATCCGATCGTGTGAAATCCGCCCAGGGGCGGGCCCATGGTCTGAGCCAGCTTTCCAAGGCAGCCGCCTATTGCAAGCAGCTCGCATTGCAACAACTGCCCTTTCCTTTTTTATTAAAATTGTAGAAACACGCTCTGTCCCTATCTGCATGGGTACATTGGAAACAGGGTGGCAGAAGACAGCATATTTCTAATTTGGGATAAGGTTTGTCACTGAACCTGCAGCATTCATGTCTGAGGAGCTGTTAGGGAATAACTATTAATCACAGGCTCAGTGTTTACAAGTTACAGGTTACAACTGTTGCAATAAAACAGCCATGACTCCATTTTCTTCATGCAGGAAAAGCCGATTCTTTCTTCACACAACTTATTTTGTACAGTTTTTACGAACCTAGTGTGTAACTCTATTTGGTTAATAGTTCTCTTGCCAACTACTCCACTGGTTAGTAAAAGGTATTTTACTTGCCAGTCAAATTTCTCTATTCTTGGTTAGTTTACATATTTTGTTCGCTGATTCTCATGAGACTAATTTCTTGTTTATTGCAGGTGCAAACGGTTCTTGTACGAGAATAGCTTGTTGTGTTGTTTTCATGCTTAAGATTGTTTTCACATGGGAACAAGGAAGTTACTTAGCTCGCTCTTGTGAGGGTGTTATCTCATTGAGGTTATCACTGGTTATCTATTAGATATGCGATAAGACACATAAAAGACCAATTACAATCAACAAAACTTAGCAAATTCTATCATGTCATTGACACAAGGTTTCACAGCATAAGAAAACAAAAGAATAATGTCCAATGTCTTCTAGGGAAATGGAAATAAATGACCATTGATTTAAAATTCAAATAGTCATTAGCTGGAAATGTTGATCTCTGACATCACTGAATGAGCTCTTGGATCCTGGAATAAGGAATAACTGAAGAAGGTTAGTTGGAACATTATACCATGGTAATGACCTAAGGCTTTTGTTGGCAATTTGCCTCTAAATTTCCAGACACACGTATATCTTGGCAGTCCTACTTCTGTTTTTGTTCTGAACCATGAAGGCTTCATGGTGATTAGCTTATTTTTGTTCTGACTAGGCCTCATTCTCTTGAAGACCATTGATGTTTGGCTGAATAACCAGGTGATTACTTTGAGCTTGTTGATGGTAAAAATACATGCATACCTTCTCCTTAAGTTAATGAATTAATTAGACCTTGTCATTGTACATTCAATTGAGGAGTTTTACATAAAAATAATTTTTTTATAAATATTGCAGTTTTTTAAAGGGAAATATATAAATATTTGGAAACTAATTATTTGGTTTTAAAACAGCATGTATGACTCTTGCCATGGGCATGAAGGGAACATCAAAACAAAACTATATATGTAGTAAAACCAAAAACTTACAGCAATTGGGGATAATTCAGATACAACAATCCCAAACATTTCTGATAACAGGTATAATTAATAACACATGTGAAATTAAATTATTACCAAGCACTAAAACATTGCACCATCATCCCAGTGTCTGCAACAGCTGATAAACCTCAAATCAGTGAAGAATTGGATAAGCATCTGTAGGGGGTTGGTTTTTCCTTTCGTCTCTGCCTCTGGAATTTTTTTCACATTGGCATGTTAAAAAGAACTTATGGTTAGGTCCTAGCACTGGAGGGGGGGCCTCCCTGGTTTTTGGGAGTTTGTCTTGGAGGGCAGGGGGAGGGTAAGAGAGGGAAAGGGGGAACACCATGAGATTACAAGCAGGTAAAGGACTATGAGGGGCAGTTGCTGGCTCTCACTCGTTTTTGACTTTGGAGGAAAAAGGTTGTTGTTACCCCCCTGCCCCATCCCAAAGCTGGGAGCTACCTCTCTGTTTTGGGCCCCACACCCCTGTTTGGATGCCCTCCTGCTTCAGCTTGCTGTTTTCTGAGCATCCTGCCTCTCCATTCCCTTCCCATCTGGGACAGAGCCACCATCACCCCCAGCACCCCTGGAGCTGCACAGGATCGTCGTATCTGCCCTGTCCACTGGGAATCTGCCAGAGCTCACTGCACACTGTGATGGTAAGTGCACCAAAGGGGAAAAGTGCCTGAGGCTGAGAAGGACTGGAACTGGGTTGCTGTTCTGTTTGTTGTTAATTCCATAGTTGTTTGGTTTGCCTTGTTAGATATACTAGTAAAGAACTGTTATTCCTATCCCCATATCTTTGCTTGAAAACCCCTTAATTTCAAAATTATAATAATTCAGAGGGAGGGATTTACTTTCTCCATTTCAAGGGAAGGCTCTGCTTTCCTTAGAACACATAGTGCCTTTTTTTCAAACCAGGAGAGATTTTGGTGCCCAACGGTGGCACCTGAGGGCATTGTCAGGAAAGGGTTGTGGACACTGCTGAAAGGCCTAGGCACATTTCAGCCAGGCCTTTGTCTCAGGTTCCGAGTCTTTTTCTCAGGCTGTGAAACTTTCTCAGCTCCAGCCAGAATTTTTTCCAGGCTAGAGACTTTTTCTTTACTGTAAACATAAGAGAAAGAATCATAACAGGGATAAACACCTGTTAGACCCATGGGAAAACCAGGGAGAAGAGGTGTCTCTTTTTCTGTCCAATGAACTGTCTGTATTCTGTTTTTCACAAACGATCTTATTTAAAGCCATGGCTTCCTTCAATAAATTATTCTTTCTTGCACCAAGTAAGAGAGTGCTTTGTTGTGTTTCCTCTCGCAGCTCCATAACCATTCATACGGTAACAAAGGGTGAAGAGGAATAACAGTTCTTGAGTGACCTAAATTTTTGTGTTAGGTTGCACAATGTGGTCTAGCTTACCCTGGTTTGGGTTGCATGTGGTCACAGCTATATCTCTCCCATTTACAGACCCTTATCTAAACATGGGTCCTATAACTAAGGCTACTGTAGCTGTTATCCACTTCATTTTGTGGGTTGATAGGGTGAGGAATTTATGGATTTTTAACTCCCTCTGGAAGACGGGTACATGGATTCAGAGCTATCACACTCTAACTGTATGTTTTTGGGGTTACTTTAATAATGGTACTTACTGTGTGTTGAGGAATCTGTCAAACCTAGGGCCATCACATAACACCACCTTCATTATAATGATTAAAGCTGATAACAACCGAGAGACAATGGGTTCTGTTGCCAACAAGATTAAGAACTACAAGAGTATGATCAAGGCTCGATGCAGGCTCATGTCTCTGCTGTAATTAAGAGCATCCAAGATGAGATGAAGGAGATGAGGGAGGAGGTGAGGAAGAACAGTTCCTATATGGCATCTGTGCAAGTCACAGGCCCCAAAGTCAGAGCTTAACTTCCCCCAGCTAGAGAGACAGGGTATACCCCAGAAGCTGACCTGTGTTTTTTCTGTGTGACCATGGGGAAGATGTGAGAATGTGGGATGGGAAACCCACTTCTATCCTGGCAGCATGGGTGCGTCAACTCAGGGAGGGAAACACTAACCAAGGGAGATAGACTAAAGTGAAGGTTGCCTCAACCTCCCAATCTGCCAGCTATTACAGAAGGGAGGAAGATCTTTTGCAGCCCCTCTAGTATGCATACCCAGGAAGGAATGATAACCAGGGGTAGAGCGACCCTACCTCTAAGCCAGGAAAAGGCATGGGGAAACTGGGTCTTTTGGAAGGTATGGTTCCAAAGGCCTGGCACATCAGAGCAATAAAAACACAAGGCATTAGCTGATACAAGTTCACAGTGTACCCTAATGCCATCAGGAGATGTGGGGACAGAACCTGTTTCCATTGCCGGAGGGACGGGGGGGGGATTGCAGAAATTGACTCTGTTAGAGGATGAGGTGAGTCTGACAAGGACCGAGTGGCAGAAACATCCTATTGTGACTGGCCCAGAGACTCTGTGTATTCTAGGCATAGACTTCCTCTGGAACGGCTATTACAAAGACCCAAAGGGACTCAGGTGGGCTTTTGGAATAGCTGCTGTAGAGGCAGAGGGCATGAAGCAATTGAAAATTTTGCCAGGACTATCAGAAAACCCATCTGCAGAGGGATTCCTGAAAGTGGAAGAGCAACAGGATCCAATTGCCACCTTGACTGCTGGCAGTACTGGAGAAATTCGAGATGCTGTGATCTCCATCCATAAGACGATCTGTGAGTTGGAAAGCCAAGGTGTAGGAAGGAAGGCCCACTCACCCTGCAGCAATCCCATTTGGCCTGTGCGCAAATCTGATGGGGAATGGAGACTGACTGTGGACTATTGTGCATTGAATGAAGTGACTCCACTGCTGAGAGCTGCCGTGCCGGACATGCTGGAACTCCAGTACGTGCTGGAGTCCAAGGAAGCAAGGTGGTATGCCACCATTGACATTGCCAATGCATTCTTCTCCATTCCTTTGGCAGCAGAGTGCAGGCCTCAGTTTGCTTTCACCTGGACAGGCGTGCAGTATACCTGGAACCGACTGCCCCAGGGGTGGAAACACAGCCCCACCATCTGCCACGGACTGATCCAGGCTGCACTGGAGAAGGGTGAGGCTCCAGAACATTTGCAGTACATAGATGACATCATTGTGTGGGGGAACACGGCAATGGAGGTATTTGAGAAAGGAGAGAAGATCATCCAGATTTTGCTGTAAGCAGGCTTCGCCATCAAGAAAAGCAAAGTCAAAGGACCTGCCCAAGAGTCCAGTTCCTGGGGGTAAAGTGGCAAGACAGACGGCATCTGATTCCCACTGAGGTCATTAATAAGATCCCTGCAATGTCTCCACCAACCAGGAAGAAGGAAACACAAGCTTTCCTAAGTGCCATAGGCTGTTGGAGAATGCACATTCCTGAGTACAGCCAGACTGTGAGTGCTCTCTACCTGGTCACCCACAAGAAGAACGATTTCCACTGGGGCCCTGAAACAGCAGCAAGCCTTTGCCCAGATCAAGCAGGAGATCTCTCATGCACTAGCCCGTAGCCCAGACAGGATGAGACCACTGCAGCTGGGAACAAGGGGTTGTCCTGGAGCCTTTGGCAGAAGGTGCCTGGGCAGACTCAAGGCCAGCCACTGGGATTCTGGAGCTGAAGTTACTGAGCGTCCAAAGCCAACTACACTCTCACAGAGAAGGAAATCTTGGCGCCTATGAAATAGTTCAAGACACGTCTGAGGTAAACGACACAGAAACCCAACTTGTCTTGGCACCCTGGCTACCACTGCTGGGGTGGATGTTCAAAGGAAAGGCTCCCTCTACCCACATCACCACTGACGCCACATGGAGCAAATGGATTGCCCTCATCATGCAGCACGCCCGTATTGGAAACTCAAACTACCGCAGGATTTTGGAGATAATTACAAACTGGCCAAAAGGTGAAAACGTTGTTCTCACCAACAAAGAGAAGCAGGAACAAGTGACTGGGTTGAAGAAGCCCCACCATATAGCCAACTGCAGACAATGGATGTTACGCTCTTTTCACCGACGGTTCCTGCCACATTGTGGGGATGAACCGGAAGTGGAAAGCAGCCATATGGAGCCCCACATGACAGGTCACAGAAGGTACTGAAGGAGAAGGTGGATCAAGTCAACTTGCTGCACTCAAAACAATTCAGCTGGCCCTGGACATTGCTGAAAGGGAGAAGTGGCCAAAGCTCTACCTTTACACTGATTCATGGATGGTAGCCAATGCTCTGTGGGGTTGACTAAAAAGGTGGAAAAAGGTTAACTGGCAACAATGGGGAAAACCAGTCTGGGCTGCTGAAGAGTGGAAAGACATTGCCTCTCAGGTAGAAAAGCTACCTATAAAAGTCTGTCTTGTGGACACCCATGTCTCGAACAGTCGGGCTAATGAGGTGCACCGAAACAACAAGCAGGTAGGTCAGGCTGAGAAAATAGAGGTGTCACAGATAGACTTAGATTGGTAACACAAGGGAGAATTGTTTCTGTCTTGATGGGCCTACAATGCTTCAAGTCATCAGGGCAGAGACGCCACCTATAAGTGGGCACGAGACCGAGGGGTGGATCTAACCATGGACAGCATCTCTCAGGTTATTCATGACTGTGACACGTGCGCTGCCATCAAACAGGCCAAGCGGGTGAAGCCCCTCTGGTATGGGAGGTGATGGTCCAAATATAAGTATGGAGAGGCCTGGCAGATTGACTATATCACACTGCCTCAGACCCGCCAAGGCAAGCGCTACGTGCTGACCATGGTGGAAGCCACCACTGGATGGTTGGAGACCTACCCTGTGCCTCACGCCAATGCCCATCCTAAGCTTTGAAAAACAAGTCCTTTTAAAGCATGGTACCCCTGGGAGATCTGAGTCATTCAACAGGACTCATTTCAAGAACAGCCTTATAAACACTTCTGCTAGACAACATGGCATTGAGTGGGTGTACCATATACTTTACCACGCACCAGCAGCTGGGAAAGTTAAATGGCACAATGACCTGCTGTCCTGGTTTGAAGGACAGGTATCTGCCAATAAAGGCAGGAGCTCCTCTTTGAAATAGAGAATTTAAGTCCTCTCCCTCCAGAGTATTATAATTTTTTTGAATCAGGAACTCTCAGGCAGAGATAAGAGGGTATGAATACCAGCTCTTTACTAATATATCTAATGGTACAAACAAAAACAACCGCAACTATTAAAATTAACAACAAAACAGAACAAATAACTCAGTTCCAGTCCTTTCTTCAGCCGCAGACACACTCTGCCTGTGTCTGTTCCCAGTGGTGAAAATTGTGGCAGGGCCTGCATAGCTGTGGAGGTGGCAGATGGGAGAGGGGGAAGCAGCGGCGGCCACTCTGTGTCTCATGTTGGAGCAGGGTGGAGGAACAGCTCCCTGCTCACCGTTTGAGTGCTGGTGGTCAGCTGTGTCCTCAGAGGTAGGAGACTGTAGCGGAGCAGATGCAGGGCAGTCCGATCACAGAGCACCAGGCTCCCCCGCATTCCGACCGTGTGGGCTGGAGACAGAGACAGTCCTTTCCCCCTGTCCTAGCTGGCGAGTGAGTAGCCCCCCAGAAGCCAGCCCCCACCTACCCCTTTGTCTAGAGTCCTGAAAAGAGCCTGGGCATAATCTGGCAGGCTCCTTTAGCATGAGAATGGGAAAATTCTTTAAACAGGGACAGTAAGAGAACAAAACCCAACCCCCAATGAAATAAATAAGCGCGGGCCGAGGCCTTTATTAAATAGCAGCTCTTTTTATTAATGGGGGTCGTAGGGAGGCTCAACGCCTGCTGCTGCTGCTCGTCCAACGCGGAAAGGAGGATCCCACGCAGTCCTGTCCAAGGGCAGGAATGGGAGTTCCAACCTCACAGGCACGTCCAGAACTCGCTTGTGGCTCATTGGTCTGGGGGTGTCAATCTCCTCAACTGCTCTTTAGATTGCGGTAATTAAATAGTTACAAAGGGCACATTGCAGATGACTCAGATCACTAGTTGAGGTGATCCGTGTACTTGGATTCAGTGTTGGTTGACTACTTTTGTGAATCTTTTCTTTTGCAACAACTTCCGGTAATGGTGGTACTGGGGAAACTTCTGGGGATTTACATATAGGGTGTTGCTAACTTGATAGGCAGGCAGCAGCAGGCCAGAAATGAGGTAAGGGAAAGGGCAGAAATGGGAAGTGGAGAGGGCGGAAATGGGAAGTGGAAGGGCGGAAATGGGAAACTGGGATAGGGAAATACAATAAACTGGGATTTGAAGTATATAGGGACTGTACATTCAACTGGGGAAAACAACACAGCAACCTGACCAGAGAACTAGCGAACCAACAAGTGGATAAAGCGATAAGGTAACAACAATCCCTTTAACTCTTCTAACAACTCCTAACATTTCTCAACTGAGACTATCTACCACAATCCCCCCTTTATCTTTTTGATCGGGTCTTAGCCCGCATCAATTTGAAATTTGAGTCTCCTGGGAATAGAATTTCCCTAGTTTTTGGTATTGATCAAAAATTTGTTTTGCAGACTCATGTTCTGATTCTTGGCTTTCCATCATCATAATTTTAGCTTTGGTTTGATTAGCCATATTTGAAATGCTAGCTTGTATTGTCGAATTTATAATTTTGATTAAACAGGGGAACAAGCATGGGAAAAACAAAAAGCTTATAACTGCACTTACAATCAGAAAGGCTGCCTTTTTCCACCACTTGGTCTTAAATGACCAAAAATCATCCCACCAGCTTGAGCTTACCAAGGGGGTCCATTTTTGAGCGCCCACATAGGCCACTTTACGTATCTCTTTAGAGATGTTACGGATTACTTCACTTTTATCGTCTATTTCCAGACAGCATTCCGATGTATTGAATTTTCCACATATTCCACCTTCATTCGCTAGCAGGTAGTCTACTGCAAGTCGGATTTGGTAAACTACTGCTCTGGTTTGGGTCAGCTGGTCGGTGACATAATCTAGGGTCAAGGCAGTTTGGTTTGATATTACTTCCAGCACTGCCTGGAGTCTTATAATTCGGTTTAGCATATAAATTGGGGTGCGATATCCCCAGGACCCATCCTGTGCCCAGGTAGCTGGTCCATAAACTTCAATAATCCGCTCAGGTGTCCACACTTCCCCTTTCCATTTTTGGGTGCCACTTATATCAATTACACTTCTTTTTTCTCGGTCATTTTTCTTCAAGTCATCATATAAAGGAACTCCTAATTTAGCACCTGAGTCTCTGGGGAGTAGGAAAAAGGCCGGCTTAATGATTCCTATCGTGCAGCTCCCAAACCAATCTCCAGGGAGATTGGTATACGCAGTATTTCCGCATATCCAAAATAAATGTTTAGGTGCTTCCCAAAATGTTTCATTTGTTTCTGGTGGGCATTCCCAATATTTGGATAATTCTTTTATCTCCCAGAAGGGATTTATTTGCTTTTCAGCACATTCATACAAATTGTACCCCTCGTGATAAATACATCCTTTTTCCTTTTTGTTCACAGACCAATATTTGTTTGGTTCTCTAGGAATCCACCTTATAATTGAATTCTTTGTAGTTAGGTATCTTTTGCATGCCATGGTTCCTACAAATGTTTTGTATGGGTTTCCTGTTCTTTTTATACATTCTTCTCCAATTATTTTGTATTTTAAATTCCATTGTTCTTTCTTTTGCCTTTGTCCCTGCATTTGGGGTGCTTGCTTCATTTGTTTCCATTTTAAGATTTCTAAGGGCTTCAAGCTAATTCCTTCCCAAGGCCGAATTTCTGACATTTGTGTGTTCCCGCATACCCAACAATTTGTTATATTTAGCTCTTTACTAATTCTTTCGACCAAATCTATGAACAAATTTTTTCCCAAGGACATTTCCAATTCATTTTCTTTTTTAGTAGCTACTACCAATTGTTTTTCCTTAACTAAATCTATTGGTTCTCTTTGGTTTCCTGTATGTTCGAAACAAAGCCAGGCTTCTCCTGCAGGGCACTCCCCAAGTAAGCGCTGGCGATAAGTCGCAGTGTTTTTAGCAATCCAGTAAGTCTTTCCACTCTCCCGACAGGTGGTTATTTGGGAGTTGTTAAAACAACTGGGATTTATGTTAGTATGGACTCTGATTAGAGACCCCAAAGTTTCTCCATCATAAAGTGGGTGGTAGCACTTAGTGCACTGCATTTCTTCACTCCTCGCGAAACTGCTTGCAAGCAGGGCCATCAAAATTTCTCCCAGGAGTCCGGTATGAACCTCTCTGGGTCTCACCCGGTCTTGCCTCCTGGGGGTGGAGATCCCTTTGGGTAAAGCAACCGCTTCCCAGAGTCTCTTCATTTCCCTTTCCCAGGCTATTTGATTAATGGCTTTTGGGGGATGCTCTGCAGGAGAACTAGCCCTATATTGTAAGTGGGGGCTTAATTTGGTGGTAGAAGACTAGGTACTATTTAAACTTGGAGAAGAATGTATGAGCTTGCAACATGAATTGTGCTAAACTGGTACAAAACTCATCATTTTACAATGTTACTTTATGGTTACAACAACAAGTAACTAAACCAGTGGGGATTTAACCTCGTACAAAGTTGCCTCTGAACTTTTTGGTAACAGCAGTAACTGTTTGAACTGTTTTAACTGTCTTTTGCTTTCCTTTTAAAAGCAAGTCGGAGACCAGTAGGACTCTTAGCCACAGTCCATTCAGGAGTTCCTGAGTGAGATATCACGGGATTTGATTCGCCAGTGGGAGGTGGAATAGGTCCTTTTATTCTGGAAATGTGGGTCCAACCTCTTTCTTGCGTCCTCACGGCAGTGTGTGTAGTGAGTAAGACTTGGAAGGGGCCTTCGTATCTAGGAGATAAAGGAGTGTGAGTCCAGGATTTAATAAGAACCCAATCCCCCGGGCTAATCTGGTGGGCATCTGAGTCAAGCGGGGAGGTTTGAGGTAGATAGGCTTTCTTTTTAAGAGACTCTATAGTTTTTCCAATAACTCTTAGATACTCTCGGGTTGCAGCTTCTCCCTCTAAATAGTTTGCTGAACTGAAGGGGGTGATTAAGAAGGGGAGCCCAAACATAATTTCATAGGGGGAGACCCCTATGTCAGCACGCGGCCTTGTTCTAATACGTAATAAGGCAAGGGGCAAACACTTGAGCCAATTCATTTGTGTTTCCTCAATTAATTTTGTTAACACATTTTTTAGGGTTTTATTCATTCTTTCCACCCTTCCGGAGCTTTGGGGGTGCCACGGAGTATGCAATCTCCATTTAATTCCCAGGGCTTCGATAATTTGGTGTAGTACTCGGGAGGTAAAGTGTGGGCCTCTATCAGAGTCAATATTGTTAACCAATCCATACCTAGGGATAATTTGCTCCAGAATTATTTTTACAACCACTTCTGATGTTTCCTTTACTGTGGGGAAGGCTTCCACCCAATGGGTGAGATGGTCTACCATAACTAATAAGTGTCTATACTTTTGGACTGGGGGCATTTCGGTAAAATCTATTTGGATGCTTTGGAATGGCCTTAAGGCCAATTTTCTTGCTCCGGGTTCTGCCTTGCGCATTACTTTCTGGTTGACCTTTTGACAGATTAGACATCCCTTTGTTATTGCCTTCGCTAGATCGTATATTCCGACACAAAAATTTTCTTTCAGGAAATGATCGCATAATCCTTGAACCCCCCAGTGGGTTAGTCCATGTATTTCTGACAACAATTTCCGGGCTAGTGCCTTATTTAGAAACTTGCGCCCATCTGACATTACCCACTCCCCCTGGTTCCCTTGGCGTAATTTTAGTTCTTTTATCACTTTTAACTCCTTTTCATTGAAAATAGGCTCCTCTTTTTCTGGTTCTCGGGGTGCATCATTTAACTTTAGGATTTTTACAGGCCTTTCTGAACTTAAGGTGGCCTCCTTAGCTATTTGGTCAGCAAAACGATTGCCTCTCTCCTCAAAAGTATCCCCTTTTTGGTGACCCCTTATGTGAACTACTGCAATTTCTGCAGGCTTAAGTAAGGACTCCAATACCAGCTTTATTAAATCTTTGTGTATTAGATCTTTTCCCTTCGAATTTAGATAGCCACGCTCTTCCCAGATTTTTCCAAAGGTATGGACTACCCCAAACGCGTATTTCAAGTCTGTATAGATAGTTCCCTGTTCCCCTTCCAGCAAATCTAATCCTCTTTTTAAAGCGTAAATTTCACAGCATTGGGCTGACCAATTAGAGGGCAGCTTCCCTTTTTCTAAAACCTCCAGGTTTTTGCCCTTTGCTCCTTCAATGACAGCATACCCAGATGCTCTCTTCCCATGTATTACCTTTGATGACCCATCAATGAATAATGTTTTTCCATAGGGCAGTGGTATACTCTCAAGGTCTTCTCTTATTTTGGTCTGGAAATTTATAAGCTCCAGACAATTGTGCTCCAGTTTCTGTAAAGGTTCTCCCGAAAGAAACTGGGCTGGATTTAGGCTCTGGGAGGTGACTAACGTTAAGTTACCTGTAGTCATTAATATGATTTCGTATTTTAATATTCTGGCCTCCGTTAACCACTGCTGAGCTCCTTGGTTTAGAATTGTTTTAATGTCATGTGGGGTATGCACTTTAATTTTTCCTTGCAGGGTTACTTTTTGGGCATCCTCTATTAGGATAGCTGCAGCTGCAACCGCTTGGAGACACGTGGGCCACCCCTTTGCCACTGGATCTAGCAACTTACAAAGGTAAGCTATTGGTTTTCGGCAACCTCCCCATTCCTGCGTTAATACCCCATAAGCAACTCCCCCTTCTGTATTAATAAACAAATCAAACTCCTTTTTAAGGTCGGGCAAGCTTAGAACTGGTGCTGAGGATAATTTTTCTTTTAATTTATCCAATTGCTCTTCATCTTTAGGTGTCCAATTTATAGGTTCAGAATCCACAAGCTTGTCATAGAGGAATTTAACACTCTGAGTATATTTATCTAACCAAAATTTACAATATCCAAAGAGACCCAAAAGTTTCCTTACATCACGTTTTGTTTTTGGGGTCGGTATGGATAGAATTCCTGAGATTCTTTCTGGACTTAACTTTTTGTATCCTTTCCCAATTATGTGACCAAGGAAAATAACTTCAGACTCAACAAACTGCAATTTGTCCCGGGATACTTTTAACCCCTTTGCCCCTAGAAAATTTAGGAGATTGATACTAGTTACTTTTACTTGTTCTTGTTCTTCCCCAGAGATTAGCAAATCGTCTACATATTGGAGGATTTGGACTTCATTTTCTGGAATGAACTGCTCCAATATCCCCTCTAGAGCTTGCCCGAAAAGGTTGGGAGATTCTGTAAATCCTTGAGGTAATCGTGTCCATCTCAACTGCTGTTTCCTATTTCCATCTGGATTTTCCCATTCAAAAGCAAACCAATCCCGGCACTCCTCAGCCAGTGGGCATGCCCAAAATGCATCCTTCAGATCTATGATAGTAAACCAAGCATGCTCTCTTGGGATTTTACTCAAAAGATTATAGGGGTTGGGCACGACAGGATACCTGGTAATAGTTCTTTTATTGATTTCCCTCAGATCCTGCACCAGTCTGTATTTGCCATTTGCTTTTTTCACTGCCAGTATAGGTGTATTATGGGGGGACATGCATGGTTCCAAGATGCCTTCCACTAATAGATGTTCTATAACCGGTGCTAAACCCCTTTTCCCTTCCAAGGACATGGGGTACTGCTTAATTCTGATAGGGGGAGTGTCTGCCTTCATTTGTATAGTTATTGGTGGGATGTTTAAGAAACCACTTTTCTCTCCCTCTGCCCATACCTCAGAATTAATTTCCTTTATATCTCCTTCAGTTAACTTCATTATGTGAACTATCATTTTTCCATCCTTTGGGATGACTGCCACTCCCAATTGAATTTGGAGATCCCTCCCCAGCAAGTTCTTCTCTAAATGGGGGAGGTAAATCAGGTCCGCCACACACCGTCTGAAATTCCCTTTTATTTCAACCTTTTCAATTATGGCAGCCTTGAACGGCTTTCCTTCTGCCCCTATCACTTCACAAGTTCTATTACTTATATTAACTCCTGCTGGGAGCTCCTTTAAGCTGGATCAGTCAGCTCCTGTATCAACCAAGAACTCAAGTTCTAAATTTTGGGGACCAACGTCAAAATTTACCAAGGGCTCCTCTTGATGGTCCATGAGGTCCCCTAATGGGTAGAGCCCCTGACACCCCTAATCATCACCCCTTAAGATCTTCTCCAGGGTGTCTTGCTCTTTGGCAATGGCTTCATGTAGGGAAAGCTTTTTACACCACTTTTTTATGTGTCCTACTTCCCCACAGTAATAACACCTTCTTTCAGTTTGGAACCCTCCAAATTTCTTGTTATGATTATTTTCACTTACTTCAGAATAGTCCCTGGATCCCCCTAGTAAGGGTCTGGGTTCTCCCCCATTGGGTTTCAACGGCCCTCCTAGTTGGTCTTTATTTGCCCCCACACATTCTCTGGCAACTGCCACCATAACCCTTGCTTTTGCCTTCGCTTTTTCTTCCTCTCTCCTCAAGTACACTCTTAAGGCCTCTTTAAGTAAATCATTAATTCCCTTTTCTTGCCAGTCCTCGAGTTTTTCCAGTTTCCTTCTGATATCAGGCCAAGCTTTTGTAACAAAGTGTACTTTTAATAATACTTGGCCTTCAGGGCTATCCGGGTCTATATTTGAATAAAGTTGGAAGTTCCTCTTTAGTCAACTAAGCCAGGCTGCCGGGGTCTCATCTTTTTCCTGTACTCCATCAAAAGCTAGTTTAGTGTTACTATTGCGAGGCACAGACTCTTTTATTCCTCTGATTATTAAAGACCTATAATCGCTCATATTTCTTCTCCCTTCTTCCTGATTGGGATCCCACCCAGGATCTGCTAGAGGTAATTTCTGGTCACCAGGTGGTCCCTGTCTGTTCTCTCTATCCCAGATACGTAAGGCTGCTGCTCGTATCATACGGACCCCCTCTGAGCTGAATAGTATGTTAATGATTGAGTTCATCTCTCCCCAGGTATAGATATTGGGTCCTAGGAATTGGTCCACCTGATTTGAAATGCCCACCGGATCCTCTATTATGCTTCCTATTTCCTTTTTGAACCCCCTAACTTCGGATGCTGTTAACGGGGCATTCACAAACCCTACTCCACCAGCTATCCCACCCATTGGGACTTCCCTAAGTGGGAATAGTTTTTCTGCCCTTGTTTTAGACCGGGTATTACAGTGGGGCCCTTCCGTTAGTTTACTACCTGACATGTAGGTGGAGGCTTCTTGGCTATTGCAGGATACATTACTATCCGTTGGGGACAGGTTTAACTCCCAACTGGAAGGGGGTGAGGGGACTGCTATTGGTGAAGGTGCAGGGACCAAACTAGCAGTAGGGGTTAAGGAAGGTGGAGGAAGTAGCGGCAAAGGTAAGGTCAAGGGTGAAGGCGTGGGGATGGTGTTTTGATTCGAAACTGGGGTGTTAGGTGGGGGTGGTAAAGAACAAGTCTCAGTGGATTTGGGATGAAGGGGAATTGAGAGTTCAAGTGAAGATGAATGGGGAAATGTTAGTGGCGGAGGCAAGGAGCTCGGTAACAGTGGAGGTAAGGAGCTTGGTAGAGGATTAAGAGGAGCAGGGGGAGGGGGAGGAGGTAGGTTATCAAGGGGATCCCAGTTCTTAACCTTTTCCCTTTCCTGCTCTTCTTTTTTTTGCTCTTGAACTTTACATATTCTCACAGGTTCTTTGTTTATAGTGTTAGTTTCCCAACAGGCTGCATACTGAAGTTGCTCAATATTAGAACTCTCCCAAGTTTTTAAATACTGATTTAATAGGGAACACATCCATGGGTCTTGGGTTCCATACCAAGGCCATTGTCCCGGTAGATTTAACTCAGGCCACACCTCTATACAATAGTGGATCATTTTAATTTTATCCAGATTCTTTGTGGCCTCTCGGGTGTCCCATTGATTTAACATTATTGCCAGGGGACTGTCAGGGGGAATGTTCTTTCCCTTTTCTTTTTCCTTTTTAGCGCTACCACTACCTTTGCTCATACAAGCCCCCATGGCTGTGGCTCTGATTAGGCCTGAAAGAAATTCTAAGGTGCCTCTACTCAAACAGAAATTTAATGACAGGCAACACAGCACACAATTTTTAACAACAAAAAATTTGGCCCTTTCTAAATTATAATATAGATTCCCTTTTTACAGAAAGTTATAAGGTGCCCCTACTCAAAAGGAAAATTACTGACGGGCAATAAAACTGATAAAGGAAAGAACTGGTCTCCAACAGGATTCACTTGACAGTTACCTCACTCACTCCGCAGCCCATTCAAAACAGTTAGGCTGCCAGTCCTTTTGCAACAGTCGGACTGCCACTCTTCTCACACTCACTCCGCAGCCCTTTCAAAACAGTCGGACTGCCACTCTTCTCACACTCACTCCGCAGCCCTTTCAAAACAGTCGGACTGCCACTCTTCTCACACTCACTCCGCAGCCCTTTCAAAACAGTCGGACTGCCACTCTTCTCACACTCACTCTCCCACAGCCCTTTCAAAACAGTCGGACTGTCACTTCCACTCTTAACCACACAAGAGCTGGGTCCCTAACGGGGTTGGTCTCCACCCCTCCCCACACTCCTGACAACCAAGTAAAAACTGGGACAGAGCCGGTCTCTAGCGGGGCCCCGGTCACCCCTCCCTCTACTCTTCCCAGATATTGGAGGGAGTTGGGTTAGGTCCCAGCGGGGCCCGGATACCCCTTCCTAAACCCTCGTCCCTGGGGGGCTCGGTCCTAGCGGGGCACCGGCTACCCCTTCCTGCACCCCCCCTTAAAGTTAGGCCTACCAGGGTTCGCGTTGCTCGCCCCAGTCCAACCACTGCCGCGTGCCACACGCACTAGCAACCCTAGCCCTCCGCACGCCCGGAGATCTGGGGGGGGGCTACTACCCCAGGAGATGCCTCTTTCAACCTCCAGGCCTTGGTAGGCCTCACTCGCTTCCCCCTTTTCCCGGCCGGCCCCCTCGCGGGAGTCCGGAACCGCGGTACTCAGGGGTCCACACTCGCTTCGGGGGTCTGAGCTGCCAGCCCCCGTCTCATCCACACCACACTCGCTCGCCTCCCGTGCCCGCCGCCGGTCTTCTTACCAGCTCTTTCCGCGTTGTCCCAATCCCGCGCTGTTCCAGGTCCGGGGTGGCCAGTTGACCCAGAGGGCCTCTTCGGGGTGGCGCCTTCCCCTCCGACGTCCTCTTCTGGGCATGGCCAATCCCGGACAAGCCCCCAAAACTGAAATAAATAAGCGCGGGCCGAGGCCTTTATTAAATAGCAGCTCTTTTTATTAATGGGGGTCGTAGGGAGGCTCAACGCCTGCTGCTGCTGCTCGTCCAACACGGAAAGGAGGATCCCACGCAGTCCTGTCCAAGGGCAGGAATGGGAGTTCCAACCTCACAGGCACGTCCAGAACTCGCTTGTGGCTCATTGGTCTGGGGGTGTCAATCTCCTCACTGCTCTTTAGATTGCGGTAATTAAATAGTTACAAAGGGCACATTGCAGATGACTCAGATCACTAGTTGAGGTGATCCGTGTACTTGGATTCAGTGTTGGTTGACTACTTTTGTGAATCTTTTCTTTTGCAACAACTTCCGGTAATGGTGGTACTGGGGAAACTTCTGGGGATTTACATATAGGGTGTTGCTAACTTGATAGGCAGGCAGCAGCAGGCCAGAAATGAGGTAAGGGAAAGGGCGGAAATGGGAAGTGGAGAGGGCGGAAATGGGAAGTGGAAGGGCGGAAATGGGAAACTGGGATAGGGAAATACAATAAACTGGGATTTGAAGTATATAGGGACTGTACATTCAACTGGGGAAAACAACACAGCAACCTGACCAGAGAACTAGCGAACCAACAAGTGGATAAAGCGATAAGGTAACAACAATCCCTTTAACTCTTCTAACAACTCCTAACATTTCTCAACTGAGACTATCTACCACACCCAACACCTGCTTAAAACCACCTTGAAAGCACTGGGGGGGATTTTGAAGAACTGGAAGAATAATTTCCCAAAGGCCACATGGTTAGTGAACACCTGAAGTTCCACTAACCGAGCAGGCCTTACCGAATCTGAGCACTTGTGAGCACCAGATGGAGATAAGGTTCCAGTGGTACACATAAGAGGTATGCTAGGAAAAACTGTTTGGGTTAATTCTGTCTTCAGCAAAGATAATCCCATCTGTGGGGTTGTCTTTGCTCAGGCACCAAGTTGCACCTGGTGGGTGATGCAAAAGGATGGAGAGAATGATGCATACCCCATGGAGACCTTGTTTTAGGGTGAACTACTCATGACACTGTGTCTGTATCTGCATGTATATATATAAATTATATTTTAAAAAGCTTTAAATTAAAGCCTTCAAAATGTGATGTAACATGTTAGTATGGGGAAAAATCCAGCATGGATAATCTTGGGACTTGGCTTTTCTTTTACACATTACCTGTGGAATTTTTCCCATTGATTTGATAAAGAAGCACTGATGGCTATGTACTTAGGGGATAGGGGATAGAGAGAGGGGAGGGGGACCCTCTCTGGTTTTTAGGAGTTCCTCTCAGAGAGAGAGACAGAGATACTGCAAGATTAGAAGCAAGTGATGGAAAAACGGGGAGGCAGCTGCTCTCTCGCTCTCTCTTGGTTTTGGAGGAAGAGGGTCTCTGCTACCATCACCATAGCCCAGCTGGGAGCTGCCTCTGCTTCTGCTGTTGGACCCCACACTCCTGCCCTGCCAGGACACCCTGTCGTTTCAGCTTGCTGTTTGCAAGCATCCTGCTGGAGCACGGGGACCGACACTGTCTGTGGTTCATGAGCAAAACCTCTCTTTTCCATCCTTTCCTGTCTCGGACACAGCTGCCATTACCACGTGCTCACCCAGCCCGCACCACAGCGCCCCCTGCAGCCACATGGGGATCATCACACCTAGCCTGTCCACCGGGAGCCCCCAGGGCTCCATGCCGGCTGTGATGGGAACTGCACCAAAGGGGAAAGTACCCACAGCTGAGAGGACTGGAGCTGGGTTCCTGGTTCTGTTTGTTATAAATTCCATAGTTGTTGTTTTGTTTGCCTTGTTTACATACTAGTAAAGAACTGTTATTCCTATCCCCATATCTTTGCCTGAGATCCCCTAATTCAGAGGGAGACAGTTTACATTCTCCATTCCAAGGGAGGGCCCTGTTTTCCCAGCAGACACCTGTCTTTCAAACCAAGATACAGGTTCCCAGAGGGAGCCAGGACGATGTGGAGCCCCCCCCAGCCAGGTGTCTCCCCAACACAGATCACCAGGACCATGGATCGCCAGGGCTCGGCCCAACGGGGGTCACTGGGGATCATCCAACTGATGCCTAGACAGGATACCTGGAAGAGAGGCTAGACAGAGTTAAAGGAATATAGTAGGTATTTATTAAAAGGCCTTCAAAGGAGTCACGTTGTGCAGTACAAGAGCACGGCCATGGCTCTATCCAAGATGGATGACTGGTCATCACACTTGTTTGGTCCATTTCCATATTGGGGTTAATTGTCCAATTACACCTTCAGGTTATGAAGCTGCATCAACTCAGACTGTTCTCATCAATTTGCTGCTGTTTGCACTTTTTGGGCCTGAAGCTGCAATGTGTCCTTGGTTTTCAGGCTGGAAAAGGATTGTTTTGTCTCACTAAGCTGTGAAGACAACTTGCTAACACTTTCTCTGAAGTTTCAGGGTCACACATTAAGGCAGTACAGAATCTAATAAATATGAAACCTAAAACTTAAGGTGTCATTTCCCCACTTTCGAGGCTTTACAAGGCCTTTACCTTGTCAAGTTGCTATTCTAAATGTCTACTAATAACAGGTATTTAATAATGGATAAGTACCTAACAATAGTAAATAACTTACAATAATAAATATCTAACAACAGATAAATATCTAATAATAGATAAATAACAACAGTAAATATCTAATATTAGAAATGTCTTGCACAATCAGCTATCATGCAAATAATAATGATTATTATGGAAAGTTCTTTCGGCACAGAAGAGGAGTAATTTAAAACATTCTTTCACCTGCATCAGTCTCTGTTTTTTCAGTTGTTTCAGGAGCAGAAGCCTTCTTAACTCTGGAGCAGTGAATTCAGTGTCCTTTGCTAGCAACTTTGACTGTGGTGAGGGTGATCAGCAGGACTTGGAATGGTCCTCACCACTTGGCTTGTAGAGGACCACTGTCCCACCACTTCACATAGACCCAATCTCCAGGCTGGAAGGACCTCTGGTGCTTTAAGGCAACAACTCTGGAGCTCTTAGGTTCCTACTTCGAGCTCTTGGCTCCTACTTTGTCGGGTTATCTTCTAAACAAGCAAAGCAGCTAATAGTTGAAAAGGTTATTTATTACAAACCACATCTTATTACAAAGCATGTCAGTCTCAAAAGGCAAGCAGACAAGCAAACAGCAAAGCAGTAGCAAAGCAATAGCAAAAGCAGCGGCAGTAAGCGAATGGCTAAAAGCCAGAATGGCTAAAAGCACCAACTCTCCCCAGAACATACTCTTATATAGGATTTTTCCAACAAACTAAGATACAAACTCGGACCACCACTCCTTAACCTATTAGAATTCTAGTTTCTTAGCTTGCTAGGTTATATATAAGACTATGCATACAACCTATCTTGTTCTAGCTGAAAAATGTAAGCAATAGTCTTACTATAGCTCTATTATATGTCTAAGTCCTATCTACCACTGTGGGCCTAGAGCCTCTTGCTGAAAATATCAGTATGTTTCAACCTTCACTAGAACTCGTACTGCTACTATGGAATCTAAACCCTTTCACTTACTAAAAGTATTAGAGCTCACCCTAAAACTTACTAACTTACTTCTACTTCAATGTCTAGTTTATGTGTGAGTGCCTTAATATACTTCAATCCATCCAAAGACTTTAATTCAATCCATGCACTCAGATTTCTCTCTGAAGAATTCAGAGAGACCCCTGACTCATTGACTCCAGCAGTCCAGTCCTTTGGGTCTGGATAGAACAATGTAATTCTGTAGCTTCTGCAAAGTGGAACTGAAAACCATTAGTTATCTCAGTATACCAAGTTTCCCCTTCACGTGAATTCACCTGGAACATGTGGAATCTGATATGGCTGCCATACAGTATTTCATAGGACTGATGTTATCCCTCTGCCTCAGTTGGATGCAGATTCCCAGTGAAGTTTTAGGCAAGGTTTGAAGCAATGTCAGTGTCTCCCAACAAATTTTGCTAATCTGTGTTTTGAGACTCCCATTCATACATGGTTCAATTTTACCATTCTTTTGGGGTCTATAAGGTGTATGCAGATCCCAAGTAATTCCCAAAATCCAGCAAACTTCTTTAATCACTGTTGCAACAAAGTGCAGTTCCCTATATGATGACACCCCCAAGGGAGCCCCAAACCTTGGAATTATGTGACCGAGCAAAACTTTCACCCCTTCCTTGACTGTGTTAGTTTGACAGGGGTAAGCTTCCAGCCATCCACTGAAAATGTCAACTAATACCAGTATGTACTGGTATCTATCTCTCTTTGTGTGGTTACTCTGCAAAATCTATTTCCCAGTAATCTCCAGGAAGATCCCCTTCTTTTGGTACTCCTAACATAACTCTTTTCCTCGTCCCAGGGTTGTTTTTATAGTAGATGTCACATTTGCTTACTACTCATTGTACGATGTCCATCATTCCTTTTCCTATTACTAACTTTTTTAGATGTTTCAAAAGATTTTTCCACACCAAAATGTGTGTTTTCATGTCCTCTCTAAGCTAGCTGCCATCTGCAAAAAGCTCCCAAACTGGAATTTCTAGAAGCATGTCCTTCATGTCTGATTGGCTGGAATAGACCTCTTCAATTGTCTGCAAACAGTCCTGCTCAGATTTGAAGGATGCTTTCTTTTGCCTCCCTCTCCACGAAGCCAGCCAGAAAATTTTTGCATTTGAATGGGAGAATCCCAAAACTGGACATAAAACTCAGCTCACATGGTGTGTACTGTCCCAGGGATTCAAGAACTCCCCTACCATATTCAAAGAACAGCTGGCAAAGGGTTTGGAGTCCTGGAAACCCCCACCAGGAGAAGGACAGCTGCTTCAGTACATGGATGACCTCTTAATAGCCACCTGGACCCAGGAGGCATGTATGGATTGGACCGTGACCCTCCTAAACTTTCTGGGCCTGCAGGGGTACCGGGTATCGCAAAAGAAAGCCCAGATGGTAAAACAAACAGTGATTTACCTGGGCTATGAAGTAAGTGCTGGACAAAAGACCTTGGGGCAAGACCACAAGGAAGCAATATGCCAAACCCCAAAACCCCAGACAGCAAAGGAATTGAGAACCTTTCTGGACATGATGGGGTGGTGCAGACTGTGGATTTATAACTATGGATTGTTCTTTAAATCCCTGTACGCCTTAATTACAGAAGGGAGCAGGGATCTTCAGTGGACAACAGAAGCAACACAAGCCTTCAACCACCTGAAGAAGGCTCTTATGTCAGCTCCAGCCCTGGGACTTCCAGATGTGAGTAAACCATTTTCTCATTTTCTCATGAAAAACAAGGGATTGCTCTGGGAGTGCTAGCACAAGACCTGGGGCCATACCAGAGGGCAGTCGCCTACCTCTCCAAACAGCTGGACACAGCAGCCAAGGGGTGGCCAGGGTGCCTCAGAGCTGTTGCAGCAGTAGCAGGGAACATCCAAGAGGCATGCAAATTCACCCTAGTCCAGAAGATGACTGTGCTAGTATCCCACACAGTGTCTGCAGTCCTAGAGGCAAAAGGGGAACACTGGCTTTCCCCACAAAGATTTCTAAAGTACCAGGCCATACAGGTAGGACAAGACGACGTTGAAATTTTGGTAACTAACATTGTGAACCCAGCTTCTTTCCTCAGTGGGAGCATGGGAGAACCAGTGATCCACAACTGCCTGGAGACCATTGAAGCCACCTACTGCAGTTGCCCAGATCTGAAAGACACCCCTCTAGAGGATGCTAAGAGCTGGTTCACTGATGAGAGCAGCTATGTCATCAGTGGAAAAAGACATGCTGGGTATGGAGTTACCACAAGCAGAGAGGTAATAGACCATTGCCAACAAACACCTCTGCACAAAAAGCCAAAATAATCACCTTAACCCGGGCCTTAGAGCTGGCAAAAGGAAAATAAATCAACATTTATATAGACTCAAAGTATGCATTTAGAGTGGTTCATGCACACGGAGCTATTTGGAAAGAAAGAGGACTGCTGAACTCACAAGGATAAAATATTAAACATGCCCAAGAAATACTAAAACTATTAGATGCAGTTCAGTTACCTGAAAAGGTAGCTATTATGCACATCAGGGCACACCAAAAAGTGAGCTCAGAATTGGAAGAAGAAAATATGCTGGTGGACAGAGAGGCAAAGATGCAGCCAAAGGTGAGGTACCCAATGAAATAGTTGAGGCATCATTAATTCCAGATGGAAAGATTTCTATTAAAGGTAAGCCAGTATATAACAGAAAAATAAGAAACTTATTAAGAAAGAAGAAGTAGCTTACAATCAGGAGGGGTGGGCTATAACAAAAGAAGGAAAAACTGTGATACCTTCCTACTTGTTCTGACCATTAGTGCTAAAAGAACATGAGAAAACACATTGGGAAAGAGATGCCTTAGACAATTATTTAAAAGATAGAATTTTAGCTAGAAAATTACAAGGCACAGTAACACTAGTAACTCATCAGTGTGGTCTTTGCCTCTGAATAAATCTTAAAAACATTCCAAAGCTTAAAGTTGGACAAATTGGGAAAGGTTGTGGGCCTGGGCAGCAAAGGCAAATTGATTCTATGGAATTGCCCAGGAAAGGGGGGTATCGTTGCCTATTGGTGTTAACAGATACCTTTTCAGGATGGCCAGAAGCCTTCCCTACCTGGGCAGCTAAGGCATGAGAGGTGACCAAGGCATTGTTACAAGAGATAATACCACCTTTTGGAGTCCCAGCCACCAAATCCTCATATAGAGGGTCACACTTTATTTCAAAATTGTACAGCAAATTAGCCACCTCCTGGGGATAAATTGGGAATTGCATACCCCATATCAGCCTCAATCCAGTGGCCAAGTGAAAAAGATGAATCATTTGATCTAACAACAAATTGTAAGATTAGGGTAGGAAATGAATTTGTTCTGGTCTCAGGCTCTTTCATTGGCATTAGTGCAAATTTGGACAAAGCCAAGAGCAAAAAAGAATGTAAGCCCTTTTGAAATATTGTATGGGAGATCAGATGTGGTTCAAGAAGTGACAATGCCCTTTCAAGTAGGAGAGGAAATCCTACACAGATATATGGTGGTCCTAAATAAAAACTTAGAGAAATTAAAAAATACGTGGCTGGGGCCCAAAGCAGAGAATTAGATGTGCCAGTACACGATGTACAACCTGGGGATTATGTATAAGCTAAGTCTTTTGCAGAGGAGACTTTGGAACCACAGTGGGAAGAACCATTCCTGGTGCTCCTCACCACTTTGACTGCAGTCAAGATCAAAGAACAGAAGGTTTGGATCCATCACTCCTGAGTGAAGAAGGCCCCCAAAGAAATTTGGAAGGTCACACCAGGCAATGCAGAGCTGAAGCTGAAATTCACCTAGAATGGTGAGTAATGGACTTGTAGTTGTCATGGACATAATACAAAATTTTGTGACTTTTGTGATCATTGCCACTACTAATAGCAGTATCAAACCAATACAATGTAACCAATTTATCAATGCCAAGGAAAAGCTTACTATCCCTACTCTCGTAGGGCTTTGAGTAAACAGCTGAGTTACAAATACAAATATGTGGGAAGGGAAAAATGTTTGGGGATGTGAATATGCATACGTACAGGATGGGTTCCATGAGGTTCACTATCCACCTATGGAATCCATCCAAGCTGGTTCTGGATGCTGTGACAAATGCTTAATCACATGTCCCAAATGCAGACTCAGAACTTGCCGGGGGTTGGGCTTTGTTCCCTTACTTTTCTACCGCTTTTGGGAGAATTTTTCCCATGCTACGGGAGAATTTTTATCATGCTAAGGAAGCCTGCCGGGCACTCCCAGATCCTGATAGCTCAGGACAAAGGGATGGGGTGGGGGCTGTCTCTCCCTCTCTCCCATGACAGCGGGGTTTGAGGGAGTACAGGGGACTGCTCGTTTCCAGCCCACACCATCCAAACACAGGGAAGGGAGGTTCTCTTTGGTTGGACACTGCCTAGCCATTTGCTCCACTCCAGCCTCCTACCTCTGAGAACACAGCTGACCATCAGGACCCACACGGTGAGTGGGGAGCCTTTTCTCCACCCTCCCACCTGGGGCACAGCGTGGTCGCTGCCCCCTTCCCCCGCTCCCGTCTGATACCTCTGCCCTGCCTTTCACCACCGAGACCGGATGCAGGCAGAGTGTGTCTGTGGCTGAAAAGGAACTGAGTTATGTGTTCTGTTTCATTGTTAATTTTCATAGCTACAGTTGTTTCTGTTTGTACTGTTAGATATATTAGTAAAGAGCTGTTATTCCTACTCCCTTACCTCTGCCTGAGAGTCCCTGATTCAAAAACTATAATAATCGGGAGGGAGAGGGCTTACATTCTCCATTTCAGAGAGGAGCTTCTGCCTTTATTGGCAGATACCTGTCCTTCAAAGCAGGACAAGGGTGCTGAAAAGCAACAGGCCTAATTGGTTTTCCACCCGATAATGATAAGGTAAACGTTACTTGAAGGGTTCCTGTTGACCCAAAACCTCCATCCCCTCTTTGCACGTTCCCTGGATTAGGAATTTTAGCTTCAAAAGGAATCAACTTTGCCAATCTACTGCCTTCTGGAATATGAATAGGAGGTGTTAGAGTCTGTACCAAAATTCCAGTATTGCCAGTATAATCTGCATCCATTAGTCCAGGCAAAACAAAAATCACTTTCTTTGAAGTGGATGATCTCACTATCATCAGAGCACTGAGTCCATAACCTAAAGGTCTATTTGCTGCTGATGGAACAACTTGCACATCAGTGTTCTGCAGGGCTACTTCTAGTGCGGTTGCCAGGTCCACTCTGCTGCTCCCTGCTGTTGCTGACTTGAGGACGGTTGCAGGGGAACATGTGTTTTCACGCGATCCCCCCGTCCACGCTCAGCTTCTCGTTTCCCAATGGGGTTCCGTCCTTCTTACGTCCAGACTTTCGGGGGCTCTGTGCCAGTACTTGTCACATCTGAGGCAAACTCCTGGGAACCCAGTAGGTGGCGCCGACGCTTTACTTTTCTTTACGATCTTGAGTGGGCACTGTACCTGAACGTGACCTAGGTGGCCACACTTGAAGCATCTTTGGCCAGCATTACCCGTTTTCTGGCGGACCAACGGTTTTAAGGCAATTGCCATCGCCTCCGCCAGGTAAATAGCCTTTTCTTCAGAAGTCCCGACTCTGGAACAGGCGTCTATCATGTCTACTAAGGTGGCTGTTAGCATCAAGGTCTGCAAAATTCTTTTACAAGCAGAACTAGCATTTTCTGCAGTCAATTGCATTCCCAATGCACCCTTAACTTCTGGGGACATCCTTGGAACTCGATCAAGGGCATTTCTGAGACGATCTAAGAAATTAATAAAAGGTTCTTTGGAGTCTTGTCTGATAGTTGTATAGGATGGTGTCAGAAGCCTCATATTTGGAACCATGTGAAATGCCTCCTGTGCTAACTTTTGGGACTGCTGCAAAACAGTGTATGCAAACGCGCCTGAGCCTGTGGGTCCATGAAAGCCCCTTTCTCCAGCATCATATCTGGGGTGGTAAACTGTCGGTGATCCCCCTGAGGGAGTGCAAGATTCTCAGACACGTGCAGCTTCCACCCGTTTTTCCCATTCCACCTGCCACAACAACCACTGGGTGGGTTTTAGAAAAGTTTCCACCAGCTTTTTGCAATCAAACGGGACCATCAGACCACTACTAAAGATGTGATCGAGCAAAGTTTGCACGTAAGGATTAGTTAGACCGTATTGCATCACTGCTTTCTGCCCCTCATGAATAAGTTTCCAGTCCAATCCTACCCGACGCTGGTTCGGGTTACCAGGGGCTGTTATTACCGACAAAGCTTGAGGGATGAACTCACCCTCTACCAATGCATCTCGTATCATGTCATGCCATCACCGGGTGGGATTTGATTCATCATCAACTCCAGAGCGACTAGGTGATTTACGATCGGGGCTATCCCGGCTCCGCGCTGAACTTCAATTGTCATCTCGCTGCTGTGCATGCTTCACACTACTAGAGTGAATTGGCGGATCAGAGAGCCTGCACATACCTGGGTATCAATCGGCGCTAACAGCCCTTCTTTCGGGACTACTTTCTCTTGGGAATCTAACTCGGTGGTCCTCGCTGGTGCTGTGCTCCAAAGTATTGGCACCGCGATGTGCAATTCTTGCGGCAGAGCTGCTGCTCCTCCTTGCCTCTGCCATTACAAGCGGTCAGGTTTTTTCCCTTTCTCTATTCTGCTGATCAACTAAGGGTCTTAATTTGATTGTCTCTCCCGTTTCTGGTCCTGCTCCTCCTTGCGCGACTGCTCCGCCTGCGAGCACCCAATATCGATCTCGGAATGCCCCTGTTTGAGTTCTGGGGACTCGGACGGTGAAAGCGGCAATGGGGGTAAAACTTGTCCCCCAGAGCTATTGTTAACTCCTCTGGGGACACCATGGGACAACCAGTAGACATGCCCAAAGCCACTGGGGACAAAGGAGCATCTACCTCCATTTTCTCTGGTTCCGGCATGGACTGCAAAACTGTGCTGCCTTCGCTCGCAATCTCCAGCAGAACCTGCGATCCTGACACAGGGGCTGCCAATGGTAAGGATGGAATAATTATTTCTTTCTTCCAAAAAACTCTCGTATAAATGACTCTAATTCTGCTTCCGCACCTACGGTGGCTGTTCTCTCTGCGTTTAATTGCTTCAATGCCGTAATAACTATTTTCAAAACTGTGCTAAACCCTCTGGAGTCTCTCGTACCAGCATCCCAGAGATTCTCACCCAGCCATTCCCACTCAAGGATATCAAAAGCATTTCTAGGAGTAGCGAAAAATCCTTTCTCCTGTCCCCACTTCAGTAACTTTTTCAGACCTTCTAGGTCATATTTAACTGTTCTTGTGGAGAGGACACACTAAAGGACATTTAATGTTACCTGCTCTTCTTTAGATAATGCCTTCTCCATCCCTTCAGCCTCAACTGCTAAATGCCTAAATTACAATTGCAGCTAAGAGCAAATAAAAATTCCTGCAGTTCAAACCTGTCCCCTGGGTGCTGGGGCTTCCTTGGACCCTTGGGTTCATCCCTCGGGAGCTGTAGAAACTCTGCCATGGCCTTTGCCTTCACCTTGGCCTTTTCCTCAACTCTTCTTGCATTCACCTCCAATGCCTTTCTGACCAACTGCTCCAGGGGCATCTTCTGCCCCTCCTCTAGCCCTCCTCAGTGCCTGGGGGTGCTCATCCTCTGACAGCTGCTGAGCTTCCTGCAAAATCATTCCTTTCTGCAGTGACCCAAACAAAATCCTTAAAAGCTAACCTGGATCCTTCCACATCCAATCCAATCTAAAACATCACAGCTGTTCTTTCCTCCTGGTCCTTGTGCTCCCCTGTCCTCCCCAGCCCGTATCCCAGAGCCGATCCCTGTCCTGCTCAGTGTCCAAACGTGACCCCCCCCGGCGGGCAGGGCCGGCCGCTCCACGGGGCCGGGCAGCGGCTGGGGCGTCCCGCAGCCTCCTGGGGGTCCCGCAGCCTCCTGGGGGTCCCGCAGCCTCCTGGGGGTCCCGCAGCCTCCTGGGGAACGGGGGCCACTCCTGGCCCTGCCCGGGGGGTGCTGGGCTCAGGCAGCGCCCGGCGCTGAGCCCCGGCTGCCCCACAGCCCCGGCCCGGCCCCGCAGCTCCCCACAGGCCCCCAGCCCGTACTCCCGGTGCTGCCCCTCTGTGCCCGCTCCTGCCACTCCCCAGCACAGAGATACCCCCTGAAATTGTGTCTGCCTGTCCTGGAAACTGGGGATACAAAGGGTCTGAATCAGCTGGCAAATTCTGAGGATAAGAGCCTGCTGAAAAACATCCCCATTCTCAGTATTTTTCTCTTCCTCCTATTTTACATCATCCTTTTTCTTACCACATAGATTTCTGCTGCTGCTTCTTGCCTAAACCATATTCCTACACATTCCCCTTCACCCAATCCCTTCCCAGCACATCAAAACCATCTATCCCTTGTTGTGTAAATCCCTTCTGGACTTCCCTTATTGGCCCTCTGGTTGTCCATGTCCTTAATTACCTCTGAGAAGGTGTGCAAACTCCCTCAACATGCTCCCAAGGGACCCTTCAGAGGTATTTTTAAATCATCATCCCTTGTGCTGGGAGCTGCAGCTCCCAGCGTTCCCCACCTGGACCCCACCTGCGCCCCAACAGAGCCCCAGAGCCCCCTGCGAGGGGAATTTGGGGAGGTGGGTGGGGGCAGCGCCAAGGCCGAGCCCCCTGCGCAGTGGGGACTAAGTATGGGCGGGAGCGGCCGAGAGCCCAGCGCTGCCCCAGCCCGAGCTGCCTCAGCTCCATCCCTGCCCGTGCACTGGGATGCTGTGGGTTTCGGGGAAAGAGGGGGCCGGCAGTGGGTGCAGGGCATGGTGGCAGCAGGAGAAGGGAAGGAGAAGCAGGACTGAAGAACAAAATAGTGAAACGATGCACGTGGGAGGAGAAGATGGGATTGTGCAGGAGGAGTAGGAATAGTAGGAGGAAGAGGAGTGTGAGGGAGAGTAGAGACACAGAAGAAGGAGCAAAACCAGGAAGCAGCACAAGGTTCCACCCCTCCCTGTATCTGCAGCCTCTGCCCTGCACCAGGAGTGTTGTCCCCTCCCCATATGCAGCAGGTGACCGGAGAGGGGGATCCACGATTTTCACAGAAGTGAATCTTGGTGTTTCGGAAATGTATTGGGTAAAATGTTTGTGCTTTGGTTTTTTTGCACAGCATAAATCTTTGTATTTTGTAGGGGGTTTTTTGCTGAATTTTGCTGTTTGCGCTGGGGCGTTTTTTGTGTCTTGAAGATTTGGAGAATTTTCAGTTGGGATCTTGGTATTTTAGAGGTTCTTACAGATACAAAATGTTCAGTGATTTCCTGAGATGAACTTGGGTAAGGAGGAATTCCTAGTCCACGGAGCTCTCTTCTTGTGTTTTCCTCCCGAACCAGCTTTTTCATTCCTAAGGTGTAAGGGGATGGAGAATGATGAAAAGTCCCAGAGATCCCTCACAGGGACAGGCTGCAAACCCAGCCCAGGGAGCTGTGAGGTGAAAAGACCCTCCCTGTTCCAGGAAGGCAGCCGGAGATCCAGGCAGAGCTCAGAGCTGGTGGAGAAGCCTCATGGAGGGGAGAAGCCCCACAACTGCTTGGAATGTGGGAAGGGCTTCAGCTACAGGTACAGGCTGATCCAGCACCAGATGGCCCACACTGGTGAAAAGCCACATGAGTGTGGGGAATGTGGAATGGGATTCAGAGACAGCTCTGTCCTGCTCTGGCACTATATTACCCACACTGGGGAAAAGCCCTATGAGTGTGGGAAATGTGGGAAGAGCTTCGCCAACATCTCCTATCTGATACAGCACCAGGTGATCTATGCAGGGGAGCGGCCCTTCTGCTTGGAATGTGGGAAGAGCTTTGGGTGCATGTGCGACCTCAGAAAACACCAGCGCATCCACAGCAGGGAGAGGCCCTACGAGTGTCCTGAGTGTGGGAAGAGGTTTCAGACCAGCTCCAATCTCCTCAGACATGAGCGGATTCACAGAGAGGAGAGGCCCTTCTGCTGCCCTGAGTGTAGGAAGGGATTCAAGCAAAGCTCTGACCTCATTGTCCACTCGTGCATCCACACCAGGTAGAGGCCCTATGAGTGTCCTGAGTGTGGGAAGAGCTTCTCACAGAGCGGTAACTTCACCCAACACCAACGTAGGCACCACTAAGGGAAGGAAGCCTGTGAGTGCCCGGAGTGTGGGAAGAGCTTTGTGCTCTGCTCCAGCTCCATCCCCCACTGGAGGATTGGTGTTGGATGATCCCCAGTGACACCTATTGGGCAGAACCCTGGTGATCCGTGGTCCTGGTGATCCATGTTGGGAAGACACCTGGTTGGGGGGGCTCTGCATCATCCTGTCTCTCTGTAGGCACTTGGATGAACACAGGGACAGGAACGTCCATTGGGAAACAAACCGACATTGAGAATTCCTTGGGGAGAGTGGATTTGTTGACTTTCAACCCCAGAAAATCTTCTGTGTTCAATCCTATCTTCTAGTGGCCTCCAGGAACTCTGAATGGTCTTGGAGGTCTTTTCCAACCTTAGTAATCGCTCAATTTTGATTTTCTATTATTAAAGTTGTCTTCTGCAAAATGGGGACAGATTGTGGCGAGGACCAAGACTTTGGAGACAGTGGGGTGGAAACTCTTCCAGAAAAGTTTCTTCCCTCCCATCCAAGCTCATGGATCATTGGCTGGCATGGACAAGGAAATGCTTTTCTGTGGAAGCACAGGGCATACCCCTGGCCTCCTTGGGGGTCTCAAAACCCCCCTGGCGAGGGTCTCAAAGACTCCTGAGTGAGACCCTGGTGTCTCAGGCACTGAATTCTAGCCCCTGGGGGAAATTACCAACACAGAAGGAAAAGAAACAAACCACCAAAATTAGTAAAGTATAAATTAGACTTTTAGAACGTAGATAAATGGTTTTTTTTGGAATGTTTATGATAAGGGACACGTGGCCAAGATGGAGAATTTGGGGGGTGGATACTTCTTCCTCCTTCTTCTCCCTGTCATCCATGTTGGGTGACATACTGGCATTTTAGATTGGATGCGGTCAGAGCTGGACCATTTAACAAAATTGTACTGTATTGGGAAAATTTTGTAAACATGTAATGCGTAGTACAAACTATATAAGATAAGCCCTGCCTTCACCAGGCAGATTCCACCATGGATGCCAGGCTGAGCAGACCGCTGCTGGCCAAGGAAAAGGTCCCTGAGATAAGAAACAATAAACAATCCTTGGAACAAGAGAAAACCGTCTCCGGCAATCTCTCTTCGGCTGCTTCAGAGAGAACTAGGATTTGAACCATCTCATGCCCCTCTGGGGTGATCTCGGGGCAAAGGAGAAACCTCAGACTGGGATACTTTTCTTCTTGACTTAGTTTGCTTTTGATGTCTCTTCATCCCTTTAAAACATCCAACACTGAAAATAAAGACACTGAACTGAGACATGGGTGGGGACATAGTGGGGGACATAGACATGGCAGAACACAGACATGGAGAGTGGGATCACAAGGACATGGAAGGGGACGTGGCCATTCATAGGGTCATGAGGGGACATGGGCATGGATGGAGATGTGGGAGACAATGACAGGGATGGAGGCATGGTGGGGACATAGCCATGGGTGAGGATAGGGTGGGACATGGCCAGTTCCATGGAGGAACTTGCAAGTGCTGTGGGATGCTGTGCTTGAGGGAGTTGAGGATTCCTGGGAGGGACTTGGGCTTGCTGAGGGCTTTGGGGACCCCAGGCCGAGCGGCTCCGGCTGCACTGGGAGACCCTGGTGGAGGTTCTGGGGCAGCTGCTCAAGGACCCCCTGCCCTGGAGTCCCAGCCAGCCATTGAGCTCTTGGAAGAGAATTAATGTCCTTGTCCCCAGGAGGGAAATCCCAGCACCCCCAGGGTGTCAGGGGCAGCTGAGAGGCAACAAGAGGGGAGGGGAAAGCCAGACAGAGCTTTCTCCCTGCAAAACTGCACCCTAAAAATCCCAGACCTCAGGCATTCCTCCTAGGAAAAAGCAGCAATGAGGTGCCTGAATTGTGAGCTACGGAGTATAGGACCTCCAGAGTAAGGAGGAGGCACCTGGAACCCCCAAAACCAAGCATGCGTGATGGGGTTGGTGGAATGGGGGTCAGTGGTGAAGGGTGGAAGAACATGGGAAAAGAGAAGCTGGGACCCCCCCCACAGAGTGGGGGAGGGGGCTGGGACCCCCAAATTGCATTGGTAGGGGTCCCAGTCCTCGTCCTTTCTAGTCTTGACTCCTCTTTCTATTCTTTCTGATTCTTCTTCCTTTGCCCTCCTCCATTCCTTCCCCTGCTCTGCCCGAGCCCAGCGGCCATCTTTGGCCTCCTTGTTTTCCCAATACCATTGCATCCAGCAGGAGGAGCTGGGATGGAGCCGGGGCAGGATGAGCTGGGGCAGTGCTGGACTCTTGGGCTGGCCTGGGCACTCCCCATGCGCCCCCTCCCCAAATTTCCCTGGCATCTTAGAGGGTTTCCAGCACCTTTGGGGTTGGCGCAGTGCTGTGTGGGGGTTCAGGTTCCTCCCAAGTCCCCCTAGAGCAGGGTGAGAATGGAGTGACATGACCTTTCCTGGGGCTCCCCATTCCCAATCCATGCCAGGGCCTGTTCTGTGCCCCCCTTCCCCAGTCATGGCTCTTCCACGGAGTCCCTCCAGCTTCTTCCCCACTGGCCCCAATAAACAGGACCAGGTGAACTGGGAGGCTTTATTGGGAATGTTGCTAGCAGCCATTCAGGGGCAGAGTGACACCGGGCTGGGGGGGGTCCCCAGGGGGAGCACACATGTTCAAATAAGTCCTGCTAGTCCCCAGACAGGTGAGCTCTCAGTACCACCAGTACAGCCCCAGTTCCCCTGACACGTCCCATCCCCAGCAGCCATGCTGTGCTGTAGAGGGGGTCTTGGCAGCCCCACCCGGGCACTGTTGGGAACACCAGTCCAGACTGGTTCAAAGCATGGGCGGGGGATCAGAACCCATGGAAGTGAGTCCACCACAAGCCGTTTAGAACCCTCAAAATTGGCAGGAAGCATCAGGATTCTCCCAAATTAGGGGTCACTTCCACCCATAAACTAACTGGGAAATACCACAAAGCCCCACCAAAGTTTATAACCACCTAAAACTGGCAAAAAGCAGCAGGATCTTCCCTAACATGGGATCCCCATGTCCTTCCCTGTCGGACCGCACTCCATTGTCAGTGCCTGTTGGAGTGTGTAAAATGGAAGCCTCTCTCTGAATCTCTCAGAGAGAGAGAGAAGAATGCAGGGATTGAACTAAAGCTTTTGGAGAAATTAAAATATATTAAGCCACAGACATGAAGCAGAAGTGTAAATTTTAGTTTTAAATAAGTAGGGATATTATTAAGTCACATAGATAAGAAGTAGAAGTTTTAGTTTTAACTAAGAATATACTATAAGTTCCTTAAGAAAGTTAAAAGCCCTAAAATCGAGTTAAAGGTTCAGAAACTTAGCCCCAGGCTGCCTTAGGTTACAATGTAAAATGTGGCCAAAAGTATGTATTCTATCACCATCTTCAAGAACTGTGGAAACCAAATGCGGCAGTGTTCCTTATCTCCATGGGAGATATCCTCTGCTAATGGGCCATCTGTTAAAAACCAGATGGGGCAGTGTTATTTATGCTTTCCACAGCCCATCCTTTCTCCAGAAAGATATCTTCTGTTAATGGGCCATTGAGTCCCACTGCATGACTGATAAAATTACATCATTGCATTGTAAGATGCCACCCAGGGGGATGAGAGAAGCATTCCCTACTTAGATAAAAATCTTAGATTTGGAACACCAAGGCAGCCTTTTTCCAAGGAAAAGGAATCCTCCCTCTTGATTCCAGAGGAAGACCTTGCCTTTCCACATCATAGCTGGACCTTTGGAGGAAAACTGCACCTTTCTACAAGACCACTGCTGCAACAGGACCACATCTGTCGGTCCAGGAGGACTGCAGCCACCATTTAATGGGACTGCTACCAGCATCCTAACTGACAGGGTGTCAGGTTGTGTTCTGACTCTGTTAGTGTTTTGAGTTTGGGGTTTTTTGCAGTAGTGTATTTTTATTTTAATTTTTTTTCCCTGGTAAAGAACTGTTATTCCTATTCCCATATCTTTTCCTGAGAGCTCCTTAATTTCAAAATTCCAATAATTTGGAGGGAGGGGTATACATTATGCAAGAGAGGCTTCTACTTCTCTTTGCAGATACCTGTCTTTAAAACCAGACAGGTTTTGGTGCCCAACATGGGGCATGAGCGCAACAAGAGAAAAAGCAACTAACACTTCTTGAGTAATCTAATTTTTGTGTCCTGGATATAAAACCTCGTTAAGCGGTGCATGTGGCCTATCTTGCCCTGGTTCAGGCGGAACGTTACCATGGCTATATTTCTCCCATTTGCAGGCCCTTATCTTAACAGGAGCCCTATAACTAATGGTACTGTGGACACTGCTGAAGGAAAAAGGCATGTTTTAGCTAGGTCTTTTTCTGAAGTTCTGTCTTTTTCTCATGCCATGAAAACTTTCCCAGCTCCAGCCAGGATTTTTCCCAGGCTGGAGACATTTTCTCTATTGCAAACATAAGACAAAGAATCATAACAGAGATAAACACCTGCAAGATCCCTGAGAAAGTCAGGGAAAAGAGATGTCGCCTTCTCTGACCAATAATTTGTCTGTATTTTGTTTTGCATGAACTGCCTTATTTAAGGCAATGGCTTCTTTCAATAAATTGTTCTTTCTTGCTCTTTTCCACACCAAGAAAAAGAGTATCTTGTTGCTGTTTTGTTGTCACTCCGTAATCTTTCTCACGCCAACATGCTACTACTGTGGCTGTTTTCCAGTTTGCTTTATGGGTTAATAAGGTAAGGAGTTAATGGATCTTTAACTTTCTCTGGAAGGTGGGCACATGGATTCAGGGCTATCACACACTATGTTTTTGGGGTTACTTTAATAATGGTATCTACTGTGAGGAAATGACACCAGGCAAAATTTTCTCCCAACTCTTCACCCAGTTTTTTGGGTCTACTCCACCCATTTTTGGAAGGTTCAAATTATCCCTAAATGCTAATGATAGTATACAGTGGCTGCTGTTGCTAATATGTATGTTCTATTTAGCATTCAGAGATAAGGGGAGATTGACTTGGATAACCACCCCGATACCTAGCCCAGAAAATACACATGCTGCCACACAGCCTGACCCTGCCCCTGAGCCTGATCCTGCCCCACAGCCCACATCAGAAATTAAACACCAGGATTGGCTGGGGGTTTTGGTGAAGGAGATATGTGATATGGGCCACATGCGGAAGGAGTACCTTTCCCCAGCTGGTGAGAAGATTTCCTCCAGCCTCAAGGATTGAGAGTCTGACGGTGCAGCAATGGAACCCACAGACGTTACAACCGTCCAGGTTCCAGCAGATCCACAAGGGCAGTCACAGCCAGCGGCAGTCACCCCTGTGGAAACGAAGTCTAAGATAAAATCAGAGCACCTAGTTAATAAGGATAAGAAAGGAGGGTCCTCACAACCCAAAGAGGAGCAAGCGGTCAAGATCACTGAGTGTCTGTGGTAGGAAAGTCTCTGTAATCTGCAAAAAGACATTGTGTGACGGAGGCAGGAGACTTACTAATCCTGGTTATTTCGGGTCTGGGACCTTATGGGTACACACGTGCAACTGGATGGTATTGAGGCCAGAAATTTGGGACCTCTGACTCAGGACTCAGGTGTGGATCAGGTATTCGTAAGGGAGTCAGGCCCCCTTTCCCTCTGGGAATGGCTTTTAATGAGTGTGAGAGAGGTTTGTCCACAGAGAGATAATGCAGGAGCACCATCATAGAATGCACTGCAAGACAGTTGAGGAAGGGATCCAGCAGCTGAGAGAAGTGGTGATATTAGAGGTGCTCTTTGGGAGGGACAATGACCCCAACAAGATCAGGTGCACGGGGCAGATGTTGAGGAATCTGTCAAACCTAGGGCCATCACATAACACCACCTTCATTATAATGATTAAAGCTGATAACAACCGAGAGACAATGGGTTCTGTTGCCAACAAGATTAAGAACTACAAGAGTATGATCAAGGCTCGATGCAGGCTCATGTCTCTGCTGTAATTAAGAGCATCCAAGATGAGATGAAGGAGATGAGGACGAGGTGAGGAAGAACAGTTCCTATATGGCATCTGTGCAAGTCACAGGCCCCAAAGTCAGAGCTTAACTTCCCCCAGCTAGAGAGACAGGGTATACCCCAGAAGCTGACCTGCATTTTTTTCTGTGTGATCATGGGAAACACATAAGAAGGTGGGATGGGAAACCCACTTCTGTCCTGGCAGCATGGGGTGTCAACTCAGGGAGGGAAACTCTAACTAAGGGGGTTACACTAAAGTGAAGGTTGCCTCAACCTTCTGAGCTGCTGGCTTTTATAGAAGGGAGGAAGATCTTTTGGACCCTCTTGAAGAAATCTCTAGTATGTATGCCCAGGAAGGAATGATAACCAGGGGAGAGGAGCCATACTTCTAGCAGGAAAAGGCATGGGGAAACTGGGTCTTTTGGAAGGTATGGATCTGATGGCCTGGCACATCAGAGCAATAAAAATATGAGGCATTAGTTGATACTGGTTCACAGTATACTGTAATGCCATCAGGAGATGTGGGGACAGAACCTGTTTCCATTGCCGGAGGGACGGGGGGGATTGCAGAAATTGACTGTTAGAGGATGAGGTGAGTCTGACAAGGACCGAGTGGCAGAAACATCCTATTGTGACTGGCCCAGAGACTCTGTGTATTCTAGGCATAGACTTCCTCTGGAAGGGCTATTACAAAGACCCAAAGAGACTCAGGAGAGCTTTTGGAATAGCAGCTGTAGAGACAGAGGGCATGAAGCAATGTAAACTTTGCCAGGACTATCAGAAAATCTATCTGCAGAGGGTTTCCTGAAAGTGGAAGAGCAACAGGATCGAATTGCCACCTCAACAGTGCACCGCCGCCAGTACTGGGTGAATCAAGATGCTGTGATCCCCATCCACAAGATGATCTGTGAGTTGGAAAGCCAAGGTGTAGGAAGGAAGGCTCACTCACCCTGCAGCAACCCCATCTGGACTGTGTGCAAATCTGATGGAGAATGGAGATTGACTGTGGACTATTGTGCATTGAATTAAGTGACTCCATCGCTGAGGGCTGCCATGCCAGATATGCTGGAGCTCCAGTACGAGTTGGAGTGCAAGGCAGCAAGGTGGTATGCCACCATTGACATTGCAAATGCATTTTTCTCTATTCCTCTGGCAGCAGAGTGCAGGCCTCAGTTTGCTTTCACCTGGAGAGGCGTTCAATACAGCCAGATGATGAAGGAGCATTTTTCCTCCAGCTGGTGAGAAACCCTCTCCCTGCCCTAAAGAGGGAGAGTCAGATGGTGCTGCAGTGGAACCCGTAGATGTTGTATCTGTCCAGGGTCCAGCTGGATCACAGGAGCAGCCACAGCCAGCAGCAGTTGCTCCTGTGGAAACTAGGAAATCTAAGATTAAAACGAAACACCTAGATAATGGGGATCAGCAAGGAGGGTCCTCACAACCAGCAAGGGAGCCAGAGGTTGAGATTGTCACCGAATCCCTCTCATACGATAGTCTCCGTAACCTGCGTAAAGACATTGCTCGGCGGGGCCGTGAGCCTTTTACAACTTGGTTACTCCGGGTCTGGGACCTTATGGGAACAGGTGTACAACTGGATAGAAGTGAGGCCAGAAATTTAGGATCCTTGGCCCAGGATTCAGGTGTGGACCAGATATTTGTAAGGGAGCAAGGCCTCCTTTCCCTCTGGGACTGGCTTTTAATGAGTGTGAGAGAGAAGTTTTTACACAGAGAGAGAATGCAGGAGCACCACCATAGGATGCGCTGGCAGACCCTTGAGGAAGGGATCCAGCAGCTGAGAGAGACAGCAGTATTAGAGGTACTCTTTGGGAGGGATGGACAGCATGACAATGACCCTGACAAGGTCAAGTGCACAGGGCAGATGTTATGGAATCTGGCAACCTTGGGGCCATCTCAATATACCACCTACATAGCAATGATTAATGCTGATAACCACTCAGAGACAGTGGGTTCTGTTGCCAACAAACTCAGAAATTTTGAGAGCATGATGAATGGCCCAATGCAGGCCAATGTCTCTGCCGTGGCCAGGAACCTCCAACAGGTTCAAGATAGGATGAGGGATATGAGGGAGGAGATGATGGAGGAGATGAGGGAGGTGAGGGAGGAGGTGAGGAAGATCAGCATAGCAACAGTACGAGTCACAGGCCCCCAAGTCAGACCTTCATGCCCCCCTAGGGAGAGACGGTACACCTCACGAGCTGACCTGTGGTTTTTCCTGCGAGACCATGGGGAAGATATGGGAAAATGGGATAGGAAACCCACTTCTGTCCTGGCAGCATGGGTGTGTCAGCTCAGGGAGGGAAATGCTAACCGAGGGAACCGCACTAAAATGAAGGTAGCCTCAACCTCCCACAAGCAAGGTGCAGGGTATTACAGCAAGGAGGATGTTCTGTCAGATCCCCTGGAAGGAACCTCCACTATGTATGCCCAGGAAAGAAATAATAACCAGGGCTAGAGGGGCCCTGCCTCTAGCCAGGGAGAGGCATGGGATGACAGGATTTATTGGATAGTGTGGGTGCGATGGCCTGGCACATCAAAGCCACAGAAACATAAAGTGCTAGTTGATACTGGTTCACAGTGCACCCTGATACCATCAAAATGTGGGGAAGGTACCTGTTTCCATTGTTGGGGTGACGGGGGGATCACAGGAATTCACTTTGCTGGAAGCTGAGATGAGCCTGACAGGGAAGGGGTGGCAGAAACATCCAATTGTAACTGGCCCAGGGGCACCGTGCATTCTAAGCATAGACTTCCTCAAGAATGGCTACCACAAAGACCCAAAGGGGTTCAGGTGGGCTTTTGGAATAGCTGCTGTAGTGACAGAGAGCATTAAGCAGTTGAACACCTTGCCTGGACTGTCAGAAAACCCCTCTGCAGTAGCACTCCTGGAAGTGACTGAGCAACAGGTGCCAATTGCCACCATGACAGTGCACCGCCGGCAGTACTGGACAAATCGAGATGCTGTGATCCCCATCCACAAAATGATCCGTGATCTAGAGAGTCAAGGGGTGGTCAGCAAGAGCCACTCACCCTTCAACAGTCCTATTTGGCTTGTGCAGAAATCTGATGGAGAATGGAGACTGACTGTGGACTATCATGCCTTGAATGAAGTGACTCCACTGCTGAGTGCTGCCGTGCCGGACATGCTGGAACTCCAGTACGTGCTGGAGTCCAAGGAAGCAAGGTGGTATGCCACCATTGACATAGCAAATGCATTCTTCTCCATTCCTTTGGCAGCAGAGTGCAGGCCTCAGTTTACTTTCACCTGGACAGGCGTGCAATACACCTGGAACCGACTGCCCCAGGGGTGGAAACACAGCCCCACCATCTGCCACGGACTGATCCAGGCTGCACTGGAGAAGGGTGAGGCTCCAGAACATTTGCAGTACATCGATGACATCATTGTGTAGGGGAACACAGCAATGGAGGTATTTGAGAAAGGAGAGAAGATCATCCAGATTTTGCTGAGAGCTGGTTTCGTCATTAAAAAGAGCAAAGTCAAAGGACCTGCCCAAGAGATTCAGTTCCTGGGAGTGAAGTGGCAGGATGGACGGTGCCAGATCCCCACTGAGGTCATCAATAAAATCACTACAATGTCTCCACCAACAAGCAAGAAGGAAACACAAGCTTTCCTAGGTGCCATAGGTTTTTGCAGAATGCGTATCCCTGAGTACAGTCAGATTGTGAGCACTCTCTACCAGGTTGCTCGCAAGAAGAACGATTTCCACTGGGGCCCTGAACAACAGCAAGCCTTTGCCCAGATCAAACAGGAGATTGCCCAGCCCTTGGTCCAGTCAGGACAGGACCAGAGGTAAAAAATGTGCTCTACTCTGCAGCTGGAAACCATGGTCTGTCCTGGAGCCTTTGGCAGAAGGTGCCTGGTGAGACCCGAGGCTGACCCCTGGGATTCTGGAGCAGAAGTTACAAAGGGTCTGAAGCCCATTACTCTCCCACAGAGAAGGAAATCTTGGCTGCCTATGAGGGAGTTCAAGTTGCCTCAGAGGTGAGTGGCACAGAAGCACAGCTTCTCCTGGCACCCCAACTGCCCATGCTGGGGTGGATGTTCAAAGGAAAGGTTCCCTCTACTCACCACGCCACCGACGCCACATGGAGCAAGTGGATTGCCCTCATCACGCAGCGCGCTCATATTGGCAATCACCCTGGGATTTTGGAGATAATTACAAACTGGCCGGAAGGTGAAGATTTTGGTCTCGCTGATGAAGAGGAGCAGAAGCAAGTGACCCGGGCTGAAGAAGCTCCACCGTACAACCAGCTGCCAGCAGATGAAACACGCTACGCCCTTTTCACCAATGGTTCCTGTTGCATTGTGGGGATGAACTGGAAGTGGAAAGCAGCCATTATGGAGCCCCACATGACAGGTTGCACAAGCTACTGAAGGAAAAGGTGGATCAAGTCAACTTGCTAAACTCAAAGCTGTTCAGCTGGCCTTGGACATTGCTAAGAGAGAAAAATGGCCAAAGTTCTTCCTTTACACTAATTCGTGGATGGTAGCCAATGCTCTGTGGGGTTGACTAAAAAGGTGGAAAAAGGCTGACTGGCAATGTAGAGGAAAACCAATCTGGGCTGCTGATGAGTGGAAAGACATTACCACTTGGGTAGAGAACTACCCGTGAAAGTCTGTCATGTGGATGCCCATGTTCCCAAGAGTCGGGCTAATGAAGAACACAGGCACAACGAGCAGGTAGATCAGGCTGCAGAGATAGAGGTCTCAAAGATAGACTTAGATTGGGAACACAAGGGAAAAGTGTTCCTGGCTCGATGGGCCCATGATGCCTCAGGCCATCAGGGCAGAGACGCCACCTATAAGTGGGCACGAGACCGAGGGGTGGATCTAACCATGGACAGCATCTCTCAGGTTATTCATGACTGTGACACGTGCGCTGCCATCAAACAGGCCAAGCGGGTGAAGCCCCTCTGGTATGGGGGGCAGTGTCCAAATATAAGTATGGAGAGGCCTGGCAGATTGACTATATCACACTGCCTCAGACCTGCCAAGGCAAGCGCTACGTGCTAACCATGGTGGAAGCCACCACTGGATGGTTGGAGACCTACCCTGTGCCCCACGCCAACTGCTCGAAACACCATCCTGGGCCTGGAAAAGCAAGTCCTCTGGAGGCATGGCACCCCTGAGAGAATTGAGTCAGACAACAGGACTCATTTCAAAAATAGTCTTATAAACACCTGGGCTAAAGAACATGGCATCGAGTGGGTGTACCATATTCCCTACCATGCACCAGCGGCTGGGAAATTTGAACAGTGCAATGGTCTGCTTAAAACCACCTTAAAGGCACTTGGTGGGGGGAGTTTCAAGAACTGGGAAATCAATCTACCAAAAGCCACATGGTTAGTGAATACCCAAGGTTCCACTAACCGAGCAGGCCCTGCCCAATCAGAGCCCTTGGGAGCACCAGATGGAGATAAGGTTTCAGTGGTACACCTGAGAGGAATGTTAGGGAAAACTGTCTGGGTGAACTCTGCTTCCAGCAAAGACTATTTTATTCATGGGGTGGTTTTCACTCAAGGACCAGGTTGCACTTGGTGGGTGATGCAAAAGCATGGAGAGACCCGATGCATACCCCAAGGAGACCTTGTTCTAGGGTAAACTATCTATGATACTGTGCCTGTAACTTCATGTATGTATATGATTTAAGTTTTAATTTGCTGTATCATGTTGGCATGGAAAAAATTCGGGGTGGATAATGTTGGGGGTTCAGAGTTTTCTATTACTGTGTCAATTTAAAGAATTTTTTCCATTATCATGCCAATGGAGCTTGCCGGGTTACACCCAGGATCTTTGATGACTCCAGACAAAAGTGGTAGGTGGGAACGGCTTCTGGAGGGGGACTCGTGTTTCTGGAAGGCTCAGAGGAGGACCCCCTGTCTCTAGCCGTGGCTGAATGCAGGAGAGCCAGACCCTCTGCAATCACCTGCCCTGCATCTGCCCCGCTACAGCTTCCTAACTTCTGAGGACACAGATGACCACCAGAACCCAAACTGTGATCAAGGACCTGCCCTCTCCAGCCCGCTCCCACCCAAGACTGGTGTGGCCGCTGCCGCCCCCTCCTGCCTCCGCTCCTGCCCGTTTCTCTGCAGCTGTTGGGCTTTTCTCTGTCTGCAGCACCGGGATCGAGTGCAGAGAGAGTGTGCCTGCAACTAAAGAAAGGACTGGAACCAAGTTATCTATTCCATTTTGTTAGTAATTTTAACAACTGCTGTTGTTTCTGCTTGTATGGTTAGGTATATTAGTAAAAGAACTGTTATTCCTACCCCGTTATCTCTGCCTCAGAGTCCTTTGATTCAAACAATTATAATACTCAGGGGGAGTGGAATTAAAGTCTCTATTTCAAAGAAAAACTTCTGCCTTTATCGGCAGACACCTGTCCTTCAAACCAGGACACAGTAATCTCATGCTTATGGTTGTGGCCATTTTATGGTCATCTAATGGTCATTATCTTATCATGGCCATGATGCTCCCTTGCTCATGTCATGGTCTTTATGACCCCATGGCCATGGTTCAGTCTTGGTCACCTCATGGTCACCTCATGGCCTTGTTCACATGTCTGTGTCATAGTCATGAAAGGCTCACAGTCATGAAATAGTCATGATCATCTTGTGGTCAGCTCATAGCCACAGTCATGTCATGGTTACAGTCATGGTCACAGTCATCTTGAAATCTTAGAAAATTAGGATTCTAGTTACCTTGCTGAAAGTAACAAAAATGTAGAATTTAGAAGGGAGTAGTTATCTGAAACTTAAATAATTAATTATCTGTCATTTCATGTTTGCTCAGCTTGCTTACAATGGGAAAAGATGTAACTAGAGAGCAGATCCAAAGAAACACAAAAATCCCCCAAAAATCGCAGCAAAAATGGCCAGAAAAAAATCCTAACATCTGCATTAAAAAAACCAAACATGGCCCCAAAATCCAGTGAGATTCCAGGAATTTCTGAGGAAAAAACTGGAAAAATGGGTGGGCAAACTTCCAAAGTAAATGTGACTTAAAATGACCCAAACCCCCCAAACAGTAGACAAAAAATGGCCCAAGAACTTCTGAAATCTCTACTAAAACACCTAAACTCTGCCAAAATCCCAAGGATTGCTGGGAAAATCAGCAGGAAAAATCCGGGGAAAATTCAGCCTATTGAATTTGCACTAAGGAACAAAAAAATCCCCCAGAAAATGCACAAAAAACGGACAGAAAAACTCAAAACATTGCAGTAAAAAACCAAACATGACAACAAAAACCAGTGAGATTCCAGGAATTTCTGAGGAATTAACTGGGGAAGTGAGTGGGCAAAATATCCAGGGGAAAGGCGACTTTAAATGACCCAATAAGGTGGAAAATCACACTAACAATGGCCCAAAAATTCCTGAAATCCATACTAAAAGACCTAAACTCTGCCAAAATTACTAGGACTGCTGAGAAAAACATCAGGGAAAGTCCAGGAAAAACTGAGCCTAACAAACCAGAAAAGTCCCTGCAAATTCGCACTAAGAAACGCTAAATCCCCGAAGAATGAAACAGAAAATGACCCGATAATTCCCAATAGTTGCCCTGGAACTCCCCAAAGCTGTCAAAACTCCAGGCGTTATTGGGAAAAATATCTGAAAAACCCAGCAAAACCTCTGCCTTAAAACAGGAAAAATCCTTTAAAATTCGCACTGAGAGACACAAAAATCCATATGAAATTGCACCAAAATCCCGGGGTTTTGCTGGGAAATGCAGCAGGAAAAATCCGGGGAAAATTCAGACTAACTAATTCCCACTAAGAGGTGCAAAAAGCCCCTAAATATCGATAAGAAAAGGGCCAGATGTAGACCTAATATCCACATTGAATCACCCCAAACCGGTCAAAATTACAGGCATTATTGGGAAAAACAGTGTAGAAAATCCAGGATAAATTCAGCCCTAGCAACCCAGGAAAAATTCAGCCTATTGAACTTGCACTAAGGAACAAAAAAAATCCTCCAAAAATGCACTAAAAATGGCCAGAAAAACTCCTAATGTCTTCATTTAAAAACAAAATATGGCCCCAAAATCCAGTGTGATTCCAGGAATTTCTGAGGAAAAAATTGAGGAAATGAGCGGGCAAAATATCCAGAGGAAACACAACTTAAAACGGCCTAAAAAGCCGGAAAATAACATGAACAATGGCCCAAAAACTTTTGAAATTTCTACTAAAACACCTAAACTCTGCCAAAATCCCAAGGATGGCTGGGAAAAGCAACAGGAAAAATCCAGGAAAAACTGAGCCTAAAAAACCAGAAAAGTCCCTGAAAATTCACACTAAGAAACGAAAAATCCCCTAAGAATCAAATTGAAAATGAACTGAAAATTCCTAATAGTTGCACTGGAACACCCCAAAGCTGTCCAAATTCCATGTGTTATTGAGAAAAACATCTGGAAAAACTCAGTACAAACTCTGCCTTAAAAACAGGAAAAATCCTTTAAAATTCGCACTGAGAGACACAAAAATCCACATGAAATTGCACCAAAAAACCCAGTGTGTGTCCAGGCATTTCTAAGGAAAAAAACTGGAAAAACGAGTAGGCAAATTTCTGGAGGAAATAAGACCTTAAATGGCCCAAACCCCCCTGAAATAGTGCAATAAAATGGCCTAAAAACTTCTGGAATTCATAAAGTCTTTGAAAATCCAAAGGATTGTTGGGAAAAGCAGCAGGAAAAATCCAGGAAAAATTGAGCTTAAGAAACCAGAAATGTCCCTGAAATTTGCACTATGAAACGCTAAATCTCCTAAGAATCAAATTGAAAATAATCCTAAAATTCCGAAAAGTTGCACTGGAACACTCCAAAGCTGTCCATATCCCAGGCATTTTGGGGAAAACCATCTGGAAAAACCCAGGAAAAACTCTGTGATAGCTGATAAAAGATTCCTGTTAATTATAAATGTATTGGGGTTTGTGTAAACCAGAATATTTTGGTCTGAAATGAAGCGTGACTCTAAAGAAAGTATAATGTATGATTAAATAATTTGATTTTAAATCTTATGTTCTCTAAACAAGTTGTATCTACTGACAGCTTACAAAATAAGGCTTTCACACAGCTCAACACATGCTGCAGAATCAGATTTCCTGCCTTTGTGTGATCAATTGCACACTGTCTGCTAAAGAACAGGCTTCCTACTTCTTCTGGTTTTTCTATCTACCAAGACCAGATGGTTACCTGACCAATTGTCCAAAGAGCTGTTCCACAAAGTTTGGAAGCTTCTTTGACCACCACTGCTTACCTTGCAGAATTACTACAACAAAACAAGAACAATTATTGATTACTACAAAGAAAAGCATACTATAAAAAGGGAGCTGCAAACCAAGTTCAGTGGAAGTGTGGAGTGGGCGGTGACCCCTCATGTTTTCCCCAGTGTGCTGCTTGCTCTGTCTATGTAAAATAAACCAATGAAAATTTTGCTAAATACAGAGACTTTGTTTCTCATTTATATCAAATCCTTTGAAATTTGCACTGAGAAACACAAAAATCCACAAGAAATTGCACCAAAAATGGCCAGAAAAACTCCTAACAATTGCCCCAAAACCCAGTGAGTGTCCAGGGATTTTGAAGGAAAAAACTGGAAAAACGAGTAGGCAAATTTCTGGAGGAAATGCAACTTAAAATGGCCCAAACCCCCCTAAAATGGGGCAAAAAATGGCCCAAAAACTGCTGGAATCTCTACAAAACAAGCTAAAATCAATGAAAATCCCAAGAATTGCTGGGGAAAGCAGCAGGAAAAATCCAGGGAAAATTCAGCCTAACAAATTCTCACTTAGAGACACGTCCTGCCCCTCTGCCAGTGTGCTCCTCAGCCCTGGCTACTGGGCATTGTCCTGTCATGCTGTGCTCCAGCAGTTCAGCTCCTCTGCTGGGCACTCTCTAGGCAGGAGCTTCATGGGAAGGCTGTACATGGGGAACAGGCCTGGACTGTGCAGAGGGCAGATCTCCTCCTCTACTGTCTCCAGCATCCTCTGCAGCATCCTCTGCAGCTCTCCCTTCTCTCCCTCTCCTTTAGATGCCAGCTGGGTATCTGTTTATGCACAGGAAGCCATCGACTTAATCCAGGCCTTTTCCAGCACCCCTGACAAGGTACCCATGGCTCATTGGATGGTGGCTGTTCCTGGCTAGGGGTGCTGGCTCTGTTGATCAGCTGCTTTCACAGGGTACTGCACCGTAGGGATCTGGTTCCCTTGGCTGGGTGTCCTCACTTCACACTGCCCTGTTGTCTCTGTCACCCGGCTCCAGGACAAGGATCTGAAGCTGAAGTTCCTTGAAAGCGTCTGCACTCTATGCAGAGATGCCAAGGATGGTGGTTTCTCCCAGGACCTGAATGATTTCTTCTGCAGATACAAGCTGGGATCCAGGTAAGGAGGCATGCAGCACTCTGGGGAAGGGGACAAGGACCCCCCAGAGGCCTGTGAGGGCCCCACTTGGGCAAGGCAAAGCTCTGGTGGCTCTGGGTGCTGGCAGCTGCCAGGTTCCAGCCTAGCTGTGCTCTGCAGGTGCTGCTGAAATTGGAGCCCAAGTATGAGATCTGTACCGAGGTGCAGTGGCTTGCCATGATTGCCCTTGCCAAACTGAGGTACTGGCTCAAGGGCCTGCAGACCCCTTCCAAGTGCTTTGTGCTCACCTGCCCGTCCCTGCTGGTAGTCCTGCCTCAGTGCTGCGGGAGACCTTGAGGTACTGCTCCCAGCACCAGTGTCCACTGGGCCCATCTCTCTGCAGCACACTGGGGATGGTGCTGGAGAAGAAGAGAAACTGTTAAGAGTCTGCTTTGACAGCATCTTTTTCCTTCCTCCAAAGAAGGAAATGCAGAGCCTGGAAGCAACCTGCTTTTCTTTGGTAAGTGCTGCATGAACTGGAGGAGCCTCCAGTCCCTTTAGGGTGCTCCTGGCCTCCCCATGCTGCCTTAGGACCAAAGATCTAGGGCAGGCCATTGTCTAAGCTTCACTTTCCTACCCTCATCATTTCATCTCTTGCCAGGCTGCAGACACATCCAGCAATGCTGGCTGCTCTGCCCTCAGCACAAAGCTGGCTCATGTGTCCCTTCCCACCATTACTTCAGATCAGTCTTCTGGGGATGGGAAAATCACAGACACCACTCTCTGTCATCCTTGCAGACTCTGTGTGCCATGGACACCATGCTGGAGGTGACAGTGCTCAGCTCTCCTGCCTCCAAAATCATCAAGATTCTTCAGGACATCTTGGAGGTCTGGCCTGTGCACAGAGTCAGAGGGCTGTTCCTCACACTGGAGAGGAAGGAGTCCAGGGTTGTGTCCAGTCTTTTCCTGGATCCTGTCCTAGCCAGAACCAGGATGCCCCTAGTGCTGTGCAGGCAAAGCGTGCTGTGGGGAGGGTACCCAGCTGCCCTGGGAAAACTGAGGCTGGCTCAGAGGCAGGAACCCCCTGGCAGGCTGTCCTGGTTTAAGACAGAATTAGGGGAAAAATCTCCCAAAGGAAGCCCCTAGGGAACAAACCCCCAGAACTCCTCCCTCCTCCCACTACCGGGTTCGGGAAGAACTTCCTCCAAGGAAAAGTGGAAAAAACTTGTTTATTTGGCAAATACACAAAAAAACCACTCCCCAACACAAGGGAAAAAAACCAGCCACGGATGCCAAAGGAATTTGTCACCCGTCTGAGTAGGTGTACAGCCTCAGAATGTCTCCAGTGCCGAGGAGGGCAGAAAATGCATATTTCTTGTCATGAACAAGCAGAGTCTGGCATTTCCTGGTGTTTGTGTTCCAGGTCATCCAGGATCAGGTTCAGGTGGTATTCCTAGCTAATAAGGGAAGGAAAGATAAAGCGAAGCAGCCTAAGCAAGGGGGGGGGGGCAGAAGCAGCAGCCAAGCAGGGGCAGAAGCAGCCTAAGCCAAGCGGAGCAGGGGGCCGCGGGAGTAGGGGCAAGCAGGCGCAGCAGCTTGGGGAGAGGGGTAATGTCTAGGTAGAAAAAGCAAACCTTCTAAGCATGAACAGCACATGATTTGGGGTTATAAAGCGTTGTAACACCACCCCAGGACATTCCACCCCTTATCTTCATATCGTGAACAGGATCAAAAACTTCATTAAGAAAAATCTTTCATTTCACTTACTCAGTCCTTCAACACTTACACACTTGCTTTCGTCTCACTTACTCAGACCTTCAACACTTACATATTACATATTTCTTTCTGTTTCACCCCACAATTAGATCTCCCTGAGGTACGCATTGCGTTGTTCCATCGTTCTGCATTATCCACCAGGTGCAATCTGGTCCTTGAGCAAAGACAATCCCACAAATGGGTTTGCCTGTACTTGAGGCAGAATCAATCCATACTGCCTTCCCTAACAAACCTCTGACATGGGCCACTGGGACTTTATCTCCATCCACTATATTAAGGGAGTCAGACTAGGCAGGACCTGCTCGGTTGGTGGAACCTTGAGTATTAACTAGCCAGGTAGCCTTTGCTAAATGTTGTTCCCCGTTTTTGAAAGACTCCCCCACCCAATGCTTTCAAGGTGGTTTTCAGTAATCTTTCAGTATCTTTCCACTTTGCCTGCAGCTGGTGCATGGTAAGGGATATGGTACACCCACTCAATGCCATGTTCCCTAGCCCAAGTGTTAATGAGGTTATTTTTGAAATGAGTCTCATTATCTGATTCAATCCTCTCAGGGGTAACCATGCCTCCATAGACTTGCTTTTCAAGCCCCAGAATGGTGTTGCAGGCTGTGGCATGAGACACCAGATAGCTCTCCAACCATCCGGTGGTGGCTTCCACCATGGTCAGGATGTAGTGCTTGCTCTGGTGGGTCTGAGGCAGTGTGATGTAATCAATCTGCCAGGCCTCTCCATACTTATACTTGGACCACTGCCCCCCACACCAGAGGGACTTCACCCCCTTAGCCTGCTTAATGGCAGCACATGTCTCACAGTCGTGGATAACCTGGGAAATACTGTCCATGGTTAGATCCACCTCTCGGTCTCATGCCCACTTATAGGTGGCATCTCTGCCCTGGTGACCTGAGGCATCATGGACCTATTGTGCTAGGAACCACTCTCCCTTGTGCTCCCAATCAAGGTCTATTTTTGACACCCCTATCTTTGCAGCCTGATCTACCTGCTGATTGTTTTGCTGCTCTTCATTGGCTCTACTTCTAGGGACATGGGCGTCTACATGGCAAACTTTCACAGGTAGCTTCTCTAGTTGAGTAGCGATGTCTTTCCGTTCTTCAGCAGCCCAAATTGGTTTTCCTCTGTGCTGCCATCTCTTCAACCATCCCCACAGAGCACTGGCTACCATCCAGGAATCATTGTACAAATAGAGCTTTGGTCACTTCTCTCTTTCTTCAATGTCTGGGGCCAGCTGAATGACTTTAAGTTCAGCAAGTTGACTTGATCCGCCCTTTCCTTCAGTGGCCTCTGTGACCTGTCATGTGGGGCTCCATACAGCTGCTTTCCACCTCCGATTCATCCCTACGATGCAACAGGAACCGTTGGTGAGCAAAGCGTAGCGTGCTTCCTCTGCTGGTAGCTGGTTGTATGGCAGAGCTTCCTCAGCCCATGTCACTGATTCTTGTTCCTCATCTGTGACACCAAAACTTTCTCCTTCTGGCCAGTTTGTAATTATTTCCAAAATCTCAGGGTGATTTAGTTTTCCTATCCTGGCGCGCTGAGTGATGAGAGTAATCCACTTGCTCCACATGGCACTGGTGGCATGGTGGGTGGAGGGAACCTTTCTGCTGAATATCCACCCCAGCACTGGCAGTCGGGATGCCAGGAAGAGTTGTTCTTCCGTGCCAATCACTTCTGAAGCGGCTTGGACTCCCTCATAGGCAGCCAAGATTTCCTTCTCTGTTTGGGTACAGTTACCTTCAGATCCTCTGTAACTCCAAAATCCCAGGGGTCAGCCTCTGGTTTCACCAGGCACCTTCTTCCATAGGATCCAAGACAAACCATGGTTCCCGGCTGCAGAGTAAAGTACGTTCTTCACATCTGGTCCCCTCCTAACTGGGCCAAGGGCTACTGCATGGGCAATCTCCTGTTTGATCTGGGCAAAGGCTTGCTGTTGTTCAGGGCCCCAGTGGAAATCGTTCTTCTTGCGAGTGACCAGGTAGAGAGGGCTCACAACACCTAGGAAAGCTTGTGTCTCCTTCCTATTAGTAGGTGGGGACATAGCTGTAATCTTGTTAATGACATCAGTAGGAATCTGACATCATCCATCTTGCCACTTCACTCCCAGGAACTGAATCTCCCGAGCAGGTCCCTTAACTTTACTCTTCTTGATGGCAAAGCCGGCTTCCAGGAGGATTTGGATAATTTTCTCTCCTTTCTCAAACACTTCCGCTGCTGTGTTTCCCCATACGATGATGTCATCAATATATTAAAAATTTATAATATATTATAAATAATAGATTATAAAAGAGCCTCACCCTTTTCCAGTGCAGCCTGCATCAGTCCATGGCAGATGGTGGGACTTGTTTCTACCCCTGGGGCAGTCGGTTCCAGGTATACTGCGCACCTATCCGTGTAAAAGCAACCTGAGGCATGCACTCTGCTGCCAATGGAATGGAGAAGAATGCATTTGCTATGTCAGTGGTGGCATACCACCTTGCTGCCTTGGATTCCAGCTCGTACTGGAGTTCCAGCATGTCTGGTGCAGCAGCGCTCAGTGGTGGAGTCACTTCATTCAAGGCACGATAGTCCACAGTCAGTCTCCATTCCCCATCAGATTTACGCACAGGCCAAATGGGGCTGTTGAAGGGTGAGTGGGTTTTGCTGACCACCCCTTGGCTCTCCAGCTCTCAGATCATCTTATGAATGGGGATCACAGCATCTCGAATTGTTCTATACTGCTGGTGGTGCACTGATGAAGTGGCAATTGGTACTCGTTGTTCTTCTCCCTGCAGAAGTCCTACTGTAATTGGATTCTCAGACAGTCCAGGCAAGGTGTTCAATTGTCGGATGCGCTCTGCCATCACAGCTGCTATGCCAAATGCCCATCTAAGTCCTTTTGGGTCCTTAAAATACCCACTTCAAAGATAATCCATGCCCAAAATGCATGGGGCCTCTGGACCAGTTACAATAAGATGTTTCTTCCAATCCTTTCCAGTTAAACTCACTTCTGCTTCCGCCAGGGTGAAGTCCTGCGATCCACCTGTCACACCAGCAATAGAAACAGATTCTGTTCCCACGTGTCTTGATGGAATTATCGTACACTGTGCTCCTGTGTCCACTAAAGCTTTATATTTCCGTGGTTTCCATGTGCCAGGCCAACGAATCCACGTTGGCCCAAAAAACACGGTTCTCCCTTGCCTCATCCTGGCCCCTCTAAGCCTGTTTATCCTTCTTTTCTGGGGCATCCGTTTTAGAGGTTCCCTCAAGAGGGTCAGACATGTCATTTTCATTACCATGTTAGGCACTTCGGCTACGAGAAACAGGAGCGGGTCTCCTTTTGGTGGAACTTCCTCTTTCAATGTTTCCTTCCTTCAAATCCTGCACCCATTGTGCCAGAGCAGCCATAGACTTCCCATCCTATCGATTCATGTTCTCTCCAGAATCCCGCAAGAAAAACCACAACTCAGCTCGGGGAGCGTACCTCCTCTCCCCATCTGGGGAATGTCTATTTTGGGTACCAGGGTTTCTACTCTGTACAGCTGAGATTTGGAGGACATCCTCCTTAATCTCCTCCCTGAATCTCCTATGATTCTCCTTTATTTTATCTTCTAAGTTTTGCAAGCGTGGTTCCACAGCTGTAATTTTGGCATGGGTTGGGCCATGTACAGCATCCGCATATGCACAAAGCTTCTTTGCCATATCAAGTACAGTCTCATACACCTCATCTCTCTTCATTATTGCTAGGGCAGACGCATACTCAGGTGTCCCAAGTCGCACAAGTTTCCTCCACATCACAGGTGTACATAGTACTAAGTCTGGATTCTTAGTGGTTATATCATCCATGAAAATGATCTCCACCACTGTCATTTCTCTCAAGATCCCTTGCTCTATGGTCTTCCATCGGGTCTGCTGCATATACAAATAATCTGCACATAGGTATCTTTGTGCCACACTATCTAGGACCCATGCCCAGAGGCTGTGAGGGTTAGTCCCCCTCATCATCCCTTGATCGATGACAGGATCATGTGACAGTGATCCCAGATGTCTCACTTCAGTGCCATCCAGGATGGTAGCCTCGCCTGCCACATCCCAAAACCGGACCAGCCAACTAATTATGGACTCATCAGGTCATCTCGTATAATCCTTTCTTAGACCACAAAGGTCCTTCAAGGAAAAAGACTCAATATTGGTCTCTGATCTTGGATGCTTTAACTCCAGGTTTCATTTCAGGAGGCTTTGAGGGTCCTTCTCCTGCATCATCATCGTCCTCCTCTGGTCAATCAGTCTTAGCTGTGCGCTTTCCACTTCTTGTGCTGGTAGCAACATCCATTGCTTGAAGCTTACTGTCTAATTTCACCCCTGTCATCGAGCCTGGGGTGTTGACTGCAGCCTGAGTAACTGGGATAGTGGCTAATTTATCTCCCTGTTCCCTTTCCTCTGTTTGTGGTCCTACAGTATCTAATAGGGTACAATAAGCATACGCCAGGGCCCAACTCACTGCAGCAATCTTTTTTTCCTTAGGGTTATCATGGCACTTCTCTTTCAAATATTTTACCACCTCAGCTGGGTTCTGAATTTGCTCACGTGGAAAGTCCCAGACTATAGGATCAGAAAATTCCTTTAAAATTTGGCCCAGGTCCTGACATTTCCCAATCCACTCAGGACTCCTCACACTTTGCTTTGCTCCTAAGTCAGGGGTTGCACCAGCACCTCTAGAAACCTCAGCTCTCATTTTATATAAGCTGCAAACCGTGTAAAGGAAGCTTACTAAATCAAACATCAGAAAGATGATCTTTTTAGTATTCAGGGAAATCTAATAAAGAAGTAAAAAATTCAGAGGGGACAAAGGAAAACAAAGGCTGAAAAGCCTCCTCCCCTGCTTCTCCTCTAACAAACTGAGTGCATTAACCATAACCATGAACCAGTACCAGACATACCTGGAACTGATTCCAGCATCTTTATAAACCTCTTGCAAGCCATTGCAACCAAGCCCAGCCCAATACATATTTTGGTCAGTATCCCTCTAGTACAAAAGCTACAGATAAGGGACAGTACTGGAGCTATTTCCAGATAGGAAAATAACCCCAGAGACCAAAGATGTATTAAGACCTGAAAAAACACTTCTAGCCAAAACCACAGGCCAGCCTCCATCCCAAAAGACATTATAAATCTACACCAATACACAGTTACAAAGCAATAAAGTTTTTTCCACTTTCTCGTGCCACTGACTTTAGGGCGCCAATAATATTTGTCCTGGTTTAAGACAGAATTAGGGGAAAAATCTCCCAAAGGAAGCCCCTAGGGAACAAACCCCCAGAACTCCTCCCTCCTCCCACTACCGGGTTCGGGAAGAACTTCCTCCGAGGAAAAGTGGAAAAAACTTGTTTATTTGGCAAATACACAAAAAAACCACTCCCCAACACAAGGGAAAAAAAACCAGCCACGGATGCCAAAGGAATTTGTCACCCGTCTGAGTAGGTGTACAGCCTCAGAATGTCTCCAGTGCCGAGGAGGGCAGAAAATGCATATTTCTTGTCATGAACAAGCAGAGTCCGGCATTTCCTGGTGTTTGTGTTCCAGGTCATCCAGGATCAGGTTCAGGTGGTATTCCTAGCTAATAAGGGAAGGAAAGATAAAGTGAAGCAGCCTAAGCAAGGGGGGGGACAAAAGCAGCAGCCAAGCAGGGGCAGAAGCAGCCTAAGCCGAGCCAAGCAGGGGGCCGCGGGGGCAGGGGCGAGCCGGCGCAGTGGCCAGCCGATGGGGAGAGGTGTACAGGCTTTGCTTGAGGGCACAGGAAGCCTGGAGGGATGGTGCAAGTGTGTCTCACGAGAGGGGGGCAAGGTCCTGTTGCTGCTGGAGTGGCTGTCTGCTTGAAGGGCCCACCTGCAGCTGCTCTCTTCTGTCTTCCAGGAGCTGCTGGACTACATAGGCAGAGTGGCAGTGCAGGAGAGGGTCATGGGCAGGTTTAGGCGGCTGAGCCATTTGCTGGCCGACTCTTCCCGTGTGCTGGTACAGACCTGCCACCTTCCACCCAGGCCATTTCCCCTTCCCTTTTCTGGGGTACAGCCACAGCTCAGATGCCTACAAAGCCTCTGCTGCCCACCCTCAGCCCTTCTCTTCTGCCTGCCTCCTGCAAGATAGTCAAAATGACAACAGTGCTGCTGCCAGTGGATAGGTCCAGATCCCAGTCCTTGGGAAGCTGTTGGAACATGTCCTGTTCAAGTCCTTCAGGACAGAAAAGACAAGCTCTATAGCTCTGGATGGACTCTGCTCTCTCTTCACATTCATCTGTCATCAGAAAGGTCAGAGAAACTGTGGTGGGCTGCATCCCCATGCATGGCCACATCCCCAGATACACCTGCTTGTCTTCCTGGGCCTTGCGCCGGCCCTTGTGCTTGGTGCAGGTGCCAGCATGTCCCCAGTGCTACTGTCACCTCTGCTTCTGCTCCACACTCTCTCTACCAGGGTCATGATGGTTCTGTGTAGCTGACCTGCTTCTCCATGCCAGAGTCAGCCCTACTCTGCCCCTTCTCCACAATCCCTGGCAAGCTGTCCCACCCTTCCACATTCCACAATTTTAGCCCTTCCCCTGACCAGTGCAGCAACCACGGCGTAGTTGGGGGCTGCATGCAGAGCTCCAGGGGCTCAAAGCTGTCTGGGCCAGCAGCAGTGGGTACAGACACTGGAGGCAGGTTCCCCTTTCCACCAGTGCCCACCACCTCTTCCTGTGACCAGCTGCTCCCCAGCCATTCATGGATGCTAGCACTTGTAAGGGTGGGGTCAGCTGCTGACCCAGTGGCTCTGTCTCACCGATGCATCCATGTTTCTCTTCTCTTTCGGTGCCACACTGCCAGAGCGTCATGCCCAGTCCCCAGCACACTGGGAATCTGAGTTCATCTCTTTGTTGATTACGCCCAACATTTGGACAGTTCAGGTAAGGAGCTCTCCCCCTTTCTGGGCCTGTCATCCGTTACATCAACGGGGTATTTGTCTGTGCAAAGGGACAAAAGTGTTCCCACTGTCCTCGAGCAGGGAACACTGTGGTGTCCCAGCAGCAACAGCAGCAGCTCCTCAGCCCTGCTGGCCACCAGCAAGCCCTGGGTCTTGGCAAGGCCTGCACCCTCATGCTTGAGAGCCCAGCTCTCCTCCTTGCCCTGGGGCCGTCCTTATCCTCCCCTGCATAGGGATGGTGGGCACTGCTGCCAGCTTTCCTGTGGCCACCAGCACTGCCTGGCACTTCTGGCTGAGGCTGCTTGACACTGCCGAGACAAGGAGCACCCTCGGGGCACTGGCTGGCACTGGCCTCTTATCCCTTCCTTCCTGCCACAGGCCTTTGAGAGATACCTCAGGCCTGCTGAGAGGACAGGCGTCGTCCTTGCAGCCATTGAGATTTTGGGACACTCTAGCTTCTTGGACAAGAAAGCACCAATGGAGTTTCTGGAGGTGGCCATGAAAACCCCCGAGCTGTGGCTAATGGATGTAAGTGGACTGTGGCTGGATTGTCCTGCTCTTGAGCCCTGTCAGGTTCCTGCCTCCTTCCCTCCCAAAGCCAGGTGTGTGAGGCTGCTGAAGCCACTTTGAAGCAGCAGAGAGGATGTTAGGATCCCGCTCAGACACCCAAATAATATTAGGATCTGGTCATTAAAAGATGCCTCAATCAAAGTTAGGGTGAGAAAAAGACCATATGTCAAGGTCAATAGTATGGATTAAATATAAGAGTAAATGGGATGTAGAGAGAGAGGGTGGGAAAAAGAAGAGATATAGACGCACAAACACAGATTACAAATACAGATAATCACCAGCACATAGATCCCTGCTGCATCCCACTGGCCCTTCTGATCTTCATGTTGGCAGGGATCACCCCAAGTGTTCTCAAGGTACCACTTTTATCTGTCTGAGTCCTGGGTATCCACAAGGCATCCTGTGCTGTTGACACAACTTGTGCTGCCCTTCTCCCACATTTTGCCAGGGTAGGAATTTTTGTCCAGGCAGGTTACCCACATCTGTCTCACCAGGCATGGTGTCTTACTGCTGTTGCTGTCCATGCTTTTCCCACAGTCTGCACAATGGCATTTTGTCTGGTGTGTTAATTACAAACTTCTGTTCAGACCTGGAATTAATGCCTTCCTTTTTGCATCTCTGTCTGGTGTGGTGGCTTATCTTAAGTGAACTTCCTTCTTTGGCAGTGTTTTGAGATGAGTTAACTGTGTCCTTTAAGTCCTGACAGATGGATGGGCAGGGCAGCCCAAGACATTGCTGCACTGCTGTGTCAGCACCACCCTCAGCTGTGTTCCCTCTAGGTGCCAAAGGTTGTGAGACACATCTTTGCCTACTGTGATGATAAAAACACAAGAACCACTCACAGCTTTCATTCACTGCTTGTCATGATGGCATATGAGTGGCCTGGGCAGGTCATCACAACAGCTCTGAAAGTTTCACTGAGATTCAGGTACTGACCCTGAGAACCCAGAGTACTTGTTCCCTCTGGGGAGAGACACCCCAAGACACTCTGGCTGCCAGACCTAAGGAACACTGCAGGACCCCCAAAGGGGGCAGGGCCCTCCATCCCACCACACTTCCCAGCCCAGGCCCAAAGCAGCCAAAGCTGGCCAGGCAGCCCAGAGCCAGCTCACTGCTCCCAGTCCCATGGGGAACACCCTCTCAGCTGTGCCCACCTGCCCGGGCAGGGTCCCTGGGCACCCCAAGCCCTGCAAAGCTGGCCCAGGCTGTGCTGCAGTGGCCAGGACAGCCCTGCTGACAGCGCTCTGCCTTGCAGTGACAAAGTCTGTCTGTGGAAGGCGATATTGTCCATGTGCCAAACTCTGGAGAAGGTTTTGAAGGAGCTGCAAATCCAACTGCAGGACAGGTATAATAACGTCTTCACTCAGCAGCAGAACTCCTGCCTCATATTCCTTGCAGTGAGTCATCAGGAAAAACCCATGTGCCCTTGCCCTCAGCTGATGGTAAGATGCAGGAGCTGTGCCAGGGGAATCCTTCCACCTCTGCCTGGGCTCTCTGCTGCTTCCCTCCAGATGCTGGCCTCTGATGATGTGGGTGAAGATGAACTGGATCCATTGTATACAGACTTGAAATCTCTGAGGTATTCAGGAATGGAAATGGTCCCTCTGGTGCTCAGGGCCCTGGTGACACTGTCAGAGAGAGCTGAGATGGTGAGCAGGCTGCTGTCAGGTGCAGATATGTGGCACCTGAACTCTGAGGTCTCAGAGAAGGTGGTGGCTCAGCCTGGGCTGAGAGTCAGGCACTGGGGTGACAGCTCCAAATGCCCTGCCTGTCATGGTGTAGCCTGCTGGCTGCCTAGGGACCAACAGGAGTTCTCACAGAATGAAAACTGTTTTCAAACAGGCAAGAAAAATAATGCGCATTCTCCGAGAGTTCCTGAAAATCCAGTGGGAATTCTCTTGGGACCATGCAGTGATGGTCATGGACATCTTCCAAAATGTGCTGGGGCACGTGAAGAAAAGTGAGGCCAGCCCCATGGCTGTGAAGGTGATGCAGAATCTCTGGCACTTCTTTGATGCAGTAAGGCTGATGTGGGAGATTGAGCCCCACAGAGGGACCCTGGGCAATGACAGCTGCCCTGCAGCCCAGCCCTGGGACAGCACTGGGAGCAGGTCCTGCTCCCCTGGGCTCTCCTGGGATAGATTCCAGGCCTTGCAGCCCAGAGCTGCTGCTGCCTGCTCTGGGCTGGGACCCCGCAGCATCACCCCTCACCTCAGCCAGCTCAGCTCAGCCCCTGCTGGCCGCGGGCAGGGAGCTGTTGTGTGCAAAGCTCAGCTTTCCTCCTTCTTACCAGAGGGATGAGTGTGTACAGGAGCGCTCCATCTGCCTCTTCAGAGACCTGCTGGGCAAAACAGTGTGGAGGGACAAATGCGTCACGAAGAAATATGCATGGAAGGCCCTGGTCTGCCTCCTCCTTCACATGAGTGACCAGGCCCACAGTGTGGCCAAGGTACCGATGTCCAGGCTGGGCAGTGACCCAGAGAGGGGCAGCTGACAACCCCAGGGGATCCCGGGCATTGGGGTGAGGGCTGCTGGCAGCGGGCAGAGTTCACTCCGGGCAGCCCCTGGGAACCAAGCCCCGCAGAGCTGGACAGGCTGGAACAGCCATTTCCAACCCCTGCCCTGCCTGCCCCAGCAGGGCTCAGCAGCAGCCCGGCACAACCGAGGCCTGAACATGTGTGTCCCCAAAGGCTTCTCAGCTGTCCCCACCGGTGTCCCTGCAGGGCTTCGCACCTCAAACCCTGCTCCCCTTGGCTGTCCCCAAGAGACACCCAGGACACTTTTGCAAGGCAAGGTCCCAGCTTCCTAAGGGCATGGTCACGCCTGGAACAAAGCCCAGGTCTCCTTCTACAGGCCCTGGTGCCACCTCCCAGCTTCTGTACTGCAGGCCTCCAAGGAAGCTATCCTGGCTCTAGCAGAGCTCCTCAAGTGGAAAGAGCTGAAGCACCTGGTGCAGAAAGAGCAGACATGGAGGATGGGCGAGTGCTTGGTGAGGACGAGCCCCAGATTGGGTGAGGACTGCCCACCACACCGTGCTAGGGCTGTGAGTTCTGCAGCTGGGCCTGTCCTGGGCCCAAAGCCCAGAGCTGCACCCTTGCCCCTGTCTCAAGAACAGCAGCCTCCTCCAGGCCCATGTCCCCTCCATGGCCCCAGCATGACGGAGGGTTCTGAGCCGCAGTTGCTGGCAGGAGGGGCTGCTCTGGTCAGCTGGAGATCTCAGAAATGCCCACAGCCCTGTGTTGTCTCCAGCTGGCAGAACAGCAGCAGGGCTGAATGGCTCATGTGGGACAGCCAGCCCTACCTGCTGAGCCCTCAGGCCGCCATGCAAGAGGCGGCCCTCAGGTTCATTGGTGAATCCCAGTCCCCAGGGTCCCTCTTGGGGCAGCCTGGCCCCGTCGCCCCCAGCCCTGGGACTGCCACGGGCAGGGCTTGGCCTCCCTGTGCCTGCTGTGTGCGGCTTTGGTGGCCGCCTTGCCCAGTGCCACCCCCGGGCTGCTGAGGGGGTCAGGCAGGGCCAGGGGCCATGCTGCTGGATGTACACTGGGGAGCAGGGGCTGATGGAGCTCTGTGCCCAGGGCTGGCTGCACGGCACCTGAGAGAGCAGAGTGAGGACACCTGGCTGATGTCATCTTGAGTGAGAGGGGAGCCAGGGTTCAGGGGAGCTGAGGGGGTCTCTGCACACAGAGGGGTTCATCTGGGCTGCTTTTGTGTGACAGAACTTGAAATACTGCAAGCAAAAGAACAGGATGCCTCCACATTGCCTGGCAGCTCAGACCAGCTTGATCCTGAAGTGTCTGAAAAAGCAGCAAAGATCAAGATTCTCCCTGCGCACGCTGTCCTGCTGGTGCCACTGAGCAGAGAGGGACCTTCACATAAGGCTTGGCAGGGACACAAACTCAAACACCTGCTGAATCATGAGGTGTGAAAAGATGCCCTGGCTTTCAGTCCCCTCCTGGCTCCTACTAAGAGGCTGAGCTGCCCACCCTCAGCCTTCTGCTTTTCTGCCTGCCTTCCCCAGGCTGGTCAACATGGGATTAGAGATGCTGCCTGTGGAGAGACTCAGATCCCAGTCCTGGGGAAGCTCTGAGACATCTTTTCAAGTCATTCAGGACAGAAAAGGCTGCTTTATGGCTCTGGATGGCCTCTGCCCCTCCGTCATATGTCAGCAGGAAGGTAAGAGAAGCTGTGGTGGGCTTCATCCCTTCCCCAGTGCATCTGCAGGTCCTCCCAGGTCTTGTAATGGCCCTTTGTGTGCAGACACAGGGGTTCACGTGGGCTCTGCTTCTGTCACAGAATTTGAAAGATTGTGGGCGAGAGAGAAGAGTCCTGGGCTCTTAAACCTGGCTGTCTAAAATCCTTGGAGAGGAGTTGGTGTTGACTGGATGAAATATGTTTTGTTCTAGATAGTGAATTACCTTCTATATGTAATTTATATAAGTAGATATATAAATTATATGCATTATAAATATATATAATATATGAAAATTATTGGAGTAAATAATATATAAATTATAGATATATTATATCATGTATGTTAATTATATATATTATGAATATATATTATATATATGAGCTATATTTATATAAGTTTTAGAAGTAAAATAAAAATTAAATCAATTAGAGAATTGATAATGACTGCACCACACAGATGCCTCTAAGTATGAGTATAATGCACTATTTTTGAAGCAATATGGAAGCAATTATGTTAATGTTAGCAGAACAGCCTTGGGGAGAAAAGTAAGAATTTTGGGAGGGAAATGTGAGGAGGAAAGGGTGGGGAATGTGACAGGGAAAAGGGCAGGATATATGAAGGGACAAAATGGCTGGGAAACAGGAGGGGAGAAAAGGGTGGGAAACATGAGGAAAAGTGGAGGGAAATGTCAAGGGTCCAAATGGCAGGGAATGTCAGGGGACAAAAGGGCAGGTAATGGAAAGGCAAAAAGGGACAGGAAGCTTGAGGAAAATGGACAGGAAATGAGAGGGGAAATGGGTGGAAAACAGAAGGGGAGAAAAGGTGGGAAACATGAGGGAAAAGATGATGGCAAATCTGAGGAGACAAACGGCTTGAAATGTGAGGGGAGAAAAAGGCAGGAAATGTAAGGCAAAAAGGACAGCAACCTTGAGCAAAATGGATGGGAAATGAGAGGAAGAAAGATCGCAAAACAGAAGAGGAGAAAAGATGGAAAACATGAGGGGAAAATGATGGCAAATATGAGGGGAAAGAAGGACAGGAAATGTGAGAGGGAAATAATGGCAGAAAACATGAGGAAAGAAAAGGGCAGGAAATGTGAGGGGTAAAAGATGGGAAAAGGGAGGAAAAATGGATGTGAAACATAACAGAGGAAAAGGCAGGAAACATGAGGCCAAAATTATGGGAAATGTGAGGGAGAGAATTGTGGGAAGCGTGAGAGAAAAAGTGGTGGGAAACATGAATAAAAAAGGGAAAATTGCAAAACAAATGTCATGAGCCTGGGGGTCCTACTGGAATGCAACAGCTCCAGTTGTTTCTGTGTTACTGCACCGTGAACAAATGGTTTTGTGGAACAACACATCTGAGACTCTGGTATGGGAAATCTGAGGCTGAAGTGGTGAGGAAACTTGGTCTGACTGTGGGACTGGGGGCTGTGGGGACTCAAATGGAGACGCTGGAACCACTGCTGTAAAGGGGCTCCATTTCCAGCAGATAAAATCTCTTGCCTTGAGAGTTGTCCCAGAGACACACTGGATAATTTCTTTAACACTGCCATGGCCACACCAGGTCCTTGAATAGGTGATTTGGGTGGTTCCCTCTTGGTCCACTCCCCTCAGAGCTCAGCTCTTGTGCCCTCTGTCTGCTCAGGCCATCCTGCTCTGATCTTATCCTCTGACACCAAAATGTCCTCAGGGAAGAAGTTCTGGGGCTGTGCACATTCACCACAGCTGTCTTATTGACAGAGTTTGGCTTTGCAGGGCTGGTTTTCTCACTGATGCAGTTCTGCCAAGTGTGAGAGCAGAGGAGGCTCTCTTAGGGCAGGGACTGATAATCACAGCACCAAAAAATATCTCTGGTCAGAGCCCAGCCCTTAATTTCTCTGTTCCAGGGGAAAAGCGATTCTGTGTAAATTGGTAAAAAACAGTCCTCCCTCTCTGGACACAGCTGTCATGAGGAACATCACAGGAGAGGAAACAACCACCAGAACAAATTAAATCTGAGTAAAGTGTGTTTTAACTAGAAGTGCAGAAGTGAAGATGTGTTAAGCCTAAACCTGTTGTTCCCATTTGCAGTTGTCCTGAGCTCATGGTAAGGACAGCAGATGCTGGACTCAGCTGCTCACACAAAAACTTCTCCTGAGAGCATAGCTTCCCTGGGCTGTCCATTCAGAACCCCAGAACAGCAAAGCTCTGTGCCACAGGAGAGCTGCCTCATGTGTGGGTTTGTGCGCAGTGCAGTTTGAGGTGCTGATGTCGGGCTGACGAGCCACGACATTTCCACTTTCAGAGGCTTCATGGCCGTGTAGGAATTTTGGAGTAGAAGCCTGAGGCCAGATTAGTTACTCAGGACATATTTAGAGAATTGCACTGAAACCTTTGGAAACTTCACTTAGGAAAAGCATATTCCAATGCAACTCCATTTCTCCATTAAATATGTCCTGAGCCCTCTCAGACCATGCTCTAGAAAAATGTAAGGAAGATGAGAGATTCAGCAGCAAATTTAGGCACAGGATTTGTACCCTCACAGGAATTTCTTGCTGTGATGACTTTGCTGAATGTGTGAGCCAAAGCTGCTTAGGTGCAAACACAGCCACGTGCAGTTGGCTGCTCCCTCCCACCCTTCTTTCTGGGAGAACTGACCCAGCTGGAGGGATGAGGGGCATTTGCTGATTGCTTCAAGTACCTCTCACTGACAGATGCACCCCTAAAGCTTTTTGTTGGAGTAGGCAGCTACCTTGGATGTACCTGATCCTGGGCAACTGGGGGCAATCAGCCTGACTGGAGCAGTGAGGTTGGAGCAGAGGAATTCCAGAGGTACTTCCAAGCTGAGCCAGTGTGTGAAAGAGCCCCAGGACAGAATTGGGGAGAGGGGCTGTGCAGGAAGAGCCTCTTGCAAAGATTTCCTCTCTAATTTGCTGTGTTTGTGCAGGCTGTGAGTGTAGGGAGGAAAACCACACTCACAAGTGTGGCAGACTTACAAAGCCCAGCACTTAGCAAGCAGAGCTTCTGGCCAGGGAATGAGCTGCTTTGGCACTGGTTTTGCTATAAGCAAAACAGACCTCAGTCATTGAGCCCAGCTCGAAACTCCCTATGCAGAACCAAATTGCAAATGTCCGTGCTCTCAAAACTACAGTGTCAGCACAAAAAGATTTCCCTGATCTTCTCCTTCTAGTAGCATATTCTTCTCTGCAAGTGCTTGAAGGAGAAGCAAATGTAGGGCTGGACCTGGACAAATGGGTAAGGAAGTCAGATTCAGGATGGGTGAGCAAATAAATCTAAGGGAGTAGCGAAAAGCCTCTGTGTGTGTGGAGGATTGTGTGCTGAGGGGTGTGGGATATGTGTATGTGTGTGCACATGGGGGTGCAGGTGTGTATGCGGGCATTGTGTGCAGGGTGCACTGCTAATGGGAGCCACCCCCCCATCAAGAATACGTGGGAGAAAAAAAGTGATGAATGTGTCTTTACAAACAGACCATGTAAATCTGCTAGTAGACAAGGCTAGGAACTTATAATTAGTCAAGTAACAGAAGAAAACCTTACTTCTAGAAACTTACTAATCAACACAGATTGATTTGTTGCTCAGCAAAAGCTGTGTTAAATTTGTGAAACTAGAGCAAGAGAAGAGAGACTTAAGAGAATCAGGAAGAGTTCATTTTTTTTCTCTTTCATATAACAAAAGGATGGTGTGTATTAGAGTAGGGCATAGAGTAGGCAATTTGGGAAGTCAGTACCTTCTGATTATTTCAGCCAATGGGGAAAAGAAGAGAGTGATACAGTGGGGAATTTAAGGTGGCTATTTTCTATGGGAAACAAAACTCACAACCTAGTTTCCTGATGTCATTTTGGAGGAGGCGTTTGGCACTCCAATGGCAGCCAGGGTTCTAGGTGGTGGCAGCTTTGGTCTGGGAGAAGTCCTGTGCCATTTGGAATTTTAACAGGTTGTTGGGAGTTGGTGTACTCACCCTTCGAGATTCGTAATGTCAGTTTGGAAGATGCGTTTGGTGCTCCAATGGCAGCCAAAATTCTAAATGGAGCAGGATTTCTCCCAGACCAAAGCTACCACTAGTAAGAACCCTGAATGCCTTTGGAGTGCCAAACTCCTGCTTGAAACTGATAGGAAATTGGGGAGGTGAGTTTTTTTTCATGGGTAATAGGCCACCATTAGTGTGCAGGGCTCTGTGCTTGGGACTGGCTTCTGCCTGCTAAAATTCTGTGGAAAATGAGATTTGCAATTTGGAAGTTTCTTTTTAGAAGTTTAAAAAGAGAGAAAAAAAAATAATCGATCTGTGCTGGGATGCCCTTGACCTTTGGCCAAAAAGCACATTGGTGGAGTTGAAGAGTGTGATCTATATACTGTTACTTTGCTGAGATTCATACATATCCATGTGCTTCATACACTATTCAGACATTCTTAGGAGTTTTTGATGTTTCAGCAATTCCTCGGTTTGTTTTCTTTACAGTCTAACTTTTCTGCACAGCATCCTCTGAGATATATTTTATTTCTTCTTGTGTCTCCATCCTGATGTTTCACATCTTCCGATAAGGGATTAGCAAGTTCTTTTATGATTCTTCTACAGTGCTCTGCTTTGTCACTGTTTTCTTATCTCTTGAAGAGGTCATTCAGCATGTGGGAACCAACATAATTATTTCCTATCATTCTTTCAGTCACACAGAAGCATTCTAAACATTTTGTGGTTTTTTTAAGGCCTACAATACAATACATTCCTCACACCACTATTTCTATAAACTGTATAGTACATACTTAAACTAATAATTATGTTATACTAATGAACAGCCAAATAGAATTATACATTGTATTATATCCAAATATTTATGGTCAATATTAGCATGCATAGGCTAACACATAAATGAGAAAGCCAATATTACATTGAAATTTTTAACAACTCCAAACAGAGCAGGATTTCCCCCAGACCAAAGCCACCAGCACCTAAAACCCTGAGTATCTATGGAGTGTCAAATGCCTCCTCCAAACTGATATCAGGAAAATGGGGAAGTAAGTTTTGTTTCATAGGGGAAAGGGTCACCGTTCATGTCCAGGAGAATGTTAGTGAGACAGTTAGAGAGAAATTAAGTTCTAAATAGAAAAGTAAAGTGAGGAATAAACTGAAAAGTAAAGTGAGAAGCAAAGCAAGAAATACAGTGAAAAAAAATTACTCAACCACACCAAAGAAAAAAAAGAGCCAAAGGTGTGGGGGGGGGGGGGGGCAGGGAGGGGGGGATGGGGTATCTTTATTAGTCCTGATTCAACTTTATTGAATGAATTTTATTTACATTTCAGCAAAACACATGGAAACAATATATGCAAATGCAAGTACAAACACAATCCACATGCACACTGGTAAAAGCCCAATTTACACACAAAGCAATACACGGAAATGCAGCAGCAAATGCAAATACAGAACAATGTACAGAGCAAATACATATTAATACAATATAACAATTTTTCTATTTTTATTGTAGATCATCACATTCCAATCCCCTGGCATGGTCAGGCACACCTTCCTGGCATATCCACAAAATACACTCCATGCCAGACTGGTGGAATGGGCAAGGTTTTTTCCCTAAGCCCAGTCAGCAGCATTTTTGGGATTTCTAGGGGAAGAAGCCCATAAGCTGCATTTTTGGAGCTGGGAGGGTCCATGCTTGGACATGTTTCCAGCACTGCTGTATGCTTTTTTTCAGTCTTGGCCAAAACTGGGCATTACATTTCTTCCCATGGTGAGGTGGCTTCCCCTTGATTGCTGAGATTACATACTAGGTGTCTAAGGGTTGTTGTCTTTTTGTCCTGAATGGAAGAGTGAGAGAACACAGATGCTCCCATCTGTCACAAACAATCAAAATATAAACAAGTTCTCATGAAACTCAGTTCTCCAAAACTTGAATAGGGCTAAAAATATGGGAATGCCCTTGGCAGAAAAGCCCCTGTAAGGTAAAGCAGGCTTAAAATGCCTGTAAGCAGAAAGTCCAGGAGAAATGGCTGCTGGCTCCTGGCTTGCCAGGCAGTTTTCATGCCTCTGGGGTGAGCCACTGGAAAGGAAAAATGTGGAGAGAGTGGCAAGTGAGAAGACAGTTACTGACATGTGTCCTCCTGGTGGGTCTGTACTGCTGGAAGTACAAAGGAGGTCAGTCTTGGGCTACCTGTTTGTTCATCTGCGGGGCTTGGAAGAGACGCTGGACAGGGAATTCCAGGGATGTTGCCCTTATTGGAGTGAGAAGCAGTGGAATCTGTTTGCTGTCTGAATTCCATCCCCTTCACCTTAGTCCCCTGGGGCTCCCACCTCACCTTTGCTTTTCCCGGAGTCTCTAATTTAAATTAAAATTTAAATGCCATTTTGAATGCAGCATTTTATCGCCGGGCAGCTGCAGTATGGATCACCAAGTGGCAGCAGCAATTTCAGTCCCAGCCTACATCTCAGTCTGTGTTACATTGAGACAGAAAACACTCTGAATAGTCAGAGCTATTTCTACTTCCTTCATAGTTTCTTCCATTGCCAAGCCCTTTATTGTTTAATTTATATATACAAGTTGTATTTGCATTTTTATACCCTATATATCTATGTTTTGAATTTCTTATTCTCCAAGATGCTGTATATAATAGAGTAGATACAGAGTTGTATTTTGACAAAAAATATTATTTATATATATGTAAAAAGATAAGAAATCCAGGTTTTTTGCACAAACATACCCCCGAACTTCGAAGCATTCTTGGGCTGCAACCTCCCTTTTTTGGGAGGACTCCAAATAACCCCTCTTTTAACCTACTCACCTTCTCCTCCACTGCATCTTCACTCTCCCAGTGATATTGGGCTGCCCCAAATTACACCATTTCTGCATCACCTCCTACCCAGGGCTCCTCCACAGGCCCTTCCCCAGTGGAAAGGCAGGGAAAAGGCAGCCAGTAAGGGTTTATTCTGTTAGCAAGTTCCTTCAGCAAGTCTGTTGGCACTTGGGAGCCCCTGACTTGGGACACCTTGGCCGTGCCCCCAGGTCACCTGACATTGTTTCCAAAGCAGTGCTTGGCAGACTGGTCAGCTGGTCAGCTCCTAGAGAAATGGGCTGCTGGACAGAGGTAGAGTCCACCAAAATTGAGCAGCAAGGTCCACAATGAGAGAAGAGGAAGAGGGAGGGTTTTTTATTATTTTCTTGACAACAAGTGGTTTCCCTTGGGCAAGGGAAGGTTTCCTTTCCCAGGGAAGATGATTTGGCTGTGAGATGTCTGCATTTCCCACACCTGGAAGGAGCTGGATCATCCCCAACTTACCCATGACATGGGAGGGAATCCTGGGAGCAAGGCCAGGTGGGCACTGCCCCTCACACCTGGAGTGAGGCCACACTAGGGAGTCACAACAATCTCAAAGGGCTTGGAACAGACTCAGGATTGAGCTAGGGATGCCAAGGTGAGAGCATCCTGCTTCATACCCAAGGAGAAATCACCTCTCCACTCCTTATTTTCAGGTATTTTTCCAATAGCTGTAATCCAAGGAGCTGACAGCATGGGGAAGGGAGCAGGAGACAACAGCGATGCTCAACAGGATCTCACATTTATTATTGAGAAGTGATTAACGGTGAAAAGAAAGGCAACGCCCATTCCTCATTGGCTTAACAAGAAATTGAAACATGTCACTACACATTTTACAGTATTTCTTCCTTGGTTTGTTTTGGGCTTTTTATTGTCCAAAATTCATTTTCCTGTAAATGATATAAGTTTTTATCACTGTTCTCAGCATTCAAAAAATCAAATTCATTCAGACCTAATCTTTAAATTGATATAATGCACAAGAACAGAACATTTCTTAGGACTCCTGGTACTTGACTTGTGAGTAACAAAGGGTCAGAGAAAAAAGAACCACCTTTAAGACATAACCTTACAGACAATTTTCTGTTCAATTCTTCTTAGACCAAACCCCCAACTTTCTCATTAGAATTCCTTCTCCTTCAGCCCAGGGAAAGAAAAAAAAATTGTTACTCCAATTTGCATGGTGGATGTTACAATTCAGTGTTCCAAGTGCAAATGTCAAAATCAGGGAAGGGGGCGCAACAGGGTGGCAGGAGGAACAGTGGGATTTAAAAATTAAGAGAAAAAAAGGCATATGCCACTTATGGACTTGAAAATCCAAAAACCATAGTAAAAAGACAAAAAACAAAGCGTACACTTACAACCAAAGCTGAAAGAAAGGGGACAGGTTTTACCTCTACTCTATCTAGAAGGGATATTTTTTTTGTTGTTGTTTGTTGTTTTTGGTTTTTTAGTCCTATGTCTTGTGATATTCCAATACTTTGTTGTTTTTTTTTTAACTGGAAGTTTGTATAAGTCTTTTTGAAGTGGAAGGAATTAAGGAAAAAAAGTCCTAATTCTCTCTGGGATACTCTTGCTGATTTCTCTCTGAAAGACAGCTGGGATGAAATTTCTGCTGCAATCCATAGTAGAGGAATGGCCTTTTATTTGACACGGCCTTGGCGTTCCTGCAAAAGAAATAACAGATCATATTAGCTGAGAGCAGTTTCATTCACCACTATTACACATCAGCATTCCAAGTCATTGGTCTCCCACAGAGCCTGTCCCATAGCCAGCAAAGCCAGGAAAAGAGCATTGTTCTTGTCAAAAGAAGTGCTGCTGCTGCACCCAGTCATTGCAGAGATGTGACATTGCTGAGGTCAAACAGCTCCTCATTTTCTTCTCATCTCAGGTTATTCACCACATGCAGTGCTGCATCCAGCTCTGGGGATTCCAGGATCAGAAAGATATGGAGCTGCTGGATCAAGTCCAGAGGAAGCCACAGAAACACTCTGAGAGCTGGAGCCCCTCTGCTCTGGAGATAGACTGGGAGAGCTCTGAGGCTCCTTGCTTGGAGCCTAATGGGGCTCCAAGAGAGCTGAAGAGGGACTTTGGACCAGGGAGGGAGGGAGGGACAGGACAAGGAAGAATGGCTTCCCACTGCCAGAGAGCAGGGTTAGGTGGGATCTTGGGAAGAAATTCTTCCCTGTGAGGGTGAGGAGGCCCTGGAACAGATTGCCCAGAGAAGCTGTGGCTGCCTCATTCTTCTAAGTGTCCAAGGCAAGGTTGGGCAGGGCTTGGAGCAGCCTGGTCTAGTGGAAGGTGTGCCTGGCATTAGAATGAGATGGTTTTTAAGGTCCCTTCCAACCCAAACCATTCTACAATTCTATGAAAAAACTCCTCCTGAACTCCCATGTAGGTATCGAAGCAGGCTGGAGCTCAAACCCAGGGAGCACTGACATCAGCCTTGGTCTGCAAGAATTGAAACAGTCCCAGCTCCCAGCAGAAAACCTCCTTGATACCTCTGACACTACTTGATGGTATCTCACTCAAAAAACAAGAACTCCACAGGAATTTCCCACTGACTGCTGCTATCACCCCTGGGTATTCCTCCAGCACTGTGGACACACCCTGTCCAAACATTTGCACCAGAACAAAGAGGCAGTGCAGCACCAAATTCTCCCAGACACCAAAGGCTGTCACCCTCTTGCTGTTTTCAGCACCCTGTGCCCATCTCTTCTAGGTTCTGCATGGGCTAGATGGAGAAGCTCTCACTGAAACTTCCCCAGAGGGTTACAAGGTGTTTGAAGGGTCATTCCCAGATTGAAATACACCATCTCAGTAACAAAACCTGTCAGCAGCCAGACAGCCCTGAGCTGATGCTTCTCTCTGGCTCTGCCTCTTCCTTGAGCATACACAGGTCTCTCTAGTCTGGGCTCGATGTGCACTGCGGGGCTCCAGATCCTGTGGAATGAGTCCATCACCACCTAGACAGTCCAAGAGGTGCCAAGTCCATCCCACTTTCACAGCAAAGCCATACCTGAACCACATACCCACAGGTAGCAGGTCTTCACTCAGAGAGAAGATGCTCTCTGGGCTCTGAACCTGGTGCTTTGGTTCAGCTCAGGATGTTTCCCTGCATGCCAGTTGCTCTGCCTGGAGTTGTATCCCCTGAAATAAGGACAGCAATAGAGGCCCATCTGCTTCCCAAGGTCCCATGCTAACTTGGCCATGGGAGGCATCATCTCATCTTGGCACAATCTCTGCCACAAGCACACAGGCTTCTATAGGAAACACCATCCTTTGCCACCACTAAATCCAGGGACAGCCCATCCCTAAACAGCTTCCATCCTGGGACAACAGCATGAACAGCCATCTATACTTAGAAACCTTCCCAAAAAGGGAGGCTGGGCCTCCAGCTCAGAACACCACCACTGGTTTTGGCCTCTCAGCCACACACCCAAGGAAGCTTCACCTCCAATTCCTCTGTAGGATGCAAAGCAAGGCCAGCATGAGCCTCTGCTGTCTTCTGGGGACAGGGATCAGACCAAGGCACAGATTCTCATCAAGAACAGTTACCCAACAGAAGTCAATTTAATTCCCCTCTTTTCCTGTAAATCTGCCCAAGTCTATTGCAGATGCTTTCATTGCCAAATAAACCCCTGCACCACAGTCCAACTGCCAGGGTGGGAAGCAGAGCCAGGCCTGAACATGGAGCACAACAAGCACTGCAGGGGGAGCCACAAATCCAAAGGAAGGTGCCAAGCCCTGTTCCTGGCTCAGCAGCCAGCATGTTACATTACACAGGGACAGATGGCAATGTCACGCATCCTTCTGGGAAGCGACTGCAACTGCCTAAGCTAATGCCACCACTCCCCAAATGCAGTCATGGGATAAGCTGGCTGCCATGTTCAATCACCCCCTATGCATCTCCAGAGCCAGTGCCCTGGGCTGGGACAGTGGCAAGGGTCCTGCTGCACACATCATCCTGTTAGCTGAATAGCTGGACCCCAATCAATCACCTCTTCCCGCTGAGGTGATGCTGCTCCCAAGGCCTGCATGCAGCTAGTAAGGAGCCAACTCCAGGGAAAATCCCCCTTAAATACCAATGTGTCAGAAGCAAGCTAGAGCAAGGAGCAAGCTAGAAGAAAATGGAGGAAAGATTGCTGAATATGGAAGGAGGTGGATCCCTGATCCAAAACTCACAAAATCCAACTGGTTTGGAATGGAAGAGATTTAAGATCTTGTCTTGCCATGGACACAACTTTCCACTAGATCAGGTTCTTCCAAGCCCTGTCCAAGCCAGCCTTGAACAATTCCAGAGGTGGGGCAGCCACAATTTCTCTGGGCAACCTGTGTCAGAGCTTCACCACCCTTCCAGGGAACAATCCCTTCCCAATATCCCATCTAACCCCACGCTTTAGCAGTGGGAAGTAATTCCCTGTGTCCTGTCCCTTCATCCCTTGTCCAAAGTCCCTCTTCAGCTCACTTGGAGCCGCTTCAGGCATTAGAGGGGCATCTGAGGTCCCCCTGGAGCCTTCTCCAGGTGAAAACCCCTAGCTCTCCCAGCCAGCTCCAGCCCTTGGAGCATCTCTGTGACCTCCTCTGGACTTGCTCCAGCAGCTCTATGTACTTCTGATGCTGGAATCCCCAGAGCTGGATACAGTACAGCTTGTAAAGTCTCATCTGAGTGGAATGGAGGGATCCGAGACATCTTGGTCCTTGGGGTATTACACTGAGCATTCAACCACCAGCCAGATCTACCATAATGCACAAAAAGGCTCAACCACATTGCAAACATTTGTCCTTCTGTGCTCATCCTCATCTGAATCCACAGACTGTGGAACAGTAAGTCCCAGCCCACTCAGTTATGTGACAGCCCCAGAAGGCAGAGCACATCTGCACACACACACTGGGCTTTGCTCTGGGATAAAATCCCTGGAGAGAAACAGGGGAAGCATTTTATGCCCTTTGACTGCACTCCCATTAAACTTGGGCTGCATTTTATTGATCCATATGGGAGGAGTAAAAAATACCCCTGGCTCAGACAATCCACCAAACCCCTCAGGAACAGGAAGGGCAAGAGCACTATGGCGTGGGGATGGCTGATATGCACCATGGCCAGGAGCCTGTGCTGACACCAACTCACCCTGGGCAAGTATGGAAACAGGAGCCCTTTCTGATCATACCACTCAAAGCAATTTCAGCCCAGGGACTGCAGCCATGTCACAAGCCAGGTCTTGATAACAGCAACTGAGCTATGAGAGATCACCTTATATATTCACACCGGAGGGGAACCAACAACAAAAAGTTCAAGTGTTTGTACCTGACAAGATGACAGTGAGAGAAAATCCTGCCCATTTGTTCAGAGGCTCTTACCTCAACTGACAACCAAGGTTCAGCATCAACACTCCCGGCAAAGGAAGGATTTTATTGCCACACCACAGATACGGAAACAGCAGACTACGCCAAAGGAGCACCGGGAGAAGAAGCCAGGGCACAGTTCCCAGCTGTGCAGCACACAAACCCTAGTTTGTTGGGACCTGTTTGAGCTGCACCACAGCCCAAAGCCCTTGGGCAGACCAGGCCAGGCCCAGTCTCAGTTCAGCCTGAGAAGGTCCTCCAAGCAAAAGGCATCACTCATCCAGTGTCTGCCCACAGAGGAAACAGCAGGAGATTCCTTCACTGGGGCACTGGAACTCCCAGTATCATTCCCCAAATGGCTGAGACATTCAGTCAGAAAATCTTGAGTTGGATCCACAAGGATCATCAAGTCCAGCTCCTGGCCCTGCACAGGACACTCCAACAATCCCATCCTATGTCAGATAGCATTATCTAAATGCTTCTGGAGCTCTGGGAGCCTTGGGGCCCAAGACCATTCCCTGGAGAGCCTGCAATCAAACCCTGGCCTTAGTACACACAGATACACACACTCACTGATGAAGCACCTCAATAGCCCCCATTCAGCCTGTGGTGTTGCACTTTGCTGTTTGATGCAACCCCAACCAAGCAACTCAGTAGGATTTCCATGTGCCTGTCTCCAAGGCAGAAATCTTAGATCATTGCCTTAGAAATCAGGAGTTACTGCAGCCCATGGCCCTGCTCAAGGAACACACACAGCACAAATTATGGATGATGCATCACTTGTATATTATGCTCCACAAGCAGTCTCAAGGCCCTGTATTTACAAACCAAACATGATGACTTTTCCTGTTGTCAGCATTAGAAAGCCATCAGGGTTACAAAAAAAAAATAAAAATAAAAAAGGAACATCCTAATCTAGAAAAGGGGATAAAAATCAAGTAGTGATCTGGTTAAAGACTGACACCTTCATCCTACCCTCCAATTCACTGAATGGAGCTCAGCAGGGGATAATTCAAATAAAAGTCATGCTTCATCATAGCAGGACGGGCCTTTTGTACTACAGATCAAAATCTAACAGAACAAACCCAAATACCCACAGAACCCTAAACAAGGTAAACTCACACCACTGAACAAGCAAGAGCCAAGAAGAGACACATGGCCTTGGACACCATGTCAGAGCAACAAGCCTGGGACAAGCAGGGCATGGAAGATAGCAAAGGCTTTTCCTCTACAGGAGGGTTTACAAAAGATGGCCTGAGCTATCAGATATTCACAGGCACGCTGCTGTTCATCAGAATCTTTCCAGGCAACTTTAAAAACAATGCAATCAATTGCTAAGAACAAACCTCTTCTTGCTTAAGCATCACATTCAATTGCCTGAATAAAGCAGCCCTATTCCTATAAATGTTTATAATTACTCTCACATAGGGACTCTTGCCCCACAGGGCAGGAAACAGAATGGTGAAAAGCTGAGAACATGCACGAATATTTAGAGCAAAGGAGAGAGAACAAGCTGAGAGGATTCCCAGTAGTATTCCATGGGAGAACAACTGAGCTCACAAGACAGCCTGGAACTGGACTGGCTGACTTTGGAGCTCACACAAAATAACCTAAGTCTTTTCCAGTCATTAGGAATACAAAAAATTCTCCTAGTCTTCAACAACCAGGGAGGTTCTTATTATTCACCATCAGTACAATGGAAACGCATTTCATTACTTTAGTTACCTTAAGCCACTGTTCAGGCAAGAAGTCTTACCATGAGTACCACAAAACTCTTTAGAGAAGAGGGAACTCCACCTCAATGTTTGAAAAATCTTCACTGCTGTAGAGTTAAAGCCTTGGCTGCGCCCTCTGTCACACCATGCAGGTGTCATTCCAGTGACTGAAAACCCACAGAACTTCAGTGGAATTTGTGGCTCCATATATTCATACAACATCTAGACAGAGTGAATAACAGTGACCAAATTTACTGGTGACATTAAGCTATTCAGGTTAATAAAAACAGCAGTTGACTAAGTGGATGACTTTGTGAGAAAGTTGCTGAACTTCACAGGACACTTGGTGTACCCGGTTGAGAATAATTAAATAACGCGTGTGCAGAAAATCCCTACCCTAATTCCAAAATTATGGATTCCAAATTGACCATTAACCATCAGAAAAAACTATCTGGAACTCCAGGAAATTGCTACCCTGAAGAAAAGCAAATATCACCCAGAATAAAACATACCACTGTGCTGCTATACAAGCCCAGACAGGAACTATCCTGAGCAGAGTGTAGCTCTGCTCCTCTCCACCTCCACAGGCATGGAGCAGAACTGGAAAACCGCCAAAGAAAAACAGGGATGAGCAAGGGGGAGAAACATTTTCACCTGCAGAGCCACTGTGCTCTAACTCTCTGGCCAGACAGATGACTGGAAAGGCAGAGTAGGCATAGAGGAGACACTGAAATAACTGCACACCACCTTTTCTCACACGAGAACAAGTAGGAATCATCAGGCAGACTCAAAGTAAACCAAAAGGACACATTTCCCCACACTACACACAAATTATCTGAAAAACTGGAGATCTTGTGGATGCTCAAGGAGTGCATAGAAATCTTGGACAGAAAAATCATGAACTGGTAATGACAAAGATACATCACCAGGATTATGTAAATTCCAAGGACACATATTGTTCAAGAGAAGGAAAACCTTCAGAGATGGAGATATGCCTGTACTGTCCTCACAGGTGTTTGCTCTCAACCATGTTATTGCCAGCTGCACACAGGACTTTCTAATTGGAAGCCCAAGGAATGTTTCTCTGTGCCCAACAGACATGCAGCTCCAGCACCCACACGAGACACACAGACTGATCTGACCCACTGCAGCTGTTCTGGTATTTGAGACTTAAACACCACCTCCATCCTAAACAAGACAAAAGAGAGACATTTCATGCTACAAGAAAAACACACCACAATATTCTGCATTATAAGAGGACAAGAGGAGGTCTATTTGCCTGCTTCTGTCAGCCATGAAGAGTTGAATTAATAAGGTCAAGTAAAAGAGCCAATGCTCCCAATAGCATGTCCTGTCATTTTACAGCCACTTGAAAGGGAACACAAAGCCACATTCACTGGAACAAAGTTTTGAATTTCTTTTTTTTTTTTCCTCTTTTTCCCTAAGTGTATCAAGAACATGCCTCTGGAATCAGCTGAACTCCAAATCAGGCTGCAGCTGATGATGAGGGCTTCTCAATTCCCTTAATTTTGATACAATGATGGGAAATTCTCTGAAGGTCTTTTACAGATGGTACCACAAATAACAGAGCTGAGATGGAGAGAGCAGAGCTCCCCCCACTGTGCACAGATACAAAGAAGGAAACTACAGAGTGAAGTTTCCTTTTCTCCCAAGATTAGAAACAAAAGACAAGACTTTCAGTAGATTTTATCTAAATTTTCCAAACTGAGATTATACTACAATAGCTCTGCAGTTAACCACAAAAAAAAAAAAAAAAAAAAAAAAAAAAAAGGAGCTCAGCATTGCACTTTTAAGGAAAAAAAAAATTCTAATTATAAAGAACCAGAAATTTCCAAACACTCAAAACTCCAAACTGCTCAAACACACTGTTACATGACTTATATGTCAAATAAAAAGGCTCATACTGGGCACTGGTCACTAGAAGGAGCTATGAACAATTCTCCAGCCATCAGTTTGGATAATGATCATTCTTGTTTAACAGGGACTTCCATAGCAACTGCTGTGCTAGAGCAGGGTGCTGGCACTGTTCTGGCTGCCAAGCCTCCAGTGATTTGCACCACTAAGATATTAGTTATTAACTCACAAAGCCATTAGACAGCATTACTACCAGGTTCAAACCAGAACATGCAGGAAAATGAGAGGACTAATTGCAGTGAGAATGCCTACAGAGCAGAAAAAAAGGAGCTTCATAAATCTGAGACAGAAAAGAAAGCAGCTTCTTTCAGGCAAAAAACTGGTGCAGAATTACAGTTTCAGTAAGAACAATGAAGGAACACTGTGCTCTTGATGGACTTGCCCATAGATCGATGCACTTCAACTGTTTTCTTGGGATCCTAATCAGCTTTCAGCAATGTCTCGTGACCCACTGTACTTCTGCACTAGGGAAAAATCCAGGAACTGAACCAGATTGTGCCCTGGAGGTTTCACGGAATGAAACAGCCAGCAATGACTTTTGCTTGGAAGATAAGTACATTTTCTGGGGAAGCAGCTGTTAATGAAATAACCTGAAACACATACGCGTATCAGTAGCTCTTAACCTCAGTGCAAGCAAGTTATCCAGAACTTTTGGAAGAAAAAAATAAGAGAAAAAAAACTAAAGCAACCCCCACTGCTGACACCTGACACACTCCCTTCTGCATTCCAAGCCCTTCACAGTGTTTCTAGTGAATTGATCAACCGTATACATGAAATTTATCACAGAATCACAGAGTGATTTGTGTTGGAATGGACTTGAAAGCCCACCCCATTCCACTCCCTGCCATGGACAGGGACACCTTCTGCTAGACCAGGCAGCTCCAAGCTCCATCCAGTCTGGCCTTGGACATTTCCAGGGATCCAGGGGCAGCCACAGATTCTCTGGGCAACCCCTGCCAGGACCTCAACACCTTTACAAAAATTAATTTCTCCCTAATATCTAACCTAAATCTACCATACTTCAGTTTAAGGTCATTTCCCCATTTAAATTAATCTGCCAAAGGGAAAAAAAATCTGTGCTTTTTAAGACATTCATTTGAAGTCATTAATATGTTCATAATTAACTCAATTAACATATATATAACAACAATTAGTTCAGGGTATTCTGCAGCTCAAAGCTGAAATCATCCAGCCAAGATAACCTGGAGCGGGAGGACATGAAGCCTTGCCCACACTGAGAGGGCAAGGAGTAGGCTGGGAACAAATTCACAAGAAGAGGGTGTGGAATAAACTGCCCCTGCTCAAGGGCATACCTCTAAGAGGTGTGAAACCCCACTGCAGATGGCCTGCACTCTCTGTCTAGCCCAACACCAATCCCAGTCCTCGAATGCTAGAATGGCCAGGATTAGAAAGGACATTATAAATCTTCTAGTTCCAACTCTCTGCCACAGAGAGAGAAACAGTGCATCTCAACAGGCTCTTAAATCAACAAGTCAAATTTAAACATTATTTTATAATATTAGCAATCAATGTATTAAAATATTATTTTAAAGACTTCTAACACAATACTAATAGTGAGAGACAGGACTACAAGGTAAGTGCAAGTGGTTTGCTCTTCCACTGCTCTGATTCCACTTCAGCTGGAGCCAGAAAAGGCTCCCAGCTGCTTCTGTTTTAGGGATGAGGAAACACAGCTCCCTGTCTCACAGCAGAAAACACAGCATCAGACAGATCTACGTCTTCCCTCCAGTTTTCTCCTGTCTTTAGACACAGCTAGAACACAAGCAAAAGTCTGAGTGTTCTTAAAGGCTGGCCTAAAAATATCATAAAAATGAAGCTTTCCTTACAAACAGCTAGTGCCAAGCCACTGGAATAAGCAGGATGGTTTGTTTCCTCCATTCCTGGACAAATATACAAACATAGACACAGACTTAGAGGATTTAAACAGCCTGGAAATAAACTGAAACCACATGTATTGCTGAACACCACAGCAGAAATTCTATCTCGGTGCATCAATAAAGTAATTTCACTATGGCCAGGATCTGGAGCAGAAAACAGAAAACAACCCTGGGATCACTGAATGAAAGGAACTGAGTGGAAGGAGTGTTCCCTTATTGCCATGGAGAACAGTTGGTTTTGCCTGGATATAGAATATCCAGTAATTGAATCTTCTACTCAGAAATACTGTCCTGTGGAATACAGTCAAGCCAAAGCAAATGCAGCATTCTCCAGGACAACTCCAACAGCAGGAGGAAAGACTGCTGGTACACCCTCTCAAGAATATTCTCTCTCCTCCCCTCTGAGATTACAAAAACTGGGGAGAAAAAAACAGCTTTGTAAAATCCATCAGAAAGCATTCATGTATTCCAGTGACTGTGAAAGAGCCTGCCCATTTCAGACTCATACAACACCCCTCAGTTTTCCCTTAAATCAGGTGTTCCAGGGAGGCAATGACACTTGCCACTATTAATACTCATTTAACCTCAGCATCAGCTGAGCACAAAGTAGCACAATTGCAGAAATAACAGATCCAATCTGGCCAATCCTGCCTTTGTGCTTTGAGGCTGACCCTCTGCATGACAAAGCCCACCAAAGACTTCCTCATCCTGCACAGCTCAGCCTGACTCAACACTCAAAATCCCAGTGCAGTGTCTCTTCTCAGCTGCCAGCCTGACTGCGAAGCACACTACACAGGACTGGTTTCCACGAGACAGCCTTCCTAAAATCTCGTGAGTAGCCAAATATCTCAAGACTGGGCAGGCAAAAAGAATCAAAATAAACTTCCCGTAAGAGTTTTCCACTGATTGCATTTCCACAAAACACAAGCCATCAACCTTTCACACTAAGCAGATCATTATGGGAGATCTTTTCACCAAGGTCACTGCAGCATTTCTAGAAATCTAAGTGCATGACCATGAGCAGGGATTTGTGTTATTGTTTCAGTCGTTTAAAGCAAAGATAAAATAATTCTTACATGGAAGAAGTCAGTGTCAAGCTCTACCATAAAAGCAGCTGATCTGGGTTTCAAGACTGCTTCAGGAAGGATTGCACTGCGAGTCACTCCACCATTTTGTGACAGGAAAATATTCAAATCTTTTAAAAAAAACAGATTAGTAGAGCCAAGCAACACACACAAAAGGAATGGGGATTAGATTTAGAGGAACAGGATGGGCAGAGGCAACAGGAAAGGAATAGAAAGAGGATTATTTCACTGTTTTCAACACTGAACTAACTACCCTTCCCTCTCCCTTCACTGGACAATGTATACAGCATCAACACTATACATTTTTCATATAATTTCTCAGACCTGCTTTAGGGGATTCTGAAGATAAGACTAACAGTGAGAAGTATGAAAGAATATTCAAGAGTTCCCAGACTTTCACAAGAGATCATCCATCTACTCAGGCAGCAAGCACAAAATCAAACTGCAAATAATTTGGGCAAGCTGAAACCAAGTGAAACAATTTCAGCTTGGGAGAAGTTCGAAACAAGACAAAACTTGAAATATTTAAGCTTCAAGAAGGTCAACTGCAGAGCATCAACATCTCACACTCTGAGAGAGAGAAAAGAGCTGGGAGCAATGGGATTTCCCCAGCACAAAAAGCAGGCAGGGAGCTGCTGCTAGAACAGCATTTTAACTTTCCAGGGCTTCAACTCTGGTTCCTCATTTATTTTTTTTCATTCAGGTGACTACTTAAGATGCTTCAAGCAGACAGAGCATGGCTTCTTGGAACCTCTAGTCCCATGGAAGGAATCACTCCAAGAAAAAAGAAAACTCTCCTTCAGCAAAAATAACTGGAAAAGTAAATGAAACCATAAAAGAGAAGATACAGAAACCTTAAACCACATTCCAGGCTATGTCAGTGAGTGACCAAGGAGGTCAAACTGCTGCTGTAAGAATGACCGAGGCCCAGAGAGTCACCTCTGCAGTACTGGATGTAACAGAGGCATGAGACACAGGGTGAGTAAATAGCAAATACCAACTATGTTTACACAACTCCCTTCTTTTCTGCAATTTCCAAAGACCTGCAACTAAGTTCCTCTGCAGAGAAAGAGTGCTTTCCTAATCAGCTGCTGCTGCACCCACTATAAGACAGTTCAGAAAGGCAGCGCTGGCACTCAGAACATCGCTGCCGCTTTCAACTCTCCACACCAGCACATCTCAAGAAGCAAGGGGAGGAGACTTCAAAATACAAGTGGGAAGACAAATAAAAGCATTTACAGCTTTAAGAAAACTGCTAACCCTCATTTCTAGTATATTCCTGATTTTCAGACTTTACAGAGCAAACACAGCAGCTTTCCAGAAGAGCCCATCATTGTGTCTGCTTTTCCCAAAGCTGCCTTCTGTCTTTTTCTCCTCCTTCTGCTTACCTGTACTAGTATTAACTCTTTTCATCCATCCATGCCTAACCTGTCCTTAAAGAGCATTTTCCCACTTTCCCTGCGTTCTCCCACTGTGCCAAGGTCTGACTCTCTGACAGTGTTGCTTCCTGAAGTCAGGTCTGGAGGATACCACAGAATCCACAATGATTTAGTTTGGAAAGAACCTTACAGACAATCCTCCTCCAATCCCCTGCCGTGAGCAGGGACACCTTCCACTAGACAAGGCTGCTGCAAGTCCCATCCAATCTGGCCTTGAACACTCCCACCGATGGGGCAGCCACAGCTCCTCCAGGCCAACCTGTGCCAGAGCCTCACCACCCTCACAGAAGATGAGGGCTAGATAATTAGTGAAACAACACAAAACAATCAGGTCCTCACAAAATACCAGTTTACACCTTCACACCCTGCCATTTATTATTCCTCCCTTACAGACTTTCTCCAAGCACTGCAAATGACCACGTCTGAGGTTAAGTGTTATTATTTATATGATGGTCCATGTAAAATAGATATAAAAAGTTTAAAACTGCATTCACTGTCACAGAGAGCAGCTGCAGCTCCTCATTCTGTTCTTCAAGTATTGGGTGAAAAATTCCCCATTGCTCAAATGAAAGAGACCATCAGGAAACTTGGCAAACTCCCAGCCAGCTGTGCTAATGCTAATTTTTATAATTATCATTTTGATCAAGCATAAGCCAGACCCACATTGAGGGGAAGGGCAGTCCCAGATGACTTTACTACAGCTGAACCCAAGTAAGATTCAAAGTCTGAATTTGGGGCAGGATTTTCAATTAATGCATCATTAAAGAATAGATGATGACAAGAGGATTTGAGAGCAGCTGCAAGGCAAGTTGTGAGCTCAGCTCATGTGCCACAGTGCTGGCAGTGCCATGCAGGTGACAGCCCACCATGGACCCAAACAGAGCAATGAGGAACACAAGGACTGTATCCATAGGACAAACAGTCACAGACTTCAATCAATCACAGTGAGGAAGATTTAGGTTGGGCATTAGACAAAGCCTCCTTACAGGAAAGATAATTAAGGAGAGGGAGAGATTGCCTGGGGAGGGACAGGAACCGTGTTCCTGGAGGTTTTACAAGTGGAGGGAGACATCTGTCATGCTGACCCCACTGTGGCCAGGGCGGGGCTTAGCAGCCATTCTAAGACCCGGCTCTGATATCTAACAACTTCCCAAATGCCGTGCTGGTCTCCAAACTGTTCTGATCTAGGAGCTGATAATGGCACAGCACTCGGCAAAGGCTGAGATTCAGTGTAACCAATAGGCAGTCAACTGCAGGCAGGGCCTGGGCAAGGCTCCTCATCCTGCTCTGCCAAGTGCTGGCATTTCATAGAATCATGGAATAGTTTGGATTGGAAGGGATGTTAAAGACCATCTAATTCTAACTCCCTGCCATGGGCAGGCACACCTTCTGCTAGCCCAGGCAGCTCCAAGCCCCATCCAACCTGGCCTTGGACACTTCCAGGGATGGGAGAGCCACAGCTTCCCTGGGCACCCTAGGACAGGGCATTCCCACTCTCACAGGGAACAATTTTCTCCTAACACCAACTGAAACCTACTTTCTCAATTTAAAGCCATTCTCTCTTGTCCTGTCTTTCCACGTCCTTGCAAACAGTCTCTCCCTATCTTTCCTGTGGATTCTCATCAGGCACTAGAAGGCCACAACTAGGTCACCTCAAAGCCTTCTCTTCTCCTGGCTGAACAACCCCAATTGTCTCAACCTTTCCTCACAGGAGAGGTGCTCTATCCTACTAATCACCTTGGTGGATTCTCTGGACATACTCACTGAAAGAGGGGCTACTATTTGGGTGTAGGTTCCAGATATGAGGAGGCAGATACCCAAAAGGCAGGCTAATGCCCACAAGTCCATCCCTTCACACTTCAGAGCTTGTCCAGTGCAAGGCAAGAGCCCACCACCTCTTGTTCTGCAGGACTCAGACAAGACACACAGACATGTTACCTTTTTAACATTTTCCTCCTCTTCTTGGCGTTTCTCATAGTGTGAGAAGTCATCAAAGATGGAGGTGGTATGCTTGTAGGTGGCAATGATTTTCAACACCTGCTTAGCCTTTTCCAGAGGCACCTCCTGAGTGTCTCTGGAGTTGGTCACTGGTTTATTCTCGTTGTTCTCTAGGCGGATGTGTCGCAGCTGGCTGTTGGGAACGTCCTTCACAAAAATCCACCTGACATCAAAACGTCCCTTCCACTTGTCCTGGGACCACACACCTGCACAAGTGTTATAGTCCACAGCAGATTTCATTTCTGCTACACCGCAGAAGTGACCACTGCCATTGACACTGAACAGTAAATATACGGGGCCCTTCCCATTCATGGAGCGATAGGCTGCATCCAGTCTCTTGTTGCCATGCTCTGTACTGCACCAGATGTTATATTTAATGGAACGGTGGATATCGTCCTCAGAGTAACTCTTAATAATGAAAACCCGCCCATGCTTTGGGTTCCAGTCAAAATCCTTGGGGTTGTAATTGTTGACAGATCTCAACTTCTCCAAGACCGGGTGCGGCTCTGAAGGAGAACCAGAAGTTGACTGAGCATGTCCCATTCCGTTACCGTCCACTCCATTCTGGGCAAAGCCATTGCCGCGATTCCGAGGGGCAACCCAGCGGGTGGGCTGTGCTGATGGCACAGGCAGCGGGGCTGGTGGTGGCAGCGCCTGTGGCTGCTGCCCACCCAGAGCCTGGGTCACTGGTGGGCTACTATTGATCTGCTGGCCCATGGGCTGCGGAGACACCTGCGCTGGCTGCTGAGCAAGATTCTGGACTAAGGCCTGTGATGGTGCTTTTGCCACTGACCCTTTGTTATCCCAAGTTCCAATATCCATGTTATGTTTTATGGGAGGCGGCGGAAGACTTGACCCTGCAATGCCATTCTTAGTCTTCAGCTTGGGCTGCTGCTTGGCAGGTTTGCTGGCAATGTCAGCCCACGAGGTTGGCTTTGGCGGTGCAATTGTTGCCGGAGGCAAACTGTTGGATGTCACGATATTACTGGTGATAGATCCGCTCCCCACGGCTGAGCCGACGACTTTTGGGACACTACTTGGCACGTCCGTGCTGCCGAGCTTGAGGGCTGCCATGCCCTGGTCGATGGTGTTCATGCCAGGAGCCTTGTTCAGGGTCTCGCTGGCAAAAGCCGACTGCCCATCGATCATGGCCCCTCCCAGTGAGCTGGGAGCATAGGCATAGTTGCTGCTGTAGCCAGAGCTTTGAGTGGATTGGCCCTGAGAACTGTTATTCCCCCAAGCCGAAAAGTCAATCCCACTTGGAAAAAAGTTAAAGCCATGCTGCCCGAGGAATGGAGTGCTGCCAAGGGCCCCCGGCTGCCCAAACATGGCATCAGGGAGGAAGTGAGGCTCCCCGTTGCTCAGTTGTCCATATGAGGTCAGGTAGGGCATGGGAGGGTCTCCCCCTGTGGACCAGGCAGCTTCACCTAAGGAGTAGGAGAATCCAATGGAGGGACTGAAGTAGCTTGGTAAGTAGGAATCAGACATTGCAGTGTATGCATTATTCTGAAAGAAAACCACAAGAACATAAGCACTGCATTGTTAGAAGGAGCTGAACCAATTTTAAGGGACAGGAATAAAGGTCGCTTAGACTTCCCATATGCCCCACTCCACCCTATCTTAGGCTGGACATATAAACAGGCACAGCCTTGAACACCTCCTTTGTTACAAGGGCTCTAAAATCTGTTCATTGTTAGGAAAGTTAAAGACAAAGCTTCCCATGTCAAGAGGGGACTGTGTCGTGCTCCCAACACAGTGTGGGATTGGACACTGGGAAGCCCTGGAGCTCCTGCTCAGGCTTTAAAATCCAGTATCTTGCATCCAAATACCATCTTCTACTAGCAGCTACTTCCAACATGGATTTTTCTTGCCCGTGTAACATACTTAACCCTTCTTAGACTGTAACAGGGAGGATTTGAGGAAAGAATGCAGAGAGAAGGGGAATAAGAAAGAAAAGGATCCAGTGGAAACACATTGCAAAAACCACGAGTGACCCCGACTGCTTTCCTTAAACTTACTAGCCATGAAAACAGCTTTATTCCTACAATTTAAAGCTGCACACTTCACAGTATTCCAAGAAATTGCAAACAGGCATTTAAGCCCTATTCCTCAAAACGATAACTTCTCCAATGCTGTCAGCACACACTGAAAATTATCTGAAAATGGGAAGTAATCAATAGAAGCCTTTTACAGCACAGTGACAGCACCAGCACAAGCAGGTTTCAAACCCAGAGAGGAAAAAAACCCCAGCTCCATGACTTGATCTCCCTTTTAGCATCCAAGCAGCCTTTAGGTTACAAAAAACAAATGCCTAATTTGACAATTAGGGAAGTCTCACACATCCCCAAGATTTGCTTACATGAAAAACATCTGTCATTTCCCATTCAAACTCAGGTACCCTCCAGGGAGTGGTTTCAGCCCTGCTAATGGACATTATCCTGAGTAATTTGAACGTGTGAGCAGCAGCTTCATACTGCCCAGCCCCAAATACACCAGCCCAGTGCAGATGAGATCAAAGGCACGTTCAGTTCCCAGCTAAAATCTTGGCTTGCAGCAGGCTCTGCTCCATTTTTCATTGAATCATGTATTCACGTGCCAAGCGCAGCTCCCACAGGACTTTATGCCACACTGAAATCCAGAGAATCTCTCAAGATGGCTCTGGCACCCTCCAGAAACAGCTGGTTTGTCACTCTACCTTCTACTTACAGGAGAGCAACAGGTTTGGGGCTAACTAAGCCCCAACTTTACAAAAATTAACATCATGTGTTCAGACACAAGATTTCTGTGGTACTGTCTGAAGAGATGCTCTCTTCAACCTTTGCTTTCATAAAGGTCTCCCAAAAGCAAATGAATAAAAAAAACCTCACTCTCATCCAGGGTTTTACTAACTAATTTAATTTAAACTAACCCTGCTAAACCCAGGACTCAGTACAGCCAAAAGCACCAACACTGACACTAATCTGTAAGACAAATGAAAGAACTTAAAACTTCCTATTACTATTTTGAGCCAGCCAAGTCACTTCATAAATTAATCATTATCAATTATAAGAGTAACATTTTCTCTCCTCTCCTGAACTCAGCTTTAAAGAAACAGGAACATGCTGGCCCATCCCTAAACCCAAGGGAGAGCCGTTTTCTCTCCACAGGAGCACCTGAAGCACATCACTATGAGAAAAATCTTTCCTCTTGTCCCCTCAAAATATCTTCCCACTAGTCAATTATTTTCAACTTTGAGATATCTAACACAGGGCATATTAAGCTATGACCTGTAGACTACTAAGCAGCTATGTAAGGAGGGAGCAGAGCAGTTCAACAGTTGAGCACAGGCAGCTCGGAGCAGATTTGGGACAGAGTCACTGCTGTGCTCCACCTGATTGTCTCCAATGACTCTGCTCCTCTGCCCTCGCGCAATTGACACGTTTGCTGATTACCATGCAAATATAACTCCCCCAGCTTCTTATTCTCTCCATGGCAAAAACTCTTTGCACCGTTATTTCCTCAAATTCACTGTTTCTCTTCACCTCAGACCAGAAACAGGGTTCAGAATGAGCTTTGTTATTAAGCTTTTAGTTTTTAAAGGGCTGAAAAATGATTTACTGTGTATCTGAGCTTTAAAATACACAGTAACCTTGTGGGAGCTGAGAAGTAACAGTCATACCTGAAAAAGCAGGTGGGGAATAAGGAGCAGTGAAATTTTACAACACGGTTACCTCACGGGTGTGTGGAGAGCTCAGGAAGCAACTCCAAAGCTCATTTAATTCAACTATTCAGAGCAGTTTCTCTAACTCCCTTTCCTATCTCCAGCAAAGAGGTGCACCCTTGGATACCTGTGTATTTTTACCTCCCTCCAGACCAAGCTCTGGAGGTTTTGGACTCTATTTTATAGAATATAAGCCAGCAACACAAGGAACTGAGAGGCACTAAAAGATTCCACTCCAAGTTAACTTGGTGGTTTTACCTTGCTCAGGCTCACTTTCTGCCTCCTGGGGCATATCCAATATTTTCAAATTGAATTTTTACCAGCCCGAGACACACCAAAAGAAATTAAATGATCCAGAAATATTTTATCAAAACATGCAAAATAAAATATTGTGATGCCTCAAAATTATAGTAACCCTCACTGTCTTTAGGAACCTTAAATAAAACTGCAGTTTGTAGGAAATATATCCATATTCAGAAAGAAGCTGGGAACAAGGGATGTTGATAGCTGAGATAGAAAAAAAACCAGCATTAAATGATAGCTACTAGGAAAGCAGCTGCTTTTATTCACGACTTGAGAAAGCACTAATGTTCTCTCACCCTATGAAGGCTGAATTTAGGTTTTTAACTTTTCAGGAGGCTGAATGCAGTGAGTTGTCTTGATGGACAGGCTGAATTCTAATTATGAACAGCTAACAGATACAGAATACTTACTCTCAGGTCTTTAGCACAAACTAGGAAAATACTTGTTAAAAATTTAACTAATACAGAAACCAGCTCCTGTGTTCCAATAAAATATGCATCACATTTCCATGAAAATAAATACTGTAGTGGGTAGCAAAAATATGCAAAAATACAGAAACAGCTTATTTTTACTGATCACAACTGGAAAGATAAGCCAAGAGAATAAACTGACCACTCCAGTGCTATTACAGATGCTTATCTATGGTGCTCACTTATAAATCTAATCAGCTGAACTTCATCTGTTCTATGTCACTCCCCTGTAGCTCATTAAGGAAAACAAACAAACACCAGTTAACAGTGGTGCTACTCCAAGAGAAAATAGTTGCAAGTTTGACTTCCAGGATATGTTCACACAGCTCCAGAACTCTCTGGTTCAACTTGTAGCCAAAGTTCTCAAAAAATCTCAACACTTGTATCACGTGGGCTCCGAGTTTGCCCGTTTTTGGGGTTTTTTTGATGAAAAACAGAAATCCCCCTAACAGGCATTATCAGTTGACTTGGTGTAGAGGTAAGAAGGTTGATCTGACCCTCCAAAAGTGCAGCAGCCTCATGTGAAGCAACTTCACAGCCCAACTCAGCACGTCTCTGGTACAAAGAGCCAGAAACCAACACAGGCACAACACTAAAACTGAAAGAGCAGAAATGGTGACTTTGAGACAGTCACATTGAAAACGAAGAGCTGGACACCATCTCTAGGAAGTTCTCACAGCCTCAAAAAGGTGTTACAAACCTTCCTGCCTCACCCACCCCAATCCAAGGGTGGTCAATGCTTTCTACTGGAAGAAATGCAGATATAGGACAGGATGTAAGTTAAGGCAGCTGGCAAACATCAAAATGCAATCAGTGAAGATGGGGAACATACAAGGAGGCCAAACTCCCCTCCCTTGAAGCAACAGGAAGCCTCGGTGCTCTTGGTGCATCGGGCACCTGGTGCTCCTGCCTGCAGCAGGTACTCACCGGGCGGGCCTGGGGACTCAGGTAGGGCTCAAAGTCATCATCATTCAACCCATCCTTCTGGTGCACAGAGCCATTTTGCACTGAGAAGACATGTGTAACATTAGAAAAAACCTATGTAATGAGGTCCTATCGTTATCAGCTTAAAGTATTTAGAGCCAAACCCTAGACCATAACGAACTTCTGCCAATTCTAACACACCACACTCAAGACAACGGCACACAGACGCTTCCCCACGGTACAGACATCACCTGCAAACTACCCCCAGCCCAGCAACCAGGCCCGGTCGCAGGGTTCATTTCCCTCCCGGCAGATTTTAGGGAGACTCTCCCTCTCTCAGCGGCGGGATCCTCCCGCTACCCGTCGGGCCCGCCCAGCCCCCCGGATCTCACCTTTGTTGCCTTGGCCTTTGGGTCTCTGGCGCGATCAGCGGCGATGTGGGGAGAGAAAGAGGGAGAGCGGTGAGTCAGAGGGACAGACCTGGCTCGGTGAGGACACAGACACAGCGTGGGTAAAACAGACCCGCCGCGACGGGGGAAGCGAAGGCCCGGAAGGGGCAGACCCGGCTCAGGGAGGGGAGAGATCCGGCCCGGCGGGGTCGAGCCCTGCAGGGACAGGCCCGGCCCGGCCGCATCACAATGGAGCGCGGCCCTGCGACGGGAGAGGAGTGAGGCTGCAGCCGCCGCCCGGCCCGGCCTGGGGCGCAACCCCCTTTAGCCCCAGAGCTGCGGCCTCGCCCGGCAGGGCCGTCCCGGTATCGGCGGGGGACTCCTACCTGCTCCAGGAGGCTGCTAGCCGACATGGCTCCGCGGCGGGGCTGCAGGCGGGGCGGGGCGGGGCGGGTGGCGGCGGCGCTTTGTCCGGGCCCGGAGGGCTCGGGATGGCCCTGACGGACTCGGGGCGGCCGCCGGCGGAGCGGGGCGGGGGGATGCTCTATCCCACCATCCCCACCCCACTCCCCGGGCGCGCGTCTCTATGGCCCGGGCCCGCCGCCTCGCGCTCCCCCCGCCTGGTCACACGGCACCGCGCGCGCCCAGGCACAATGGCGGGAAATGGGGGGGGGGGGGGGGGGGCGCAGTGAATGCCGGGACGGCGGAGGACCGGAGCTGGGGGGGGGAGCAGCGCCCCCATTCGGCTGAAAGTAGGAGATCTCTTAAAGGGCCAGGCGGCCCCGCTGAGGATTTAAGACAAAAAATGGCAAATTCGGGGCCTGGCTGCGGGCTCAGCCCAACCTCATCCTGTCGCGCCACGACATTTTTGCTCTCCCCGTCCCCAGCCCAGCACTCCGGGATGCGGAGGACGCAGGGGACATCACAGTCCTATGGGACTCCCACCCAGGTCAAGGGCTTTGGGTGGGCTTACAGGGAACACGGAGCCCAGATTCACCCCCCCGCTTCCCGGCCAAGAGACACGAACAGCTCTACAAGGGACCTGACAGAATCTCTTGTATGCCTGGTTTGGGGAAGGGGGATCCCGAAAAGATCCCTATTCCTCTTCAATCAAGGGGCTACCTGCAAGGAGCAAGCCAGAGGAGAATGGAGGGAAGGTGGCTGGATATGAAAGGAGGTGGATCCCTGATCCAAAACCACAGAATCCCAGACTAGTTTGGGTTGGAAGAGACCTGACAGCTCATCTTGGAGCCCCTTTAAGCATTGGAAAGGCCTCTGAGGTCTCCCTGGAGCCTTCTCTTCTCTAGGCTGAGGATGGGATTTAGCTCCCACAGCTGTTCCCACCTCCATCCTAAGCCAGGAAACACTTCCCAGAGACCAAGATCAGAGAAGCAGCAACCATACCTCACTGATAACTGGGGTTCAGCAATCCCTGCCCATCCCCTATTGTCCCCAAGGTGACAGAGGCACCACCTTTCATCTCTCCAATGAAAAAATCCATTGGAGCTTAATTCCTTTTTTTTTTTTTTTAATGCAAAAAAATAGCCAAACACATCTTCCTGCCCTCCCCCCACCCTCCCCAGGTGTGTGTCCTTTGCTGTTGTTTTGCTTAATATTTCCAGCCAAGCAGCTCCCACCCTCCAACCCTCCCAAATCTCTGCAGCTCTAAAGCCACCCGGTGCTTCCCCCCCTTCCATTTTCCCAGTGTGGCAAAGCCCAAATGGATCTCCAACCACTGAAAAAAAAAAAAAGAGGGAAAGAGGGAAAACAGCAGGGTGCACAGTATTTCAGCATCATGCCAGTTCTAACCCTGCCAAGAGATTATAGGAAGAAAGAAGAAAAAATAATACAAAAATAAAACCACCAAACAAGTAGCAACAAGCATGGAGCAGCCTCAGCACACAGTGTAAACAGAAGCTGTCCCAATCCAAAATCCAGCTCTCCTGGAAAGCAACAGCACAACATGCTTTGTACACCCCGAAAAGTCCCTGCGGTGCTGAGTAGCCAAGGGGGAGGATCTGGGTTTGAGCTTTAGCTGATATTTTTCGCCTTATACAAAAGGCTGAAGTGATCTTGGAGCCTTCAAGTGGCATTTGCAGCACCGAGCCTTGCCAGGCAGGGAAAGGGATGGGGGAAAAGTGCCATGGGAAGAGAAGGGATTGGGATACAGGGACCCTGAGAGAAGGTCCCAGGACTTTGTAGCTGGGAAATCTGGACAAGGGAAGGGAAAGAGCAAACAAATACAAAAAAATAGAAATACAAAAACAATTTGTGTGGAGGAGGAGAAGATGGACAGTAAATTCATTGTACTGTCGGCCTCCCCAAAGCAGAAAAAATAATAAAAAAATCCCATTTGAGGTGACAGCAAAGGGTCCAACGGAATTCCCTTCCCTGGGGAAAATAAAAATATAAATGAGGTACCTGTTCCACCCCAAATCCATCACCCCTTCTCACAGCCACATCCACACTCAAGTGTTATTGTCTCTCAAATAAAGTCTCTGGGCCAGGGCAGCCCTGGAGCAGAAGCACTGAGGCATAGCTACTTCCTCCTGCTTGGGTTGTCCAGCACAGATCCAGTGTCTCCTTGCCACAGGTGGTATTGTTCAGTGCTCCAGGGAGACAGAGCCTTATCCACATCTCACAATTCTCCAGCTTTGTTTTAAAAAACAAGATTTTGCACATATATATATATATATATGTAAATAATATACAGTACAATGAAAATATCCATGGTAACAAATGGGGTGGCTGGAAAAGATGCTTAACAAAAAAGTCTGAAATAAAATAAATTCCCAACTCTTCCCCTAACTGATGCTTGCCTTCCCCACTAATCTTCCAACACCACAATCTCCACATTATGGACCTGGTGCTGATGGTCTTCCACATCTCCCACCACTTTCTCCTCAGTCCTCAGCTCTGTCTCCAGGATCACAGCTTTGCTCTCTGATTCATCTGTGTCTGCCTCAGGATCTGGTGCCGGGTCGATCTCTATGATGGTCTGCCCATCGTCCGAGGTGCCTTCCACAGTTTGGATGGTAGAAGTGATACCAGACTCCATGGCCACCAGTTCCACAGGGCTGACCACAGCTGCCATGTTGGCCAGGGCCCCGCTGTCCTGCATGGCTGCTGAGCTCAGCAGCGCCAGGCTGGAGGACGGGTGCAGGGTAACAGTGTCTGAGGAACTGGTCTTAGAGGATGAAACCACAGTGGCATATCGGAAGAGCTGGGAGCCAGATGGCAAGGTATGAACAGTCACTGGGCTGGAGCCTTGGCTGAGGGTTGCCACTGGGATGTTGCCCACAGAGAACTGTTGTCCAACGGGCGCGATGGCGATGGGGGAGATGACAGTGAACTGAGGCTGCTGGACAGGAGTGGTGGGGCTGAGGATGGTGGCAGAGGCTGGGCGCTGCAGACGTGGTCTCTTGGGGGGCTTGGGAGTGCTCATGGGCATCAGCACCACATTCTGGATGGTTTGGGACTTGGCCTTCTGGTCCCTGGCAAGTTTCTTCTGTTCTTCCAGCTGGCGCTCCAGGTCTGCAAAAGGAATGGTTGAGCAACACATCACGCCAAGGTACACAGGAGATCCTGGGGCTCCAGAACCAACCATCATGCTCAGGTTTGTGACAGGAGATCATCCACCCATCCAGTGAGCCTGATCTTGGCTTCTTCCTTGAGATCAAATGGCACTAAAGGAAAAGGGTATGTTCTCTTGCCACCCACATAGGCCTGTCAGTGTTCCACCTGCCAGCACCTGGGTAAAACATTCCACACTTGTTGGCTACTCCTACTGACAAGGTGATGGACATTTCTGGTCTCCACAAGCTAAATCCACCCGCGAGAGAGAGTGGATAAATCCCCCCAGGCAGTTGGAATTGCTTCCTGATCTTGGCTGGGTCACCTCCCCATGAGCCAAGCACCTGCACTTGAGACACCCAGCAAGACGCCTGGGTCAATGAAACATCCCCCTCAACTCATCACTGGGAACACGAGGAACAAGAAATAGCACAGTAGTCTCATTTATCCAGGGCAGTAGGGGACTAGAACATCTCAGACCACAACAGATTCTACAGGACATGGTGAGGAAGGAGACACATCCAATGAGCAGCTCTGGGGATCCAGGTCAGTCAGTGGCTTCAGCTCCAAGCAAGCTGAGCAGGACATCCAATAGCATCACAAGACAAGCAGATAGCCCTAACAGCCAAGACAAGCAGAAGCTCAGCACCCCATACTCAGGCATATTAGCTTGGGTACCACACAAACCTGTCTGCAGCACAGGTGACCATGCCACAGCACTGAGCTGGCAAGTCCTATCCCTAATCTCGAGGAATTGGACTCATGCCTGCAGCACCCTAACTGCAGCAAAGGGCAAGACTATGGGCTGTCCAACATATGAGACAGTGGAGAGAGGAAATTCTACTCAAGCCCTAGGACAGAAAGGGATTGGGATGCCTGTACTGAATGTTTTATGATGGATGTTTTGGGGCAGCCTGTACTGAACATTAACCATAATTCAGTGAGGTTGTGTGGAAGGAAAGTCATGTCCATTCCCAAGAGTAGCAGAAGGATGTGAGCCCTTATTAGGCACTTTACCTGCCAATGTGTAAAGAAACTGCTCCTCTCCTTGCTCTGTCTGGTTTTTCCTGTTGTCCAGTACCTTCTTGATTGTGTCCATTAAGCCAAATGTATGGGCGACATTGTTCAGGACTGCAGCATCTCCAAGAAAAGGGCACAGGGACATTAAGACTTGGGCACTCAAAAGATGCTCCTGTTACACCAAAAATTTTCTGCTTTTTAAAACTCTCTGTTCTTTTACAAGAGCCAGCTGAAAAAGGAAAACCCAACTCCTTCATCCTTCTGACATCCCAGGATTAAATAATGCCATTCATATGACAAAGTAAATTGGACAGAGCTGTGTCACTCAAGCAGCTCCTAATTGCTGCAAATGAAAGTAATTTGCAATCACAGAGATAAAAACCAGCTATCCACCTACAAATCATCACCCCATGCTGCTGACAGTGTCATTAACATGCCAAGCTCCACTGAAAGCTGTGCAAAATGTCTATTATAATCCACTGACTTCAATAATTTGCAGTTCCTCAAAATTGACACCTACCAGACACAAAGATGTGCCAGCCCAAAATTAAATCAGAAAATTTAAAAAAGCTATCCTGGATAAAATGAAGTTGTAGCTAAATGGATGTTCTCTCAAGAAGAGCATTGACAAGAGGTGTTCACATGGGCATGCGCCAAAACAAATTAGGAAACCTGATTTAAGTTAAAAATAACCCTAAAAAGAGGAGGGGAATTATTTTTACCCAGATAATTTTCCTCATCTGGTTCAGCCCCCAAAACAGGTTTTCTGGCACCAGTGAAAGCAGAACGAGAAGTGAGGGGGCAGGACCTGTTTAAGTGTCACAGAGAAGTGTTTGAGTAACTCCAGTCCAAGTGACTCTGGGAAAACTTCTAAGAGAGCTGGGAGCTGTGGACAATCAACTGATGGTCCCAGCAAGCTGCTAGAGTCATTTTGCTCAGGGAACAGGATGGAATGGTGTGTCCTTGTGCTTTGAAGCAAAGGCACTTCACAATTGGACAGGCTGAGCACACTGACTGTGCTCCCACAACTCAGCTAATGAGTGGGAACTTGATTCCCACCCTGACTCACCAGCTTCACATGGTGGAATGGACCTGTAGCATTGGGTTTTTTTGCCTGCAACCAACCTTTAGAGGCTTCTTCCTCACAACTTACCTGTCATCTGGAAGGGAGACTGACCCAACCGCTGCTGCACACCTCTTAGGACTTCTTCTATCTCCTTCTGGATGTTGCACACCACCTCTTCCATCAGCCCCACGTCAGCTATTCCTTTCCAGAACATAAGCGTATCCTCTGGCACAAAAGAGGAGGAAAAGAAGTCAACATATACAAGCATTTGGCATTTTTCCCACAGGGCCACCTTAAACCTCTCAGGGAAGTGTATCTTTTCAAGGTGAGTACCTTTGCAATGTAGTTTGGGTTTTGGGGTGGACAAGACATATGAAAAAAATAACCAACCCCAGACCAAGTAAATGGTCTCAGGCAGCAAATCAGGAACAGGCTTTTTAGCAAGTCCATGACTTCCAAGGCACAATTTTGCATTTTTGCAAGGTGCAGTGCTTAAAATCAGAATTTTAGGAAATTCTAGCTAAGCTTTCATACTGATACAACATGGGAATGCAAGGCCAGAGAGAAACAGAACAGAGTTGACACGGAGCAAATATGACTCTGCTCTTTGTTGGTTCCAGCCTGGCTCCAGGCTGGCAGATGTATTTCACATCCTTGGAAGAGAACAGAAAAACCCCTCACTGTAACCAGTAACATCTGATCTCAGGGATCATCCATCAGCCACGAGGCCAGGACCAAAGTTCTACAGTGGTGAGAAGCTCTATTGGCAGAGAGCCTGGATGCCTGTGCAATGCTGGAGATCCAAGGGGCTGGGGGACAGCTTTGTCATTGCTCAAACTTTAGTTCTTTGCAAGATTTAGGTTTCCAAAATGTAACAGGGAAGGAGAGTAGAAGAAAACACCCAACAAGCAGCCTGAGCTTACCTGAAATCTCATCTGTGTCTTTTTTCATGCCTTCCTCTGTGGCCATGGTGACAGCAGCTGTCAGAGCTGAGTTCCACTCGATCCCCTCCTCCATGCTCTCCTCTGACAGTGCGATCTGGGTGATGCTCCCTGACACAAAGTCCCCATCAGCTCCATCTGACAGCCAGAATCCCTGCTTTGCTTCCCAACCCCTCAGCCCTCCCCAGGCTCACTCTCACTCTTTGGGTCAGGTTGGTGCTTGGCTTCTTTCAACCAATCCAGTTAAAAGCAAATATTGCTGCTTCTCATTGGACCTGTGACTGTGAAAAGCTCTAGGGTTTCTGGAATGAAAATCCTGTGCCTTGCACAGTAGAGTCCCAACTCAAGGGAGCAGAAAGGGATCAGAATAAATAAAAGAAATAAGGCTCAGCCCAGGCACCCTTCTCCCCTTGCATCATCCACAGGACGCTCTGCATCCCTAATCCCTCATGAAATTAAGCAGGGGTCCCAGCTGGTTAATAGAAGGGAAATTGATCCAATGCAATTCTGAGTATCAAATTTGGTACTAAACCAATGTCCAGCTACTCTAAGTTGGCTGTTCTGCTTTCCAAGAGATTCTCCTTAGCCTATGGACAACTCTGCCATGTCACCTGTTGTAGTCTGTAAATCAAAAGTCTCTCTGAATTCTTCAGAGAAATCAGAGTCCAGGGATTGAATTAAAGCCTTTGGATGGATTTGAGTATATTACACCACTCACACATAAAGTAGAGGTGTAAGTTTAAGTTTAGAATAAGCAACTAAGTAAGTAAGTAAGAATAAGTTTTAAGTGCTTTAGAGAGTGAAAGTCTTAGATACCAGTGTAGAAATGCGAGTTCTAGTGAAGGCTGAAAAACATAGTCCTACATACTAGTGTTGAAAATTAGTTTCTGTAGAGGCTCCAGGAACATAATTTTAGACATAATAAAACTATAGTAAGAATACTGCTTACATTTTTTAGATAGAACAAGATAGACCATATGCATAGTTTATACGTAACCTGGCGTGCTAAGAAACTAGAATTCCAATAGGTTAAGAAGAAATGGTTTGAGTTTATGTTTTTAGCTTATTGGGTAATTTGTGTATAAGATTCTATGCATTGGGGAGAGACTTGCTTGCTCTTCCTTGCTCTTGCTCTCTCCCCTCACTGCTATCATCCTTACCCAGAAGAAGATAGGAGCTGCACAACAACATTGGCCTTCCCAGGACTTCGACAAGAGCAGCTTCTTCTTCTAACTGGGACTTTACTTCTATTTAGAACTCTTTGCTGAAAATTTGTAGCATGGACTTTAATGCTAGTGATTCTTTGCCTTTCAAGACTGATGTGCCTTTACAATAAAAAATTTTACAGCAACTAATAACTGCTCAGCTCTTTGAAGAAAATACCAACAACCTGACAGCCACCCACCCAGGGGCTCAGAGAAATGTAACCCACCCAGCTTAACAATGTGATACAGTTGGGAATAGTCTTCTCCCTTAACCTCAGCAAAGAGATCAACTTCTGCTCTGGAGCACAGGATCACTGAGAACCAGTTGTAATAACAATCAAATCATGTCCAATTACCATATCCTGTTCATGATGTTCTGAAGGAGGTCAGCATTTCTAAATTCACTGAGACCAACTCATGCCTTTATAACAGACTCTCAAACAGAAAATATATTGGGAAATGCTGTGCGAGCTCTCACAGGTGTTTGCTCACATGATGATCCCAGAACATGGACCCCTGCAAGGCTCTCAATCCTTCTACTGGCTATGAAGAGTGTCTCTCTGGAAAGCAGATGCTTGATGCCAGCTGTTTTCCAGCCTTCTCAGTCCTGCAGAGCAGAGGTCCCTGACAGATGGTGCCAAGACTTCTCCAGACAGACACAAAAAGCAGTTTCCTTCCCAGAAACCACAGCAATCTCCTGATGGGACTGCCCTCATGTGCCCAGGGAGAAGGTGTAAAGAGGGTGTAGAAGGGAGAAGAGAATCAGAGGGAAGTTGCCATGGCACTGGTAACTGGTTTCCTACCATCAGCTGAGGTTGGAGTCTGCACCACACTCTGCTGCCCTGGCACTGGTGCTCTAGCGCTGCTAATCAGGAGATCAAACTTGGTGCTTCGACAGGTGTTGGTGCAAACTTTGTCATGTTGGTAGAAGTCAATCTGCCCCGAATCCATCATCTTCCTGTGCAGGGAGTGGGGATAGAATCAGGCTCAGCTCAAATCTCAGCCTAGAGACAAAAGGGAGTATTCCACCTGGGAGTGCTATGGCCATGGGAAGGAAAGAGAAAGGGAGATCCCAGGGTCACACACTCTGCACCCAAAAAATCTGTTGCAAGGCTTTCAAATGGCAAATACAGGATAGCCCAGCTTCACATAGAGCGTTTCTGTCCTGTTCCACCCCAGGTTCCCCAGGTGATGCCACTTCTGTCCAGGGTGAGGGATCCTGACCCTCACATCATGGGGCCGGGATCTCTGCAGACTGCTGCCCAGGTACTGTGGGCCTCCAAGAGACCTCCTAGGGATGGCAAAGCAGACAAAATGCCTGCTAGGAGTCCTGAAGCTTCAGGGGTGGAGCTCTGAAGCTGGGCAGGGTCAAATACCTTAGCATGATTCCTCCAAGGCGAATGGCTCTCTTCCAATCCTTCAGGGTAGACTTCCCAGCCAAGTGGACGAAGTGCTTAGGGCTAATCAGTTGGTCATTGAACTGACAAAGAGACAAGCAAAGACTCAGCAAACAGGCTAATATAATTTGGGAGGATTGGGACATCCAACACAGCTCTCCTGAGCCCCCACTTCCACCCAGAGAGAGGAACTGCTTCTCAGATCCCTCCCAGCTTTGATAACCTGGGCAGAGAAATGCTCACAACTCCAGGAAGCATGTCTGTAGGGATGACCTGCAAACCATAGGCATTCACAGCCCTAACCAAGAACAGCCCTGAAGGCTTTATATGAACCAAATCATCTCCTTTTAACATGTATGGTCATTCTGGAGACCATTACAGGTTTCTGTTACATCCAGTGGCCCAGAGCATCCAATAGACCCAGGTATTCCCTTGGGCATCTGTTCTGTCCTGCTTTAGTGACTCAAGTAGTTCCTGCTGAGGGGCAGGAGACCAAGGGGCTTGGCTGTCATGCTCTCACGTGGGAAAAGCTAACACCAAGATTTCCCTTCTCAATGCAATCTGCTCGCCAAGGAAGTGACAGGAGTGGAGCACCAGGTCATTGTGGAAAAGAGAGGAGGCAAAGCTCTGCCAGATCTCAACACACATCTCCTGCCTGCCTTCAGTCCCTCCTCAAGACCCAGTACAACTAAATATGAAGTGGGTAATAACCTTCTCTCCTTAATCCACTCTTTCCATATTTCTCCCCATAAAAAACAACTTTAGCACCAACAATCAAAGGACTCAGGATGGAACACAAAAATAAAGGAATTCCTGTGGAGGCCAACCAGCACACCTGAAGAGCAGAGAAGGAATCCACTGGGAGTTTCTCTCTTACCTTCACACACTTGACATTAATTCCTGGACAGACAAACTTCTTCCAGAGAAGGATAGCTTTGCTCTCCCCACAGGTGATGGGGTACGCGATCTCAATTTCCTCACTCGTTTCCAGGCTGCTGGGGTCTGAGGGAGGAATGGCTCAAAATGAAACTTTGCACCCAAGAGGCTCCAATCCCACAAGGTGGGAGCTGGAAGCCCGTAGGTTGTGAGAGCTGCGTTTGAGAAACCAAAAAAAGGACAGATCCCAGTTCAGGATCAGTCCTCTCTTCGTCTTCTCAGAGTTAGTTCAGCTTAACTCTACAGCAACTGGCATCTCCTTTTGGGTATAACAACACTCCAAATGAAGCTCATCTATAAGGAAACATGAGATCAGAAATCCAACACATCTGTAAGGGAGAAGGTGTCAACAAGAACAATTTTAGTGGCAACAAAATGGTTAATATTTGAAATGTAGATATCTCTCAGATTCTTGCAGCTCCGGTATCTCTTTAGCAATGATATCAGATATTTACTGATAATATATTCTCTTCATGCGCAGAGTTTCTGCTAATCCTGCCAAAAGACCCATACCCACACAGGAAGCAGAACTCTAGTGAAGATCTAGTGACAGCACCTAGTGACAGGAGCCTTTTCCCCATACACTGCTCAGGATGGCAGAGAGCACTTGGAGCCAACCTGCTCGATTCTTATGAACATCCAATCCAAATCTTTGGATGGTTGGTTCAGCAAAGACCCCATAACCAGAGCCTGATGCTTCAGCCACCATGTTCTCATCACTATCATTTCTGCTGCTAGTGTCTGCAAACCAGGACTAGGGTGACATCCCGGCTCCCCTGGACCCCATGGGAGCCCTTACCATTCATTGCAGGAGAGCCAGGATCTCACTTCCAGGACTTTGAGACCAAGCAGTAACAGCAGACACTTATTCCAGAGTATGCCCAGCCCCTGTACCCACATCCATGCCTGGGAATCAGCATCTGCAGGGGCAGAGCCAGAAGGAAGCCTAGCGAACTGGAGATACCAGCCCTGCACAGGAGGGGATTCATCCACATGAAGTGGGAACTCACCAATCCCTTCTTCCAGCTTGTGAATGGTGTGGGTTTCCACGGCCACCACAGCAGCACTGGCCTCAGAGCCCTCTTGATAAATCCTGTGGTGAAAATGGCCATCCAGAAACAAATTATTTAAATCATGGGAAATTAGGATTCACAGCACAGAGTTGAAAAATTCAGTAAATTTCTTTTTGTTTCCTCAAGGGACATTTTGTCTGATACACTTTCAATCACCAGGAATATTTTGGCGAACACTAATAAAACAAAACACTAGTAATCCCAAGGACTGACACACGCAAAGGCATTCCCAGTGCTGTCATCCCACCCTCCACTCTGCCAGCACCACTGAGGCAGCTCTGCAGGCTTCCCTGTGCCTTTTCCTCTGCTTTCTGTCACCCTCAACAGCAGGAAGCAGAGCCAAGCATTCCAGGATTTCCGTTCCAGCCCTGTGTGACACTGCAGCACAGATGACCACAAAGGGAAGTCACTACCAGGCCCACAGACACCCTGCCCTGCAAATAGTAACAAACTAGAGCCAGATTTTTCCATCCTCATTGAGCCAGACTGAAAATGAAGCCACTCTCTGCAGCAGCTGCCAAAGGGCTACAAAAATCCCTCCACATCCCTGCCCCACTTTATTTTAGAAGTGGATTATTTAAGGGGAGAGCTGGCACAGAGGCACAGGTCTGAACACACAGACCACCACATCCAGCAGCAGTAGTGTGACAAAAACCAACTCTGGGACTGGAGAAGGAAGGTAGAGACTGGGGCAGCACTGCTTCCACGATGTGGGAGCACTGCATCAACACAGCCTTGCAGGACAATTTCAGCCCTTGGAGGCTCTGTGACAGCCACACACAGAAAAGATTTAATCTGTTGTATTTACTCTCGCCTCAGCGAGGCACAAAACCAACGCAGACCTGGAAAACACAGTCTCTCACAGTGACACTCTGTCCCCACACCATGAAAACCCACAGGACTCTCCCCCAATCCCACCTCGCACCCCCCAGTCATACCAGTACCATCCTACTCACCCTTGCTGCACTGGCTGAAGCTGCAAGATCACTTGGGTTTTGGTATCCTCCGGGTTCTCCCCTTCAGTCCCGTCACTTGGTACAACCACCACATCACCCACAGGGACGCTCACCTCAGCATTCGCCATCTCTCACATGAACCCAGCAAGGTTTTCTTCTCCCTGTGGATCACAAGAGCTGGGAACAGATCCCAGAGGCAGATCCCCCTAGTGTCATCCCACTCATAACTTCCTGAGCCAGAAGCTCTCTCCAGCTCTGAACCCCCCAACCTGGCACCAAGGCACAAACCCACATGGGTGGTTTTTGGCATGAGTGTGTTTCAAACACAGAGCTTTTCCCACTGGCCCTGGCCAGCAGTGCTTCCAGCCACCCCCGGGATGCTCTGGTCCACCCTTGGCAAACTGATCCCTCACTACCAGGAACAGGCCTATGGATGATCCTTCCCAGTAGAACTGCTGTCAAGGTGTGATGCTACTGCAGGACAGGGAGTCTCATTCTCAGGGGACATGCCTATGGTTGTGTACGAGGCACAGAGGTGCTTTTGTTATAGTATGGGGCTGGAGATCATCCCTGGGGTCTACAAGCTGCTGGTAAAGCCAGTCTCAGAATCGTGAAATGGTCCAGGGTGAGAAGAAACCTGAAAGCTCATCTCGTCCCACCCTCTGCCATGGACAGGAACACCTTTCACTGGACCAGGTCGCTCCAAGCCCCATCCAGCCTGGCCTTGCACGCTTCCAGGGATAGGGCAGCCACAGCTTCTCTGGGTAACCTGTGCCTGGGCCTCATCACCCTCACAGGGAATTTCTTCTCAATATCCCATCTAAATCTCAGAGACTTCAAGTCAGGATCTGCTGACGGTTGACAGGGGGCTCGGTATCCCCCGGCTGGGATACACCAGGACAAACCTGAGGAGCTACCAGCACAGGGGCCACGCACCCACCCGGCTTCAGGTGTGAGACTCCCGTGGGTCTCCGCACTTCATCCCGCTCCGGGGACACACAGTCCCACCCGGGACACCCCGAATGATGGCGGGGCTTTCCCAGGATATCGGGCGCGAGGGGGTCAACAGGACACAGAAAAATCGCGGCGGCGATCGCGCCGAGGCCTTAAGTGAGGATGTGGGGGCTGCACAGGGGCACCCCCCGGCCCCCGCGGGATCCTCGGGCCGCTGCTCGAGGGCAGCCGCCTCCTCTGGGCAGGGGTCGACAGGTCACGTGAGAGGGGACCCGTGGGGCCACCCCGCGGCGCACACGGCGGCGAAGGGGCGTGGCCTGGCTGGGAAGGGGGCGTGGCCTAGGCCCCCCTCCCCACGGCGCTGGCTACCCCCCTGCTGCCCCCCCCACATCCCCCCCGAGCGGCGCGCGCGCGACGCCCGCCCTCGCGGCAGCGGCGGCGGCACGTACGGCGGCGACCCCTCCCTCCCCTCTCGACGGGGCCAGGCCCTCTCCCGCCCCGTCCCGCCCCTTCGCGCCGCGTATGGCCCCTCCCGGCCCCCGTAGCGCGACGCCGGCTGGGCCTTACCGTCGGCGAGCGGCCGAGACCGGGGGCTGTGGGACGGGGGAACGGGGGGATGGGGGGGGAGGGGCGGGTCGGGCAGCAGCAACGCATGCGCAGTGCCCGCCGCGGCCTCGGCCGCCAGCACTTCCGGCCGCCGCCTGCCTTAAAGGGGCCGAGCGGTGCAGCACGCGGCGCTGTGCTGCTCCCTGGTGGGCACCGGCAGTATCGCCTTCGCGGCGTCACCCGCCAGCCCAAGACACGAGTTGCCGGCGGGGGTGTCACGACGAGGTTCGCCCTCCCCTGGTCCCAGCAGCGAGTTGTGGAAGGCATCTCCCGCCCCGCCCTAAGCCAACCCCGGCGGGACCACCGGGACCTCCCACGGCCGGCCCGCCGAATCCCCCTGCCCCCGCCGCGCGGGCTGGTCGACTGACAATGAGGCCGACCAATGGTGACGCAGGGTCGGGCAGTGAGAGCCAGTGGGCGCGGCAGGGAGGAGGGGGGCGGGGCCGGGGCGACAGGGCTGTGGAGCCGCGCCGGGGCGACGGCGGCGGGACGAAGATGCGGGCGGGCGGCAGGGCGGCCCCGGGGGCGCTGGCGCTGGCGCTGGTCCGCCGCTGCCTCCTGCTCGGCCCCCTGGGGCTGCGCTCGGCCGGCGCACAGGACGGTGAGTGCTGACTGGGGAGCACCAGCGGCGGGACACCCCACACCTGGATGCGGCGCCAGGAGCCCCACTCCCACTGGTACTCCTGGAGCTTCCTCTTCTTTCGCCGTGATGGGACCGGAACTTGGTGCGGGATGGGGACTGGGGAGGGAGACCGGACGGGCTCGCCTCTGCCTAGCGACGGTCCGGGACGGCCTTTACGCTGTGTCTGAACCGGCATCGAACCAGGATGGGCTCCCGGGAACGGTTCCCCGCTGTGTCCAGACTGGACCACACTAGGACAGGGTCGTCGTGCTGCCCCTGCCCCGGCTCCTTTCCGGAACGGGATCTCTGCCATCTCTCTGTCCCGGTACCGACCCGTGACAGGGTCCTGGCCATCCCGTTGCTCCGGTATCGATCCGAAACGAGATCCCCGCCATCCCTCTGTCCCAGTAGCGGACTGGACGGAGTCCCCGCCGTCCGTCTGTCCTGGTACTGGTCAGGGACGGGGTCCCCAGTATCCCTCTGCTCCGGTACCGGACGGGACAAGCTTTGTCCCTGCCCCACCAGCCCCGCATCACGCCGATCCTGCACCCGCCCTTTTTCTCCGCAGCCACCCCAGCTCACTCTGTCCCTGCCCCCCCCCCAAAGGCGACTACCCCCGGGGTCTCAAGAGTTCTGCGTTCGGCTCCATCTCGCCTGCGAGGCTTTTCCGGGGAACCCCTAATCTACGGATTAAGAGGGTCAGTGGAGTTTACATGCAGAGCCGGGAGAGCCGGGCAGTGGGCTCCAAGCCGCTAATGCCGCGGAGCCCGGCACTGTCGCTCCCGGGGGTATTTGTCGCCGCGGGGTCCTGGACGACCCCGAGGGAATGTTCACCCAACCGTAATCCCAAAGTTCGTGTATCCCGGTGTCACTTATCCCCAACTCATCCAAGAGCAAGGAAACACCGACGGGTCATCCAAACCATTATTCTCCTCGACGGGAAACTGAGGCACGGGGACACTGGGATCACTGGAAGACGCGGGGGAAGCTTACCCGACGCCAGCAGCATGACAGAGGCACGAGTGTGCCGGGCTTTTATTGGAGCATCACCCTGTTGTGTCTTTCTTGCATCCTGTGAGAAAACAAACAAATCCTTAGCAGGAATGGCCCCAGCAGGGCCGGGCTGTGTGTTCACCCTCACCCACCGGAAATCCAGTTTTCACATTTTTGGGAGGGGAGTAAAGTTTCCGTGGCTGGGGGCAAGTCTCCTGTGGCTCTGTCTTGGCTATTCCTGGCCCCTCAGTAGCATCTTTGGAGCCAAATTCCCAAGAGTGCCTGCAGCTCTCAGTTTATCTCTGGCATTCCCTCCTGGCACACACTGGTCACACTCAGGATGTTTTTAACAAAGATTTCCTTTCCTCGGATGGGTTTTTCGCAGAATGGGTCCCCACAGCTCCTCTGCACCACCAATATGGATATAGAGCTGAGGGGATCCATCCAAGACCCCTCAGCTGGGCTCACATGTCCAGCTGTCCTGGCCATAGAGTGTTTTTCATGCAGATCCCAATGGCTTCTACTTTCTGTGTTAGAAACTCTCCTGAAATACCCCAAATTTCTCTCCCCCAGTAGAGCACCCCTTCTGGGAGATATTGTCCTGGCAGTCCTGGGGCCCCCACTGCCCCCCCAAGCCCTGACACTTGGAGGGCCTGATCCTTCCCAGCTTTGCTCTGTCAGCAGATGCTGCCCAGAAAGGGGTAAAGTTAGTGATTTCTCCTAGTCCCACAGGATAAACCTCCTCTCCAGTTTGGATGCTTTTCCCACAGGCTAGGGAGGAGGGCGCTCTGTGGGGGGGCTGGCATCTTTCATCTCCAACCCCCCCTTTTTTATTCCTGCAGGATTTTCCCTTGCTGGCACTTTGTGTCGTCTCCCAGCGACAGTGAGGGGAGCCAAGGCTGGGGAAATCTATGCCCACCATCCCTTTTCTTTCTGGCTGTGCCAGGATGACGCTTGGCAGGAGCTTTTGGGGGATGTGGGGAGGAGATGTTGAGCACCGGACCCCTACAAACACCCAGCCCACACACTGGGGCTGAGTGGTGCTTCCCTCATTTCCCTGCTCCCCAGTCCTGCCCAGAATTCCAGCCAGGTCTCAATGCTGGGTGTTTTCAGCTTATTTCCAGGATATTCCCTCATGCCCAAAGGCAATGAACCCAGAGAAAAGCCCCTTTTGTGGTGAGTCTGGCATCACCCTGGGAAGGAGGCAATCGGGATGCAGCTGCCCAAGGTTATCCTCATGGTGAAGGCTGCAATCAGGGGGTCCTGGGAGATGCCCAGCGTTGTACAGCTCCATGGAGTGGGGATATTCTCTCCGTAAATTCTTTTATATCCCCCCAAATTGGGGTTCTCCTGGGCCAGGGGATGTGAAGGAACTGGAGGTAGACGACTTCTGGGTGGCTGTGGGGGAAACTATGGCAGCTTCATTCCTGGATTCCCCTGTGGACTGTTCCCAGTGCCTGGAGCATCCAGAAAAGCCACCAGAAAATGATGATTTGGATGAGGAAAACATTTGAAGAGGCTGCAGGTGCCTAGGGATTGTTTTGGGGGCCTCATCAAGGGGGCAAACTGAGGCAGGGAAGTTGAGCCCTGTTTGAGCCCTCTCCTCGGTGTCTCTGCAGGAAACGGCTGTGGCCACACGCTGCTGACACCCCACAGTGGCACCCTGAGCTCCAAGAACTACCCGGGCACGTATCCCAACCACACCATGTGCTGCTGGCAGCTCCAAGCCCCCCCAGGCACATCTCTCCTCCTGGCATTTGGAGATGTGGATCTGGAGCCCTCCGAGCACTGTGCCCTCAGCTCCTTGCTGCTCACTGACCCCCAGACCGGCACTGCCTATGGTAAGGGGGATCCTGGGAGAACTGAGGCAGGGGTGATACAATGTTGTAGACAGGGAGAATATCAGGAAAATCTGGGGTTTTAGCTGATTTCATCATGGGGAAGGAGAATATCTAAGGAGGGGGCACCAAGTGGGGCAGTATCCAAGGAAGGGGATATTCGAGGAGGGGGTACCCAAGGAGGAGAATACTGGAGGATGAGGGGTTATATCTGATGAGTGAGTTATCCAAAGAAGAGATATATCCAAGGATGGGGATACCTGAGGAATTGGGGTACCCAAATAGAAGGGATGATATCCAAGGAGGAGGATATCAAAGGAGAGTAATATTTGCAAATGGGGATATCTGAGGAGGCAAGTACCCAAGGAGATGATTATTGCCAGGCTTGGGGGGTAACTGCCCAGCTGGGACCAGATGCAGCCACTAAATAATTAATTTGACAGTCCAGCTGCTGCCCTAACACTTCCAGAATTTTCCCAGGCAGATTTAATGGTCTTGGAGGGATTTGGCAAGCACTGGGAACATGATGAGTGCTGAGGAAAACATCGTGAGGGTGGGGGGAAGCATCAAGTGATGGGGTGGGATGGAGGAGCAGCCCTGGTGAGGGGACAGGGGCTGGACAGAAGATGCGATGAGAAATGCAGGATGTAAAGGAGCTGGCTTGGATTCATGGGACTGGGAGTTTTCCCTGTTCTTCAGGGCTTTCACCCTTTCTGGGCTGGTCCCCAGAAGGGTCACAGCACGCAGGGTCCCTGGTCCCTATCCTCTCTGCTGTGGCCTCAGGGACATAACTGTCTCCAAAACTAAGAGACATCCTGACCCCAGGCTGTGTGGGAAAGCGGGAGGGACCCCCAGAGGATGCTCTTGGGGGGCTGGGGAAGGTGGCTGGGCACCCGCAGCTGCTTTGGGTGCCACTAGGGCCATGCCAGTGTGACACAGAGCTTGGATTCCATTCCCCCTCCTGTGGCTGATACTAGCCCTTGAGAAGTTCCAGATGTTTTTCAGGAAGCAGCTGGAGCAGGCGGAGACTGTGGACGCCTTCCCGCTGACTCAGAGCTGATGTCTGGCCCCTGGCCTGATTCTGTTTGAATGTGGCAAAGTCCCCATGGGGGTGGCAGCCTCTGGGGCTCAGCTGAGGGGCTTCCAGTTCCCAGGGTATAACCACGATCCATACAGTGGTGGCACCACTCACCAGGGCACCACTGGCATCTGGCAACTGGTGGAAGAGAAATCTGCACGTGGGTCATCTACATCTCATCTGTATATCATGCAGACCTCCCTTCTGTCACATATGTGACACCTCTGCATGCACATGTGTCCCACGTCCCCTGAGGTTGACTTCCTGGTTTACTGTGACCCAGACAGGATGAGGATGTCGGTCAGGGAAACTCAGGCACAGGGGGAAGTGTCACCAGCAGCCCCAGGGGAACACAGGGACACAGTTCCCTGTCCTCAGAATAACGATGGCATTTGCCCAAAACATCTTTGGGTGTCCAGAGGCCCCAGTGATGGGCATGATACAGACCAGAGCAATGTAGGGGACAGGGGTTGATGGCAGTCCAGGAATTGGGGCCATCTTCTGTCCCCAGCCAGGACTAGAGATGTCCCTAAGGAATCTGCCTGCCTGCTAAGCCAAAGTTTTAATCAGAGAGATGGAATTGCAAATAATTGTGGATTAAATGGGGGGAGGAGGTAGTTTAGGAGGCAGCTTCAGCAGCATCTGTGAAAGGGTACATGGGGAGGAGACTAGGACAAAAGACTCCCATTTTGGGGTCCTGTGAGGTGATGCCACATGTACCGGTCTCTGCAGTGGGGGATGTGGTGGCAGGAGCCCGATGAGGGCAATGGGGCCACCCTGGGGCTGGGACTAGTCTGGACATGGGACCACTCTGTTATGAGGTTGCCCTGACATGGGATGTAAAGGAGCTGTCTTGGATCCATGGGACTGGGAGTGGGGCAATCCTGGAACATGGAACCATCCTCAGGATGGGACCAGCCTGCCATAGGACCACGCTGCATGGCACCAGCCTTCATCACCCTGGTGCTGGGACTATCTTGGGGATAGGACACCCTGTATGTGGAACAACTCTGGGACCACCCTGAGCACAGCCCAAATTCCTGAGCACCCCTGGCTTTGGCAAGGGCCAAGCTGGGGGAGGTGAAGTCCTGGGATCCAGGTGCCCAAGCATGTCCTCCAGGGACCCCAAATCATCTCCCTGGTGTCATCCCTGCTGGCAGGGCCCTACTGCAGGAACTCCGTCCCTTCTGCCCCACTCCTGGTGACAAACTCCAGCACTGTGACCATCCTGTTCAACAGCACCAGCCATCGTTCAGGACGAGGCCTCCTCCTGTCTTATGCCACCTCTCAGCACCCAGGTATGGGGGCAGCATGCCCTGGCACACAGAGACACCCCTGAGATTCATCCTGGCCCATGCAGGGACATGAAGGGAGCTCCTTGCTGAAGGATGGGCTTCCATTGCCCTGAGCTCCCTGAATATCCATGTTCTCCCTGACTGGGGGCAAACATGGGAGACCCCCAAGCAATATAATGAACCAGGACCCCTTCAAGAACCCTGAACCCCCAAGTCAGGTGGCATCCCAGTATCAGGCAGAGCCACAGACATCATAGATTGTGCCATGGAGCCAATGGCTGCAGGGGCCAAGGGACCATCCCTTCCTGTCCCTCTAGACATGTGGGCATGAAGGGCAGAACCAAAATAAGGAACAGGATTTGGTTGGGAAGGGAATGGGGTGCCCTGGAGCAGAAGTGGGTGTGTGTTGAGGGGCAGGTGGGGGTCCCTCACCCTGGGATGTCCCTGCCTTGCAGACCTGGTCTCCTGCCTGGTTCGAGGCACCCACTACACCCAGGAGCATATCAGGTGAGTGGTTGGGGGTGGGAAATGGTCCCATTTTGGTGTCCCCTGTCTCAGGGGTCCCATCGGCCCTGGTTTCATCCCCATCCCTCTCCTGAGGTACAGCCCCAGCAGGATGGGGAGCAGAGCAGGTAAGCAGAGGTGGGGTGAGGATGGGAGGGAGCTCTGACCCACTCCTTATCATGTGTTTCAGTGTGTACTGCCCTGCAGGCTGCAAGGACATCCATGGGGACATCTGGGGCAACCCAAGCCAGGGCTACCGGGATGTAAGTGTGGGCACCACGGTGCACCCACCAGGGATGGTCCCCACAGCACGTGTGGCCACTGCTTGTCACCCCCAGCAACCCAGAGGTGATGAGTGTGGCCTTGGGGTGCCCCACAGGGTGCTCGGGCCTGCAGTCTGGGCCTGCCCTTACTCCCCACTCCCTGCAGACATCAGTGCTGTGCAAGGCAGCCGTGCATGCCGGGGTGATTGCAGATGAGCTGGGCGGGCAGGTCACCCTGTCCCGGGAGAAGGGGATCACGCTCTATGAGTCGGCCTTTGCCAACGGGCTCCGCTCCAAAAGGTGGGTGACGATGGCTGAGGCTACACCCCACATGGAGATGCAGGACCCACCTGTGCTGACACTGGGAAACTGCCACCCCTCAGTTTCAGAGACCCCAGGGTTTGTTCACCCCATTTGATGCTCCCCCTGCTTTTTTTGGCACAGGGGATCTCTCTCCGAGAAGCGACTTATATTCCACAAAGGTATTTTTTTCCCATTTCCCCTGAAATTAAGGCATGATTTTACCTATAAGACCTGGTGCCACCCCCATATGCCTGGATGGGGTTTCTGGGATCCCAGTGTGCTGTCTCCTGTCCCCAGCCTGTGATGATGTGCTGGAGGTGGTGACCTTCAATGCCTCATCCTGGTGGCACGAGGTGGGCATGCTGGGCCAGGACCGAGACTGGGTGGCTGAACGGGCAGCGCTCAGCACCACCGGCCACTCCTGGGCAGCCGAACCTGACGCCAAGGCTGCCTGGCTGGAACTGGACCTGGGCATCCGAAGGAATGTCACAGGTGAGAGTTGGCCATCAGAGGGGGACAACAGCTGCCTATGCCACCCTGGCACACTGTCCTCCTGCTGTGCCAGCTTCACTGATCCCCACAAAACTGCTCAGGGCAGTTGCACCCCCATAACTTTCAGGATGCACTGGAGTTTCTTGTGCTATGGTTTTACTGGTACAAAATGGGATGCAAAGCGCACCAGTCCCCCTGGCTGCTCCTGTCCTTTTGTGCCTTTGCCCCCCTCATCTGCAGCCATTTCTGGGACAAACAAGTTAATATTATGCTCTTGCATCTGGTGCCAGTGAATGTCTTTTGTCCAGCCCAAGCCTGCCAAAAGCAGGGCCTTTGTGTGCCAGCGGCTGGTGACCGCAGTGAGGAAAATGGGGACATTGTCCAGCCGGAGGCTGGGGAAGGGAAGAATGCAAGGCAGGCAGCCGGGGCTGGAGGTTATCAGTTCCTGGGGGCAGACCAGAGCATCCCACACTGGAATCTGCCACCCAAACCCCCTCCCAGGGTCAGAAAGATCCCCCTCTGCCAGGTGACACATCCTGCCCTCTTAGTCCTTTTCCAGCTGGGTCTTGAGTATCCCAGAGATAGGGCTTTTTCCAACTGGGAGTAGAGGACAGTGGGGTAGAGACTGGTCCTTCCCAAGCCCTGCAACCCCTGACTGACAGCGGGGACTCCCTCCTGCATTCACAGGCATCATCACAAAGGGCTCCTCCGAGCAGCACAACTACTACGTGACATCCTACCATGTCTCCTCTAGCCGTGACGGGAAGAATTGGAGACCTTACAGAGGCAGCAGTGGCCAGGAGAAGGTGGGCATAGGTAGAACATCATAGGGCTGAGACCCCTTGCCCATGGATATTTGGTCATTGGCACCACTTCACCCTCTCTGGTAGGTGTTTGAAGGAAATGCTGACAGCCAGGGGGAGGTCTCCAACGCCTTTATCCCCCCCATCGTTGCCCGCTACATCCGTGTCACACCACAGAGCTGGCACCAGCACGTAGCCCTGAAGGTGGCCCTGGTGGGCTGCCAGGTGGCACGGGTCCGCGCGCCCCGTCCCTATGGTGAGACCCTCCACAGGAGTTCACGCCCCCATGTCCGAAACATCCTCCTGAGATCTTCACCTCCCTGTGCACCCAGTGGTGGTCCCACAGTCATTGTCCCTGCTCTGTCCTGTAGTGCCCAGTGTCCCCAAGGAGGTCCTTGAACCCACCAGCCACCCAGCCAGCCACACCCCCATATCTGGCATCGCCCTGGACCCGGAGAAGGCAGGTGGGTGCCATGAGGGGCTGTCCTTTTTTCCAGCATTGTCATTTGGTGTTCCAGGTGCCACTGGGGCTTCATCCCCCTGTGGGAACACATTGATTTTCCTCTAGTGGCTGCAGGTGGGCTTCTGGCACTCATGGGTACAAAGGAGTGGGATGAGGGCCCAGTGGGATGACACTGCCCTCCCTCCCCAGACTCCACACTGCTGGTGATGCTGCTCATTGGTGGTTTTGTGCTCTTCTGCTCCTGCCTCCTGCTCCTGGCTTTCCTCTGCCACAGGAAGAGGTTGGTCCTGTCTTGTCCGCTGCTTTGCCCTGGGGAACTCAGCATCACCTCCCAAATTGTAGCAGCTTCATCCAGCTGCTCACCAGATCCCAAGGGGTTGTAGCCCCTCATGCAGTGGGTAGGAGGAGATGGGTGGTGGTGGACACAGGGTAGCTGGGACCTTTTGCCCCATCTTGCCTCTCTCTTTGGCAGGAAGTCAGCAGCGGAGCTGAACTGTGGGATCACAAAAGGTAAAAGGGTCCACAACTTCTCCCTGAAATCAGGGGTCTGTGTGCGGTGAGGTGCATTTGGTTTAACTGGTGCTACTGCCAAGCTCAGACTTGTCCCAGCCCCCAGGGGCACCTACACGTCCAGGTGACAGTCTGTGACAACTGAGCATTTCATTTCCCTGCCCAGGGTATCCCAAGCTGGAGTCGAGCCAGGTCTGCTCCCTGCAGAGCCTGTCAGCCTCCAGCCTGGCTTCCTTCCCCATGGCCCCCATGCCAGGGGACCTCAGCCGGACTCATTCACCAGGTAACAGGGACATTAGGGCATGAACTGGTCCCTCAGCCCAGAGCTGGAGCCAAGTCTTCCTGATTGTACTTCCCTCTCCATTCTGGTCTAACCCCTCTGCCATTGTGGTCCTGTGCAAACAGGGAGGACCTGATAAATTAGGCATGCCCATTTAATTATTATTATTAGTTATTGTTGTAGTAGCACCATACATTATTTAGTAGTAGTGGTAATAATAGTCCACCTCAATTACAGCTGTTGGCATGGGAGGGTGGCTGGGGACAGCAGGAGCCCCTCTCTGTGGTGTGGCAGAGGAATATGAGGTGTCCATGGGTGGGTGCTCTACCCTGGGTGGGTTTTGGCAGTTTTTCTATCCCTGAAAGTCCAAACACCAAAGTTTCAACCCACCCCACCCGCCTCTGCCACAGCACCATGACCCTCCTGACACGGCAGCCTCTCTGTTTCAGAGTATGCTGAGCCAGACCTGGTGCAGGTGAGCCCCTGCAGCCAGACAGGTGCCTCCACCTTCAAGCCACACCTGGAAGAGGGCTATACTCTGCCGCTGGTCCTGAGCCACTACGATGTCCCAGGAAAGCACCATGAATATGCAGAGCCACTGCCGCCAGAGCCTGAGTACGCCATGCCATTCAGTGAGCCAGAGCCTGCCGGGATGCACCACAGGACTTGCAGCATCACAAGCATCACTGCTGGGTGCTCCCTGGTGCAGTACCAGACCCCTAACCTGCGACCCAGGGAGCTGCCAGCCAGGGTGGAGCAGACTGGCAGCCCCTGTTCTGAGAGGTCCCACGGGTGGCCTAGGGACTGTCTTCTTGCACATGTGTACCATGAAGCCTTGTGAGGAGGGGAGCACAGCAGCGCAATGTTGGGTGGGGGGGAAGGCGTGTAAAGGAGGACCTTTCCGCGCTAGCAGGGGGCTTTAAAGTAACACAGTGTAAATATATGTATTATATTTACATAGAGCTGTGGAGTGCAGTGCTCCGCATGGTCTACTGCTGGCACGGTGCTTGCCCGGGCTACAAACTTCTATCCACCTAAGGAGTTAAAAATTATCTCCCTTCTTGCCATTCCGGCATAAAACCAGCAACTGCTGCTCCATCTATTGTTGACCAACACCGGGGTGCCGGAACAAGCGGTTACCAGCAGCCCTCACTTACAAAAATTGTGCTTCCGAAATCTCTTGATGTCGATTCCGCGGGAGAGAGGGTAATTCCCCCCTCCCCGTGCCACACATGGCAGAAGCCCTTTTTAAAGCTAGTAGCTTTCCCCACCCACAATGGGAGAGAGCCGGTGTACCAGATAGGTCAGGGCGACAGACACTGCACACACCAGACATGATGTTTGGTGTGTCTATTCTTAATTCTCTATCATCTCCTTTCTCATTCACCACTTCTGCTGGTTTTCCCTCAAAAAGTGCCGTTTTCCGCGCTATTTCGCCGGCAAGGATTATGCAAATAGCATGGGGCATGCCGGGTACGCCTCTTCCCTGAGGCAGCTCGGGGAGGAGGAGCGCCTTCGGCGGGATCGCCATGGTGCGCATGCGCGCGCAGGGGATTCGCTCCCCATTGACGGCGGCGGCGGCCGGAAGCGGAAGCGCTGCCGGGTGTCGGCGGAGGGAGCGCGGCGGTGGCGGCGGGGCTTTGGAGTGCCCGCGGGTCATGGGGAGGTACGGGGGGCTCGAGGGGGCTGCGCGGAGCACCTGGGGATTCCACACCGCCTGTTGTAAATCCGGGAGGGAGCGCAAGAGTGGGCGCCGTGTCGGTTCCGGTGGCGGTCGGTGACCTTCGCTCTGCCCCGCGACTCCCGGCAGGGACGTTCTGCACTGGGAGGGGGATTCGTTCCTATCCTGGCGGTCTCCGTGCGGCTGGTGAGCACTTCAAGCTGGGCATTTTCAGCCTGGAGAAGAGAAGACGCCGGGGTGATTCTTAGAGCCCCTTCCAGTGTCTAAAGAGGGTCCAGGGGGTCTGAAGAGGGACTTTGGATCTGGAAGGACAGGACAAGGAGAATGGCTTGCCACTGCCAGAGGGCAGGAGTGGGTGGGATACTGGGAAGGAATTCCTCTCTGTGAGGGTGGAGGGGCCCTGGCACAGGTTGCCCAGAGCTGTAGCTGCCCCATCCCTAGCAGTGCCCAAGGCACTCCCTGGGTTGACGGGGCTTGGAGCACCCTGGGACAGTGGAAGGTGTCCCCGCCCATGGCAGGGGATGGAATGAGATGAGCTTAAGGTTTCTTTCCACCCAAACCATTCTGAGATTCTATGATTGTATGTGAATATTTGGTGCAAATCACTATTGTTAATGAAAGTGGGAGCCCCCTGAGCACTCCAGGGAATGTGCTGTTTGTCATTAACATGGATTTTAGTTATGGCTCTTAATGCTGTGTTGTTCCAGAGATGAACAAGTTATGGTGCTGATCACAGCACCCAAACCTCCTCCTGCCGTGGAGGGAGCTGCTGATGTGAGGGTCTGGGCTTACCTGCACATCAGCAAGTATCAGTTTGCTCTGTTTCCTGGCAGAAAAAGAGAGTTTGGCCATATTTTTCTTCAGAATCCTGCAGGATGGTTGTCTTCTGTGGCAGCGACTGCGTGATCTTTTCTGACAAAGAAATCTGTGGAACTGTAGTGAGGACAACTTGTGAAACTGTTTCCTCTGATTATCTTACATAGAATGGGTGATACAAAAATTATCTCTTGTTTCTGTAGGAATGGGAATTATGTGGAAGAGGATGATAGCAGAGTAGGTAACAGTAACTGGTGATGTTCTGGAAAGGGTGTGGGCTGTGGCTTCTCCACTCACTGGGCTCATAGCAATTGTTGATGTAATTAAAGATCTAGACACTCAAATAGCTGTAAGTAAATGGGGCTGGCATGTGGGTTTACCCTGTGAATCTGCTCCTCCTCTGAGTTTTGTGTCCAGGGATCTTGGTGGCACGTGAAGGATGCAGTAAGATCTGGAAATAAACCAACAAAACAACTTTGTGCTGCTAAAGTGCTTCTGCCCAAAAATTTTGGGGCTTTGTGTCTGAGGATTTCGGTTCTTCCTTTCCTGCATAGTGGGTAGGAGTTCCTGCTTTGTGGGTTGGTAAAGTGAGGCATGGGGTGAACAGCCTGAGATCAACCTCAGCTCAAACCAAGACTCAAGGTCCCTCTTGATCTTGTGCTGGACTTCTCAGCCAGAAGTGCTGGCTGAGGGGTTTAGGGTGTGAGAGTGATAATTTTCCATTATTAATTCAATTAAAATGGAGCTGGAAACTTGCTGAGGGCACTGTCAGGAACATAAATTCACCTCAAAGAACGCCATGTCTGCAGGTGTATGCGTGTGTATTGGAGTGAAGCACTGAAGCTTCTCAATTCTCCCATGTACTTTCTCATGTGGGTTTTGATATTAATTGATCCAAACTAACCAGGCTTGCTTTGATGACAGGAAATGTCTATTTGTAGATCAGAGAGCAGACACTATGTAGGAATGTCCTGTAAAACTGGTTAAACAAACTCTTCTTTTCTCGTCTGTTCAGCCTCAGCTTTTCAACCATCTCTGGCCCCACCACAAGAGGCTTTGCTATCAAACCATTCCTAAAACTTTATTTCCCTGTGACAGACCTATCGTTGCTGCCCACAGTGGTTGTGGTAGTGGGAAGTGCAGGGTTTGCATGAATTTTCTGTCACAGAGCAGTGAAGACAGAGCAAAACTTCATTGAGCCTGGGGCTTAGAGCAGAAACAGAGGAGGTGCCAGTCGGTATTCACCCCATGATCAACAACCTGAGTAATTTCAGCACCTGGAGGATCTCTGTAACCACACAATTCACTTGTGGTTCACCATTGGGAGCTCCATAAATCCCACTCCATTTCCTGTGGCTGTCAATTGCCCAGTGTGGGAGGAACAAGGGGCAGATTTGGGCATACATGTGTTCCTCCCCCTCTGAGGTGGAGCTGATTGTGCTCCAAAACCCAAAATGAACCAATGTTGTCAGTCCCACATGGAGGGGTCACTGCAGGCCAGACTGTGAGCATGATGTTGCCAAAAATAAGACTCCCACACCTTGTGGAGACCTCAGGGAGACTGAGTCCTGTTTTCTCTCCAGGGCTGTAGGTTATGGGGATGAGGGATTCCATGCTGCTGCAGCAGGAATGAGCATGTCCTGCAGTTAAACCTGTTCTGAGTGGTCTCTTCTTTGTGGAAAATGGGTTCAGGAAAGCTGTGTGGGAGTAGATGTGGGGATGAATGGGTGAGTGGGTCAGTACTGCTGTCACCAGCATGCAGCCACTGTACTGCTGGAAAACTTAATTTTCCATACACCAGGGAAAGTTTTCTGTGCTACTAAGCATCACTTCTCCCTTCCTGCTGTGAGCAGAGATTCCTGATCTATAAACTGCAGGCTCTGTCAGAACACTGCAGTTTTCTCTGGATGAAGACCTGTTCGCCTTTCTGAATTCTGTCTGTTTGCTGACCATATCTTCCCTCTCCCTTTCCAGTTGATTTGATTGGATCCCCACAACCTCAAGAATAAGCAGGACCTAGACAAGCTTTATGATCTAAAAGCTAAAGCCCAGCAGATTATGAACCAGTTTGGTCCATCTACCTTGATCAACCTTTCCAACTTCTCCTCAATCAAGCCGGAACCAGCCAGCACCCCCCCCCAGAGCTCCATGGCCAACAGCACCACTGTGGCAAAAATGCCAGGAACACCCAGTGGAGGAGGGCGACTCAGTCCTGAAAGCAACCAGGTAATTCCATCTCCAACTTTGGGACAGCAGGGATGATGCTTGAGCATCACAAGCATCACAGATTTGCCTGTGGCTTCCTTTGCCTTCTTTAAATCACCAGCAGAAAAATAATGTTTGTTAAAGTATCAGTTACTGAGTGAGCAAAACTTGCTCACAGAGTTCCTCTATCCCAAGCACTTCATGGCTGAATGGGGTTTGGATGCTGTAGGTATAGAGGTTTTTCCAGTCTTAGGAAAGTGTATATTGGGGTGTAATGGGGGAAGTTATTTTTTAAATGGGGTTTAGATGTGAGAAATATGGGGAGAAATGAAGGGTGAGATGAAGGTTGCTCAGAGAAGGTTGCTGTGGATGCCCCATCTCTGAGAGTGTCCAAGGCCAGGTTGGACATGGCTTGGAGCAGCCTGGGACAGTGGAAGGTGTCCCTGCCCTTGGCAGGGGGTGGAATAGGGATGGGCTTTAAGGTTCCTTCCAGCCTAACCTGGCATGGAGTCTTTGATGCGCATAAAACAAACTGCTGCCCAGGGAATGCCCCAGCATTTTTCCCTGATGGCTTTGCTGGCACTCAGAGACTCAGAAAGTGCACTAGACCCCAGCACAAAATAGCCACAGCAGTGAAGGAACGAGGAAGGGCAGGAATTTCCCATCTGTGTCTGCCTGACCCAATCAGACTGACAACTTGCATCTATATCTTTTAAAACGTGGCATCCTGTTGTTCAGACCATTGTGATTTCTGCTCCTGTCATGTCTGACTACCTTGGAATAACCCAGCACTTCCACAATTCTGTTTTCCATGTGAAACACTAAACCTGATAAGTGCTAGAGCCATGGAAATGCTTCCCTCATGCCCTGAGCACAACTTTAGTCACTGATATGCTGATTGCACTTGCTGTCTGCAACACTTGTAGTTTTGCCTTTCCACTCCTTGCCAGCAGCATTTTAGTGCTGAAATATTTATCCTGGCTGCTGCATTCCACTTGCTGGGCAGAGCTACCACTGGTGCTTGAAAATGGCTCCTTCACATCTGATATTTCTTATCTCTGCCATTCCTAAGCTGATAGACTATGTCAAAAGTGCGACTTGCCACTGGGGGCACGGGGGAGGAGGTTGTTGTGGTTGTGGTTGTGTTGTGCTCCATGGGCAGCTTCTTTGCTGGAGTAGGGCAGTAAATCCTTCCTCTCTTCCCACATGCTCAGGTTTTAACCAAGAAGAAATTGCAGGACCTGGTGCGTGAGGTGGATCCAAATGAGCAGCTGGATGAAGATGTGGAAGAAGTAGGTTCCAATGTGTGGAAGGGACTGCAGAAAGAGTTAATTTGGGATTTGTCACAGATCAGTGGCCCTTTGTCCAAGGCAGGAGCATTGATTCATTTAACACTTGTTTTCCCATGCAGCCTTTAGCTATCCCTGTTCTTCTGCATCACAGTCTCAAAAAGGCTTTTAAAACAGCAATTGCAACAAACACCTATGAAATCACTTCTTTGAGTGGAATTTTGAACACCACAATATAAGAAAGACCTAAAGCTATCAGAGGCCACCCAAAGGAGACTCTGAAGATGGGAAAGGATCAGGAGGGATCACAGGAGGAGCGGCTGAGGGCACTTGGTGTGTCCAGCTGCAGCAAAGGAGGTTGAGGGCAGAGCTCAGTGAGGGCTGCAGCTCTTCTCAAGAGGCAGCTCCAATCTCTATTCTCTGTGAGCAGGGATGGGACCCAAGGCTGGAGATTAAGGAAAGATTCTTCCCCCAGAGGGTGATTGGGCACTGATCCAGGCAATACCAGCTTCCCAGGCAGCCAGGCTCAAGAGGTGCTTGGGCAATGCTCTCAGGGACAGGATGGGGATTGCTGTGCTGTCCTGTGCAGGGCCAGAAGTTGGCCTGGATGATCCTTGTGGATCCCTCCCAATTCAGGACATTCTGTAATTCTAAATGCCAGCTTCTGAGGGATTGTTTTCATCTTCCCACATAATTTCAGTTGCCCAGTGCTGACCAGACTGGTTGTTGCCCTTGTTCCTCCCCAGATGCTGCTGCAGATCGCTGATGACTTCATTGAGAGTGTGGTGACAGCCGCCTGTCAGCTAGCGCGGCACCGCAAGTCCAACACCCTGGAAGTGAAAGATGTCCAGTTGCACCTCGGTGAGTGACTTGCATCTGGTTTTTTCCTCTCTACCCCAGCTCTCAGCTCCTCCTGGAATCAGGGCACAGCTGCAGTGCTGTGGTGGAAGTCTGTGAGTAGATAATACATCCCTGCCCCTGTCAAGGCATTGGAACTGGATGAGCTCTAATGTCTCTTCCGACTGAAACCATTCTGTGAATTCCAGAGCGCCAGTGGAACATGTGGATCCCGGGCTTTGGTTCTGAAGAAATCAGGCCCTACAAAAAAGCTTGCACTACAGAAGCTCACAAACAGGTAAGGAGCCTTCACAATATGAGGAATCACATGGAAGGCTGATCAGGGATGGTGGTAATGGCCTCCTGGCACTGTGAATTTGTGACCTCTTCCAAGTGGTTCAGACTGGAAATTACTTCCAGACCTGTTTGTGCAGAGGGCTGAGGTTGCTGTGTTTCCTCAGTTATGTTGCCTTTGCCCAAAGAGAAGCAGCAGCTCTTGGTGCTGATAGGCTTGGGAAGGTTAAAACCATTTAGGAGCTTCACACAGGCACTTCTCAACTGCCCCTGGCAACTCCATCTCAGTGGAAAGGGACTGAAAACACCCTTTATTTTGCTTTAAAAATGCTTTGGGTCATTGCTTTTTAAGCAATAGTCAGAGCCTAGAAGGAGCTACCCTGCAGTTCCTGGGTTTATGGGTGATACTGCAGCTCCCACTGGGCAGAGGGGGAAGCTTGCGATGGGCTTTCATTCCACTGCCCCCAGGTGCCAAGTGGAGCACTCCTCCTCTGGCTTCAGCCTGGGACCCCATTAAGATTCAAACAGACCTGAAAGACCTGTGTGGAAGCAAGTCAGGCAGTGTCCTGGGAGCACCTGGGATGCCTTGTTCCTGCTCTGGGTGGTTGTGCAGTCACCTGCTCCGAGCGGCTCAGCTTCCCATGGTTTTCCCTCTCTTCTTGCAGAGAATGGCACTGATCCGTAAAACTACCAAGAAATAGCCCCTGGGCAGAGCCGGAGACACCAGCAGTGCAGTTTGGGATACCTGCGTCTCCACGAAGCCTCTACCATGTCACCTGTGGGATATTTTTGTAATGCTTTAGAGAAAAGCATCTATTTTTTATTCATGGTGCAGCAATATCTTGACTTGATGAGGAGACCTGCCAAAAACATTCTACACCCTGTTCCTCATTTCTCCTAAGAGTGCAACATATCTCAAAGACTTTTATTTGTGACTTGAAAGTGGTTTATTGTACAAGTGATTATCCAAGGGACAGAGCATTTGATTGTGTGTGGGACAGTTTAGAAGCATCTGTAGAGGTTTTTGTTTCTTCCTTCCTGCCCCTACCTACTCCAGTACTTTGTAATGTCAGTGTTTATATAAATACTTGCGTTTGTTTTACATGAATAAAGAAATTATTCTAAGCTGCTGGCACAGGCTTGTGCTCTTCAAGCAGCATTGCACAGGGATGGCAGGGTCAGGGGTCCCTGCTCTGTGTGTGGTGCTGTTCTTTGGGAGATCTCCTGAGAGTTTACAGGGAACAGAATTGTGGAATATCCTGAGCTGGAAAAGATCCCCAAGGATTATTGAGTCCATCTCCTGGCCTGCCCAGTATACTCCACCAATCCCACCTTATTGTCCAATGCTGTGGCAGCCTTGGAGCCATACCTGTTCCTTAGGGAGCCTGTTCACTGCCTGAGTGAGCCCCCTGGGCGGGGAAGAACTGTTTCCTAATATGCAGCCTGTGCCTCCCTTGACAGAGCTTCAGCTGGTCCCTCTTGTTCCATCCTTGGTCACAGGGAGCAGAGATCAGGGGTGTCCCTTGGGAGGAGCTGCAGACACTGGTGAGTCTCGAGTTTCCTCCAGGGTGAACAAACTGATTACCCTCAGCTGGTCTTCCAGAGGTTTCCACTCCAGACCCTTCTAGACCACACGGACTTGGCTAGTCTCTCACCTGCCAATCAGAGTGGCCAGGTCACTTCCATCCTGACCTCCATACCAGAGTGAGTCCCATCCCAATTGCTGGGATATTTGGACTGTTAGGAGGGGGATATTGTGACAGGGCAGGAAGTCAAGGTCCCTCTGATTCTGTCTGTGCCTGGACACTGAAAAGGCCACATGCCCCTTCCTGTTCCTACTGCTCTGCTCAGACCTCAGGGAAGCTGCGAGGGCTGTTGTGGGGATGAGGGAGTTGACAGCACTGGAAACCCCTGCATGATGGGGAAGTTCCTGCAGCCCTAGGCAGAGCTGGGCTCATCTTCCCTGTCCAGCTCTCTGGAGGCTCCTGGTACCTGCAGGAGAAACCAGGGTGGGTGAAGTGATACCAGGACAATACTGGGCTCATTCCTCATGTCACTGTGGGATAAGAAGCCAATTATATTGGATGAAGATTAAAAGGGAAAGTGGGCATTTCCTCAGAATGGTATGATCTTTTTTTGCTTTGATCTTAACCAGGCATGTACTCAGTCAGAGCAGCAGATATACTATCTGAATTCCATTATAAATTTGTCACTTTTAATTCTATTTGGGAAGACTTACAGAATTTTGGGCTTTATGATTAGGATCTAAGTCAGTACAAGAGAGAATAGGGGAAGGGTGACACTGACCTCTGCAGGCCTGTGAAGTCCCACGTGGGGGCTTCACCCTTCCAGTGCACTTCCTCTTTCCCATTAAAACACAGGCAAGCAGAGGGTGACCAGAGGTATTTAATGCAACCATGTGCCTGGCTGCTCCATATCCACTTCCCCTTCTGAACCCAGCACTTCCCTGCCTTGCCAATGCCCCCAGCTCTAGCACGAGCATCTCTTCTGCTTCTCCTTCTCCAGTGGCTGAGCCTTAGGCAGGACTGGCAGTGGAACACTGCACTTCACCCCATCCCATGCCTCGGTGGCCACCAGCCACCCTGTCTGCAGTGCTTCGTAAATGGCCACTGTCAGCATCTGGAAGGCCTGGACCACATTGGAAGCGTCTTTGGCTGAGGTCTCCACATACTGGACACCCAGGGAGGCCGCCAGCTTCTCCGCCTCCCTCCGGCCCACCTGGCGCTGCCCAGCCATGTCACTCTTGTGCCCCACCAGCAGGAAGAGCATGCGGAAGGGCTGGATGGCGTCGGTCACCTCCCGGTGCCAGCGCCGGATGCTCTCAAAGGACGTGCGGTTGGTCAGGTCGAAGAGCAGCATCCCCCCGGCCGAGTTGCGGTAGTAGGAGCGAGTCACTGACCTGGGGTGCCAAAAGCAGGGGGGTGAGTGGCCCCTGGGGTTCCCTGTGCCACCTCAGGCAGCATGTTCCCTGCCTAAAGAGAGGCCCTGACTAGGACCTGCTCCTGCAAGCAGCACCTTGTGTTCAAAGCACCACGAGGCGAACGAGAATCAGCCTTTGCTGTGTCAATAAGAGCTCCAGGGGCAGTTCTTTCCCTGCTCAGCCACAAGGAGAGCCATCTGTCTCCTGCAGCCACAGCCCCCAAGTGCCCCTGTGTCAGCAGCCATGTCCCCAGGGCTTCACCATCAGTCTGTCACAGTCCTGGAACTCTCCCATTTCTGCAAACCCAGATCTGCCACTCTCCCATCCCCTGCAGCCACAGCTTCCCAGGCTTTCTACTGGAGCTGCCTGGCTGGTGGAGACTGCCCCACAGTGAGGTGTGAGGGTTCCTAGCAGCTGAGCTGAGGTAGATGTTTTGTCCAGCACCCCGTGGGCTCTCCCTGCTGTTTCCCAAATCCTCTGCAGTTGGTGTGGCAGGGGAGTTCTTGGGGAATTGTACCCCTTTTAGAGTATTGTACCCCTTTTAGAGCTGGAGGAAGGCAGTCCCAATGGCTCCTTTCTCTTGGCTTTGGCTTTTGGCATTGTGGTTCCTCACCCAAAAGGACAAGTGGGAACACAGCCACATCAGGGATCTCCCTGGGCTTGGAATCACAGCACTCCACCCCAAATCCAGAGGGGAACATCCATCTCCACCACCCCTCCCCACGCCATGGACCCACCTGAACCTCTCCTGCCCAGCTGTGTCCCAGAACTGCAGCTTCACTCGTAGCCCTGGCTCCAGCTCCACGAATTGGACGTAGAAGTCCACCCCCACCGTCTGGTTGACAGTGTCCAGGAAGACACCCTCAGTGTAGCGCCGCAGCAGAGAGGATTTCCCCACTGTCGAATCCCCCAGCATGATCACTCGGAACTGGTACTGCCACTGTGGCTCCATCAGTGTCTCTGCCGGCCGCCAGGACCTGCCACCCCCGCACCAGGAGCAAGTTCAGGCAAGCAGGGAGCTCCTCCACCCAGGAGGCGTTCCCAGCACCATCGGTGCTCTGTGGCCCCTTTGGAGCCCCTTTGTTCGCTTTATTGAGGCTCCATCCAGCTAGAAGCACTCAGGAGTGCCTGGTCCCATTTTTCCCATGGACAGGATACCCTGAAAAGTGTCCCAGACAAGGGGAGCTGTTGCCCCACCAGCAATGCCCTCCCAAGCAGAAGATCCCCCATGCCATGGGTTGAGTGCTGTGCCTCTCCCTGGGATGCAGTGCTTAGCAGAGCCTTTATTTAGTGTGGAAAAGCCTTAGGTTTATTAAAAACACTCATACAGCAGAGTATTACTTTTTCAGAGCCTCCAAATAAAGGTTTGAAACAAACCCAAGCCCAAGTGGGACAGCAATTCCACAATCACCCAAAGGCTGCAGGCGCCAGGTGGAGACAGAAGCATCTTCACGAGTTGGGGGTCCCACCACATCAGCACTGGCAGCGCTCCCAGGGCACCCTCCCTGCCAGGGTCTAGCGGTGACTCTGGTTGGTGATGAGCCTGATGCCATCACATCCCTGGTGTGGGGCAAGGATCCCCTGGCCCAGCACCTGCTGGATACCCCCAGCCAGTGTTTGGAAAGCCAACTCCACACTGAAGTTGCTGCAGGCTGAGGTCTCTACAAAGGCCATGCCCAGGGTGGTGGCGAGGTGTCTGGCTTCCTCTGCTAACACAGTTTGCTTGGCCACCAGGTCACACTTGTGTTCCACCAGGACAAAGGCAGGTGGCAGGTCCCTTGCAGCCTCAAGGTACCACTCAGCAGCACCCCCGCCACCCACCGGTAAAAGGATCTGGTGATGGAACTGGGCATACCCATCAGGGTTTCAAAGGATACTGGGAAGCTCTCACACTGACAGCCATAAGATGGGTCTTGGGAGATATTTGGGTGACAGATCAGACCTTGGGAGTAGGAAAGGAGACCCATCTTGGCCATTTACACCCCCATTTTCTGTTCAGCATCCCTCTCCTCATACTGGAGGACTCCAAAGGAAACCTGTGGGGTTTTCAGGGACTCTGTGGCACTGTTATCTCCCCAGCTGACCCTGGTACAGTGAGGATGGGGCAGCACTGGACAGAAATAAGGCACCACTAGGACCAACCCTGGGGTCCCCAAAAGGTTCCAAGGGATGGGGAAGGCCTGAGAGCCCAGTTCCAGTCACAGCACTTTGCTCTTCAGCTCTTCATGCCCCGTTTGAGCCTCTCTCACACTCTCAAGGTGGTCTTGGATCCAGCCTGATGCAATCAGGAAAGAAACCACCCTGCCTCAGCCCACCAGCACACTGCAACCAGCACCCAGCCCTGCTCCCTTGGCTGCTCCCCTAAACAGCTCCAGTGCCACTGCAAGCTCAGCACAAGGTGTCACTGGCCCCTAAGATATCACTGTCCCAGTGAGCCATCACTGCCTGTCCCTGCACACCTGGCTGGGAATTTACAAACAGCCCAGGGTAGGAGGGTGAATCAGTGGAGTGCTGGGGTCTGCATACCCACCTCACCTGAATTTTCCTGGCCAGCCATGTCTCAGAGCTGCAGCTTGGCCTTGCCAGTAGGTGGCATCAAGATAGTCCAGCTGTAGAACTCGATGCCAGTGGTGGGGGCCAGGGGTGGCTGCCCCATCAGGACCCCCACCCAGCCTGTCAGTGAAGCAGTGCAGCAGCAAGGACTTGCCCACAGCAGCGTCTCCCAGCACGATGGTGCAGAAGTGATGGTGATGATGCACGATGATGGAAGTGTCCCTCAGGGTTGGGATCCTGGGGGGAATCTCTCACTGTCTCCATGGCTGAGCTGCTCAGATCTTTGACCCCCCGTGTTCCTGCTGTGTTAGCAGCAGCAGGACAGGTTTCCACCCTTGTCCCCACCCCACCTGGGAACAGGGAGGGCTCTGGCCCCACAGTCACCTGGGCAGACAAACTCTCCCAGGGAGGGAGCAGCTGCCAGCTCCGTCCTCATCCTGCTTGGCAACACTAAGGAAAGTAAGAGAGCCAAGTCATCTTCCCAGGTATACATACAAGAAAAGGTTTGGAGCTGCTGCATAGCTCTTTTAACCACTTAGGAAAATCACCAATGCCTTTCTAATTCCCATTTTTAAAACTGTATTTTTCCATCTGCCTGCTTCCCAATCACCAAACTCCAAAACACAAACTGTAGCAACAGCCCAACATTTCAAACTTTAGCAGCAACAGTTCCAGCTCTAATCACTTCCTTGTAACATTCTGGCATTCATTTAGTCTTCCTTTGCTGGCACCAGGATGTTGTTTAGTGTTACCACAGGCCAAGCTGTCTCCCCTGCCTGGCTTTGGTGACAACAGGGACAGCAAGCTGTGAGCACACAGATTCACCAGTGTCCCCCAGAAGCCAAGAGACTAGGAGAGCTGGGAGACACTCCACAGGGAAGTGGTTCTCAAGATCTGCAGGTAGGAGACCAGAAGGGGTCAGAGGCACCGGATAAATATTCCAGGACAAAGTACTCTTGGCAGGCAGGTTACCTCAGCTTCAGGGATGTCACTGCAGCTGAACAAATCCAGGGCCGGAAGTGAGAGTGGCTCTGACACAGAGGCTGTGGCATGACCTTTTCTCCATGGTGAGAAAACAGGCAACCAGAATTACCAAGGCTCCAGCTGAGTGTTGGAACACCCCAAGATTGCAGGAGCTGCTCTAGCATCTCCATTAAGGCCCAGGTGTGTTTGTGTTTCTGCATTCCAGAGACCCCTGCTGAGTACTGCAGCAAGCACAGGAACTTGTCACTGAGCACTGGTGAGCTCCACTTGGAGGAGACTCTCAGGCATCCTGGCTCAGAGCCAGCACAGCCTCACCTTACCCCAAAGCAACTCAAACTCAGGAGACACCACAAGGATTTAAAGTAATTGCATTTATTCAAACTTGTATCACACACACAGAATATTCCAAGTTGGAAGGGACACACAGGGATCATTGAGTCCAGCTCTTAAGTGAATGGCCCATACAGGGATCAAATCCACCACCCACCTTGGCATTACTAGTTCCCTGCTCTAACCAAGTATTTGATATCCAGAGCCCTCCTGAGAAAACTCCATGGAACAGACTATTCTTCCATGTGGAACATGTGAATGGGAACTTGTGCAACAGCTGGGGCCAAAACAATTCAATCTCCTTCCACTGCAGGTAAGTGGAGCCCAGACAAGGCTGATCCCACTTGGTGGAGCTCATTGCTCAGGAAGGAGCCAGGATCTGCAGAGCCCCCACTTCTGGAGGAGAAGGCTGGAAAAGAAACAGTCTGGCACTGTAGCATGAAGTCACTCAGGGATGGCTCACCCTCTATTAGACCTGAAAAAGGATAAAAAAAACCCAGTTGAGCAATGAGCAGTCAGGCTCAGCACTGTGTCCAATTCCATGCACATCCCAGAACTCCCGGATGTTCCCACCCCGCCCTGTGGTTTTGGGTAGCTCATGCCTGGCCTCAGCCCCATATCCGCAGGACTCATCCAGCAGTCTCCAGACTCGGGAATCATCATGGACCAGGCTGGACTGCCACTCATCTCATCCACATCCCTACACCACACATCACAACTCTGGCCAATTAAAAGCCTCTGAAACAAGATTGATCATTCCCACCTTGAAGTCCAGGTGAAAAACTGGCCACTTCCAGCACAGGCACAGTCAGCTTGAACTATCCCCCTGTGCTCCAGACCTCGTTCCAGATCATGCAATCCCAGAATGGTTTGGGTTAGAAAGAGTCTTAAAAGCTCACCCCATTCCACACCCTGCCATGGGCAGGGACTCCCTCCACCAGACCAGGATACCCTAAGCCTGATCCAGCCTGGCCATGGACACTTGAGGGATGGGGCAGTCACAGCTCCTCTGGGCAACCACGGCCTCCTCACCCTCACAGCCAAGAATTTCCTCCCACTATCCAGTTTAAACTTACTGCCCATCCCAACACCAGGAGTTCCCCAGAGGACACTCACAGGCTCCATACTGCAGCTTCCCCACAACATAGATCCCATGGGAAAAGCTGAAGCCCTTGGGACAGGGCTCACAGGTCCTCATCTTTTTCCACAGAGCAACTGCTGAAAAAAAATAGAGCCAGAGTTTAGTACCTGAAGCCGATGGGTCACTGTAAATCCATGGGTCAAATACACCCAACAAATCCCAGCCCTCAAACCCTCATGACACCCCTGCCCCCGTCCCCAGTGTTTATCCCTTCTCCTGACCAGGAGTTTCCTTCCCAACCCAGGGAGGCCAGTGCAGCCTGTCTTCCTAGTGGCCCCTCTCAGCACAGGACAAACCTGCAGAGAGCCCAAGACCAGCATGAATTTTACTCTTCCTCCTTTTTCGACCACAAGATCGGTATTCAGATCTGATGGGAAAGGGATTTGGAGGGATGGGCTGTGGAGATCCAACAAGGGTATTGCCTTCTCACCTGGGTTTATCCATCAGATGGGTGAGCTCTGGAACACCCAGGGCCCCTGGAAGACATCACAACATACACCTAATACCAGCAGTGGGCTGCAGACTCTTGTGGACACACCTTTGACTCATTCCACCCTGAACCACGTGAAAGAACAGCTCAATTCCTACAAATGTATTGGAGAGGTGAGTGACAGTCATGGGCAGAAGAGGCCCAGCAATCAAAGACCTTCCCATTGCTCTGGCATGTTGTTGGAGACCTGCAGCTACTGTCTGGAGCCACAGCTCTTGGATAAACATGCAGGTAAACATGGAGTTTAACCAGTAACATCTGTGACTGAGTGATCGACTGATTCTGGATCAGGCTTGATTCCCAGTGCTGCCTCTAGCAAGCCCCAGGAACAGGAACTGCCCTTATCTCACCCATACATGATCTGGATGGAGCAAGAACTAAGGGAGCTTGCAGGGCCCCAAGGACAAGCCCTATGAAGGATGGACAGCCTTGGAACAGCACATGCTGGCACGACCCGACAGCAGAGGGGCAGGAAACAGAGCTGGTTCCTTCTCTGGCACAGGGAGGCCATAAAACCAACCAAATTCTCAGCCCAATGAAGGATTCTAGGACCTGTGTCACTCACCTGCCATCCCATGCCTCGGGACCACCTTCTATGCCAGTATACTGCTGGGGAAGAAGAGAGTTTTGAGCTTTAAGTAAATTACAAGAGAAGTAAGTTAAAACAGTACTACAGAAATACGGGATACACCCCTCCTTTCCCCGGTGCATCAATCTGGGCGCCAGGGGCAGGGATTTGTGGCAGCCGCCTGCTTCTAGTACCAGTAACCCCGCTAGCCCAGAGTGGGCCGTGTACTTTCCCGAAATGTTGCCGGACAGTTACGAAAGCTCCAACTGAGCGGCGACCGTCGAGGAAAATCCCTTTGCTCTCGGCTCCTTTTTGACTGCATCTACCACAGCACCGACAGATGCAGCTTCGATAGGGCCGGGCGGGTCCGCGGGGCTCTTCCGCCCGCGGCCGCCTGTCCCGGGACAGGGAATCAGTTCAGCTTCGGGATCTCTCACTCACCCGGGGCCGGGCCCGACCTGAGGAGGAGGGCGGGGGCAAGGCCGCGCTGACACGGGACGCCGATGCGGCGGGAGAGCCCAGCGACGAAGGATGGTGGTGGATGGCGGCGGATGGTGGTGGATGGCGGCGGATGGTGATGGATGGTGGTGGATGGCGGCGGATGGTGGTGGATGGCCCCCGATGCTCCCGCACACGGCCTCTGACTGGCCGCCATAGTCGGAAAGAGGATGAGATGGCGCCGCCGTCATATTTTATAGCGCGGCAGCGCGGGCTCCGATTGGCTGCTGGTGCAGGGCTCTCCCGCAGAGGCTTCTGGGAGTTGTAGGTCGCGCTGCCTACAGCCCCGCCATCGTTCCTGCCCGCCCCCGTTCAAGCCTCGCCCTCCATCCCATCCCGAAGGATAACCGAGCCCCTGAACAACCTGCACTAGTGACAGCTGTTCCTGCCCATGGCAGCGGGTGGAATGAGATGAGCTTTCAGCCCCCTCCCAACCCAAATTATTTCATGATCGCATGATTCACAACCCCTACTAGCACTGGGAGCAGCTATACATCCCCATCCTATCCAAGTGACTATCCAGTTCGGGTGGGACAAGTACAATTTCTCTGTCTTCCTGCATGCAAGGTCCACACCAGGGGTTGTGCTTCGAAAAGCTGAAGGCAGCAGCTTGCATTTCCCCTACTCCTTCCTCCTTTTTGTAATGTGGGCAACACTCCACCCTCAAGGAATAGAAGGAAAGGTTCTTGGAAACAGAAGTCTATTTGCCAACACAATACCTCTGTAAGGCTTCTGGCTCATCACTCATAATCCGTGGAAAGGACTTTAAATGGGAGCACCTGCCAACGGACAGGAAAGGAGTGCTGGAACAGCTGCTGGTGCTGATGCTGAAGGCACAGCCTTCATGGGAAATCAGCCAGAAAAGCCTGAGACTGCTTCCTGTCCAAGACCTGGAGAAAAGGCAAAACGGGACGGTCATATTTTAATCTGTTCTGAGCAAATGAACAGATGAAAAAATTCCTGGTGTTCAGTAATGGCCTTTTGAGCTGGTAATTCCCTCCAAACATGGGGAATCAGCAACAAAATAAATCCTCAGCCGTTTAAGGTCAAGTCTGGGAACAAGCCCCAAACTTTGTGTGGCCAAACCCTCCCCAGGACAGCCCTTGTCAAAGCTGTCAGCGACAAGATATAAGCAGCAGCTCCTGTTCTCCTCCTCCTCCATGGATCCACATCTGCTCCGCCAAGTCACGAGGCAATCCCTGGAGTCCCCTTGGCACAGCCACTTGTAAAACATGAGCCTAGAAATCAGGTCAAATCCTAGGGTAGGGTAGAACCTGCGAGATTACTGTAAGAATAAAAATCTGCCTTCCCCAAAAATTCAAACCTTGGCAAACATTTCTTGGGAAGAGACTCTTCCAAATGTTGAACTGGGACATTCCCCAAAGAGCAGCACTGAAAAGCACCAGATGCCCAGCAGATCTCAGCTCGCCATGACAAGATGAATGGAGATCCAAGAGGGGCAGAGAAAATGACACTGCATGTCCATAGTCAGTGAAGCCCTGACAAAACCTCCTGGGAATCTCTCATCAGCCTGTTCCGCAGCATAGGACAGGGAGCACATGCTGGAAGAGGCTGCAGTTCCCAGCACCTGACAGATGGGAGCAGACAATGCACAGGGATGTAAAAACTATCAGTAAGGAAAAACAGGTAAATTGTTGTGCCTGTAGCTCCCTGGGACAAAGGGGACAAAGCAAGTCCTAGCCATGGTCAGTTCTCAATCTCTATCAACTGTATTATCCACCATTGCTTTTTCACTGGAAATTTTACAGCAGAGGCCACATGATCTTTCAATTATAGAATCATGGGACATCCTGATTTGGAAGGGACACACAAGTATCATCAAGTGCAACAGTCCTGCACCAAGAATCCCACCATGTGCCTGGGAAAAATGAGAGTGTGCTGAGCAGGACCTTAAACCCCTTCTTAAAAAACTGACTGCACTTGGAAAAAACATTTTGACTTTGAGTAACTGCTAAGGAAGAAAAAAAGAGATATTTTCTGAAGAAATGCTCTAGCCAGGAAAAAACAGAAAGTGAGCTCTGTCATTGACATTTCTTGAAGCAGCTCTATCAGTTTCTGCTACTGCATTTCAAATTCATACCCCATCCTGCCACTGAATTAGTTTCCTGGTTACGCAAATCCTGTGTTAAATCCAGAAACAGTTGTATCCAGTATGCTTTACAAGATCACTGGGAGATAGCAAGGCTGAAAGGTAAAAATTCCTTTCAGATCTTGTTTAGCAAAAGCTGAAGATTAACAAGCCAGTAATGAGAAGCCCAGTACAGGAAGATTAGAGTCAAATATTTATCTCTGTTCCTCAAAATGCATTCAGTGAAATTCCTAAGGGCGCTGTGTATTTCTCAGTGTATGGGATATGAAACTGATCCAAGGAACACAAATTTTCTCACATGGAAAAAAAAAAATCACTGTCAGCCCCTTGCAGCACTCTTATCATACATTTGCTAAAGAAATGCTTCCAGACTCCTCATCTGAAGCCTCAGAGCTCAGCCTTTGCAAATCACTCTGTGCCTGGAAACATCCATGTCCCTCCAACTCTGCTAAACATTTCCAGTCTGTGTAACTCAAACGGGAATTGTAGTCCCTACAATTTCATCTAAATTGGATGATCGCATCTTCACTAAAGAACAAAATAAGAATGTTTGAATTGTTTTTGGAATTGCTATAAATCCTTCCAGCTGAAAGGCAGAGTGCTTCATGATCTCTGTTGCCTAAATGGACGCAATTTTCAGGGATTGCATAATCCCAGGGAGCTGTGATATCATCTACCTTAGACTTCTTGCCTTTAGCACATAAAGTTAAAAGCAGAATTCACCTTACTACATGGGGTCCTTGTCTTTCATCCTGTGTGACACTAAATGGTAGTTAATCTGGGTTTTTCATGTAGCCATCCAAGACAAACAAAATCCCACAGTCTATTTAACTGGGAATCCAAACCCTACAAATCCCAGGAGGTGGCTGTTTTGTAGCTCCATATGAAGTTCTCTTTAGACACTGCAATGATGGCTGGGAGCTGAAAATGAACATTAAGATGAGTAAGTGATATTAAAAAAACCCCAAACAATCCAGAAATTTAACAGCTCCACAGAACCTTGGCTGAGATTCTCCCAAACAATCCCAAAAGCCTGGCTTGTACCTCCAGGGAATGATGCCCAGAGTCTCATATCACCCTCTCTCCTGAAATGAAAGCTGGAGCTATTTTAAGCACTGTAGCACCAGTAAACAAGAGTCAGCAGGTCATCTCTGCTGGCCTCTGCACTCCCAAATTATTCCTCACAAGGGTCTGTGTATGCCCAGCTCTCCCAGGAATTAGAGGTTGGGAAGGGTTGGATTAATATTTACCCTTTTTCTTTCCACAAAACAGGGAGCAAAAGGATTTTCTCACAAAGTTGCTGTTTGATCCCTGATAACCTGTTCCTCTCTCCTCTAGGGACAGACTTGTATGGAAATAGTTTATCCAAGCATTAGGGAATACTCCACAGACAACAATGCTGGGCAGATGAGAACAGCCAAATAAATTTATACTGATAAATAAATGTGGCTTCATTCCCTGGAGCAAAATGGGATGGCCATTTGTAAATGTAATTGTAATTGTAAAATTTGTGGGGGTAGGAAAGGTAACTCCAAAATAGGAGAAGGGCAGGCACACAAAGCAGAACAGCAACAGAATGATCTAGAAAGTGTTTTAAATGTCCTTCTTTACATCAGTTCTTCAATGCCACTCTATTGAACTTCTCAAGAATAGGGGATGTTGTGAGTTGAGCGACCACATCAGATGATGTAAAGCTCAGCTCTCTTCCAGTCCTGCTGCTTCTGAAACTCCTGGCATGCATAGGGAACATTCCTTTCCTTACATTCAGAGCAGCTGAAGGTGAGACAGTAGCACAGTTAGGGGAACAGCACAAAGAAAATTGATGGCAGATGAGAACACAGGAGTCCAGCAGTCCTCTAGCTCCATTTGTTAGGAATAACCTAACTCCAGTCACATCACCATTCCCCTCACATCCCACTTCCAGTGATAAAAAAGATCACAGACTGTCAAATAGGTCATAATTATGGACACAAACAAAGGTGTAGTAGAAGTAGCTTTATCAAAGTATTTAAATCTTGTGGCAAATCTCCGCATCAACATGGGCAGGGAGGTCACGAAATGCTCTGCAGAAGCAGTTTCAGTTACCAAACTATTACTTGGATAGACATTTATTACAGGTCATTTCTCTGTTTCTATTTCTCCAAGAGTTTAAGGCACAAAAGCCTGAAAAAGGGCTTATAATAGGTAAGTGCTATTGTTTTCACTTTCACCTCTAATGCAACATATGAGCTTAAATATATTGCTTGTCCATCCAGTTTATACAATATCCAGTAGAAAATAGCTTTCCAGGTTAACAAACATTTGTGGCACAATATATCAATGCAATTGCTCAGATTCATTTTTGCTGCAATATCTTCAGTTTCACTCTGACTGGACAGTGGAAGCCACTACAAAATCTCAACATCTCAATGAGACCATCAAGGTGTGTCCACAATAAAAAGAAATAAAGGCATGGTACACAAAATAACATTTAAATATGGCTGCTGGAAAAAGTGTTTTAAGCTGCTGGTTGATGGGGAAATATCTCCTCATACACAGGTGGAGAAGAAGCCAGGTGTACAAGAGATCAACAGATAAAAGGCATCAATCAGTAGCTTTATAACCCTCCTTTCTATCGTTGCTCTCCAAAGTGCTCTTTGGGTTGATTGCTTAAGAACATCAAACTTACAAACTCAAGATCACAGCTTAAGTTAACCACAATATAAGCTTTCATCCCATGCTCAAATTACAGCAATCTTACCCAGTCACTGGAAAGATTTTGAGACATTTTAATGGTGTCCAACAATGATCATTTTTGAAACAACACGTTCATGAGCATGGGGTCAAATAACTTAAGACAGTTGAATGGGCAGCAAAACAGAAAGATGGGCAGGAACCAAAAAGGTAATTTTACTTAAAAGACCAACTTTTTTATTGTACGATGGAGTAGAGTCTCTCCCCTGTGCCATCTTGTTGAAAGTTTATAAATTACAATTCCCAGTAAGTATTAAGAGTTAATTTCAAGACAAAAGGAATAAAACTGTCGCAGTTCTAATTTTCATCATGAATCAAGGTTACCATGATGCTCCTACAATACTTGTTCTCTACAGGAAAGGCCACAGTCCTCCTGTACTCTGAGTACCAGACGGGGTGGTGGAAGAGCCACCCCACACTGCAGGATCCAGGGGCAGCAGAACATTCCAGAGTACACTGGCAGGATGTCTCACAGACACAATGCCTCAGCAATGAGGCTATAATACAGCTGGGATCTCTGATGAGACAGTGTCCAAAGGCTGCCAATGACAGTCCATCAAGGCATCGTAGAGCTCTTCACTCTGTTCCATAAACTGCTTGTTTGCTTCATGCACATCTAACTGAGGCGTGGGATCTATGGGAGGAAAGTCAGATAAGCAGGTCACACATCAAAGGTGTTCAGAAAAAAACCATCCTGTAAACTCTTGGCATATTAAAACAAACATGGAGGGAGTCTCAGTATTTCCAGGGCAGGTGTCAGAGGAAAGTGCCAGAGTCTGTTCAGTGGTACCCATTGACAGGACAAGGAGCAGCCACCTCAACATGAACAAGTTCTTTCCATGGAGGGTGGCAGAGCACTGGAACAGCTGCCCAGGGAGTCTCCCTCTCTGGAGACATTCCAAACCCACCTAGACATGGTCCTGTGACCCATACTGTAGGTAAGCTGCCATTAGCAGGGGACTGGACTGGATTATTGTTCTGGTTTGAAGGACAGGTGTCGGCCAATAAAGGCAGAAGCTTTTCTTTGAAATGGAGAATGTAAACCCCCTCCCTCCAAATTATTATAATTAATATATATCTTTCAGGCAAAGATATGGGAATTAGGAATAACAGTTTTTTACTAGGAAAATTAAAATAGAAATACAGTATTACAAAGTATTACAAAGAACAGTTCCAGCTCTGACAGAGACAGAATACAACCTGACACCCTGTCAGTCAGGGTGTTGGTAGCAGTCTAATTAAATGGTGGCTACAGTTTTTTTGCAGTGGCAGATGTGGTTCAGCTGAAGAAGTGGTCCTGTAGAAGATGCAGTTTTCCTCTAAAGGTCCAGAGATGATGTGGAAAGGTCCGGTGTTTTTTTGGAATCCAGTGGAAAGACAGATAACTTTGCTGTTTAAAATTTCCCTTTTTTATTTAGGTAGGAAAGGCTTGGCTCCTCCCCCTGGCTGGAGCATCTCCCAACCAGATGATGTAATTTTATCATTCCTACAGTGGGACTTAATGGGCCGTCAGCAGATGATATTTTCTTGGAGGGAGGATGGGTTGTGGAAAAGATAAAGATGATTGCCTTACCTTATCTTAAAGATGGCCCATTAGCAGATAGTATGTGCTACGGAGATAAGGAAATCACTACCCCACTTGGCTTCAACAAATGGTGATAGAATACACATTTCTGGCCACATCCACCCAACACAATGATCCTCAAAGGCTCTTCCAACCCCAAGTACTCTGTGATTCTGTGAGTCATTAAACATTCCCAGCACTTGCCCAAACACAAACCTGACAACATCAGCCTGACTCAATCTCTCTGCCACGGGATAAGGAATAACTACACCCAAACACATTGCTTTTTACAGTGGTGATCGCCTCACAGGAGAGCCAGTGGAGGGAACACACACCTGCACCTCATAGCCCAGTGCAGCCACCTGCACTGCCAGAAGGGGCTCACCCAGACAGAAAGGGCAGGAGCAGAAGCAGAGGCACCTGTTCCCATCTGCTCCCTCCACCGTCAGGTTCAGAAATGATGGACAGATAGATGGGAGCATCCTGTGCTGCTGCAAGCACCAGAGCTCTTCTGCCAACACTTCCAGCAGCTCAAAGTGGAGTCACAGTTAGGAACAAAGGGAGTACCAGTGGCAGAGCAGCATTAGGTGTGTGCATAGCCCTATTTTACACGTGGAAGAAATGTTTGGAGGGCATTTTGGAGCTGGACAACAAGTCAGCAGGTCCAATTCTGCTGCTCCCAATGCACTGTGATGGACTCCCCAAACCCCTGTAGGGTGTAAAGCTCATCTGACAATGCTGGCAACCCAAAGCTCAGGTTATCAGAGTAGCACAATCACATGTGAATGACTCTCAGTACAAAGCTGGATGAATGGAAAGACTCTAAAACATATCATGTTTGTAAACATGTGACTTCCCTGTGAGGGAGGTGAGGGACTGGCAGAGGCTGCCCAGAGAAGCTGTGGCTGCCCCATTTCTGGAAGTGTCCAAGGCCAGGCTGGACAGGGCTTGGAGCAACCTGGTCTAGTGGAAGGTGTCTCTGCCCATGGCAGCAGTTAGATAAAGACAGCTTTTGAAGCTCCTTCCCACCCAAACTGTTCCATGATTCTATGTTTGGTTTTAGCTACATCATGTTGTAATACATTACAGGATAAGAGATTTAAAGAAAAGGAATGATACAGTGGCAATACATGAATTACGTTTCCTACAAATGTATGAACCTTTCATGTAATCAACCAGAAAAAGAGATATCCAGAGTATCCCAAGTCTAGTCCTGGTAAGTTTGGTTCAGCAAAAGGAAAGCTCTCCTGGAATGCTTTTAAGAGCCATTAAGAACTTCCACAGACATCATCAATCATACCTGTGGATCCTGTAGATCTATTACCCTGTAATTTTTAATTATTTATTTTTGAAGATAAGACTTAGATACACTGCATAGTGCATATTTCACTTAAGACAGAAATCTGGAATACTTGGCACAAAATGGTAGTTTCTTGCATCAATAAATGAAAGCTACTTGTACAGGTATCTAAAACCCCGATCTGGTTTAATGACCCATTTCAAGAAACGACTGCTTGAAATATTTTATCAGTGTAACTATTATTATTCCCCTTTGCTTTTAAACTAAAAGCACAATGAAGTATTCTGGGCTCTAAATCCCAAGAGTTTATAGAAAAACAGAGTATCTACTTTTTTCTTGGGAGCATGTCAGAAAAAAAAAAAGGATAAAAATTTCAGTACTACATGAGATTAAAATCTCAGTGCTGGGGAAGTCAAACAGTTTTAGTCCTCATCAGGTTCAGACTAGAAGCAGCAACAGTAAAACCAGGATGCAACTGTTCTAGGTGATAGTGACCCACAAATTTTCTCAGATTCATTCAAAGATAAAGCTGTACTATAAATTGAAATTAGGGCCAATCTGAGAAAGTCTATCTCTAAGCAGTGCAGAACATACAGACAACTTCAGTACAGAATTGGAGAAACATACCTTCCAATGCATCTTCACCAACTTCTTCATATGTCTGCAAGGAAAAACAAACCCCTTAGGACACTTTCCTTTTGCAAGCATCACTTGTTGATTAGTACTGTCAGAGTACTTTTATACTGGAGTTATTACAACAGAATTCTTCACACATAAGCCTGTGTTCTATTCCCAACACTCCATGGGCAAGATGCTACACTAAAAGTGAAATTCCAGGGTTGAAGTGGGGTGACTGTTCTGATGTGTTCTCTCCTTTATAACAAAGTTTATGAAGGATCCCAAAGGCACTCTGAGCACTGCCTGTACCAAGAGAACTCTTCTACCACAACAACTGTATCAAGAGACGCTTTGTGTCCTCCAGACTGTTTTTTACCTCAGCAATACCTCCACAAGGTAAGAGGACACACCAGGGGCTAAACATTAAATAGTAGCTATATTAAGACTTCATTATTAAGCAGTCTATAATAATATCTCTTGGTGTGTTCAGTCTGGAGCAGAGCAAACTAAGGGCAGAGCTTATTAGGGTCTGCTGCTCCTCCTGAGGGACACCTCCGATCCTTGCTCTCTGTGACCAGGGACAGGACCTGAGGGGACAGCTGGAGCTGTGTCAGGGGAAGGTCAGGCTGAGTATGAGGAAAAGATTCTTCCTCCACAGGGTGCCTGGGCACTGAACAGGCTCCTCAGGGAATGGTCATGGCTCCAAGGTTGCCTCAACTCAGGGAGCATTTGAACAATGCTCTCAGGCACATGGTGGGATTGTTAGGGTGTTCTGGGCAGGGGCAGGAGCTGGACTCAATGGTTCCTGTGGGTTTCTTCCAGCTCAAGACATTCTGTGATTGTCAGAGCTGAAGACAGATGTTCCCATCCCACCTTTCAAGCTATGTGGTGTTTCTGAGCTGCCCTACCTGCATGGTGCTCTGCGTGTAGCCATACTGGGGATAGCTGTAGCTGTAACTGCCCGTGTTCTGATCGTACCCCCACTGAGCGTAGTAGTTGTGATACTGTTGGTAATACTGGTTGTAATTATAGTTGTACATCTGATTGTACTCCATTGGTTTCACACGATTACTTAAAAAAATAAAGCAGGAGTAAGTTGCAATAAAATAGTGCAGAACAAGTATGAAAAAAACCAGTGAAATAGCTTAAGATACAATGTAGTAAAGAGGCAAGGCTTTGTCTAACATGCAAATTTTAATCTTTAAAATATATTCACTATTTACTGCAGCAATATTTATAATTTGGATACATTTGCATAAATAAAGAAGTGGTTTAAATTGAATACCCTTCCCTGTATTCATATTCCTCTTCATAAATAAACCTTGCTTTCATTCTTTATGAGCTAATTGGATATCACTTCCTGGCTTTGGGAAGAGTTCAGGACTATGAGCTTCAGTTTAGAACAATCCCAAACCACAATCCAGATACTGGAGTCCCTTTTTCCTTCTGATAAAGACGATGAAGTTAAGTGATCTGAAACTTTCTGAGAGAAGGTACTGAGTCTTGCTTTATATGAAGAGTCAAAGACTTAAAGCTTTGCAAAAACCTCGGGTTTTCTTTTGTAAGAATGGAAAAAACTCTCCCTTCTGCCACTGTCATACAGAAGCCTAAGCAAGGACTCATCCCCTTTCTCTCTGAACTGGGTGGTCTTCAATGCACAGACTTGCAAGTTCATTAAATAAGAACTACTACTAGTAATCAAAAAATAAACTTAAATACCCTGAGAACTGACTAAAATTCCTATTCCTTGCCATAAAGTGGCATAATTCCAAGGAATTAGGATTCCACCTAACTATAAAGTTTTGAAATAATGAGATGATTATTATTGTTTGGAGATGAAAATATGTCACACATAAAGCTATTTCTACTAATGATGAAATTAGTGAGAAGTAGGAAAAAGGAAACATCAATCTTCTCACCATGACAAAGGCATATTTTCTGCTTTTCTCTTCCTTTCCCCCCCAAGACTTATGAGGTCACTGAAAATCTAAATATTATTCAAATAGGGAGCAATTACTATGATTCGTATTACCCTAGTGCTACGAGCCCCAAGTCAGACCAGGATCTCATTGTATCAGGTTCTGAACAAACACAGAAAAAAAAGTTAATCCCTGCCCCAGAAGTTTTATATGTAGTACACATCATCAAAGAATTAGCAAGGTAGTTGAGCTTTGCTATCCAGACATCACTAAGCAGATTTAAACTATTTCAGTTTAATGCAAAGGAACATACACTTAAAAACAATCATATTTAACTACAGTGTGTAAGCAAGTACATGGGTTTAATAATGTAAACAATTCAAAACAGTGTCAAATGTTTAGTCTTGAGCTAATGTAATTTCTTTGAACTCCTGGGCATTCTGATACTCCCCATATTCATGGGTATTTCTTCATTTTTTGATGGGGACATCAAGAACATGTACACAAAGCACAAAAAAGCATTTAAAATGTGTTTTTTCCTAGAAATGTCTGGCTGTTCTTCTACTCACGCTTTTGGTATAGCCACACTCAAGCGTACAGGTTTAGAGCCCAAGCCCACAGCTCCCTGACACTCTGTCAGTGCTCTCTTCTGTTCCAGTTCATCCGTAAACTTCACAAAGCCGTAACCTCTGCAGAGACACACAGTAACTCACATAAAACTAACCCCAAAGAGTCATGCCATGTTACAAAAATTAGTTACAGTGAAGTTTGAATTGGCTTGGGAAACAGTGAATGACAGTGTTCATTAGGGTTGTTGTCCCTGCTTTTGGGAGAGATGAAATTACTCTGCCTTTCAGTTGCTTTTTCAGCACGCCTAAAGCCACACGTCCAAGCTCTGGCAGAACTTTCAAGGGCTTGTCAAGGTAAAGTAGTTCTTGTGCCAGTGGATTCTGGGGAACTGGAAGTGAGCTGACACAAGCCATGTTGAAATTTGTGAACTGACATGTGGTAAAGCCCCAAATCTCTGCTGGGAGGATACTAATAATCTCAAGAGTTGCAAGTCAGCACAGGATAGACTCTCCTTTTATCCAAAACTGTCCCACTGTGAAGGAAAACACTATTTTTCCCTAGGGTCAATGAGATATGCTTTCCAATCAAGTTTGCTCTTCAACAGTAACATATTCAAATAGGCTTTCTGTCATTCCCAAAAACAGCATTTCCAACAGTGGGCCTGAAAATGAGTTCTTAACATCAAGTAACTAAAACCTGCTCTACCTACTGTAGTTGTAGTGTTGTAGTCAGCCAGACAGAAAATCCCAACTCCCTCCAACCTCAACAATCCTTTTGCGTGGGATTTTGATGCTGTAGTGAGTCAGAAGAAATGCAACAGCATCCAAGAGGACAGTGCCAGAATCCCATCAAGGGATGGGCTGCCTCACGCAGCAGAAAGATCAAAGACTTAGGTGTGGGAGGATAAGAGGAATCCATCTAAGCAAAGGAAGAAGTTTGGGAGGGAAGGGCTTGTCAACCTGGGGAAAAGAACAAGCCGTAAGCAAGGGTGTAAATTTACAGAGCATTATCTATTCTGTGGGAACTGCTAAACACCAAATAATGTGCTGTTTTGAAAGCAGCATCATCTGCTACTCATGGGAGGTCCCCACTGGCAGCTGTTTCAGAGCAGTTTATGCCCCAGAAAATGCACTATCTTGCACAGCAAGCTTCACACCAAGTCCAAATATCTTATTTTTATACAGGTATGGATAAAAGACCAGATCAAAGCTTAGGCTTATCTACATACCAACTAGATTACTGAGCACAAGCAAAACTCTACACAGATCCACATTCATATAACTTGCCCTCTGCCAAAGGACTATGGCAAATTAATCCAGTGCAAGTCAACTTCTAAGCCAGTTGAAGGTGTTCACACAAAAACCCAACTAAGTTTCTAAGTTGCTGAAAGATTCCTGCATATTTTCTGATGGAACCAGAAGTGTGTAAGAGAAACTGGGAAGACTGGCAGCTCCAAAACAGAGACAGATAGGGATGGATGCAATGTACAGGAAACCACTGCTGTGGAAAGAAAGAATTTCTTCCTGGCCAGGACCTCCCTGTATAGCTTCTGTCCTGCCCTTGGAGTATGGAAAAGCCCCCTCAGCAGAAAGGAGAGAAGCAGGCACAGCACCATGCTCCAAGCTCCTCTCCTGTCTGGACAAGAGGTGCTGGGAGGAGGCCTTCCTGATCCACCAGCCCTGGCTGGAACGGCCAGAGCTTCACTGGGCATGTCCATATGTCCCAAGCTCCTCTCTCACATCACAGTGACAACTGCAGTTGCCTCAGCTTTGAGCAATTGCACAAGTTCCAACAAAGCCCCTGGCACCAACACTCTGGCACTGCCAGGGGAGACAGCTTTGCTCTTCCCAGAAACTGGACTCTAAGTTCGTGGTCATTCTCCACTTCCCAAGCTATCACCGATTCCCTTTCCTTGAGGTCTGCACCTATGCACAGCTCCCAAAAACCAACTAACAGTCCAACATGCAGCATCAACACCTGTTCTACAGACAGAGACTGAAGTAGGTGCAGCACAATAGGAACTGTGGGGCTTACACCAAGAAGGATCAGAAGGCACACAGAGCCCAACCCAGCAGTGTCAGTCTCAGGTAAGATGGCAGTGACAGCATGAGGACCCAACAGCCAGAGAGACTGAGCAGCACTGCAAAAGGTTCAGGTTGCACATGAAGAGGAACTTCATGACTGGGGACGAGTGCAGCTCTGTAACAGGATGCACAGGCAGATTGAATTATCTCCGTCCTGGGTGGCTTTCCATGCCACACAATTCATGGATGATATGATCTAGCGCTGGCTGCCGTCCTGCTAGGAGCTGGAGATCAAGACCTTCAAAGATTCCTTTAAACCAGCCTGTCTAAGACTGAGAAACTGCATATGAGAAGGTGGGGGAAACTACAGCCATAGCCTGTATCTTATATCCAACATTCTCACATGTATTATATCAAAATTGTGCTTCACTGAAGCCATGCACTGCTTTGAAAACAAGGATGCTCACCAACTGCTCCTTCCTCTGGAAAATACAATTTTATTCTGTGCTATTTGGAAAATGATTTCAATACATTAAGAAATCCAACTTTTTGATACCTTTTCTTGGCAAGACATTTTCAGGAAAGACAAAACAAGGCAGCTACTGAGAATCTGACAGTGAATCACCGCTTTGTGTGCCCTACCCTGTTTGAAAAAAAACCTGTACAGCTCTCACAGGAATATACACACAATAGTCTAAAGTTTGTAAAACACAATTCCACCCAAGAGTTCAGGAAGAGAGTGTGTGTCAAGATTACTTAACACACTTTTCAGCATTTTAAGAAGTACAATAACACACAAAGGGCCTCACACTGACAGAGGAGGGACAATACCCATGGTGACTATCAAAACTCAAGCACACTGCAGATTGAATGGCCAAGAACATTATATTTCAAGATTATTAAAATCTAAGCCAAAAGGAATTTCTTCCCTTGCTGCATTCTACCATTCCCATTGCCACATGTGAAGTGGAAAAAAAAGCAAATAAAAGACAACTTACTTGGATACTCCTGCCTGGTCCAAAACAACTTTTCCACCTCTACATGATGGATAAACTTTAACAAAAAATTCATATAACATCCCATCATCCACTTCAGGACTCAGGTCTCCCACAAAAAGGGAATATTCTGGGCTAAAGAAATCAAAAGAAGATTTCTTAAACACAATCATACAAAAAAATAAAAAGGAAGGGACATGCTGAGTGACAGTTACAATTTAGCCTAAATATTTGAACTCAGAGAAGAGTGATATTAAAAGACCATTTAATGGAGACTTTAAAGTGTCACCAGTTAAGCTGCTTAACTAAAATTTTTACTGACACTGCTTATTCGAGTTAATTCAAGCAGCACACCAAACCAACTTAATACTGCTTTTTATTTCAAGATTATTTCACTTCTTATTACTGACAGGATATCTCTGATTTCTAAAACAGGAAGAAAGCAATATCTCATTTATAGACAAGCTATTTCAAATACATAGACCTTAAATTACAATATATGAATTAGATACTTTGTTGCTACAAAGCATAAATGCTTTAAAAGACACTGAATAAACCTACTGTGCTGCACACAGGGCAAAAGCACAAAACTGGCAGTCTAAGCTCTCCTGCCTCTACTAAAGACTGGCAGTGATGAACTTTGGGTTTACATATTTTGAATACTTTTTGCAAGGCAATTAATAAAGAGACATTGAGCAGGCAAAATTAATATTTAAATATTGAACACTTACCTGTTATCAGGCTGTTTTCCATATGTTGCATAATTCAATTTAAATCGCTTCGCCTAAAACAAGGCAAAAATGAATCCATACATTCAAATGTTGTCATGTGAATTCAAGCAATTAGGGAAAACTACAATAAGATGATTTAATACAACTTTCTTAATGCTGACACGTGTTCACTGCCTTCTGGCCAGCCATTTAAGGTAACAGGCACATTTTTATTTGGTGTCAATACAGATATAATAATGAAAATCAAAACCTGAACAGAGGTAGTCATTACAAATGTTAAATTTCTTCCAACTTTAAGGTCTTAAAATGAAATGACAGCATTACTACTGGACTTTTGTGATTTAACACAAACAGAACCAGAATCCACCACACTGAAAAAACGGAATCAACCTGAGACTGGAAGTATGGCTAAATACTTGGCTTTGGACATTTAGTAAGATGCAAAATTTAAGGGCTCTTTAAGGGAACTACATTGGACAGTGGAGGCCTCTTTATATTTTGCATCTGAATTTATTTTTGAAATAAGTTTCCCAGCAGCCCAGATTTGTGCCCTCTAGCACATGTGGAACTCTGTCCCCAACCTACAAGACTTCAGCAACTTGTACCCAACTTACATGTAAATTTAGACCAAGATCTAAGGAGACTAAGATCTTTGGATCAGCTCTTAGGAGATCGGGGCTAATCTCAGTATCAGAAAGCATGATTTCACATCACAGCCAGAAATGTCCTAGAGATCAGGGTATTCACTTGTTCAATATAGTGAAGAGCCCAGTGTACTCCTGGTCCTTGTATGATGGATTTCCTTCCCTCAAAGACAGGTAAATAATTCTTGGGAAACAGAGCACAGACTTAACTCTAGGCTATAATCCTGCTCCTTGTATGCTTGTATTCTCTGGAACACAGTAGTACACGACTTTCTGAGGATCACTTACAAACTAACACAAAATTTAGATTCCACTTTGAAGCACTTAGGCAGCTTTTTAGGATCTTGCTCTACACTGCAATATTCTGGGTTTAAAAAACGAGACATCTGAGAGTACTTCCACTCAAAAGGGAACTGGGAACTGGGAGCACCAATGCTTGGAAAAGAGACAGCACCAGCATCATGGCTTTCTCTTATTCCTTTGGCTGATTCAGTATTTAAAAATAAATATAAGCATGAGCCACACTCAGGTTTTCTGTAAACAAAAGTCTCTACATGCGAAGAGTGAGCTGGACAGTTGCCTGCTAAGTGCACTGATTTGGGCTGCTTTGGATCTCTGCTGACATCTGTAATTCTCTCTGTGTGTTACGCAAATCATCCCTCCACACAGCACTGTGTTTTGAACAAAACTGTGAAGAAAGATGGGTATTCCCCGAACCAAACTTCCATTATTATCTTACTCCTTGAAAGAGCTGCTCTATTTGTCTCTCCAGCAACTACAGAAGGCATCCAGGATGACCAGCTTGCCTTAACCATGAGCAAACACATGAAACAGGTATCTCCAGGCCTCTCATCAATTCCTTTTAACAGGGCACATCACCCACTCAGGAACATTGACTAAACAGTTCAATGTGAACTTCCTGGTTTTGTACTCCAGGTATTAACTACTCTGAAATAGAAATCCATTTACCTTGTACATCACACCACAACTGAGGTGATTCTAGAGCTGCCTTATGAATCAGTCACCCCAGCTACTGCAGTCAACTCCTGTGGGTATAACAGACAGCTGCGTCAGCCGTCCCATTTTAATCTACCACATATTCAAGCAAACATCCTAAAATTAGCCTCTCTGACTATTCCTCCTCATTTCCTAACTACCCTAGCTTTTTGTAGAAGAGACATTAGTTATGCATGGCAATTATTCAATACTCTGGCTCTTTCTCCACTGTAAAGAGGTTAGAGTAACTTCTGTTCGCTAAGGGCCAAGAACAATATAAGATTAGAAGTCATGTTTCTCTTGTAAATCAATGTTACTCAAAAGACAGCGTGAACTTGCAACTTCATCCTGTACACATGTAACAACATACACAGGTAAATTCTCAGGTTGCCTCATCCCTGAAAGTATTCAAAGACTGGCTGGATGGGGCTTAGAGCAACTTGGTCTAGTGGAAGGTGTCCCTGCCTATGGCAGGGGGATGAAATACAGTAAGCTTCCAACCCATATCACTCTGTAACTCCATGATTATACAAAAGGAGAGAGATGGAAGAATTGTGGCAGACATACACTGTACTCAGTTCTAATGTCTTCCTTGTTCTTCTCAGGTTTCTGATTAGTCCAACTTTGGCAACAGCAGAAATGCTCAGATAGAAAACACCCCACACCCCACAATACTTCTACAGTCACAAAGAAATCAGTGTTTTTGTCAATAATTTTCTGAGCAAGAACATTAACAGTTTTATAGTCATAACTTCAATTCTAAAGCAGAATCCCAGTTTGCTAACTACTGAATTTGTCTGTAATAAATAAAAATATAAATTCTACACTATCTGTCCCTTCCAAGTTTTGGTTTTTAGTTTTACTTACCGGTGTAGCACCAGGAAGTGGTTTTCCATTGATTTTGTGTAAACATTTCTCTGCAGTAGCTAGATCTGCAAATTCTACAAAGCAATAGCCTGCTGGAATTCTGAACATAAAACACAGAAGAGACAAAAGTTATAAATTCAAAACACGTTTGAGAAGGAAAGTAGTATTTTCAATAACCGGTAGGAAATCTGCTATAGTTGCAATACACAGAACAGTTTCTTTTTCAAGTATAAACATCAGCTACCAAAGAGAAGCTGGATCTCAAGGGATAGCCCCTACTTACCATAGGTCAGGTCAACATCAGCATATAGAAAACCATTTAGCTTACAGTTAACTTCCTACTTTCATTGACCATCAATTTGCTTGCCCAAGTTTAAACTACTGAAAACTGAAATTACAACACCTAAAAGAATAATAAGAATGAAACTACTTTATTCGGCATAAATCACTCACTTAATTTCAAATGAACTCTAAAGATTCTCTTATTGCTCCGAGTCAGACCTCCCACCTCTGTCAGCATCACACAGCTGCAGTACAGACTAGTGACCAAAGCCTGGGGAGGTGTAATTCCCCAAGGGATGGAATGAGATACATACACTGCTCTGACTGCGTGCTGGAGCACTGCAGGATGAGGGCCAAGCCTTGTTTGTTGAGGGGAGCCCGAAGAGCCAGCAGTGCCCTCTCCATTGCTCTCATTAATATTTCCATATTGGTGGCAGCAATGGTGAGAAACTCAAAGGAATAATTCACTCTCATATGGAAGGACCACAGCGACACTTCAGTCCAAAGGCACTCAGAGAACAAACAGAAAGTTACCCTGTCAACCTGTTTCGAATGATTTTTACACTCAGTACAAGCTCTCCCATGGTGGCAAAGGCTCTTGAAACAAAGTTTTCATCCATATAGGGCTCCAGCTATAAAAGCAAAAGAAAAAAAAGAAAGTTAGATCAGGGCATCTACAAAAAGGAGAACATATGTGTTAATGTCCCTCTAAGCAGTTAAAACATTATTGAGAAGGATTTTACCCTTACACTTCAAAAAGAAGACTCATTTAAGAGGGTCGATGCCACTCAAAACCAGCAGGCATGCATGAACCAGGCTCAACAGTCTGCAAAGTGGAACCCAAGAGACAGCATGAATTTTAGAGAACAGGGAGCTTCACAGAAGGACAAAAGCCACTTAGAAACATACAGCAATAAACTGAGCATTTGCTACAGGGAGCAGGAGAGAAGGTGGCAGGCTCCTTCTCCAGGTGCAAGCGAAGGCTGGGCCAGTGCTGTGGGTACACAGGTGTGGCATGACCCCAGGTGGCATGTGGCAGGTGACACTGCCCTGTGGAGCTGCGCTAGGGGTCTGCAGACTGTGTCCATTTGCACAACCCCGGAGATACGAGGCCAGCACTCGGGGGAAGCCTTAGAATCGCATCCCACAGCTCCTCTATGCTTTGCCCGGCCCATAGGGAGCACTGACCGTGTTCATGTCACAGGGGAGGACGGCACTGCACAGGTAAGAGTGTATGTGAACATGAGCACCTCTGTGTATAAGAGAAACTGGAGGAGGGAACTAACCAAAATTAAAACGGGAAGCAGTATGTCTGACAGGTAATAAGGAGCTGAAAAATATATGTACAAAATATATATAGCTCCATGTATTTACCTGTGTAAGACAGGTGGCTCATGGTAACCTGCAGCCCTCAAGTCTTTGTGTCTGTCAGGTACCAGGTGGCTCCACCACTTATGTGTGTGACAGAATGTGCAGTACGTGAAAGAAGGTGACTGTACTGCACTTGCATGTGTAAAAGGCAGGAGATGCCCTGTGGAGGTGAGTGTGAAGCAGAACTGACTTGTCCCAGGAGCAGAGCACCACTCTGAACAGACATGTCGTGATCCTGCATGTGTGTGTGTGTACGGAAAGCTGGATTTGTAAAGACAATCAGCTGTGTGGGTATGTCTGTGTGGCTCAAAGAGCCATGGCCTGCTTGTGAGAGTAGTGATGAAAAAGAAGATGGGCTTTATGGCAGAGAGATGGCAGATAACCCTCTGTGTGGGGAAAAGGGAGAACAGGCTCCACAGAATCTCTGTGCACGAGCAGAGGCGGTAGAGAACTCCTGTATACCATGGCAAACTGGGGGTGCTGAGTGTGCGTGTGGGAGAGAGGTACCCGGTGAGATTCTCAGGGATGTGTTGGGATGTGTGTACACACACATGTGAGAGATGAGGAACACTACATGCAAGCAGGATTGCGCTGGTGTGAGCTGCAAGAAAGGGCCTGAAGGAAGGTGTGCATCCAAGAAACAGGTGGCAGGGAAGTTGTGACATGCTAGTGTGACTGTACATGCATAGTGGAGTGCACACAGGTGTGTACAAGTGTGTGACAGACAGCAAAGACACTACACACAGCAGTGGGACCGCATGGGTGTGTCACAGTGTACCACAGTGGCAGCAATGCAAACACCACAACACACTGAGTACACACACACATGCAGCCTGGCTAGGTGGCAGGGCATTACAACATGCTGGGGTGAGTACACGTGCCAAAGCGTGTGCTCAGCAGTGAGTGGTGAAGGACACAGGGGCACAAGAGTGAGGGTGTGTGAAGGGCATGCAAGGGATACTGTGGGCTGTGCATCATTGTGAGTGTGCTCCACACAGGTGCTCTTCCTGTCAGGTATGCACAGAGGCAGGAACGAGGGACCTAGCAGGGTGTGTAAGTGCTTGTGAATGTATGTGCACATTAGGAGAGTCAAAATCCCTACAAGGGTGTAAGTGCATCCACAGGTGTGCACGTAGGGGGCAGGTTGTGAGGGATAATCTTGGAGAGGTGCATATAAATGTGAGTGCCTACAAATGCAAGCACATTAGCAGCACGACCATGAGCGTGTGTAAATGCCCAGGACAATATGAGCATGTAAGTGCCTATAGCAGCTGAGCAGGCAAAACTAGATAAATCCTCAAGCATGCAAGTGTACATGCTGTGCGTATGGGAGTGTGTGCCTCTTAAGAGTATGAAAGTGTGAGATTTGTTGGTGCCCATGCATGTGTTCACCCACCAGGGACACTGGTGCAAGTGTGGCTGTGACCCAGCTGCAGGCAAGCAACAAGGGTCACTCTGGCGTGTGTGTGTGTGTGTGTGTGTGTGTGTGTGTGTAACTGCTCACAAATGTCAGACTGGGGTTTATGTCTGAGTGTGTGTGTCAGTGTGCGTGAGTACATCAACATGCTCGTGAGTGTATGAGGTGAGTGTCACTTGAGCAGTTTAGGTGTGTCTGAATGTGTGTGGGTATCCCTGGTGTGTCAGTCAGTCAGGGAGAGGGGCAGCTGGTGTCAGGTGTGAGTTAGAGTGAGGGTGTCAGAACTGTGAGAATGTCAGTCTGCCGGTTGTGTGTGGGTGTCAGAGTGTCAGTCACTCAGAGCGAGGCTGTCAGTTGCTGTAACGGTGTCAGTCAGTCAGTGTGAGGGTGCCAGAGTGAGGGCATCAATTGGTGTGAGTGTCAGTCATTCAGTGTGAGCGTGTTCGTCAATGTGAGGGTGTCGGTCGGTCGGTCGGTGGGAGGGTGTCAGTCAGTCATTGTGCGGGTGCCGGTCAGTGACGGTATCAACCGGTCAGTGCCTCCCGCGCCCCCCCTGGCCCGGCCGCTTCCCCCCACAGCCCCGCCGGCCCCCGCCCCCCTCACAAAGCCGCGCGGTCCCGGCCGGACACTCACGTCCCCCATCCACAGGCTGGCGGCCATGCTGCTCCCGCAGGCCCCGCGGCGGGTTCAGCGGGGCCGCGCGTTCCACCTCCCGGCCCGGCCCCGCTGCCGCCGCCGCCGCTGCCGCCCCTCCCTCCGTCCCTCCCCCGGTGCCCCGGTCCCTCGGTCCCTCCCCCGATCCCTCCCGCCGCCGTCCGGGTCGGCCCTGCCGCCTCCTCCGTGGCCCCGGCGGGCGGAGAGAGCGGCGCCCCCGCCGCCGCAGCGCTCCCTGGCGGCAGGAGGAGCTACAGCCGCTGGACGGAGACGGGGGAGAGGGCGGGGGTTTAGGGCGGCTCGGAGCGGGATTGAGGCAACTGCGGCTACCGGGAGCAGGTTGCAGTCGGGTGGGACTGATCTCTTCTACAGTGAGAGGGCAAGAGAAAATGGCCTTGAGCTGAGGCAGGAGATTCAGATACAAGGAAAAAAAAAATCATAGAATATGCTGAATTGGGAAGGGACCCACAGGGATCATGGAGACCAACTCTTAGCCCTGCACAGGATATTCGCACAATCCCATTGTATGCCTGAGAGCATTATGCAAGTGCTCCTGGAGCTCTGCAGCCTTGGGGTTATGACCATTCCCTGGAGAGCCTGCTCAGTGTCACAGCACCCTTTGGGTGAGGGAAAAGAACCTTTTCCTGATATCCAACCTGACCCTCCCCTGACGCAGCTCCATGCTGTGACAAGCACTTTGGTCATCTCTTCAAGGCACCACTGCTGTCAGACCTGGCACAGGGTTTGCAAACAGCTTTTGACAATGTTGAAAGGCCAAAGACTTGATGTGGGAGTTTTTGTGGTAGAGAGGTTTGTGAGAGGCCATGATCCCGACTCCCCTCCACCCAATGGGGCAGCAGCCGCATCAGGAGCTTCGAATCCCTGGCAGACGGGGCTCTGAGCTTAGATCACTGCCTCTTCATACAGAAAGGAGATCCGTCCTCGGCATCACCAGCCCAGAACGTGGGGTTGGATTGGGCACGGTGTGATCCTCTTCCCCTGTTTACTTCCGTAGGCCTTCCTCAGCGAGGGTCGCAATTCCTGGAGAAGATGAGCCCCTCGTACCGACGGAGGTCGACTGACGTCTCGGGACGAGCGCGTCCGAGAGCTGGTTGGTATTTTCGGCATCTCGAGAGCCAGCTGTAATTTCGGTATCTCCCGTCACGGGTGAGCCCTGCGCCCTGTTACGGAATGCCAGGCATGGGCTGAATCCCTGGCTGTGGTTGTGCCGACGCTGCTGCACGCCATAAATCCAGCTCCTGGCGACAGGGACACTCCAAAGCCTCCGTGCTATTTTCGGCGCAGTGGTTCGGGCTCCGGGCGAGCCGAGCCGGGTGGTGCCTCCGCCGGTCGGATCCCGGGAGAGGGCAGCAAGAGCCCGCCGGTGTCGGGTGGAGAGGTGGGTTTTTTTGTTTGTTTGTTTGTTTGTTTTTTGTTTTTTGGGGGGGGGGTTGCTTGTTTGTTTTTGGTTTTTTTTTTTTTGTTTTGGTTTGGGTTTTTTTTGTTTGTTTGGGTTTTTTGTTTTTTGGGTTTTTTTTCGTTTTGGTTTGGTTTTTTGCCTCGGGGATGGAGCCAAATCTGGAATTCCTTTCCGAAGTAATGTGTCAGTGTCCGCTGAAATCTTGCCCCATAACATCCCTCTTCCATGACTAATGCCTGAGCGAAGCCAACCAGGAGGGAAACGGAGAATTCTTTGCTTTGCTTTTCCCTGTGGACAGAGCAGGGAATATTTGATCCTTCCTACATTCCTGCAGGAGACTGTGAGAATCCTTCATTCTCATTCTGATCAGGATCTACATCTCTCATCTCTCATACAGTATAGGCTGCTCTAGAATATCAAGTCTTGGGGGGGTGCAAGACATGAGATTAACACAGTGTATGTATTTTCTGACTTCTGAGTCGCTAGAGCACTCTCAGATCATTTTTCTCCAAGTTCCTCCCTAAAATGTAAAACCTATCAAGAAATCAGAAAGGCAGCAAGACCCACAGTTGATAGCTCAGCTGAACGAAGACTTTGGGTTGTCAAGTTGCACTTTTTGTGCCTCAGTGTCACTGGCAATCTGGTCTTTTGCAAATTCACCCCCTTTGAAGCCCCTGCTGTGTCTGCCTTTCAGATGCCAGCTTTCAGAATGGTTTTAGTTTTTCAACATGGCAATTTGTCCATTGGTTAACTCGGAGCTCTGCTCTTCTGAGCCCACAAAGCTGTCACTTATTCTCTGTTATTACTTCCAAAAGCCAGTAGTTCTTTGTCATTTGATGAAGTGAGTCCAGGGTCTTTAATAACCCCTTTCTGGCTTTTTCCTTCCAACTGAGTAATACAAAACTTGCATTTCCTAGGATAATCCGTACACACGGATGTTGAGCAATGAAAATGCAGAAGAATGTGAATGTGTTGGGCCAGGAGAATATAAGAAGTTTATGTTCAGTGTTATATCTGAAGTCATTGCTGTTTATGCACTTAACCTTGTGACAGAGCAAAAGCAGTGCCAGGAGTACATTGTTACATGAAAAAGTGTTTATTCCCTTAAAAAATTTATAAAGTGACAAAGAGGCCATATAAGGAAGATGTGGGCATTTCTTTGTCCTGAGTGTGAGTGTCAGAAGTTAGCAGCCAAAACATATGTGTCCCTTGTTCCCTTCACTGGGACAGCAGGTATTTCTGGATCTAGGAACTCGGTCCTGAAAACTGCTAAGTAAATTCCAACTAGTGTTTATTGGAATCCACTGAAGGGGTGATCCCTGAGCCCACTTCCACCTGCTCTATAGCCTGTTGGAGGCCCCAGTCCTGGAGGCTTCAGAGCTCTTTCAATTCTTGGTAACTTTGATTGGCGTTAAGGGTCACTCAGTGCTTCCTGGGAGGAAACCCTGACTATTAAACTTAAAATTAATGTTTTTGTTTCTAAAATTAATGGTTTTGATCTTGAGAATCTGGCCTGAGAGATTTTAATTTGAATTTGCTGGTTTATCTTGAACTTGAAACTGACTTAAATGGGTTTTGTGCCCTCAGTACTGGATGTTACTGTGTTAGAACCTTACATTTGCTGGTCTTGCAGGTGCAAGTCAGTCCTTTGTCTTAGGCAACTGTAACCAATGGACTGAGGTCAGGGAATAATTTGGCCATGGATAATTGAAATGATAAATATAACAAAACAAAACATAAAACAAAACTTTGAGTTTGGAATAGCTTCTGGGATTCTGAAAGTCATTGGAGTAATCCAGAAGAAAATATGCTATGAAATCTGTTTTCCATTATTGTGTGAGATGGTATGTCTTAAAAATTATGAAGATAATGTAGCTTAAAATGATACAGAGATCTGGGGTCTTTTTCAATGTAGAATTTACAAGTTATTATAGACTTGACATTCTTATTTGTTTATTTATTTACTGATAATTCACTGTTCCTGTCATGATCACACAGCAAGTAAAAAAATTTCTGATTGATTTCTAGCTGCCAGTAGTATTTTTGAAAGATGTAGTAAGAACTCATTGATATGTTTGTGCCTCCTAGCTGTCTTTTCCAGACCTAATATCTTTTATATAATCAAGGTGCAGTGAGAGAGACTTGATGTCTTATTTTGCCATCTATTTAAGAAAAAGTGCAGTCATTTATATGACAATCCTATGTTCATATTTTTCTGTGGATTTTGTGAGATCCCCCGACAAAGCCAAGACAGAAGGACAGGGACAGTCCATTCTTTTGGCTTAAAAGAAATGTATTTCCAGCTTCAGTGGCTTCTGAGTGGGATGTCTATGAGCAACAACACAAGGAATTCAGTGTGGGGAGTAGCTGAACAAATCCATGAGTAAGTGGGGCCAGAGGAATTAATTCCCAGGGCTGTCAGTTTTGCCATCTAGGAGCACCATGTGCTCCCCTTGCTGGTTTTGCATTCCTATTCCTACACTATCAGTCAATCCCTATTCCTCTGTAGTTTTTATCTTCTTCATATCTTCACTGAGGGATGTCCTTACTCCTTAGAGGAATTTCTTTGGAAATCTCATCTATCCTCCACAGGGATCAAATCATAGACTGCTGTGTCTCACCAGGATTCAGTAAAGGCCATCTCAGCTTGTGAATGTAATTCACCAAGAACAGAGTCAAAAATGGGGCTGTTTCTTGTTTTCTCCCCTGGTAATACAGAGGATTCACTCCCGGAGAATTTATGGAAAGGTTGATCAAATAAGTTGGTCAGTTGGTCCAGTAAGAGTGTTCTGGGTGTTCACAGGAATAATTTTCTAACTGGCAGGGCTTGTTTGTTTGCATTCTCCATAAGGATCCCATAGAACAGACTTAATCCTGAGTCTGGATATTTGATTGTAAGTAGTTCTTGGGATATCTGTCTGGATGTTTGTAGTCCATACGCAGTCAGTCATGGGATCTTATGATAATGGTGTTTTCAGATAAAGTATATAAATGAGCTTTTCCATCCCACCAGTGAACACTCAGCTAATGGCCCAGTACAACAGTTCTGATGATGCTGAAAACATGCCCCAGTCTGTTCAAATTGATTGTAAGGGAACAGAAAACTTAGAAGGTCATGCAAGTGCCCTGTTTGAATGGAGCCAGCACAGGGGAAGACACTGTGCAAGCCTGGCAGAGAAAGAGGGAGAGCTGGAGGCTGAGACAGGGGATTCATCAGAGCATCTGTGCTGAAAATGGCATGGCTGGAAGGCAGCAGTACCAGGTGATCAGTTTTCACTGCAGGAGCTGGCACAAGTCTCTACTGCATACTTGACACTTATTTTGACACCTGTGTGTGTGTGTCTGTGCATGTGTGTGTGTAGCAGTCCACGATGCATGGGAGAAGGGCTGCTTTTCACTTTAGGCTTCTAACTGAAGCACATCAAAAAGATGCCTGGAGTTAAGGGGCTAAATCAGGGCTCTTTTATTTCAATCCCTTCTGTAAAATGCAGTTAAAAGCACCTTCTCTGCATTCCAGTTTGACCAAGCTCCAAGCAATGTGCGGAGTGTTCAGTTTTTTACTTCACTGACTATTTTGCACTCTGTTAGTTAAAATAGGGACTTGTGTAGAGCATGGCACCCATGTCATGAGGCTGTGGCAAAGCTGAGCATGGGGTAGCAGAGCAGAAGCATATGGTGGTCTGGTTCCAGTTATGTGGCATTTGGCTCTACCTGCAGCCTTAAAACTGGGCTGGAAACACGGCCTCAAGTGGAGATAGCTGGAAAGGTCTTGCATGACCCCACAAATGTTCACTGGTCAGAAAAATTACACTTAAGCGATTCATGGCTGAGTTTCTGGAGCAGTTACAGATCTATCCTTACCCAGATGGTGCTGGAGATGCACCAAGAAAGCTCCTCAGAGACCTATCCCTCATTTCTTTTGTCTCTCCAGGCGCTTGTGCAATTTAATTAATATATATTTTTGGTTAATTTCTTCCTGTAAGTCTGGAACAGGTAGATCAGGTTCTCCTGGACAAGCGAGGAAAACCAGAGTGGATTTGTAGGAATTTGCTCAGTGGTGGCACAGCAGAGATTGATGTGGAGGCTTTAGGATACCGCAATTTAACAGCTGATGCTTTGTAAAAAAACCCCAAACCCAAAACAACAGAAACAACAACAAAACAAAACAAAATGAAACAAAACAAAACAAAAACAAACAAACAAACAAATCCCAAACCAAACCCCCAAAAACAAAACAAAACCATCACAAAACCAAAAAAACACAACAAACACTTCTTATCCAAACATATACTAGCATGAAAGTCACGTGAGGCACAGGGTGATTAATTGTGCCACTCTGGGAGTCATTAGTGCACTGAAGTAGAGAAGGACACACTGGAGAACACAGGAGAACCAAAAGAATAACCTGAGGTCTAAAGCTGGTGCTATGGAGGAAGTTGGAGGAACTGGATTTATTTGATCCAGAAATCAAAGATGAAGGGTAGGATCCTCTAACAACAGTCTTCCAGTTGTGAAAGGTAAGAGGCTGAATCTCTAACTGCTCTAGAAAGGATGGGGAGGGGCTGAGCTTCCAGCAAAACACATTTTAAGCAAGTTTTTCCAGGTTTTCCCTTATTAGGCAGGAGGCTTCATATGGGAGTTCTTGTGGGTTTTTACCATAGCATACCCTCTGTATATGTGCTAGGTAGTGCATGTGGAGACTAGATCATATCTTTGAGGGAGGAAAGATTGCTCCTCTGGGCGTGGGATGAAATTCAGTGGCATTGGGAAGCAGGGAATTTGCATGGGTGGGAGAGGTATAGCTGCATACAAGGATCTGGCTTGCAGAAATGTCTAGTACCATCTGCAAATCTCCCATGACTCAGGGAATTTTCACATTTACCACGCAACACTGGAACTGACTATACAGAATAATCCAGAATAAATAGCCAAATTTACCATTTCTGTGAATGACACCATCACAGTTACAATTACTGGATAGATTATCTCAAGGGAATTTCCTAAAGGTTTAACCCTTTTGCACACTACAGACTGTAAGGATGATCTAAGATTGTCTGGGCAGAGTAAATGCCATAAATCCCTGAAATTCTCTGGATTTGATGGAGCAGTACCCATTTTGAGGGCCAGTGGGGGAATGTTCTGCTCCAAAAAAGCCAGCTGAATGGACTATTTCAATGAAAAGAGAGATCCTTGAATATTTTCTTGATTGCCTGCAATCCAGTTTACCAAGAGCTTCTTTCTTAGAGGTGGTTTGTCCTGGGGATAAAAAAAAAAAAAAAAAAAAAGAAAAAAAAAAGAAAAAAAAAAAAAAGAGAGAGAGAGAGAAATCAGTCTAACACTTTGAGTTGGGTTGATGTGCCAGAAATGTGTATTCTATCACCATCTATTGAAAGCTGGGTTTGGCAGTGCCCCTGATCTCCTGGCACACATTATCTGCTAATGGGCCATCTTTAAACCAGCTGGGCAATCATCTTTATCTTCCCATAGCCCATCCTCCCTCCAGGAAGATATCATCTGATAATGGCACATTAAGTCCCACTGTATGACTGATGAAGTTACATCATCCCACTGGGAGATGCTCCAGCCAGGGGAGGAGCCAAGCCTTTCCTACCTAGATAAAAACAGACCTGTTGGACAGCAAGTTATCCGTTTTTCCACTGGATTGCAGAGGAGAAGTCAGACCTTTCCACATCATCCCTGGACTTCTGGAGGAAGGCTGCACCCTTCTCCAGGAGCACTGCTCCAGCTGAACCACATCTGCCACTGCAGGAGGATGCAGCCACCATTGAATGGGACTGTGCCACCACCCTGACTGACTGATGGGTGTCAGCTTGGATTCTGACTCTGGCAGGGTTGGAATTGTTGTTTTGGGGGTTTTTTTTGAGGGTTTTTGGTTTTTTTTGGTGTATTTTTTTTTTTTTTAATACTGTATTTCTATTTTCCCAGTAAAGATCCGTTATTCCTAATTCCCATATCTTTGCCTGAGAGCCCCTTAATTTCAAATTTATAATAATTTGGAGGGAGGGGGTTTACATTCTCCATTTCAAAGAGAAGCTCCTGCCTTTATTGGCAGATATGTGTCAAACTAGGACAGATTTACACTGCTTCTTTGATGCCAACAAACATGAATCAGGGAATCAGGGTAGGAATCCTGAAAACGTTTCTCTAAAGTTTAAAGAGGATAAAACCTTACTGTCTGAACTCTTTGGCTGGGGGTTCCAGAAATAAATTGTAGTTTCCTTATTTCTGCTAGCAAGGTTTTCATCAGGCTCTGGGACAGGAATACAGTGGGACAATATTTCTTGATCTTGCTCTTGTTTTAGTGAGTGGTGAAAAACTGAAGGGAAGGTAGAAATCCCCTCTTTTTCAGGCTAAAAGCTCAACAGGTTTTCAGAGGCTTGAGCTTTTCAACAAAGGTTTTGTGTGGGTTTTTTTGATTTTTAAATATCAACCTATTTTCTTCTATTTCCTTGTTCTTTGTATTGAAGATATATTGAGATAATTTCAAGTCCTCTGAAGTATATTTCCAGGTTTGGCTTTAATAGAAGAAACCTAGTGTCCATATCAAAGACATCCAGAAAAATTTAATAATTTGCTTCTTTTGTGTGGCAGGGAGGTTAATGGGGCCACCAGTGCTGCAGCTGGCCCAGGGTGAAGAACTATGATTTACCTGACTGCTTTTGATTGTTTGGAAGGCCCAAAGTTCCTCCTGGGTTTTCCATGGAGTTTAATGTTCCTGCTTCCCTTGTTGCCTGTGGTTGTACTGAAAAATTAACTGTGTCTAACTCCATCTGGGGGGAAGAAGTTCAAGAGGGGAGCAGAGATAAAAAATCTGTCCCAGATGGATCCAGTCATTTTAATTCCCCAGTTCTCCTATTTATAGTGAGTTACTGTTCTTGGACAAGGCAGGATTTAAATGGGAGTCTGGTATGGTTCAGTTCTCAAAAAAAAAAAAAAAAAAATCCTTTCTCTGCAAAGTTAGTACTCATTTGTGCTGAATGAGGAATGAAAAACAGAATTAAGGGTCTCATTTGCTTCTCCTTTCAACAGACCAGTCTTTACACTCATAAACTTGGTGATAAAACTATTTTGAATTACTTTCTACTCATCCAAGAATCTTCCAGCCTCCACAGAATCTGAATTTCCAGGTTAAGAAAACAAATATATAAAAAGAAAAGCTAGAAATAATATTCTGCTACTTTTATAGAAGGACAAATGTAATTTTTGAGTGCATTTGTATTCATTTCTAGTCCAGCAGTGATTACTGTATGTGATAGAAGTACTTTTTAACATTAAAGCTCCTTCACAAATATTTTGTTCTGATATAGCTTGAGTGGGCACAGTTTAAAATATATATATTTTTTATCCTGCTTTGGTAAATTTCTGTACAGGAATAAGCAATGTAAGATACCATTATGACAATCTGACTGTGTCTAAGTAAACAATATTATCTTTACCACCACAGACTGGCATAATTAAAGCAGTATTGGAAAGCTATAGGTCAATATTCTTGCTTTGGATATAAACCAAGGAATGTTACAATTTTTTTTTAGAAAAGTGTTTCTTCTCAGAAGTCAGGACTACAGGATTTGATTCAGTGCTCTTAATTCTGGAAAGCATTTTTAAGTTTGCTAAAGGTGCCATTTTTAGTCATCAAAATAATAAAATGAAAAATACAGAAGTGTATTCATAGTAAGAATAATGAAGATTTATAGGGTAGCAGTAGTTGCAGTGCTCCTGGCCTAGGAACCCTATATTGAACAAGGTGATTGAATGTTTGGCTTTTAAAAAGAGAGGAAAAAAAAAAAATCAAAGACCAGATGAATAATGAAAAATAAATCCTTTCTCTGGTGAAAAGCCAAACCTGTGTTTTGAAAATTAAATATTTTTTGGGTTAAGCAGTGAAAAAAATGGACTTAATCTTTGCAACAGCTTGGATTTATTATTGGAACCAGTTGGCTGTGCCATAGAGGAGAGGATTTTTCTGGTAATTAGAGCAGGAACTGGGAGTCAGAAGCAGTAGGGTTTGTTTCTGGCTTGGGCACTAACATGGAATGGAGCCTTAGGAAATGCTGTCTCATTTGTACCTTGGCTTTCCCAGCCATAAAACAGGGCTAAGAAAAGAATCCCACCTCACAAACTGCATGTGCTGATTAAAGAACATTGCCACAGCATCTTGCATTTGTTACTGCCAGATGAGGGATTTTCAACAAGGACATGCTTTATCTGCTTTTGCAAAACCCTGCACTAAACACTTGCCAACCTGATTGCTCAGATTCCTAAATCCACGTGTGGCCATCTAATTGGAAAAGGTCTGATGTCCAGAGGTTTGTCTGCTGGTAAAAAGAACATGATGGGGAGTGTTTTCTCCCTGGACTATGAAAACAGACTGGAATTCTGCCATTTGCCTTGGCCCATTCCACAGCAGCTCCCTGCTCCCAGCAGTGAGGTGTGAGCCCTGCAGCCTCCACTGTGGCTCTCCAGAGGTGAGGAATGGTCAGCCCAGGTCGTTCATGCAGTGGATGGTCTCTGGTGGGTGCAGACAGGTCCTGCTGGAACAGGATATCTGTTAATCTGCATATTCTCACTGCAGTTACCTCTGTATCCCCAAGGCCTGAAACCAACTTGGCTCGTCTCTCCCAGTCATTCAATTACAGTCACCATCTGTCAGCATTAAAACTGCTCAGCCACCCCTTTCTCCAGACGTGTCATGGTTGGTGAGTGAAAGGAATGGACACCATCCCTCCCAGGCTGGATCAGAGGAAACTCATGCTGGCAAGACAGGAAACTCTCCTGAACCACAAAGACCTGGAGCTCATCTCTTGCCTTCCTGTGGGCTTTACCCAACTTTCAGCCTGGGTCTTCAAAGGTTATTAATAGCACCAGATGGATTAACAGGTTTATGTTTTTCTTCTTCTGTCAATCAAGTTATTCAATTGAGATTTTCAGGTTGTTTTTATTCAAAGTATCAGAGACGGATCCAAGAATGTTGTGGTCCTGCAGGACAATGATCCCTAGTCACTAATGGGCAGCCATGTGGGATTTGCTGTGTGGCAGGCTCTCAGTCAGCAGTGGACAGCTCTCAAGTCTCCAGTGGAAAACAAACAGCTCCAAATTGGGGCAGGATTGTATTTCACAAGTATTTCTTTACTGCAGCAGTGCATTTACAGAACCCCTGTCACATTCTCCTTGCTGCAGCTGTTTTTTCCAGAACCCAGTCATGTTCTCCTTGTAGGGCTGATTGTTCCAGAAGCCAGTCAAATTCTCCTTTCTGTGACTGAACCACCACTGTTCCCCTTTCTCATCCTGTCATACCGTTTGCATGGCTATGTGATGGCCTAGCTTTTGGAATTACCTCAATTCCAAAAGAAAACCAGGACAAAATCCCCCCTCCCTTTTTTTTTTTTTCTGTTGTTGTTGTTGTTGTTGTTTTGGTTTTATTTTTGTTTTTGTTTTTTCATCCTGTTTAGGTTATTTTCATTTCAGGTTAGTTCTCTAATCCATATTTCAGCCGCAGGAAAAAAAAAAGGTTGTGGAAACAGTGAGAAGGTGACAAGGAGTAGAAATACAAGAGCTTGTGCAACTGGAGACTGAGCCAAACCAAATGGATCTTCCTTGTGCTTCTCTTTGAGTCACGAGGACCTCAGTGTGAGTCTTGGCTGCAAGGCACATGTGTGGTTTGGTGTTTGTGTCAAAGGAGACAAAGGTTGTGTCTTTGGTGTTTGGCCACTGGGTAGAAAGTGCTGGTGTTTGTTGGGTATAAAACGTCTGCCACGGCCAGCAAGCTGGCTCTGGGTTTGCAGGCAAGAAAAGGTGTTGTGGGGATTGGAAAATGCTAGGTTCCCTACATCTCAGGAGCATGACTTTCTAAGTCATGCAAGTTCAAAAATTAGTGTGCAACTTTTCATTGTTTAAATGGCACCTCTCTGTGTGCTAATTTAGGAAAGGAACTGGTCATAATTCAGGTGGAATATTGGATGTATCTGATAATCCAACAAATACTGTTTTCGTGGCTACTGGGGACCTTTAAAATGTGTTCTTATAAAACCTCTGCAGTACAAGGATTCAGACACTAGGAAGCGAAATTCTGGTTTTTAAAGTGCTAAGCCCTTTCTGCAAACTAATGATTCCATTTTCTCCTGCTCCCTGCTGGAGTTGCTGGTGCTTGGTGCCTGCCAGAAGGGATCTGGAGCTGGCACACAGGCAAGCTGTTCTGCTGCCTTTGGAGAAAGGTGCTATTTTGCCTAGCAAAGCAAGGGAAGGAGTGTTGAGAAACATTAATGCAGCCAAGTAATGTGTAGGATGGGGAGCATTCTGTCCTCCATGATGTCTGCACTGATCCTCACAAGGAGTTAAACACAGCAGAGTGAATAGATGGCAGGCTGGTTCTCTCTCAAAAAGGTTTTTTTCATAGGAAAAAGGACTGAGAGGATTAAAAGTTCAACTTTGTTTATCCCAGATTTATTCTGGAGTGTAATGTGTATTGTAAACAACTTTCTTCATAGAAAAGTATGTGTAGGAAACCTGGTCTGATTTATTTTCTCTGTTGTTCAGATTTAGCCCAAACTGATATGAGTTCCTAATTTTTCATAAACAATGCTTTTAAAAATAAGCAAAACATGTAATTTCACTTACTCTAGGCTCTGTGTTTGTCAACAGCCACAGTAGAGCACATGCTCTTATTGCTCACTCTGAAAAGAAAGTGCTCTTGTTTCCAGGGCAAAGTCAGGGTATCATTGAAGGATGTGAACAAATCTGGGGTTGCTGTCTTGGTCTGGAATCCCCAGTTACCTCAATGGGGTGCCTGGTCTGTGCTCTGGCTTTGCTCACCCTCCCTCTCTCTCTGTGGGCTCATAGCGCTTGGAAGGGGGAGATCAAAGACATTCTTTCCTTGTGATCAGGCTGCATCCCTCTTTTTTGTTAATTTCATAATGCCTCAGAGAGACCAAACAACTCCTAACAAGGTTTTCTTTCCGCTGACATTGCTGCTGACCTTTGGCTCACTCTCAACAGCACTGCCAACCTGAGAGCCCTGGAGCCTGCCCTGGCCTGGCAGCCTTGATGCCATAGTCACTGAGACTGACTGGAAGTCACTGGAAATAAACTGGCAGCACCAAATCCTCTGCCATGTGATCCATAGGGGTCAGATTTTAGATCCATCTGTTGGTTGCTTACCTCCAGTTAAGTGTTAATAGCAGTTAAGGTCCCACCCAATGTGACAAGGTTTAGAACGGTAAATATTCCTGGAATACATGTAACAACAGCCAGCTGTGGAGTGTGGGCAAAGCAGTGCTCCCTAATTATGGATTACTGCACAAATACTGCACGTGTTTGCTTAATGAGCTGGAGACATTTGGATGTCAACTTCAGCACCTTAAAACATCCCTAAATCTCCAAAATAGGTTGTTCTCAGACCTAAACCTGTGAATGAGAATAATTTAGTTGGTGGGGGGGGGGTGAATGCATCCCCTTTAAACTGGTAAGCAGATGAGAGAGAAACAAGGCTTTTGAGTTCCCTTGAGACCCGTTAAATGACCATTTGAGTTTTTTCACAAAGCTACATTTTCTCTGCTGCTGTGTAAATAATTTCTTTGCTGGTAACTGCAGCAATGAAGTGAAGACCAAAGAGCACCAGAGCAGCTTTGGAGTGGAGTGAAAAAGACCCAGTGTTGTATGCTTTCCTTGATTTCTACCTCAGCCTTATTCTACTCCCTTGTGGAAGGAGAGCTGGATCCTGTCACAGCCTCTGAACTGGGCAGGCAGCCCAGCACACTACCCCATCCTGCACTGTGACTCTTGAATGACAATAGTGATCCCATGGTTCAGGACAGAACAGATCCTGTGTGATCTGTATTGAACATCCACATCTTGATCTGGAGCTTTTCCAACATCCTGCAAAATCCTTGAATTCAAGTCTTTGAACTTTGAACTCAGAGTCTTCAACTCTGAGCACATCACCTTGGCTCTATCTGAAACCAGTATTTGGGAGTTTTGGGACACAACTGAATAGCAGGAGCTCAGTTGGCTGCATGGAAAAGAAACCTTTATCCATGTACTGCATCAGGCCTTGCATGGCCAGCAAGATCCATCTGTGGAAGGGGATGTGGCAACCCTCTGTTATGCCACAGACAAGTGGTTCCTGCCAGGAGCAGCATGCTTGGTTTGCCAGGCTTTGGGACAGCCACCCTGGTGCTCTCCAGCCCGGCTGATAGGTGAAATCTCTTGTCTGAGCTCAGTGCTGCTTTTAGCAGCTAGGAGAAGGGAGGAAAAGCCTCCCAAGGAGCTGGCTGGACAGAGCAGCCTGTGTGGGATTGAAGGGCCTTGCCTTCTGGCTCAGGAGAGCATGGGGGTTTGGAGGGGAGATTTTCTGGCAGGAAGTGAACTTGTTTAAATAAACAAAAGGCTAAAAATAGTTTATCCTCAGCCCCCTTTGGAAGCCCTGCAGCAGATGTTGTCAGTGACTGTGGGTCCTTGCTGGGAATCCCATGTATAATCATTGACAGTAGGGAAACACATAGCAGTACATGGCAGTTCAGAGGGGGGCCTCTGTTCTCTGAAATCTTGGAATATGTCCTATCCATGCCAATGGAAACACAGCAGACTGAGCAGAACTGCCCTGTGCTCCTGGCTTGGCCATGCCCAGGCTGTGTGATCTCCAGCAAGCTCTTTATTTGCACTGTAGATCCTGCTGTGTTTTGGTGAGTCAGGGATAGGGAGCTGCTTCCCTGGGGATTCTTGACCAGGCTTTTAAACATTGCAAGGTGAAACTGGAAGGGACTGTGCTCAGAAAAAAGTAAATGTTCAATACTGGTCTAATTATTTACATCCTCAAAGATGAGCAGGGGCTCACCAAAAGGTCAGCTTGTTACAAGACCATTTTTTTCACCGCCAGTGAAAATGAGAAATGCTGCAAAGAGGTAAAGAGGCTGGGTATGATCAAGGTGGCACTGGACCAGGATTGGCCTCTGTCACATTAAATGCTTTTCTCTCATTTTGCTGCATTGTAAGCTCAGCTTTTTGGCTCTGTGTAGTGGAGAAATTAAACTTATCCCATCTGAAAACAAGACATTGTTACAAGATGACTCCCGTTCAGGCACAGTGATGGCTGTGGGAGGTGGCTGAAGAACTGAGTGTGGCTCTAGTGTGTAAAAGGAGCAGGAAATTCAGGATTCAAGACGTCAAAGGAGGAGTCAGGTCAGGCTGTGCTGTATCAGGCACTCCTTTCCTGCTCCTTTATGCATGTTGCTGTCAAGTCTCATGGCATCTAGATAGGAAATAAATACTTGTTTCCTTGGATTCATAGACTTCCTTCTTTTCGGAGAAATCAAAGTGAGGAAGAAGGTAGAAATAACTGTTGGAGTCTTGAATTTAAGTATTAATTTAATAGTATTGTATTAAAGTATTAATTTAATAGTATTGTTTTCTTCCCCTGTGTATATGGAAACCTCTTTCAGATCTATCCATATCCAATGCAGCCAACTGATTGTCCCATCATGAGACTGAACCTGCTAACCAGAGACTAAACCTACAAAAGCCCTGGGGTGTAATTCTCAGCAGGATTACGGAAAGCAGCCATATCATTCCTGTTACACCTAAACACTACAGACTGGTCTGGGAAGAGACAAGATTTTCTAGCAATATTTTAATATCTTCTTTTATGGTTAAGGGCATCCCAGGGACACAGCAAAGCATTTTTCATTAAGCAGTGAATTTGTGTATGCGTGGAAATTTCCTATGGATGAGGCATCTAGGAGGAGGGAATGAATCTTGGACAAGTGCTCATGTGAAAATAAACAAACCCACACATGGGCTCTACAAGCACAAAAAGCTGGATCCAGCTCTTTCTCAAAACTTTTGCTTATTTTATTCCTTCTTGAGGTTTTTCCAGCATCTCTTGTGGGAATTTATAACCTATTTTATAATTCATCGTGACTTCTAATCCCAGCCTTGGTGCAAGTCACATCCCTCCTGGTGAAGTAGTAGCAGATTGTTCCCATCTGATCTCATTCCTGCTAATCCTGAGATTTTTCAATCAAGTTAAAAACTCACGTGTGCACTTAACATGTCAGGAAGCACCAAAAGAAAAATGTGTGAGGCCAAGTAGAAGTGGCCAGACTGTTTAATGTGACTGGAAATCAAGCTAGGAATATTCAGTGGGAATTATCTCATGGAAGTGACTATACCTGATTCACTGTAGCATAGTTATTTTATCTTCTGAGTCTTCTCTTGAGTCTTCTTGAAAGTGACCATTTTATATTTCTGAGAAATCCTGGAGGCTCCCTTTGTTTGAATAGTGCTGGTCACAGCAATCCATCAATCAGAGCTGTGGTGTTAGTGCAGCAGGAACTGCACGTGGAACAGTGGAATGTCAAATAGATGCAGATTTTCTGCAGGGAAAGAAAATGTGTTCTCTCAGGCACCAAGAACTTCCTAAGAAACTGTGTGATACTGTAAAACTTGCCAGGAGACCTCCAAATAGATATTTACTTTTTAATATTAAACCAGTTCTCCTTTGGGCCATAAGATTTGAAATCCCTAGATCTCAAAGAAGGCAAGGGAAACACAAGGAAGTGGTTCTGCGGGGAACTTCTTCTCTTCCCTACCTTGTAGGGTTGTACTGATAAGGCCTGAATGACTTAGATGGTTCCAAGAGGCTGGATATCCTGCTTCCCCCAGAGGTGCTGGCACTGCCCAGGCTCCCCAGGGAATGGGCACGGCCCTCAGGCTGCCAGAGCTCCAGGAGCGTTTGGACGCCACTCTCAGGCACAGGGTGGGATTGTTGGGGGTCTGTTCTGGGCCAGGTGTTGCACTCCATGACCCCTGGGGGTCTCTTCCAAGTTGGGACATTCTGTGATTCTGTGAAACCCTGCAGGACTTAAACATTTTAGAAATGGATCCCCACATGGACCTTCACTAAACTCTTTCCATAAAAGACTGCACTAGAAACAGCCCATCTTCACTCTCTTTCTGCACAAACTTCCTTCTCATTAAAAGGAATGGGAGCTTTCTTATTTTGCCTTGGCCAGGAAACACCACAGATCTGTCACTTCAAGGAACTAATTCCTTCTTTACCCTTGCCAAAAGCAAGATTGGCCTACAAAGTCTAGAATACACTTTTTCCTTTGGATTCCCCACTGTCTTGGTAATCCCAGTAACTGGTTAGAAACCTTTGCAGTGGGGTATCTGGGATCAGAGCTATAACTCCAGTACAAACTGTGTTTTGAAATCTCTTGGCTCTGGTTTGCCACTGAAGGTTATAAATACTGTTCCCAATACAAATATTCTCCATGTCTTAGAGCTAATGAGCCCAACAGCTGCACTGGAGCTGTCCACCAGGAAACACTAAGCCATGTGAGGAAGATTTTAACATGCCCAGACATTCTGATATAAAAGACTGAATCTGTGTTTAAAATGCAGGGATATTCCCACATCTAATTTATACCTTCAAATGAAACAGTCCTTTAATGATCCTCTTTGACACCTGTAATTGTCAGAACAAGCCCAGCACAGACCATCATCTCTGTGACACTGGTGCAAATCCAGCTGTTTTCAATAAAATGAGCTATGTTTATGGAAGGAAGAGACCATAAAGTGTCAAAAACCTCTCTCTGAGGAAAGTATGCATTTTGTAAGGATCCATCTGAAATGTAGCAGATGTAGACAAATATTCACTGATACACTCTGAGCAGCTTCAAGTCCAAAGCACCAGTAAATCCACTTTAACTGGCTAGTTAAACTGTTTTATGCCTGTTTTGCACTACCAGAAAAGGGAAAGGTGCCCTGGCTGCTGCTGGCACATCTGATCTGAAGTTTCCAAGAATTTATAAACAGGATCTAGGAACTATTTGAAGAATTAAATAACTTTGGCCATAAATTTGGATCAACACAAGTATCTATAACTAAATTCAGAAGTGACATAAACAGGAGACTTTACTGTGTGTCAAACCTAAGTTAGTCAGGATAAGTGTGCAAGCGATCTTGGAGTTCATGGAATCATAGAATGCCCTGAGTTGGACAGATCCAACTCCTGGTCCTGAGCAGGACAACTGCAAAAACACTACTATGTGCCTGAGAGCATTGGCCAAACACTTCCCAATTGTGAGAACTTGGGTGAGTGTGCAAAGACAAACATTCTGCATGGAAATCTGCTTCTCAGCCCTCCTTTGGGAGGATCACAAAGGCCTTTCCTGCAAGACTTTTCCCATCAGTGCTTATTAGACCCTAAATTCCCACCAAGGTTACAAATGGCCCACTGACACTTAAGTAAAATTGCCACACCTGATCCTGGTTTAGAAAAGCTCCTCTGACTTTGCCTGCACTTCTGGAATCCCTGAGAGCAACAGCAGTTGCATTAAAAGACATCCAGAATCCTTAAATTCCTGATTTGGGGCTGCAGGAGCTATTCTTTCTGCCTGACTCATGTTGACTTAAACCCAAGTGTCTTTTAGTTCAGGGAAAGTCAAGTGGACAGGATCTTTCCATTCATATTCCTAGTAAGGCTACTTATTCTTAAAGAGAAAAACAAATAAACTGGGTAAGCTGAACATAGCAAATTTTTTTTTCCTCTTGTTTTGGGCTAAAAACTTCCCAGTTACTTAAGCAAAAATTGCTGTGACTTAGAGAAGTGTGTCTCAAGGGCCCTCTGTTGTTTGTGCATCATTAATCACTGGAAGAGCCTTTCCCTAATAAATGCCATTGGCCATTTTGCTTTTAGTAGGTCCACACTGGATGCCAATCTGGTTCCTCTGCTTGCATCTGGCATGAGTCTGGTGAAGAAGTGGAGTGACTTGGAATTTATAGTTGTGTGAACGAGAGCAGAGCAAAGTATCTGAAGCGTCCTCAGATCTTTAGTATCTGGAGAACATCATTTACTAAAACACCCAAACATCCAGTAATAACTGCTCTGACATCCTGGTCATTACATTCTTTCTAGCTGGTAGACTGGGTAAAGGTGGGAAAAGAAGCAATGAGAAATGTGTATTTCATATGCTCATGGAAATGGATGGGATACACGCTTCATGCTGGGTTTTCCCTGCTCCTGGCCTTTGAGATTCAGTGGAATTACTCCTGATTTACACCCATTTGAGTGGAACAGGTTCACTCCCCTTTTCTTCAGCAAAACAAACATTTGTTACTTGGAAAGAAAAACAGGATTCTTAAAATTTGACCTGGAGCTCAGCATAAATTCTCAGTAATGCAAGAATTTGTGTTTCTTTAGTTTGTAAACAGAAAAGGAGCCCTTGGAGGGAGTGTGTGGATTATTGCCAGGAATGGCAGAGGGACAGTTCTTGTTATGGTATAACTGAGGATTCCTCCTGCCACAGCACAGCAGCTCCATGTGTATCCCATGGGAATGTGGAGGAGCAGGATGTTCTAACATGAGAGAGCTGAGCTTTGGGAATGCTGGCAGCAGCTTCTCTGCTGGCTCAGGGCCCTCAGGCAAAGCAGGACCTTGATCAAAACAAGCCCAGCTGCCCAGAAGAAATTGAGATCCAGTGTTGAGCAGGAGCTAGCTGGGGTTTGCAGTGCAGACATATGCTAAGAATTATTTCCAAAATCACCCTGAGTGCCAAAAGGAAATCGAGGTCAGATGTTCAACTGGTGTAAACTGGTGTGCCCTCCCAGGCCCTACCTCTGATCCAGGTTTTTTACCTCTCTCCAGACCTCAGGTTCCTGTAGCACCCACAAAGAAACTCCAGATTCCCTGGAGTTAGATAATGGATGATGTTGTCTTCTCTTCCTGTTGAAACACACCAGCACTGTTTTGAAATGGTGATTTAGCCCCTGGGGAGCCACAGAACTCCCTGACTCTGGAGCAGGCAGAGCATCTTCCCCCTGGGAAGGGAGAGGAGCTGTGTGTGCACATCACCTGCACTGAGCACAGTCAGTTCCACTCCACAGAGTTCAACTCCATGCTGTGATCCCAGCCACAGTCCATGCAGTCAATGTCTTCCTGTAAAGGATGTGGAAGGATGATGCAACCACTGTAGAGCCCCGACCCTCCCTCACATCCTATCACCTTCCATACAGACAGTTTTATGATTATTTCACTTATCTGGGATTGGAATAGCAGGGACAGATCCTGGCTGTCTCTCCATTCCACAAGGAAAGGGCAGGAGAAAGGCTTTCACCCTCCCTCCCATGCCCTGGGGAAAGTCCAAATCCTGCCAGAATATCAGCTTTTCCACTACAGCTAAAATAGCAGTTGCACCATCCAGCCAGGCAGAATGTTTTAGGGGACATACACAGAGCCCTAGCATTTAATACTAGAGCCAAGAACATTTCTGTGGGTTCTCAGGGTGCTGTGTGCCAAGTGACCAACAGCTACCCTAGCAGGAAAAGCCTTTTTACCTAATGTCCTTGAAACAGAGTCTGGCCCTACAGTTTTCATCTCCCCATTTTGTAAGGTTAGGCCATCTTGGGCTCAACTTTGTAAAAATCTGAAAATCCCCCCCAGAACTTCCTTTTTTAACAAAGCATCTTGACCTTGCAGATTTGTCTCTCTCTGCCAGGCAAGTCATTAACTTCCAGTCTAATACACCAGAAAGAACATTGTGAAATGCCTGTGCATGAAGAGGCATTGGAGTAAAGGTGATTTGGGGCTATTTGCTTGGCTGACAAATTGAACGAGCTACAGCTTTTCTTTTACCTGACTCATGGCCATATTGCAGGGATCAGATTGGATAAAACTGAAGTGACTGCTTTTCACCTAAAGTCTGCCTTCAAACCCATCTTGTGCACCTCTGTTCCCAGAAGACATCATGTTTCTGAGGGGGAAACCATTTTAAATATAGAGATGCAAATTATTGGTTCAAATAACTTCCTTAAAATAATAGACTGAGGCTTTGGAAAACTGATTTTAAAATATATATTATTTCATATCTGAATTCAAATGGCCCAAACTGTAGAAGTTTAAGTAGTCGTTCAGTGGTTGCTTTACAGTGATTGGGAATTTAAGACAGTGTGGCAAAAGCTGTACTGAAAACAGGTTGTGAACTTGAAGTGTTTTAAGCAGGTTTGTAACAGTAACACTGTTGTACATAAAGTGGTATGAAAAATCCATAATTTGTAATAACTTTCCACTACTACTAATAAAACTGTCACCTCTAAATATATCAAGGAGGTTTTTACCATCACACAAGTTTCTGGGAAAGTGAGCCAGTGGAATTGTGTAGGACGAGAGTCCTCTCTGAAGGAGAGTCAAACTCAGCTTGAGTGAGTTTGGTCTGTTTGAAGGAAATGATGGCTCCAACCACAGACAATTTCCTTATCAATGTGTGTAAAATCCCATCATTCTTATAACAACACTCTTTATGGAGCTTGGGACTTACCTTTCCTTAAACATTTGTGATGTTGTCCTGGTTTTAAGGACAGGTGTCTGCCAATAAAGGCAGGAGTTTCTCTTTGAAATGGAGAATGTAAACCCCCTCCCTCCAAATTATTATAAATTTGAAATTAAGGGGCTCTCAGGCAAAGATATGGGAATTAGGAATAACGGTTCTTTACTGGGAAACTAGAAATACAGTATTACAAAACAAAACAAAAACAAAACAAAAAACAAAACAATCCCAAACCCTGCCAGAGTCAGAATCCAAGCTGACACCCGTCAGTCAGTCAGGGTGGTGGCACAGTCCTATTCAATGGTGGCTGCATCCCCCTGCAGTGGCAGATGTGGTTCAGCTGGAGCAGTGCTCCTGGAGAAGGGTGCAGCCTTCCTCCAGAAGTCCAGGGATGATGTGGAAAGGTCTGACTTCTCCTCTGCAATCCAGTGGAAAAACGGATAACTTGCTGTCCAACAGGTCTGTTTTTATCTAGGTAGGAAAGGCTCGGCTCCTCCCCTGGCTGGAGCATCTCCCAGTGGGATGATGTAACTTCATCAGTCATACAGTGGGACTTAATGTGCCATTATCAGATGATATCTTCCTGGAGGGAGGATGGGCTGTGGGAAGGTAAAGATGACTGCCTCACCTTGTCTTAAAGATGGCCCATTATTAGACAACAGTGCCACGGAGATAAGGAATCACTGTCCCACCCGGCTTTCAACAGATGGTGACAGAATACACATTGCTGCCCACATAGATATGAAAAAACCCAACATAGATGTGAAAATTCAAAATATCTATTAGTAAGGAAACAAAGGGAAACAAAAAAAAACCCAAAAAAACAAAAACAAAAAAAAAAAAAACCAACCTCACAGATGTCTGTCTGTAACTACAACAATAAAAAGAATTAAGAACAGACAAGTGAAAGTCTCACACTTAACATTCCCCAAATAATTTATACGGTTTGTAACTCAGTTTGTGCAGTCCTTTGGAGGAAGATGTTTCTCTTTAATCAGCAGTTTTGCAGCTGATTTCAGAAGTGTCCGTGTTACATTCCAAGGTTAACAACCTCTCTAGCTAGGAGAAGTCCCTGACACTCCAAAGGTGCCAGCCCCAGAGGGCCTGGAAGCTAATCAAGGATTCTTGTGTAAAGGCTGTCAGAGCAGTAGCTGGCTGAACTGGGGACCCCACTGACCTGCTTGTCTCTCCTGGTCTCTGAAATGTACCCCTCTGCTCTATCCTCAGGGCTGGGCTGGGCTGCAGGAGGACCAGATGACCTGGGAGTCCTTTCAACTCACATTATTCACTAATTCCATGTAACAAGCTGGAATTGTTCCAAAACCCGAATGGGAAAGGTGTGGGCCGGCTCCTGTGGGAATCTCAAACCCCTAATGAAAGTCGTACACAAGTCCTGGGAGGCAACCTACTCCTCCAGGTCCTCCCAGGCTGCCAGAGCTCAGGGACCTATTACTGCCTGTTAAGGCTCCTGAGATGTATTGGTGTACTGGTATACAGGCTCCTGGTGTGAACTACAGAACTATGTCAGAGCTGTTTTGTCTGAGTCCTGGATTTTAGGGCTGAGATCTTAGGTGATGCTAGGAGGTCCTTGGAGGGTTGGGATCCAGAGAATTCCCCCTTGCACCATTATGGGTAGAGCTGTGTAGACGCAGGCACTAGAGGAGGCTCTTGGTCCTTTCAGCAGAGCTGCAGCTTCTTCAGGAGGGGGCAGATCCCAGTGTCCATAAAACGAGATGAGAAAATGAAGCATTTGTAGACATAAGCAGTAATGTTATTTCATAGCTCATAACTGGAAAGATATCCCTTTGTCCCTTCTCTTTACCAAGTCTTGTTACCTCCAGCATATCCTGTTGTGCCTTGCCTGTACAGGTGTTGAGGACCAAACCCCCCTGAGACACAGAGTGGTAACAGACACTGGAGCTGTGATCCAGAGGAGTCCTGTGGCACTGACAGCCTCCTTAAGTGATCCTGTCCAAGTACACCTTAAACATGTCCTCCCTCCCTGCAGTTTTCCTTCGGGATAATTAAGCATTCAGAAAGCTAAGAAGTGGAAAAACCTGAGGAAGCATCTGTCTCACAGGTGGGTGCAGCTATTTCCTCCCCGGGGCTTGTTCTGCAGTTCTGTGCAAGCCTGTGCCTTGGCACAAACACTCATGGCCATGATGGTGACTCACACTTGTATCTAAACATCCAAATTTTGCAGTTGTTAAGGGTCTCAGGGGATCACCTGTTGCATGGATGTCCTTGGAAATGCTGAGTTTCTCACTGTTCACCTGTTCTGAAACAAGAATTTTGTACTTTGATAACTGGAGTTTGGTGTCTTTCCCCTGGGTGCTCTCGGCTGTAACTGGTACTGCAGACCTGAGGTTTACATCCTGCCAAGATCAGGCTTCAGAGTGGCATTCATTTCTTTCCTAGAAGAGAACATGTGCTTTTGCTGCCCAGCTCTGTCAGAGCACCATCTCTTTCTTAACTTACAATGTTATGATTGTTTTTATATATATAATATATTTACAAGGACATCAACAGCCACCTCACCCATCCCAAGTGTTACATCCCTTGATAAACTTCATTATTACAATAAATCCTCAAATACAATAGTTCCTCCCAGAACTAATACAAGTGTGCATTTCACGAGTCAACTCCACAACCACAGACAAAATTTGCCCCCTGCCTGACATCCCTTATGCCACGGGCACAGCAGTGTGGTCTTAGGGCTGTGTATCTGGCAAGCTAGGCAGAGGGAATCCCAGCTCTGCTGGAGCCAGCAAGTGTTTCCCTACAGTCAGCATTTCATCCCAGGGCTGTTCTAGAGTAAGGAGGGGGTTGTTTTGCTGCCCTTTCTATCCATAGGAACAGTCCATAGGAACTTGGACAACAGAGCCAGTGACCTCAGAAGACTGTTCAGGAGCCCCAGCTTTTCACCCCTTATTAAATGAAGCCTACAAATGGAGATGTCTTAATTGTCTATCAATTAGATAGCATGAATCTGACCCTAAATGTCCCTCTAGACACACTGAATTAGTGCTGAATTTGAACTCAATCTAGGGTTCTGAAAGAGCTCTTCTCAGCTGTTAATTCTCTGGGAACTATATTGAGCCCCCAAAATATCCAGGGCTGTTTATCTGTCTTGCCCCGAGGCACACAGACAAACAGAACTCCTTCCCAGCCTTGCAGCAAACACAGGGCTTTAAGAGACATTGGTGGGTTTTGTTCTGTTCTGAGTAATAAATCACGATGGAGAAACCACCAGTGGCACTTGAGTTCTGTAGCCCTGTACCAGCAGGGGAGGAGTGAAACGGCCCAGCCCAACTTAAGAATTGCATTATATCCTCAGACTGGAACAAAAAGCAGGGAAAGGACTCCTCCATGGCCTTATCTGGCACTTGTGACCAGCCTGAGTGTAGAAGCAGGATGCATCAAGAAGGCAGCAGTGGTTGGGTAATAACCAAGGAAATGGAACCCCTGTGTTTCCAACCATTGAGTTGGATGGATCTCACCATCTCTGCTGGGCCAAGTTTGTGTTTGGTGTCATCATGTTAAAAGAGTTTGATACCATCAGGTTGAAGTAGTCCCAAATGTGAGTGAGGGCCTGTCATCCACTCCAGAGGTAACTTTTGCCAGCACTGACCAGCTGTGAGAGCACAAACCTGCTGCAAGGCTCCAGAGGCCACCAGTGTGTTCTGGTGGTGACCAAGCAGCTTTGGGACAGGGAACAGTTCTAAAGTCACTGAGGACTGGGTGAGCACAATTCTCTGTACTATGCCACTTGTAGAAGCTTTTATTTTGGCTTCCACAGGCAAAGGGCCATGGGGACAGATCCTACTGGGCCAAAAAACTGTGTGTGTGCTCACTTTCATTTTATTCCTTGGCCTGACATGATTTTAGCAATTATTTAAATGTCTGCTTTTCAAATAACTATAAATCCAGTGAAGCTGCTGGTTGGGCATGATGATTGAACCCAGAAGAACATAAGGTGTATTAAACACCTACTATTCTTTGCCTGGGGGAGATTTTAAGCAGGGTTGACATCTTTATCCCTTCACTCAAGGCAGCTCAGGCAAAAGGAAGAGATAAAATTTGGTGCTAACTTGGGTGTTTCCTGCCTTTGATATTCTGAGTCACTCAACCATCATGTTCTTCTTTTACCTCTTGGCACATCTAGTGTGGTTAGCAGCTCAGTTCTAACATGAGGAGTAGTTTTGTTTGTTCCAGTGCCCTATGAAAATCTTGAACCGTGGGTGGAATGAACTCTCGAAATCAAGAGATCTGCAGCTGATGCTTCTTCACATCCTGCTCCTACAATCCAAGAGGTGGCTTGAAAGATGAATTGGACTGAACTAGGTATGTTTTACTGCCCCAGCAAGGTGGAAGCATTGAGGTGGATGATGATGAGAAGCTTGGAAAGGATGGTTTATAATTGAATTATTCTTTACTTTTGTTGTAGGTTGAAAACTTAACCAGTTATCATAATGCTGGCTTTGTGCTGAATATTCCCCACAGAACCCTTGATGTGTGAGTGACATTGGCTGAACTGTTCATCCGATGAACAGTTCATCACACATCATCTGTGTGATGAACATTCATCACACAGCAGGTTTATGTCAAAGCAAAATTTGGAAGATCATGGTTTGAGGTGCAGCTGCTGCTTCTTACAGAATCAGAGAATCATGGAATAGTTTGGGTTGGAAGGGAACTTAAAGTTCATCCAGTCCCTGCCCCCTGCCATGGGCAGGGACACCTTCCACTATCCCAGGTTCCTCCAAGCCCCAAGTCCAGCCCGGCCTTCCAGGTATAGGGCAACTACAGCTTGTCTGGACAACCTGTGCCAGGGCCTCACCAGCCTCACAGGGTAGGATTTCTTCCTAAAATCTAATCTAAACCTGTCCTCTTACAGTTTAAAGGCATTCCTCCTTGTCCTATTGATGTACAAAGGGGGATGTCTTATTCTTGCAGAAGGACGAATCAATTGAGCAACACATTACACACTGTCCTTTTAAAAAGTCACAAACATGCCATCTTCTGAGCCCCCTGAAGGACTCAGAATTCAGCTGGGGTTTATATTCTTGCCATATGAGAAAATGAGATCAGAAATGTGAAGCACTTTATCCCTTTCTTATTTACAAATCGCAGGAGAATGTCCTGGGAAATGTGAGTTGGTGATTTTAGGCAAAAACATAGTTCAGGCCCTCCAAAAGGAGGAAGAATGTGTCTCCAGCCAGACTGCCTGGAGCTCCAAAGTGCCTGAGGGCAGTGGATGTTTATGCCATCTCCAGAACATGAAATCTTGTGTGCAGACATAATCCTCTGGTGTGTCATGAGCAGAGGTGGCTGTCACAGAAGTGATTGCAAAATCCCCTATCTCATGTAAGAGGAGAATAAGGTGCACCTGGAGTGGTTTGCAATGTGCTAATGCTCTCCAGCCCCAAATCCCAAGAGGATTTCTGAATGCTAATTAATTAAGTCAGAGTTTTCTGTTTCCAGTAGAGAGACACAGAGAGTGTGGAGGCTGATCTAGTGTTGCCCAGGAACCTGAAAGGACCTGGATGAATTGCAGGGCTTGATTTCCAGCTGAACTGCCCTACCTTGGAGGCAGGAAAGAAGGAGGCTGAATTTAAATGACCCACAACACACTCCCTGTGGTTTCTTCCATCTTGTCTTGTTTCCCAGCACTCACCTGGGACGGGGATATGCTGGAGCTGCATTGCACAGTGCCTGGGCTCCTGGCCCAACTTTGTATTGGCCCAAAGAAGGTTCCATCCCTTGCACCATTTCTCCCTGGGAAAGCTCCCAATGGAACGGCTCCATCTTTCTCAAGTCACTCCATATGTAGAGAGGCTCCTGCCCAGTACCTAACTGTCCCCCCCTGGCCAGCAAGGACTGAGAGTGCCCTCTGCTGCACTCCTCCTCCTTCCATGGCAGTGCTCTGCTTGCTCTTCGGGAATACACAAAACGACTCTTCAACACACAAAGCAAGTCTTTCATCTTCTAAAGGTCTGCCGTGCTGCCTGTGCACAAGCCTGGTGCTGTATTTCAGCAGCAAACAGAAAGGATCATGACCCGAGATAAAAATGTGTGAGATCCTGCATCCATCCCAAAACACTGCTGTCCTTTATGAGAACTTTCATCCAGGAGGTTTTCATAGCCTTGTAAAATATGCAGCTCCTCATGCACGAGTTCTGTTCATGAAGCTTTCATTCCCCGGAGCTGACAGGGGATAAGCAGTCAGACGTGGTACCTGACAGCACCGAACTATCCATCCCTCCCTCCTGAGACCCTGAACACCACAAATCTCTGTTTAATCACTCCTCAGCTCCTGCAGCCGAAAAGGAACGGTCGTAGCTAGGGAAAGGGGGTCTGTGTCAGGAAGGCTATGCCAGACTTCGGAGGTAGAAGAAGGAAAAATTAAAAAATAATACTCCTGCTTTTGCTGGGGTTTGATTTACCCACCTGGAAAGTAACCAAGCTGCAGGCAGCGGCCCCGAAACCGCCGGAGCCGCAAGAATCCCCTGACGTTCTGTGGGACTCGGGCAGTTTTTGTTGCAGCCGGCTGGGCTCGGCTCCAGCCTGTCACTCAGCGCGGGCCCGCCCCTTGCCGAGCGGATTTAAAGCGAAGCTGATGCACGGCTTGGTCCAGAGACGGGAAACTTCGGATCGAGTGGGAGCGAGTAGGCGGCAGCCTGGGTCCCTGCCCTGCCCTGCCCTTCCCAGTGCTCGGGATGCCTGGAAGCTTGGGGACAGTGACCCGGACCCTGTTCTTGCTCCTCCTCGTCCCTGCCTGGGTACGTACGGCCCTGCAGCAGCTTTGCCTGGGCACTGCAGCTTCTTGCTTCGATGCATGCGAGGGCTTTGGGCTGAGAGACTCTTCCCGGCTGCCGGCCTCTCCCGAGCTTCTGAGGGAAGCTGGGCTGGGAACAGAGTGATGCAAACCTGCTGGGTCACTAAACCACGGTAGGGGCTGCCCCGTGTCAGGCGTGTCACCCGCGGTTCTCAGAGCTCCTGGCACATTGGAATGGATTTTGTTTCTTCCCACTCCTGGAAGCCAGAAATCGGCCCTGGTCTGGAAGTGGGAGAAGAGAGCAGTGAGAGGGGAAGTCAGTGAGTTTATGCCACTGTAAAGAATAAGAGTCTTGTATCCCAATTCCTTACCATCACCATCCTTCCCCAGCTATCACTGAATCCACACACTGCTCCCAAAAGCAGTGATCCCAAAGGGAAAATTAGACTGCAGCCTCTCCAGAGCAGGATTTGTGCCTGTTTGCCTGTTAATACAAATTCTTGAGAGAGCCGCTGGTTCCTCTTAGGACATTTGTGTGCTGTTCTCACGCCAGCAGTATCAGAAACTTCGCTGCCATCATTAAATTGGTGTAAGTGCTTTTTGACTGAGTGAAATTGGGTTCACAGAGCCCTTTGGGGGGCTTATTGTGGTGAGAGAGGCAATCAGTGAGGTCTGTTGGATTGCTGCTGGGAGTACTTACTGTGTGCCAGCCCCTTTTCTGCCGAGAAGGTGAACTGGGCTGCAATCTAAGGGAAACTGCTGCCATTTGGGGTGGGCATCTTGATTCTTGCTCTGGCTCAGCTTTGGCAGCACCATGTGGCTCTTATAAACAATAACAAGCAATCCCACTGCTGTGACCCTTGGTTACCACCCTGCGACAGGTGATGTTCCCTAAACCTGCCAAATGCCTCAGAAATATGACTTTTCACTTTCTTTGAGCATTAGGTTGGATTCAATGACCTTAGATGTTTTTTCCAATTTTAATGACTCTGTGATGTTTTGTGGACTGAGGCAGGAAATGCAGAGCTGTTACTCCTGAATCTGCCTCCTGTGTTGTTCAGAGGTGGGGATAATGTTCGGGATAATGTTCAGGATAATGTTATGTTCAGGCTCATCTTGAACAGGTCTCAGTATCCCAGTGCTCTGTCTGTCAAGGGGGTCACTGGCTCTTGTCTCTCCAAAGAAGCTGTTCTACAATGTGCTGCAGCACCTGCAGGAAGGCTCCCTGAGAGCCTGAGATGGAGAGAGAAGCAGGGGTTATCCACAGTCATTCAGAGTTTGAAGAAGGAATAGCTGTGTGTTGGCTGCTTAGTCTTGGAGCACTAAAAGAACTAAAAGAGGTGTTTATTATATCACCTCTATCTTGCAGCATTAACCCCCGGCTCCCAAAGCTCAGCTCAAAACTCACCTTTTCCTGCCCTCTGAGTACAGTCATGAACCCAACACATTTTAAAACATCCTCTTTGATTTGGCTCCCTTAGCTGGTTCCCAGGGCTCCTGTGGACAGTGGTCAGGAATGAGAAATTCAGACACTGCCATGGACCTGCTGCAGTGGTGGGAGCTCATGTTGCAGTGCTCATGCCCTCCTGAGGGTACAGGGAAAGAGGTTTTATGTAAATATGAAGGAGGAAGAACATTTTCAGTTTTTCTTACCTGCAGGTAATTGGTTTTGTTGCTGGCACTTGGGAGGGAGCTTGTTCTGGCTTGTCAGCTGAGCAGATGGTTCTGGGGAGTCAGAAGTGGAGAACACAAAGCAGCAGAGCAGAGGAATCTTCTGGTCTGAGTGTTGGCACTTCTGGAGTGGTTTGGCCATCACTTATGGGAATCTCACAGCTTCACACACAGTGCTTGTGATAGATGCAAGAGCTGTCAGCAAAGCCAGGAGCAGGGAGAGACAACATTCCAGGCTTTAAAACCTTCTTAAATCCATGGCCTTGATCTCTGACACTGGTTCTGTTCTGCTGCTCTCAGACTTCACAGAAATGCTCTGCAAACCTCAACAGAAGCCAGGTCAAGGTTGTAGTGAACTTGAAGTCAGGACTATGCCCAGTGAAGGTAGAAGTGAGTTTTGGGGCAACCCCTTCTGCAGAGGGAAGAAAATGAAATGTTCTCTGAGTTGAATCCCTCTGGAACCAGGTCAGTGGCAGGTTATGTAGAAGTGTTGGGCTTTGTGTTAGCTTTGGGTCTGCAACAAAGCCCTGAATTCCAATCCTGGCAGTTCCTGGGAACAGTTTCTTTGGGGCAGTTTTAGGGCAGTTCTTTGGGCAGAAGAACCAGAAGCATCTCTTGGAAAGAATGCAGGGTGAAGGGTGCTCCATGCAAAACCAATATAATCCACTATTCAGACTCTCTGAAAAGAAAATTCAGTAATGAAGGGCTCAAGGAAATCAGTTCAACTTTGACTTTACCCAAGCTATCCCCAACTTGAAAGGCTCCCTGGCCAGGTAGTTTTTCAGTGCTCTGTGTGTTGGATGTGTGCGAGCCAAACCCCATTCCAGCTCATTCCCTTCTCTGCCAGGCCTAGGAGAGCAGCAGGAATTATAAATAGCTCAGGCTGACTTTGCTCAGCAATAAAACCAGCAAACAGAAGCCCCAACGCTTCCTGGGCAATGGAGGGAGACACATCTGAGCTGACTGGTGGGAGCATCTGGGAGTATTTAGAAAGGTCCTGAAAATCATGATAAATTGGGCTTTTGAGCTGATGGCTGGAGTAGCTGAGGTACAGCATAGGTGAGTGCAGGGTCACTCAACTGGTCTCTGATACAACAGAGATCTGGATCCAGATGTTCTCCTGCTGAAAAGCAGCTGTGATACAATGAGGAAGTGAAGCTGCTGTGAACAGAAGGTAAAACCAGGTGAGCTGGTTTATGTGGGTAGCTTATTAAGGAAGTAACTAGTGCCAGCAATGATTAATGAGGGTGGGAAAGAAAACACACAGGATTGTAAAATCATGGAATGGTTTTGAGTTGGAAGGGATCTTGAAGACCATCCAGTTCCACTACCCTATCATGGGCAGGGACACCCTCCACTAGACCAGGTTGCTCCAAGCCCTGTCTAACCTGGTCTTGGACACTTCCAGGGATGAGACAACTAAGTTGGGTTTAGAGCTGTTGCATTCTCTTATCCCAAAAAGAGCTTGTTTTGGTTTGGATTTCAGCAGGAGAGCTATTGTGGGAGTGTTTCTTTCTATGGCCTGTGGCTGACACTGCCTTAAATGCATGGATTACATCTTAATATAGATCCCATGTTAGGAATGCTTTGTCTCTTGTGTGATCTCACATGCCCCCTCCAACTCATCTGAGACTGAATAATATGTTCCTTGGCAGCTCTAGCATCTGCCTACATGGAAAAAAGTAGGGAAGATTTCTGTATTTTTGGTTCTTTTAATGCACTTCAGCAATTGGGAATTGATTCCTGGGACATGCCAGGTTCTGGTGAGTGGCTGCAGTACAGTCGACTGGGAACAGCTGGGCTGCAAGCTGGAGAGGCTTGTTTCCAAAATACTTCATGCTAGGAGTTATCCAGGATAATTATGCTGATTGCTGCTGAGCAAGGAGACTCTGGAAGGACTCATCCCTTGGGGTCTCCTGAGGGAATGGCTGGAGCTGTTTCAGGAGTGGTTTAGATGGGTATCAGGAAATGGTTCCTCCCCCAGAGGGTCCTGACACTGCCCAGGCTCCCCAGGGAGTGGGCACAGTCCTGAGGCTGCCAGAGCTCCAGGAGCATTTGGACAAAGCTCCAGGCACAGGGTGGGATTGTTGGGGTGTCTGGGCAGGGGCTGGACTCCATGGCCCTTGTGGGTCCCACCTGACTTGGGATATTCTATGACTTCTAGGGAATATTTAACCCGATCCCAGTCCCACAAGCGCTGTGTTGGTGGCACAGCTGTACAAAGAAGTCAGCACCTTCTGACCCCATGGGAGCTAAAGTCAGAGCAACAGTCAAAACAGCTGGAAAAGTTTTCCTGCTGTGATTGGTGACAGATACAAAATCCAAGGAAGCTGTTTCCCAAGTGAGGACTGGATGGGATCTGACAAGTGCAAACAGAGCCATAACAAGGCATTTTTTTTTAGCCTGTTGCAGGTGTGTGTCCCCTTTCCTGTTGCCCTTAAGGCTATTACCAGCTTGGCTGCTGCTCTCCTGGGGTGATAGCACAACTGTGAGGAGTCTGCCCCATTGGATCCTTCTCTCTCCACCCTGCTCATAGCAGTGCAGGATCCCAGAGTGTTTTGGTGGCATCATTCATGTGCCATGTGTCAGCCCTGGGTGGGAGTAGAGCTACATCCAGAAGAGTGGAGTGGAGCATGGAATGGGGCAAGGAGGAATTTGGATGGGCAGGATCTGAACAGAAAGCCAGGCTGGAGCTGGCACTGATGTTTCTGAGGAGATTTCAGAGGATCTCTAGAGACCACACATTCTGCACTGTTCACAGTCAGGCTGTTACATCTTGCCCAAGTCTGGGCACAGTAAAGCTAAGCTGGTGCTCCTGCTCTGAGCTGATGCAGGACAGGGATGGCACACATTCACTCACTGGGATGCTGAACACATCTGGGTTTTCCAGAGCAAGAAACCCCACTTCAGCTATAGCCTGTTTAGTGTCTGAAGTGTCATGAAGCCAACAATGTGTTTCAAGGGCTGTCCAGTGAAATGCTGCCAAAGGAGGGCATCTGTGCACTCACAGGGTCCCAAGGAAGGTTGGTTGTGCTGTGTTCCTTAGAAAATGGAAAGGAGAAGACACTGTAATAAGGAAGAAAATGTGAGATGCAGGTGACAAAATGAAACTCACGAGCTTCTGGGTTAGTTTTCAGCATCCCCACAGTCCCACTGCCTGGCTTTGGGCAAGTCCTCTTTCTGTACACATCATTTTTCCAGTTTCCACTGGTGCAGAGGCTTTGATATTTGTCCTGTATAAAAGCTGGAATTTCTTGCTGTTAATGATTACTACTTTATTGCTTCCAGGGAGGGTGAGCTGCATAGGGGACTCTGAGCTACTGCTTGCCCTGTTTGTTTTGGCTATGCTTCCCAGAAGCATCTTTTTTCTTTTTTCCCCTTGAGTTCCAGATGAAATAGGGATGGGGAACGCATGAGTCCTTTAAGTCCTTGGGAGCTGCACGTACTCCTCTGCAGCAGGGCTGTCCCCCTCTCTCTGGGGTGTTTATGCTTGCAGCAGAGCCATGTTTTCCTCTCCCTGCCCAGCTGTCTTGCAGAAGACTCATTCTCTCCATGGCTTTTTGCCTTCCAGGTAGAAGCACAGGCCTGCACGTTGCCATGCCAGTGTCCCTCCCAGCCTCTGCAGTGCCCTGCGGGTACCAGCCACATGTGGGATGCCTGTGGCTGCTGCAAGGTGTGTGCCCAGCAGCTGGGTGAGCTCTGCTCCTTGCACAGACCCTGTGACCATCACAAGGGTCTCTACTGCGACTTCTCCAAAACCCACCGAGGCAGCGGGATCTGCTTAGGTGAGAGCTGCAGGTTCTGTCCTTGTGTGGCTTTTCCATGGTGCCTCCCAGAACACCTATCAGAATTTCCATTTCATCCAGTGTCATGCTGGGGGATGAGTGCCAGCCCTGGGAGCAGCAGATCCCTGGCATGTGCACAGCCTGCTTCCCAGAGCTCCAGCCAGGCATCGGGGGCTGTGGGACTCTGCCGTGTCTGTGACATCCTCAGGGCACATCCTCTACCCTTTGGGTAAATATCTGCAATCTGAACTCTTACTGAAAGTACTTTGCCCTGGAATATCCCACCAAATCCGTCTGCCTTGTGCCTGCACTTGGCTGCTTCTATGCAAGAGGCAAAGTGTATTTCTTGCCATAGCACATGGGTGGGGTTGCTGAACAGCTCCTTCACCCCATTGTGTCTATGTGGAACATGAGAATTCCTGATACAGGTAATGCAGGTACAGAAACTGCTTCTGCTCCTGACACCTCTTTTCAGCTAGAAGATAAAAATATTTTGAAATTTAAATGTTTTTAAATTTTTTTTTTTTTTTTAGTAGCTCCTTCTGAGCAAGCAAAAATTATTTTGTTCTAGAGGAAAATAAAGATCTCCTCAACCTCCTGGTCTTTGTTTAAAAACAAGACTCCTCTGCTCCATCTCTGACCTCTTTCTTAAATTCAGGCTTTTTCAAATATTCAGGAAGACCTGAGAGCTGGCAGTTTGGTGTGAGTACTTCAGAAAATGTTTGACCACAGCACTGAATGTCTCTGGAAATGATCCAGTACCAACCTGAGACAGAATCAAATTATCATAAAGTTGCTTAGCTTGGAAAGGATCTTAAAGCTCTTCTTGAGCCACTGCCTTGCCATGGGCAGGGGCACCTTCCACAATCCCAGGTCATTCCAAGCCCCATCCAGCCTGGTCTTAGATGCTTCCAGGAATGGGGCAGCCACTGCTTCTCTGGGCAGCCTGTGCCAGGGCCTCACCAGCCTCACAGGGAAAAATTTCTTCTCAATATCCCATTTATCCTTGCCCTCTGTCACTCCAGGCCCTTGTGAAAATGAATCTAACTTGTTGGTGTTTGCTCCTTCATTAAGTTTTTACAAGTGGTTTCATTTTCATTCCCCAGTTTTGGGGATTTTTGGAAGCCATGTGGGCTCCTGGTACTTTCTGCAGACATTGAGACACCTGAGAGCTGAGGATTGAAGCTTAGTAAGGCAAACACAGGTGTGATGACATCCAGCAGGTGTGAACTGCATGCTGCCTCATTCCAAATGGGAATGAGGTGTCTGTTGGTGGAAGAAAGGTAGCAAAATCACAGGAACAATTTCCTCAGGAGTGTAGGAGTCTACATTTTGAAGTCTCTCCATGAAGCCTTTAAATCCTTGTAATAAAGGTGCTTTGTATTTGCCACAACATCCAGATTTGTTTCAAACATTTTGGAGTGAGTCCCAGACCCTGCTGTGGAGGAAATCAGACTTGCAGACAGAAGCCCTTCCTGATTTTAAATGAGAAATTGAGCATTTCACAGCAAAACCCCCAGTGAACACAGGCCATCTCTAAAATGGGCTGAGGGTTTGGGCTGTAACATCTTTGGTGACATTTTTAATGATGTCCACATGATCTGTTGGAAGATGGGGGATTTTGGAGGCAGCAAAGGAAGCTGGAGAAGTGAATCAGAGGAAAGAACAATATTTTGACTTAAATTTATCCAAATAAGCAGATGTGCTGGAAGCAGAAAGGAGCTGAGGTGCTCAGGTATCATGAGAAAAGCATCTCAGTTGAGGCCAATCTGTAGGCTGTATTCAGAGAGATGGGAAGGGAACCATCAAAGGGAAATTTATTTTGTATTTGTGTAATGTTATCACATTCCACATATTTCAGAGGAATCCTTTCCATCCTGCAGAGACCTCAGAGTATCAGAAAGGTAGAGAGGATCCTGTAGTAACTGTAAAGAAGGATTCCTATGGGTGGTTGGAGGTGCAGGGAGCTGGCAATGTTTTATGGAGCAGTTCTTTCAGCAGTGCCATATCCCCTGAGCAAAAGGGCAAAAGTCTCCTTGGCTGGACTTGGTGTTTGGGGGCAGCTGGGGAATAAAGAGCTGGATCACTCCATGTGCACTGTCTTTTTGGAGACTTAATTGGATTAGGTCACTGGGAAAGGGAGGTCATGGAGGGTAATGAAGGGCACAACAGAGTGATTGAGTTTGGGAAACACAATCAACCCCTGGAACAGCTATTCCTTGGGAGGGGAGGGAACAGCATGATCTGCTCAGTGGGGTAGGAGAGCACTCAGGCTGAAAAACAGGGAGAGAGTGTTTAAAAATAAATGAATAGTGTAGAGGGAGGGTGGATGGATGGCTTCCACTTTGATGGAAAAAGTAAGGATTTTGAAATGTCTAAGTTGGAGCACAGAAGTATTTTCATCCCAATGATATTGCAAAGAGTTGCAAGGTGAGATGCAGGTCATGATAGGAACAGTCCAGAAGGATTTATGTCCCCTCAGGGGATAGGGATGTGATGGAAAGAGATTCTTACTCCTTGTTTGATTCAAACACTTTGTCTGAAACAGTGTCCCTTGGGCAAGCAGGACTGAGGGGAAAACAGATCAGGTTTCCTGGGAAGCCTCCACAAGCAGCCAAAAAACCTTGCTTTTGGTAACTTCCCCATGGAGGTTTGCATGGATTTTAATTTTTTTTTTTCATTTTTTTAAGGTTTAAGACTGTAGAAAACAGCAGCTGTTGAAAACTGTCCAAAAATCAGGATTTCTGTCCTGTGAACAACTCTGAAATGTCAACATTTAATTTCAGGCTGAGAGAAAAAAAATGCATTAAATAATGCATGAAATAAATAAATATCAATATTTTTTTTAAACCTCAACACTTTCCATTATTTATTTAGAATACTTATTTGACTGTGTCAAAACTTTCCCTTTTCATTCTATCAAAATATTTCCTCTTGATCTTTATAGTATCAAAATAATTACGAGAGCAAAATGCTTCCCTCTATGGATACTATCCCATGAGTATTTTGGTTGAGCATAAAGGAAATCTTTCATACCGAATGGTTCAGTTGGTTCTTCTTGAAAACATTCTTGATCTTAATTAAGAGATTTCTGCTGGAAAGCTTCCATTGGGAAAGTCATAGCTAATGCAGTTGGTAAGAAGTTGTCATGCCTGCAGAGTAAAGGTGGCTGCTCTGTGTCAGATGCTGCTGAGTTTCCTTTTGTTTTTTTTCCCCATTTAAATTCTGTTGGGAAGGAGGAAGAGACTGGTAGGTCTGGAGATAAGAGATCCAGATGTCAGAAGGGAGAGAGCTAGAAAAAATTGAGGCTGGAAGAAGGAAGAGGTTTGTGCATCACAGAGGGGCCAGAAAGTTCATCTACCCAAACTGGTGTTTTCCTTTGTAAGTACCATGTGTATGGAGAAACCAGCTGTTCTTAGAAGAGCGTTGCATTTTTTGGTATCCCAGGAGTATCGAGGAGCAAAGCCATGCTCATGTGCCATGTCAGTGATGTCTTGCACAGCACCACTGACCACCCTGAGCTGGTTGGGAAGAACTCTGACAGAGAAATCGGCTCTTTACAGGCAGCAAAGACAAAATCTTTGTAGCTCATCCAAGTGAAGAAGAAATTTTTCTAGAGAATTTTGGGAGGACTAGCACTTCTGAAAAATCAGTGTCAGGAACAGCCTTGGGTCCAGGGAAGCAAATGTGAAATATCCAGCACTGGGATGGCAGAGCAGGGAGGATGAGCTCTGTCCCTCCTCAGGCGCTCTGTGTCCCCAGGGCAGGGCTTCAGCCTTCTGCATACACCTCCTCTTCCTCCCCCAGCTCATGAGGGTGCAATGTGTGACCTGCTGGGCAAGATCTACCTCAATGGGGAGAGCTTCCAGCCCACATGCAAGCTGCAGTGCATCTGCATGGACGGGGCCATCGGCTGCATCCCGCTCTGCTCCGACGACCTGCGCCTGCCATCCCCAGAGTGCCCCAACCCCCGGAGGGTGAAGTTCCACAGCAAGTGCTGTGAGGAGTGGGTGTGTGAGGAGGGCAGTGAGGACAATGGCTTTGGAACAGCCATGGCAGGTCAGTGGGGCATGTGGGATGGGGCCAGGACCTCTTTGCTGAGGAACGGGGGTGGTTTTGGGGCACCGACTGGTTTGGGGCTGGTTGTGCCTTTGCGGCATCCTCATGGTGGGGATGGGTACCAAGTGTTGGGTTCCAGAGCTAAACATCAGGTCCAGCACACTCAACTGCTCTATCACTCCCCTTCCCAGCTGAACAAGGGGTTGAAAATAAATGGGAAGTAACATGTAGGTTGAGATAAGGCAGTTTACTAAAGCAAAAGTGGAAGTTTGCATGTGCACAAGCAAATAGAAAAAAAAATGGATTTATTCTTTACTTAAAATAATCAGGTGGTGTCCAGCTGCTTCCTGAGTGCAGTGCTTCTGCACATGGAGCAGTTGTACCAGAAGGAAACGTGAATAGCAAAATCCCCCCTCCTTCTCCTTCCTCCTCGTTTCCTTAGCTTTTATATCTAAGCTGACATCATAAGGTCTGGAATATCCCTTTGGTGAATTTGGGTCAGCTGTCTTGGCTGTGTCCACTGCCAGGGTCTTGCCTGCTTGCTACTCCTTGATTGGCAGGTAATGTTGGAGAGACATCACTGATGCTCTGCTAGCTCTGCCCAGCAGTAGCCAAAAACACTGGAATGTTATCAACACCTTTCCAGCTCCCACTGCAGAGCACAGCTCTGGAATGGCTGCTCTGGGAACATCAACTCCCAATACTCCAGACCCAATACAAAGTGAAACCTCAGTGGTGCTATGGGAAGGCTCCTGTGTCCTCAAGTGTCACTGCAGACCTGGCTGGAGCTGGGCTGTGTAGGAAATAGCCCCTGCTCACCTGCTGAGAGGCCAAGCATCTCATGGGATGGGCCAGCCTTTTGCTGCTGTTCCTGAAGTGTTAAACTGAGTTGGGAGCAGCCATGGAGCTGCCACTCTTTGTCCAAAGCCCTGAGCCTTGCCTTGTGTCTCTTCCTCATGGCTCAGTTTTCAGGGACAATCCAGCTCAGAAACCAGAGCTGAACAAGCGGCAGGAGAACTGCCTGGTGCAGATCACAGAGTGGAGCACGTGCTCCCGGAGCTGTGGAATGGGCATCTCCACCCGCGTGACCAACAACAACCCCCAGTGCCGCCTGGAGAAGGAGACCCGGCTCTGCATGGTCCGGCCCTGTGACTTCTCCATGGAGAAAATCAAGGTACAGTGCTGGAGGAGAGGGGACACAGCGCCCCAAATGCTGGGGACAGCCTTGGGAATGATCCCAGCTCACAGGGTTTGCTCTGTGCTTCCGCTTCCTCTGTATCCCATTGCCCAGTGATGGGATCAGAGCACAGGCCTCAGTGCATCTTTCCTGTTGTGTCCACGTTAATTAACCTGCTCTCTTCCTAGAAGGGGAAGAAGTGTGTGCGGACCCCAAAGCAGCGCCAGAGCCTCCACTTTGAGTTTTCGGGATGCACCAGCACCCACTCCTACCGGCCCCGCTTCTGCGGCAGCTGCTCGGACGGGCGCTGCTGCACCCCGTTCCTGAGCAGCACCATGGACGTGGAGTTCCGCTGCCCCGAGGGGGACTTCTTCCAGAGGAAGATGATGTTCATCAAGATGTGCTCCTGCCACTATGACTGCCCCCGAGACAATGACATCTTCCTGGCCACGTATCACCGTCGGATGATTGGAGACCACGTCAAGACTGAGCAGCAATAGCCCTGTCTTGCCAGGTCTGAGGTGTGCAGGAGGCTCTGCAGTGCTTTTGTGGCTGGGTCCCGGGCCAGTGCAGCCTCTTCCCCTTCTGTGAGGGGCTGTGCCTTCCACAGGAGCACTGTTCACACCAGTAGTCCCTGTGGTTTTCCCAGTGAGGTGAGGGGGAAGAGCCTCAGCTGCCCCAGCCCCCTGACCCCCTTTGTATAGTGGTGCAAAGGTGAGGGAAGGAAGTAGAAACAGACTTGAGCTGCAAACTTGATCCATATTCCCCCTGGCCAGAAGGGAGAGTGGATCAAAATCACATGGCTCCTGCCTGTCTCCAGCCCAGAGTTCAATTCCTGATTCAGACCCTGAGAGTTCTTCCAGCATGAAGTGGGGCTCCCGTGAAGTGGGACCAGGCCGCCAGACCAAGACGTGTCCCCTGCAGGTACTGCTCTGGGAAGCTGTTAGTGCCTTGATGAGCATTTCATAGAACTGTGGAGTAGTTTGCATTGAAAGGCACTTTAAAGCTCATCTTATTTCAACCCCCTGCCATGGCAGGGACACCTTCTACTTGCCCAGGCTGCTCCAAGCTGTGTCCAATCTGACCTTGAACACTTCCAGGGATAGAGCAGCAATAGCTTCTCTGGGCAACCTGTGCCAGGGCCTTACCACCCTCACAGGGAGGAATTTCTTCCTAATCTTGTCAGAAATAGCTCTGGGGTGGGAGAAGGACTGGACCCCACAAGCTCACACATGCACAGTGAGGCTGCAGCTGTTTCAGCTCTAGAGTCTTTGCTTTGGATGTTTGTAAGTAGGAAGAACACAGTTCAGCTCCAGTCTCCCTGGAGAGTTTAAGGTACTGGCAAGAGAAATTCTCATATTTGAACACGGAGCAGATCCCATCTGGAGTTACTGGGGCAGTGTTATGGGGAGCTGTTGGCACTGATGTCTCCAGCAGTGGGATTCACTCCTGGCCACAGAACTCCATTGCCAGCCCATAGCTCCAGGAAGGGCCACCAGCAGCCAGTGTCAGTGCTAATATCTTGTCAAGTGTGGAAAAATTTGATTTTTAGCCAAAACATCCAGGTACAGGACGTGATCCTTTTTCTTAAGTCATCCTTGCCTATCACCATTGAAAATCACAAAGAATTTATGTTCCAGGTAGGCAGGAGCAGCAGCCCCAAATCTTCACCTCACCATTATCTTCCTACCCCAAATTAGAGACTGATGCCCAGTCCCAGCTGTCCCCAGCTGCTGACACACCAGTTCAGGGCCCATGTCCCATCCCAGCCTCTGTTCTTTCTCTCAGCTGGCAGCAGGTCATGAGCCTTCACCTTCCTATAATCAATTTGACTGTACAATAATTTATCTGATGTTGTTTCTGTTTTTAAGGCCTTTGTACAGTCCCAGGATCCCATTGGCATAGCCCTGCTCAGGCTGTTTCCCCTCTCGGAGCTTCTTTCCTGTTATTCATATATCTGCTGAGCCTCCAAACCATGCTGAGGTTGCACTTTACTCATTACTAATAATATGTTTTTATTTTTTATACCCTGAAACTCATCCTTTTGGGTGAGGGTCCTGCCTGGTTCCTATCCAACCTTTCCCTAGTGCTGGGACCTCTGGAGAGTGTGATGGCTGGGTGCTGGAGGGGAGGGGGTGATAGGAGATCTTTTCCCGTCCCAAATCGCAGCAGGAGTGATGTTAGTGTTTCCACAGGCACCTCTGCAGTCCACAAAACACAGCTCCCCTCCCCTCCCTGACAGCTTGGAGCCCCACCAGCAGACCCCCCCCTCCACCTGCTGAAGGACCCACAAGTCCTTAATACCAGATTAAAAATAACCCCAGGAGCAGATGTGAGCAGAAGTCGGTGATAACGGGCCAGAATACTGAGGGGCTTTGCAGGCTTAACAGCTTATGGATTCATCCCCCTCTCATCACATTAGCAGGGACTCCCCCTCTCCCACTCTGGCACCGCGGCAGGGCCGAGAGGTTCTTCTGCCCCCAGACCTTCACCCTCACCCCCAGGGCTCCCAGGGCGGGTGGCGTGAGGGGGAACAAACCCTGTCACGCTTGGGCCGTGGGGTGTTGAGGTTTTGAGCTCGAGGCAGGATCCGGCCCGGGGATCTCTGGGGCAGCGGAGGGCACACAGTGACGGTCCACGACAGTGTCCCAGGGCGATGACCATTAGATGGCACCAGGAACCTCCCCGTGGGGACACCCAGGGCAGGGTACGGGGCCGTGCAGGGCCCCCTGGGGTGCTGGGGGGGATCCGGCTGCTGACCGTGACCCCCGGTGACACCCGCCTTCTCCAGCCCAAGTCCCGGCAGCCAGGGCCACCGCAGGGCCACCACCGCCGAGCCAGAGGAGGCGACAGCGAGGCCCTTGGTGCTGGGGCCGGGTTTCCGTCCTGCCGCCACCTCCCATCCCCGTCCTCGCGGGGGCCCTGTTCTCCCTTATCTCCGCAGCCGCCGCCTGCGCAGCACCGATAATCCGGGCGTGGCCCCAGGGATGGAGTCGAGTTTGAGGCACTTCAGGGACCCTCGACGCCCTTAGCGGCTCCTGCGATGGGCGAAGGGACGGGGACACTCCCGGCTCCTGAAGCCTCCAGCAAAGAGGAATTTTCCCAAAAAGAACTTCGGAAAGTAGTGAAATAAGCAAAACAACAAAAAAAAATCTACAAACGCCCTGATTCTGCCGGTTTTGGGGAAGCTTTAGGGCTCTGCCACGGTGCGGGGGGAACCCTTGGGGGCACCTTCTCCTTATTTGGGCCTATGACGTCATGGGGCGCTGGGAGGAATCGCCTGGCCCCACCCCCCGCCGGTCACCTGCTGGCCCCGCCCACTGCAGCGGCACGCGCGGGGCCCCGCCCCCTCCTCGCGCTGATGGGCGGGGGCGGCAGTCAGTGGGCGCGGCCAAGGGGGCGGGGCTCGTGTGATGACGCCAAAGGGGGCGGGTCGGTGGTGCAGGTGGAAGCAGCGCGGAGCGGAGTGGCGGCCCTGGTGAGCGGGGGGGGATGGGGGGAGAGAGGCCGTGGGGCAGTGGGGGTTCCTCGGCTGTCAGGCCTATTATGGGGTGAGAGAGGCTTTGGGGGGAGGGTGTGGGCTGTAGAGGTCAGGCAGGTTATGAGGCGTGGGGGTCCCGCGGTGCTTTGGGCGGTATAGGGGTCAGGCAGGTTCTGGAGCATTTGGGACTCCCGAGAGGGACCCGTGGTGGGGCAGTGTGATCTGGGCTGCGGGGTTATAGGAAGAGTTGTGGTGCTGTGGGGCACATGGGGGCTCAGGCTGGTTATGGAGTGGAGGGGTTGCCAGGGGACATGGGATGCTGTGAAGTAGGGCGTCTCTGGTGGGGTCAAGCTGGATGTCGTGTGACCTGGGGCTGCGGAAACCAGGGACACCCGTAGAGGTCCAGCTGGATGTGAGGTGCTTTAGGGTGCTCAGGGGTTTGGGGAGAGGTGGGGATGTCAGTCTAGGTGTGTGGAACAGGGGGATTATGGAGAAAGTGGGGATGTTCAGGTGCTTGGGGAGACTAGGGGAACACCTGCAGCGCTGTCAGGAAGCATAAGTGGCAGAGGAAGTGAGGTGCTCTGGAGTGGGGGGATCCCCAGTAGGGTCAGACTGGGTGTGGGGGGAATGGGGTGCATTAGGGATGTCCTAGATACTCTGATTTGGGCTGCGGGGGAAGATGTGAGGTGGAGGGCCACCCACAGTGGATTCATGCTCTGGAAGTGGATGGGGGCCCTGCATCACGGGAAGTACCAGTCCTGGGACTCGGATGTTCCCCCGTTCTGCTCTTTCCACTGGTGCAGTGGAGGTGAAAAGGCAGGTGCAGCCTCGGGGACTGGGGTCCCCCTGCACCCCACAGTCACGGGAGCAGCACTCCTTCCTGGGAGGTGGCAGATCCCACTTTGGCATTTGGGTCCAGCTCTGGTTCTTGGAGCATTCGGTCCTCGGGCTGTGCCCGAGATGCGGCAGCTCAACCTGTAGCCTCGGGGCGGCCGCGACCCTCCCCAGACCCCGTCTGGGCCCTCCGGGACGGTTCCCAAAGCCGGCGGCAGTGGCCGAGCGGCGGGGGCTGCTCCTGCCGCCGATCCCTGTCCCGGCGCCGATCGGAGCCGCACTGAAACCTCACATCGACTTCCCGAGCCCGTGGGGGGCTCAATGTCCTCACGTCGCCTGCTCCACGAGGACACTTTGAGCTGATGTTGCAATCAGTGGCGTGTGCGGCGTACCCGGCGGTTCCTGCAATCTCTTCCTCCTGAATTTCGCCCACCTGCAGTCGCGGTGGGACGAGAGACTGGTGGTCTCGTAGTCAGTGCCGTTTGCTGTGCCGGCGGCCTCTGCCTTCCCCGCTCCCTGGCGGGGTCCGAGCGGCTGGTGGATGGCAGGGGACAGCGAGGGACAGTGACTATCTTTAGGGCTGTGTTGCAATGAAGGGGTGTGCCTTGGCTCGGTGCTGCCGGCAGCCGCCTCCTCGGCCCGAGGATTTGACTTACGCCGAGGCTCCCGCATGGGGGAAACCAGCACTTGCTCTGCGGTTTGTGTGAGCAGGAGGGGCTGTGCTGAGCCTTCGGTGCGGCTGTGAAGCCGAGTGAGGGGTCGGACAGTAGCAGGACTAATGTCGGTCACACGTGCCCTGCACGAGGTCAGGCTGTGCAAGGCGTGCAGGGCCGAGGGTTGGAGTGCACCGTCGGCCCCTGGCATTGTCAAATGTCACACATGCTCTGCCACTGCCCGGCAGCAGGAACAGCTGAGCTGGAGGAAATGGCCAGCATGAGAAAGGCTGGTGGTGCAGGGAATCTCTGCTGCCCCGTGGGACAGAAGTTGCCTTTGGAGCGCAGGAGCAAGTTGGGCTCTTGCAAGGTGTATCCCAGAAAGTTTCCATCCTGTGCTCACTTCCTGAGGCTTAGTGGAAGCACAGATGCAGCTGTAGGACAGAGCCAGAGTCTGGTCTCTTTTGCGTCCTCTTTCTGCTAGAGTAACCAGTTAGTCCGTGGGAGTTTACTTGCACTGGAGTTGGGGTGACATGGAACAGAAGTTCCATGTTTGGCTTAATCCTTCCTCTTAGTCATTGCCCTGCCCTGGCCACTGTGCCCATGGTGGTGCAGCTGGACCGTGCCTGTCTCTGGGCGGAGGCAGTTGAAACTTGTGGAACAATTTGCATCCCCCCAGGAGTATAGTTCCTCTCCCAGCTCCAGGGCCTGTGTAGATGTGGGTCTTTTCCAGCTCATGGCACTGGCAAGCCTCCCAGTTTCTCTGACTTAAGTGAGGCACACACTGCTTCTGCCTATGGTGACGGTAACGGCGAGTCAGTAGCAGAAAAAAGTTGATCTGTGCATCAAACTGCTTCCCATGGTGGTATGTGGATGTGGGGCTCTCCTGTACTTCACTTCGCTTTTCCTGTGTGCTTAGGAGAAACTTCAGGGCCTTTCCTTGAGGACTTGAAACCTGCTGAGGAGAGAAAGTGCCTTCTCATCTGCAGCAGTGCTGCTGGGATGAGTTTGCCTCTTCCTGACACACAGCCTGGCAGCTACTGGAATTGCCTGCAGCCGCATCGCTCTGCACCGTGTGCTCCCCCAGGCTGGCACAGTCCTTTCAGAGCCAATGGCAGGGAGAGGATCTCGTAGAGCAAAGGCAAAACGTCAGCTGTTTTCTGAGGAGGGCACTTTGAAGTTATGTCACTTATTTAATATATAGCAAGGTCTTTCTGAGCTCCCTCCCCAGCTATTCCCTGGAGAGCAAGGCAGACTGCAGATGGTCCCCTGAGGGGAGGAATTGTCCTGTCTCTGCTCAGCAGTGTTTCACCTTGTGATCACAACTGCAGGCAGAGGCTCGATGCTGTGGTAGCTGGAAGTTTAGGGTCATAATTGGCTCTTGGCCATGCTGCATGCTGTGGTTGGAGGTGTGATTTAGGAAGGGGCTAGACTTGCCCATCATTAGCCTTGAGGTGTCTCTCAGTGAGGTGCCCAGGAAGGAGGGGGATGTCTTGGCTGTCCTTTTTACGAGTTTTGCTTCATGCAGTGATTTGTGTGAGCTCTAAGTTGGGATACACCAGGAGAGGCTGCAGTTGGTTGTCCCTGTTTTGCCTGGGACCAGCACCCAGGGGATGAGCTGTCTCACACAGCGGTTATCCCAGTGAGACCATGATGGTTCAGGTCCCTCATACCGTGACATTAGGACTGGCTTTGGGGTCTGGCTGAAACAGCCACTACAGCAGCCCACCTCTCCCCACTAGAGGCTGCTGATGACCAGAGCATTTTCCATCCCTGCTCTGAGAAAGCAGCAGGGTCTGGAATTTTCAGGGCTGAGCATCCTGGCCTGAGCTTTTCCTGCTGATTCACCCTGTAGACAGCAGTGCGCTTTCCTTGGCAGTGGCTGGGTTCAGGGGGCACATCTGCTCCCCTGCCAGGTCCACAATAGATCTCCCTACTTCATTAAGTCTTAATTAGGTAAATGCACCAGGACCATGTGCGAGGCCATTGCCAGGGGACATGGATCATGCGTGGAGCCAGATCCCAAATATGCCGGCTGCAGTCCTGCCTGCCTAAGGGGTTTTTCCAGCTGAGTGCTGAATGTGGAATGAGTTCAGACACTCGTATTGTTTTCCCAGAGGATATGTGCACAGCAATAAGCGCTTCAGCCCTCTGGCATGGCCCAACTGGCAGAAAAGCCAAGGATTAGTTAAGCCATGGAAGGGATCCTTCACCTCTGGGCACAGCCGTGGTAAAGCCACCTTGTAGACACAAAGGAGACTCTTTGTCTAGGCCACCAAACACCTGAGTAGGATGGGCAGGAAAACTGGGACCCTGGGAAGATGATTAATCACAAAACAATGTGTAAAATGGAAGGCAGTGGCTGCTGCAGTGGAAGTGCCTGGGAGGGAGTTTGTGGTGTTGCACAAGCCCCGCTGCGTTTGCTGGGTGCAGGCACTGCTGGGTGGGCAGTGTGGTGCCAGCTGGCTCTGGCACAGGGCATGGCTTCCCTGACAATGGCAGAGCAGCGCTTTACATAATCTGGGACTTGCCAAACAAGCTTGAAGGTCTGGAAAATCCTCCTGCTATTGTTCATGCTCAAAGTTTGCTAAATTTCCTGGTTTGATCTGCAGGGCTGGATTTTGTTTTGGGATCACAGTGGGGGGAAAACACACTTTGCATAGAGGGAAGAAAAGGGTGATTGTGGCATTTAATATATGCTCTGTAGATCAAACTATCTTTGTAGTTCACAAGAGGTTCTGAGCAGCTGCTTGTGGCTTTGTAAGGCTGCAGGACTGTCTATCCAATTAGTATGGTTTGTGTCTAGTCCCCTCCTGATGCCCCCCGAGAAAATCCTGGACTACCAGATGAGGACGGGGCACTGTGGGCAGGGCTGACACAGCCGCTGTCTGGGCTCCCAGCTCCCAGTCTGTGTTGGGACACAAGTGCTGTGTTAGAACAGCTTTTTGCTGTCTCAACCCCCTCAAGTTGGACTCTGAGGCTCCAGGTAGACTCCAAAACTGCTGCTCATTGGCAGATTTTAGGAGAAAAGACTTAATGGGAACTTGGGGTGTCTTGTTGTGCTGTGTCAACCCTGGTGGTGACTTCCTGGTGATTTGGGGCAGCTGGGAATCCCCCTGGGAGGGTGCTGAGGCTGCGGGAGCCACCCCAGGCTCATCCCAGCCTGTGTACGACTGCGAGCTCAACCTGAACATGTTTCCTGGCCCATGAGAAGTGTTTGGGGGCATTGGACCTACCCTTGTTCCTCCATTTGCTCACCCCAAAGCCCTTTGCCAACACAAATATAGCCCCCGTGTGCTATTCAATTAAATCAACAAATCCTGTTAAAATGTTCTCTGCTCGTTTGTGGATAGATGACTGAGAAACCTGACTTTTCCTTCCATTCCTGGGAAAGGCAGGTTTTGTAACAAGGAACTTGCTGGTTCACTTAACGTGAGGCAATTTTTTGAGTCCTGGAAAGCAGCAGAAGAAGAGGAACCCCAGCCTAATATCATGAATACATCCACTTAGTAGAGGCGGCTTTGAGTACCTTTCATGTGGGTAATTACATCTGGCCACAGTTGACCAGAGCTGGATTTAAGGAGGGGATGTGAGGCTTGGTGTGTGCTGGGAGCCTTCAGAGTTGACTGCAGTGGCATTTCAGCAATCTGGTAGGTGTTGCTAACAAGGGAGTGCAGGGCAGCTAGGGGAAGCTCTGAGCCGTATGGCCTGGAAAACTCGATGTTGGTGCTTACCTCAGCTTTGTGGCAGGGGAGTGGGATGGACTGATGCCTTGAAGCATCACCAGGATGTTAAGGCAGCTGTGTATCATCCTGTATGTGACCTCTGTGACCTGATCCTTCTGATTGTTGAGGTGATTAGACGCTCACTGGATAGTACCTGCAATCCAAGGGCTTGTATTTTTACATCCATGCTCCAAAACCTCTTGAGATATGGGGTAAGCTGCTTGTGGGCACTTCAGAAATTGAGGGGAACTCTTTGTCTGTGCTGAGAGTATGTATTGGACAGGACAGCACAAGTTGCCTCCCTGCTCCCAGGTGAACTCAGACACTGAGTGTGGGAGTGAGGGAGGGCAGATGTTAGCCCGGCACAGAGCCACGTTGAGCTGTAACGTGACTTTGTGTCTGTGTTGATGTTGTGCTGGAGGTGCCGTGTCTGACGTGGAGGTGAACCTCTCCCATATGGCCGGGATTGGCCTTGGCCAATCTGTAGCTGCTCAGAGGCTCACAGGCTGGCAGACAGGGTCAGCATTGCTTGAGAATTTCCTCGGGTGCAGAGTGGAGGCTTTTAATAGCAAATGCAGTCATTTGAATCATGGCATGGCCTGAAACTTGGCCCTAAGAATCCACTGGCAGCTGGGCACTAGCTGAGCAAGATTTCTGTGCCTGCTGGAATATTTTTAATTGTTAAAGTAAAGTAAAATGGTTTTGAGTAAAAATTAAGTAAGACTTAAACTTATTGCTGGTAGGTTTGAGGTGCAGCTCCTCCCTTGGAGGTAGCCTGAAGAGACTCTGCCTTTCTTGGGAATGTTATGTGGCCCCATCCCAGTGTGCTGTGCTGACAGATCCCATGCCTCAGCTGGGTGCCAAGACCTCAGCCTTCTAGGAAAGGCAGCAGGAGCTGGTATGGGTTTTCTTCTGCCATCCTGTGAGTGCCTGGTGCTGTGCGAGCAGCATCCAGAGTCACAAATGGCTCACATTGTTGCAGCGCTACTTGCTCCATCCGAGCTGCCTTTGAGTGGGAACATACAAGATATCCAAGATTTGTGCTGCTGACCAGGGTTGTTTCTGGTGCTGCTGCTTTTTCTTCTGCTGTAACATGAGGTGAATATGATTTCAGCAGCTGCCTGGCTCCGGCAGTTTGCATCCTGCCTTCCCTACAAACTGTCTTCATCCTGCTCAGCTTTCTGGTTGCTGTCCTGGTCAATATGAGACTGTTATCAGAGCTCAGCAAGCCATGATGATCACATCCAAGTGCTGGACCTCAAACCACGTGGCAGCTCTGGGCTGGATGAAGAAGCTCATTTGCATAGCGTGGTTAATTCTGTATGCTTTAATCTCCGTGACCATCTGTGTTCTTTCCCAGGCTGGGGAGAGGGGAGGTCTTTGGATTTTCCCAGGAGGTGAACATAGAGAGAACTGCTTATTCTATGTATGCTGAAAACTGCCCTAGGTCAGAGGAGGACAGCCTCATTAGTTCTGGGAGCAGTTGTTCCTCCATCTTTGGGCAAAGAGGCATGGAGGCGTCAGCTGTCCTGGATGCACATCCCAAGGAAATGCAGGGAGGAGATAGGGGCAAAGACTAAAAATGGAAACCTCTGTGAATGCTGTCCAGCATTCAGTCCCAAACATGGAGGGTCTGTGACCAGTTTGACTGACACCTTAGGGGGCTGAGGTTCCAGGGAAGGCTGTGTTGGTCTGAGGAGAGATGGTACACTAAAGCATCTCCTGGCCATCTGAAAAACCCTGCCCAGGCTGTGGCAGCCACTGCTGTCTCTGTCCTGGTGAACTACTCGATTGGAGCCTCAAAAGCTGCTTTGGAGACTGTGGTGCTCACATACAGCACCAAAATCAGGGGACCAGTGCTTATAGGTGAGTTGCACTAGCATCTTCAGACCTGTGCTTGCTGCTGCTGGCAGAGAAGTTTTTTCTGCAAGGGACACCTGAATTTTTCCTCATTTTGTTTTCTCACATTTAGAGCCTGAGGTTCTGTAGACCATTTACAGCCCCAGCTGGGATCCTGCTCACCATGGGCAGAGAGGACATTGGCAGCGGGCGCTTTTGAGGAACACCTGTCCTGTGGGGCAGCACAGCCCTGCTGAGGCTGCTGCTGGCATCCAAACCCAGAGGGAATAATTTCTGCCCTGTAATTAAGCTCCTCTGCTCCTGTTCACCACATTACTGAGCTGCCTCATGGAGGTGCACCTCACAGCTGCTCTGGAGCCTCTGTGTGTCTCTGAAGCTGCAGGTGACTTTCCAAGAGAGCCACCTGCAAAGGGCAAGATCTCCGTGTCACATTGGGGTGGGGTACGTGGGCTGGGAACCTTTGACTGTGAAGGCTTTTCCCTGACAACATGCTGTGTGAATTCTTCTGCCAAGGCACACCCTAGCTCCTTGGTGAGGAGAGCCTTCTGGCTGTTCATGCGGGCAGGGCTGGGCAAGATGGAGGTTTTTTCCCAGCCTTCAGCTAGGAGACTGAGGCTACCTCTTCAAAGGAAAGCTACTCTCTACCTGCATCCAGGCTGCATAATAACACTTAAAAAAACAAATAGTGATCCAGCTCCTCTCCTGGTTCAGTAGTTTGGTTTTTCAGTCTCGATGGAGATGATGGCACCGGCACTGTTGGCATCATGGTGCATCCCAAAGGATGGGTATAGGCTTGGGCCCATCTCTCCACCTGGTCTAGTGGAAGATGTCCCTGCCCATGGCAGTGGGTTGGAATAAGATGTGCTTTAAGGTCCCTTCCAGCATAAACCATTCCATGATTCTGTGCTTCTCTGGCATGGCAGGGCGACTGTTGAGTGTGGCATCACGCCGGCCTTGTCCCACAAATGCTCAGCTGCTCCTGTGAGGCAGGTCCCTGTGCCCCCAGTGGGGCTGTTGTATCTGCAGATCTGGCTGAATTTCGGGCCCTGGTGTGTGCCCGCCAGAGCACGCAGCCAGCCTTGCAGCGGCTGGGAGCACTGCTGCTCTCTTCAATCTCTTCATTTAGTTAATGATCCTTTTGTTGAGAGGATTAGGGTTTAGAGGCCTCTGGCCGAGTTTTAATTAAATTAAGGCTCTTGGTGTTTTGTGGAATTTTTGAAGCCCAGTAGAGGGCTCAGTTGGAGCCCTGTGGAGCCGGGACCGGTGGCGCTGGGGCTGTGTCCAGCCTCCAGAAGTTTGCACGAGAAGTTGTGTAAGTGCAGAGGAGACAAAGGGGTGCAAGGGGCCGGCCTGCGGCCCCCACGGAGCCGGCGGCTGCTGCGGCCCGCTGTGCCTGGAGCTCGGCAGAGCCTGGCCCCTGCGTGGCGGCGGCGCTCACCAGAGGCTGTCCTCACCGGGAGGCGGCGCTCACCGGGAGGCGGCGCTCACCGGGAGGCTGTGCTCACCGGGAGGCTGTGCTCACCGGAGGCTGTGCTCACCGGGAGGCGGCACTCACCGGAGGCTGTGCTCACCGGGAGGCTGTGCTCACCGGAGGTGGCACTCACCGGTAGGTGGCACTCAGCAGAGGCTGTACTCACGGGAGGTGACACTTACGTGAGGCTGGCCGGCATGGGCTGCCTGCGTCACTGCTCACTTTATTATCAGTGTTAGGTAATGCTGAGCTGATATTTTTGGAGGTTTTTTTTTTTCCTTCCCTGCTTGGTGTTTACATTTCTAAGAAGTGGCTGACCGTGAACATCCGGTTCCACCTTCAGTTGTGGAAGAGTCAGATACTGGAGTTTGCTCTGTTTGCCTTGCTTATGTGGGTATGAAGTGTGAGCACTTCCCTTTTTGGCTTGAGGCGTTTTTCTGGTGGGTGCATGGGGTTTTTGTTTTTAGCTGGAACTGCTTTTTAACCAGTGTCTCTTCTCCTTTTCTCTTCTATCCATTGCCCCATGATGGATTTTGGTGCCTCACCTGTGTGGGTGGCCTGGCTCTCTCATCTCTGGGTAAGTACCTGCTTCATTAGATAAGTGGGCAGAAATGGTTGAAGCAAGTTGCTTTTACTTAATGATGGGACCTATTTAAATAATGAACTGACCTGTTTATTCTGTCTTAAACTCTGAAACATTGGTTGTTATGATTTATTGTCCATGTATATGTGAAGATTTTGGATATTGAAAAGCACTTAGTTGGCTTGGAAACTGCTATATTTTATAATATGAAGAAGCCCCCAGTAGTAGTTTTTCCTACCAGCCTAAGCTGTGGGGCACTGACCTGGGGATAAAAACACACGAAGTGCCAGCAAGTGAGCAAATGGAGGGGAAAATATTTTTGCAAATGTAAAGCAATGTTTCCTGTTCTTCCCAGGATGTCTTCTGACATCTGTTGGTGACAAGTCAGCGCTGTAGTTGTGGAAGGGACTCTCTGATGGCACTGATGGACCACCTTGCCCCTTGCAAACCATGGGTGTTTGGGGCTTTGCAGGGTACAGAGAGGAGCCTGAGGCCATTCTGTCAGGAGACAAGGAGAAATGCATGTTGAGCTCGGAGAAGGGCATCAGGCACTGATGTTTTCAGGTGGTGTTCATGGAAAGCTTGCTTTGCTTGGGGAAAAATTGCCCTTGGCCGTTGGATTCTGATGGTTTCCCTGCAGAGGTTTGGTGCCTGCCATGAACTTGGTTGTGAGGTGGTGCTTGTATATTAAAGTCTCTAAGGACAAGGTGTGTGTGCACAGGATGGAGGGAAGGAAGGGATCCAGAGGCTGTATCTCTGGATGCAGAGGTGCCTTTTCATCAAGGTTGCGTTCTCTGGAAACTTCAGTACGTTTAAATTTACCTTTTTATTTTTTTAAATTCAAACTGTCCTCCTGTTAAGCTTTCCCCTCTCTTCTCCATCACTCCTCTTCCCCAGTAACACCCTCTCCTCTCCCAGTTAAGGGAAAGAACTGAGCATATTTAGAGCATCTCTGCTCCATGCCTGAGTATTCCATGTGCTGCCAGTCATTGATGAAAGACTTGAAAGGAAAGCAGAGGAAGGTGCTGGGAACAGATTGCTTTATTCTTAAACCTCATGGCAGGGCAGGAGAGATGAATCAAATCCAAGCATAAACCTGTTGTTCTTACTCAGCAGTGAGCACTTTATTTGGAAGATGACCAGCTGCCTCCTGATCTGAATGAGCTTTGCAACCAAATCTCCAAAAGCAGGATTGTTAATTAACTAGAAAACTTGCCTTGGTCAGAAGTGCTAAGCTCTAACCCCACCAAACACCCAGCAGCCATTTGAATGCAGAATAAAACTCCTCCACGTGGAAGGTACAGTTGGAAGCTGCTGTGAGCTTGGATGTAGAGCAAGATACAAGTGCTCACTTGTATGACAGTTGGATTGGGTTAGTGAGAGGCAAAGCTGTACCAGCACAGCAGCTGCAGCTGTGCCAGGGTAGCCTGGAGCAGGTCTTTGGCCAGAGAGTCTTCCTGATCAGTGCTTGAGCAGACCCTCAGGACAGTTACCCATCTGACTATCTCTGTATGACAAGTCTCTGGTCAAGGCTGAATTTCTCCCTTGGGAAACACTGATAACCTGGACAATCCCTGGTTTGCTCTCGCCAGAGCAGTTTCCATGTTACTTTTGCCTGTTTTCTTGAATGTACTGCACAGAAGGGAGAGAACTGCATTTTGGTGGTCCTGCCTGTTACAGGCTTTGGAGGTTTTGATCCTGATATGAGATGAAATTTGCTGCTTGCTGAATAATTGGTGCCAGTCTTTGCCAGCAAACAAGAAAGCCACGTGGTACCTTGTTAAGGATAGCAAGGATAAAGGGGGTGTGGTACAGATTCACTGGGATAGCCCTGACCCTCACTCAGCAGAGAAAACAGTGGGCTCAGATTGCCTCTCCATCTTTAAGCCTTGGTAAGTGTTGGGCATCAGTCCTAAGAGTAGAACACCAGCAGCTTCCATGGAGGGAAGTTGGGAGTAGCTGTGGGGTAGAAACTGTGAAGGAAAATGCTGAAAATGCAAGGGGAGCCTCTGTTGGGGGTTTTGCTCTTGACTGTCAAGCTGAGATTCACCTAAGCTGCCATTATTTAAAGCCTATCAAGAAATCCAAGGTGAGGTCATTGCTGAAAAATTGTTCAGGGCTGTGTCTGTGGTGGTAAGTGCAGAGTGTCCATTCATGGGCTGCATTTGGGCTCTGTCTTTCCATATGGTGGCACTGGTGATGCTGGAAGCCACATGCTTTATCTACATGTCATTTCTTTCCATCCCAGAATTCACAGGTGACCTGGAAGGCACTGCTTTGCAGAGCCCTTGAACAGCTTGTTGCGTTGTGAATTTGGGTCTCCCCTTATTTCGTGGTTACGCATAGCCCAAAGAGGAAGAACAAATGAGGTTTCCAGCACATTTCAGTGAGATTTTCTTCTTTAACCTCTCTTGTTGGTCAGCAGTGCCTGAACATGAGTCCATGTGGCAAGAAGGCAAATGACACACGGCCTGTACCAGAACTAGTATGGCCAGCAGGACCAGGACAGTCCCCCTGTATGGTCACTGGTGAGGCCAAACCTTGAATCCTGGGGTCAGTTTGGGCCCCTCACAACACAAAAAGACATGGAGGGACTGGAGTGTGTCCAGGAAAAGGAACAGAGCTGGAGAAGGGGCTGGAGCAACAGATGCAACTGGAGGAGCTGGGGTGGCTCAGCATGGAGAAAAGGAGATTCACAGGGGACCTTTTGTCTTTCCACAGGATTCGTCAGGGAACAAGGGACAGGACAAGAGAAAAGGGCCTCAAGCTGTACCAGGGAAGGTTTAAGTTGGATATTAGGGAAAAACTTCCTCATGGAAAAGTTTATCAAGCACTGGCACAGACTGCCCAGGCAATGATGGAGTCCCCGTTTAAAATCCATGTGGATATGGCACTTAGGACCATGGGTTAGTGGTGGGCTTGGCAGTGGTGGGTTCATGGTTAGACTCTTTGATCTTGAAGGGCTTTTCCGACCTAAATGATTCCATGATTCTACAGAAATGTGACAGCAGGGTATCTCTTTCACTTGTCCCACCCAGTCAGAGGAGACGTGGTCTCCAACATGGTGTCAAGTTCTAGGGCTGGCTTAGCTCAATGTTTTCACTTTGTTGCTTTGTAAAGCAGTGAAAACAGTTCTCATTGTGGTGTTAGAACAGCAGTGCTGCTCTCTGAATTACCATCTAATTAAATGAAAGCAAAAACTTCAAAGCAAGTGCGAGTTCTGTTGCATTAGAAAAGCTGTTTTAGTTGACCTAAAAACCGACATTGAAAAGCAGCCTAAACAGAGATGCTTTCCCTCCCAACTCCACGGGCTGTGCAGAGCAGTTGCTACTGTTCTTGGAGAGCCATTCATGCCGTGGCAGCTGTGAGCCCACTTCAAAACAGTTAGGCCTTTGAAACTTGCTTCCCTTTTGCTTGATGGTTGGAGAAACCCTGCTGTGGGGACAAATAATTAAAAATAAAAGATGGCAGCTTAATGATTATTAGCTTTTCTGACACAGCCTGCAGTGAGTGCAGGATGAGATTGGCATCTCTAAGCTGCTGCTGCATCTCCTCCTGCTCCAGAGATTTACTGTGTGCACTGTTACTGTGCAGCCTCCATGGACCTGCAGAACGCTCTGAACTAAGAGAGTTTTTATTTATTTTAGTAACAAACCTTTTCGGGCTCTTGCCAATTAACTGTGACAATGGCAGTATGCTTCCTGCCCTCAGTTCCCTGTCTCTCCATCCATGCCCACAGCTTTCCTTGGGAGCCTTGTGCCCCTCGCCCTCCTCAATTTCTTGAATTCTGTCCATAAATATGAACCACTTTGGCCTCTCAATAAAATAAGCATGGGGAGTTACTACCTTAAAAAAGCCTCAAAATGCCTTATTTTGAGATCCAGAAAACCTGGCAGCAGTGGGATGCTGTCCTCTGGGATTCTGTCTTATTGATATTAATCTTTTTGAAGCTGGTATCCATGACTGCCAGTTTCAGAGGTTAATATACTTCATTTAAAGCAAATTAAGGTATTTTTAATTTGTGATATGGAGACATGTACCAATTAATCATGGTGCACCTGCAGAAATGCCTCTGGGCAGATGTTGGCTGTGCTCTATTAGGTTCTGGGAACAACCATAGGCAGGACTCAGAGTGATGAGTCTCATCCAGTTTAGTAGCTCAGGACAAACCCTGTGAGGTCCAAGGATGTGTCAGGCAGGGGATGCAGCTCTGAACAAGGTGGTCCTTGTTCAGAGAAAAAATAATGGTTAGAAGTTGTATTTGTTCTCTACAGGTAAAGTTTAGTTTAAATAAATGTTAGGTTTTGCCAGGTGTCCCTCACTGATGCAGAGGTCTAGCCCTCAGTTACCAATTGCTGTCTGTTGACTGGTGCTGGGTTCATGGCTTGCATGAATTTTCTGCCTGGCCTTTGGATTTTAGTGCAGACCTGAATGCTCTCTGTCAAGTATCTGCCTCCAACTTACTGCTACATACACACTAGTCTTAAATAAACCCTGATTTTGAAACTATTCTTCCCTAAACTAAAGAGCTTTAAGCATTTTGAAGCCAAGGGGTGCTCTTTGCCCAAAAAGAGCATAACAGTCAAATCTCCTTCACTGAATTGGTGCCTTTCTGGGGAGAAGCTGCAGTTGAAAACACACCTATCTGTTGTTATTTAAAGAAGCCAGAGCCTCTCTTGGCTAGTTTGACTCCTCATCCATGCAAGGAGTAAATCAGCCCCTAGCATCTTTTGTTTGTAGTGCAGCTTGACTGTCTCCAGGCTGAAGTGCTGGTCTCTAGGTGGCACTTATTGTTATTTTTGGGTGCATTTCAAGAAAGGTTGCATAGCTGAGCTTGTTCCCTGCTGAAGGGACAGCTGCCTCTCTCACCAGGCTAGCTGGTCCTGTTTGGCTTAGGAGGCTGACACAAGGGCTTGAACTTCTTCTTGCTGCCCAAACATAGGAGTTTCCACCAACATTCCTTAAAGAGGGATAGGGAGTCGAGTGCTGTCTGTGAGCACACTCCTTTGGTTTTAGTTTTTTACTGAGCCTGCTGGGAAATGAAATCCTGGTAAATGCTTGGAAGGAAGGTGAGCTCTTGAGGTGATGGAGATGAGTGTGCTGTGGGACAGTCTGAGGCTTCTGTGATGGTTCTTTCCATGATTCAGTCAGTTTCTTAGGTTGTTTCTGGAGCTCAGACTCATGCCACACTGACTCTGCCTTTTCCTGAGCCTGCACTGCTTGTATTCACAGCATCACTTGTAGTCTATTCTCCAGGATTTGTTAAAGCTTGTTATAGATCCTTTCAGTGCAGCCACTCGTGTGTTTAATACTTCCTACTCATACTTGAGAGGAAAAGTTTTTCTCTGTTAATGTAGAAACATTCATTGTATGAACACTCGATCCTGCAGGCTGCAGCTAACCTCCTCTTATCTGTACTAGTGCATCTTGGCAGAAATGTGCTTTACACGCTGACTCTAAGCCTTAAGTCTAAACAAAGCTGACTCTCCAGAAGCTGTTCTTCCCTGTGTTGGCACACAGCCTGGAGACAACTGAAGCTCCTCTTGTATTTTATTCCTCTTTCTACTTGGAGCTTGTCTGCTGTGCTGCAAGACACTGACTCAACATTAGCTTCATACAAATCAATGAAACCCATGATAGGAGCTTTTTGTATCAATTAACCAGATTGCAGGTGGGATGGGAATTCCTGGATATACAGATTTAGTTCCCAGCCACCCCCTCTGCTTTCCCTATCTGCCCAAAAGGGATCCATATGAGCCAGCCTAGTACCAAAAAGATCTAATGGCTAAAAAATGGGATTCTTCTGCCCACGGGAAAGAAGAATGGTTTTAGTTTAGCAACAGCAGCCTTTAAAGGCTACAAATTGCATCCAACAAAAGAAAACTCTCCTGAAGGAAACCAGAAAGAAAATAATGGGAGAAGCAGTTTGGATTTAGCAAAATTGCAAGTGAACTGCCCTGATGCCAAGTGTGATTTCAATACTTAAATCACTCAGTCTCTTTAGCTATGAAGAGTACTCCTTGGCCCTTCAATAACTATCCCAGCAATGAATCAGTGGTTGGTTTTGGAGAGCATTATGATGGGCTGGACTAGATTTAATCTTCGGTTAGATACTTCATACAGAGCCAGGTGAGTGTAGATCTTCCAGGTTGCCTTCACTGTGCACACCATCAGTTGAAGCAATGCAGTGTTGTAGACCTCAGTGAAAATTCACAGAATTTGCAGTTCAGCCTGTCAGAGACTTTTTCAGCAGACAATTCTGTGCTGGAGAGAGGGGTGGACAGGGGAGAAATGCAGCCGTAGTTGCAGCATCCTTTCCTTCCAGGTGAATAATTTACCTGCAATATCTTAATTCTAGATCACCATTTTACAGGAACACAAAGCTTGAGAAGTCAAAAGGGTGGTTTCCTTTCCTCCTTATTCTTGTCTTCTGCTCACTGCCAAATCAGCACTGCTGATGGTGGCAGCAAAGCTGGAAGAGGAGCCAAGGGCAAAGGGCCAGGAGCTGGCAAAACTGAGCCACCTGCTCTCTTCCCGCCTTGTTTGCTCTTGTGAAATGGCTGCTGCAATGGAGACTGTCACTTGTTTGCAAAGTGTGTGTGTGGCACAGAAACAGAGTGTGCCTGTTGTCTGTTCACATACATGTGCATAATAATACAGCTCATTTAGAGCAGGATGGATACAAGATTCATCAAGTTTAATTTTTTTGTTTTCCTAGAACTTGGTGTAATCCCGAGTATTTCTCGTCACTTTAAATCCTGCTTGCTTTGGGGAGGGGAGGACATCACCAGTGTAATGCACAATTGCTTTGTTTAGATTGGGAATTCCTCACTGGAGAAGCTCCTCAGGGCGAAGAGGGGAGCTCTGTGCCTTTTGTTGTTGTGCCAGTAATGCTCTGGGCAGTGTTCCCCAGCACTGCTATAAACTGAGAGCTTTGTTTTACAACAAATCCCACCAGGAGTGTATCTTGTGGTGCCTACAGAGTGCTGGATCACCTTACAAAGATCTGTTCTATGAAGAACTTAACTTGAGCTGGATGTAATCTACTATGTGGATGCTCCTAGGATGCTGTAGTGTGTCCTGCTGAGCTCTTGCAAGTGCCTGCACATTGCCAGGCAGGGCAGGGTTTGGCATTGTCCTCCATGGCTCAGTTGGTTTGCACTGACCAAATCCATCAGGATCTGAGCATTCCCAGTGGCCTTTCACCTTGTGAGCAACAACCTCTGCCTTAGCGACCCCAAACACATGCCTAAAATGAATGTAATTCCTGCCCTTATTCCTATATCCAGCAGGCGAATACCAAGAAATCCTGACTTATTAAAATAATTCTCTGTCTCTAAATTACTCCCATAAAGTGACTTAAACCAGCTGTAACTGGAAGAGTTCTTTAAATAGTTGCAAAGCAGGCTTGGCACAGGGCAAATATAGTTCTTATAGTGAAGAATTTAAGAAATTTCCATTACTTCCTATGGGATTTTGGAGGTCAGTTTGGGGCTATGTAGGAAGGAAAAAGTTAGAAGCTAAGCCAGTGACTTCCAGTGGAAGTGTGGTGGTGATGGGTATATTTCCATGTGCACAAGAGCAGTGGTTTTAGGTTTCTTTTTTCCAGAAAAAGAAAAGCAGAGAAGTTTTCTGCTCCCTATAAAAAATTGCTTTGGTGTATGCTCAGGTCCCCTTGCCCCCAAAGAATGTTTCAGACTCTCGTGGCATAGACCATAAGTATTGTTTTGTATCTGATAACTCAACTTTTTAGTTTCTCTTCCTTTAGCTTTGAAGCCAGTCAAGCTCTCAGCCATTTGTTTGGGGTCTGAAGAGGTGACAGCATCCTTTGCCCTTGCACACAGCATGTTGGCAGCTTGCACTAGTGCTCCCTGTGGATAAATACTTCACCAGGGAATACAAAATGCAGGCGCTGCTCCTCTCTGTTCTCAGCTGCTGGCAGATGGAGTTGGGGATCATCTGGTGATCTGAGCACAGTGGATGATGTGCTGTGTGGTGTTAAATCACTGCTTGGATGCAAAGTTTTTGTTGCCCTGGTCTTTACTCTGTGTAATCTTCTGTGTGTGGTATACCATGAAGCAGTGTGGATTTGTTTGCTTGTTTTTCTTAGTTGCAAGAAGCTGTTGCTAACCAAAAATTATGGTTTATTTGCTCCATAGTTTTCTCCTCAAAGCCTGTTGGACTGGTATTTCTCTTCTGGCAGTATTTTAATCCCACCCGTGGGTGAGCAGTAGCAAAGGTAGCAGTTGTGGTGGGTCACCACTGAACATCTGATGCTCCTCCATGCATTGCCTGTGCTATTAAAATGTGTTAATTTATTGCACTGGGGACTGAAGTCAGAGCCTCAGGGCATATTTTAAAGGAACTACCTGTCCCTAATGTAGGAACAGTGACTTAGAGCCGCCAGACCTTTCCCAGACTGTCTTTTTTTAATTAGATGTGCTCATCTAAGTCCAAGGAAACCACCAAGTAGTCCAGATTTAAGGCAGAAATATCTGTGTTCCCTCTCATTAAGGAGCTTTTTTCAAGTGGTCTCAACACAGAGGGACAGAGGGGGGGAGCTACCCTGTTCTTGGCAGAACTGAGTGTCATAGACACCTAAAGGAGAAGGGGTAAATAGCTGAGAGAAGCATGTTAATTTTTCTAAAAATCTGGGTATTTTTAGCTCCCATATAGCACAAATACCCTCAGTATGTGAGTGGCCTTTTTTTAGGTTGGTACCAGTAAGGGCTCAGCATGGTGATGGAGCCATCCCAGCCAGGGTATCCATCAACCTCGGGTATTATCTGCTGATGGAAAGGCAGGGCGGTTGCTCTTAATCTAAGAAGAATAATGTGCCTGAGACCTTAATTCTCTTTGGGAGACAAACGGAGATGCCTTGGTGCCAGGTGTATTTTGGAATTGTGGAAATATATGAGGGGGATTTGGTTCCTGAGCTGGGCAGGCTGACCTCAGCCTTGCTGGAGCCTTTGCAAGTGCTCAAGAGGCACTGGGCAGCGTGTTTTGCTCTGATGTACATAGCAGGGAGAGCTGGACAGCTCTGCTTGATTGATTCTAATCCGGTTGTAAATGATGAAAATCCAGTCCATGCTGGAGGTGCAGGATTCCAGAGCAGGGGTAGGGCACAGTGGGGCTGTGCTGGGCTTCTGGGAGAGGTCCTTGTTGACCAAGCGCTCGCCACCTCAATTGTCTTTTTTTGGTTTGCCACAGACTGAGGCAGTATCTGTCCGATTACCAATAGTCTTATGCTTAGAAAAATGAAGAATATAATAATAGCATAAAGAAAACCCCAACGCCTCCCCCTACCTTTTTTCATACACTGCTCCTTGCTTCTTCACCCCGGGTTTCCCTTCAGAGCTGGGCCACGACTTTTCTCTGGGAGGCAGCGAGCGGTGTTTAAAATCTAGGTCACGGAGGGAGTGGGAGCGGCGCTGCCGCCCGCGGTACCGGCGGGCAGGGCCCTTCCTGTCCCCTTCCTACCGGGGCCGTGCAGCGCCAAATTATCGCTCCTCCGCCACCATCACCTTAGCGAAGGCGGGGAGAGGGGGGTAGGAGCAGGCAGTAATCCCGTTATTTCAGCCTCTCGCTGCCGAGGTGTTGTGGCGGGCTCAGGAAGGCGCTCCGGGCGCTCCCTCCGGGCCGCCCGCGGGAGGGAAACGCGAGCGAGCGGGATGGGGGGAGCCAGGAGGGGGCGCACGCTCCCCCGCCCGCGCCGCCTGCCGCGGTTTCCCCGTAGCCAATGGCGAGGCGGCGCTGGCGTCCCGCCCCTCGCCCTCGGCCAATGAGAACTTACTACAGTGTTGTGGGGGGAGGAGGCGGGGCCGGGGTGGCAGAGCCGCGGGCGGGCGGCAGCGGGCGCGGAGCGGCGGGCGCGGAACAGAGAGGAACGGAGACAGAGCGACTGGCTGGGGACGGCACAGTACGGCACAGCCCCGGGGTGCCGCACCGCTGCGGGGGCTCTGCGGGGCCCGGTGTGAGGCCGGCGGGCGCCGCGCGCGCGGGGGCGGCCGGGTAAGAGCGCGGTAGCGTGTGCGCGGCGCGGGGGAGTGCGCACGGCCTTTGCGCGGCGGGTGCGTATCCCCGCGTCCGTGTCCTTATGTCCCTGTGCCCACAAACGGCGGCTCGGTGCGTGCCCGCGGTCTCTGTGCGAGTGGGCACGTGCATGTGCGCGTGTGGCTGTGCGCTGTGTGTGTATGCGTGTGCTCATCTGCGCAAGGTGCATCTGCACAGCGGGTGCGTGCGGTCAGCGTGCCTGTGCGTGTAAAGGGTACGTGAGGTGTTGGAGTATGCACGCGTGGTCTGCACAAGCAGCCTGTGTGTGCTCTCGGGGGAGTGTGGTGTGACTGCTGTGAGCTCTGCGCGTGAGCGCCGCGTGTATACGCAGTGCGTGTGCAAGCTGTGCGTGTGTGCGCGCCGTGTGTCTGTGCCCACCAGGTGAATGAATGCGCGTGGTGTTCCTGTGTACACCATGTGTCTGTCCATACTGTGCGCGTGTGTGCAGCATGTCTGTGTGTGCGCTGTGCCTGCACGGAGTGTCCGTGTGTGCACAGTGTGTGTTTGTGCGCGGCTCGTGTGCGAGCGCTCCGTGGGGCTGTGTGTGACATGGAGTACTGGAAGTCAAAAGGCTGAGGCTCAGTCCGAGACAGATGGTGCAGGAGGCAAGAAATGGGGATAGCAGGATGGGGACACACAGGTCGGGGGAGCTGGCACCCAGCGTCCCCCTTTGCTGGGGCGGGGTTGCCTGGGCTGCCGTGGCCGAGGGATCCCCAGCTCTGCCCGGAGTCCGTTGTGCAGGAGGACGAGGAGGGAGATACGGCGGGGAAGTGCTTCGGTCTCCACAGACAGATGGCTGCTCACCCACACATGGGGACAAATGTGGGTGCTGTGGTCCGGCATCAATCAGGCAAGGGCTCTTTCCTGTCCATGCACCCTGCTTTCCCCTGAATTGTAGCTCAAGAAAACACCTTGGCCCGCTGAGAAGTGATGCTCTTACTGGATTTTCCACCAAAGTGTATTTTTATTTCCTATTTCCAACGAGGCACTATTTGTAATGAAAATGACTCCAGAAGGTCTGGAACGAGTTAAAATCTACCTCACTTCTGAGTACCGCAGCTGCAAGTGTCCTAAGTCTTCACTTCCGTGTTTTTTGGAAAAAAAGAACTTCTTCACTCTCTGTGCACTGGTTTGGAGAAGCTGCTTTTGGGCAGAGTCTGGCAGCTCTTCCCTCTGTGGCTGTGTAAATGATAATTCGAGAGTTAATTGCATGTTTGGTGGTGGAGAGAAAATTTCTTAGAGAATTTTGGGGTTCGTGCTATGCTGGTTTAGTTACAGTTCTGTGTGTTAATTTAATTAAGATACTGGAGAAACAAAGCAAAATTATCCAATCCAAACGATTCCATGAAAATCTTATTTCTGAACAGTACCACAAACTCCATTTTTGTCTTGCATTGCTCTTTCAGTTTAGGATTTGAAGGCTTTACAAACACACTGGATTTTGGCTTGCCTTAGTTTGCTAGGTTTGGAGGGATGGTCTTTGAATTAGTGATTGTTACTCACAGTTGTGATATGTAAATATAATCCCTGTAAAGTCTCGTGGGGCAGAGAATATGCTGTGTCTGGATGAGGGATGCGGAGGGGCTCTGCCCTGACTGCTGTTACTGCTGTGGTGCTGTGAAATGCAGTTCCTTTCACAATTAGCTAAGTCGTGTCGCTGGCCCAGGATCTGCTCCCTTTGCTTCAAAGGTTGCTTTGTGGAGATCCAAAGGAGATTTTTTTTTTTTTTTTAATGGCTGGTCCAGCTATATTTTTAATCGTTTGAAGGTTTTCCTGCGGCATTGTAGTGGTTGTTAAGGGTTGTGTGTCGCACATCAGTGATGCTGATACTCTTGATGTTCATATTTTACATAATCTTGCATCTTCACTTGCACTTCTGGGGCAATTTTGAGCATTGGGTGGGATTTAAAAGGCAGTAGGGTCCTTTGCATATCTCTGCTGTCATGGCCTTAATAAAGAAGGTGAGGATTTTCTAGGATTCCCGTGGACAAAGATAATCTGCTGCGGAAGGTAAATATCAGGATAAACAGTCTATGCTCCTTACCTTGAAAACTCAATTAGAGCCTTATGAAACAGAGAAGGATGATTTCTTTTTAATTTTTTCCCCAATATAAACACATTCATTATTTCCTGTATCAGTTTAGAATTACCTGTGTTTTCGTCTGATCTCACAAATGCAAGTTAAATAATCTTATCTGAAGCAAAGCATTTCATGGGAAAGCAGCAATCCTAAGGAGTAAGGACTCCTCTCAGACTGTCTCCAAACACTGTACGTTCCTAAAGCCTACAAATGCTTCAGGCAGTGATACTCCAAACCTACAGCTCCGGGCTGCAGAATCTCCCTGCCAAGTGCCTGTGTGCTCTGCATGAGCATCCGTGGTGTTTTTCATTTGACAGCATTTGATTTTCAGAAAACAGTAAAACGATGTTTCTCCTACTGCCCCATTTACTGCTTGTTGAGCAGATATTTGATGGATGGGACATAGGCTGGCGAGGATGTGGCTTATTTAGTGAGCAACCACCTCCACAAATTCATTCATTAGAGATCAAACTGTTGCTCTGCTGGAGTAGCTTGCAGGGATGCTGGGATGCTCCATGAGCTTTGATACATTGACAGGTGGATGATGATGATGTTGTTGTGAATGTGGCATGTAACATGCTGGAATAAAGTTGTGTGTACAGAAGGGATGCTGATGGAGGGCAGTGTCTCTGTACTAGCTTTTCACCAGCAGTTATTTGGCATCTCAAAGGAATCTTGGATTTTTGGGGTCAGCAGGTGAACCTCAGGCCTTCCATCCTTGGATGTTCAGTAGACCTGTTGGCTGAGTATCCACAGAATCTGACTAGGAGTTTCTCCTCAAACATCTTTCCTTATGTTCTGAAATGAGGGGTGTGTGCTGAGAGCCTCCTAATTTGGGGCAAGCGTGACAGTACCTGTGTCAGTGCCAGGTGAATTTTTCTTCAGCCCCCTACTGCCATATTTCACCTATTTCTTAGCCCTAGAAATGATGCTCAGAAATCTTGTGTCCATGCTGGGTGAGAAAGCTCTGGGCTCCCCAGGTATCCAGGCCAGGGATCCCTGCTCCTAGTGGGAGCTTCCCACTCCTCTGTGGATGGAGGCATGTGTGGGTGGGGCTGCACTGGGGAGGAAGAGCTGAGCTGTACTGGTGTGCCACACTGGGTTAGTGTCTGAACTTGCTGGGGCTGCTTTTACATTCCTGAGAATAAGCTAAGATGAATCTAAGGGCTTTAGTAGGACAGTGTGGGGGTCCTTGCAGCAATCCTATGGATGCAAATGATTTCCTATCATAAACCTACTTTGTACTTTTAAACTACACTACAGATCTGTTGGTTTCCCTTTAACTTTTGTGTAGTTTTCTTAGCACATTAAGGAGTAACAGATACTCAGGTTGTTCAGGCTTGGAGCTGTGTTTGTTGCTGTTGTGTATTTCTCTGTGGAAGTTCAAAATAAAGCTTTGCATCAGGAGTAGAAATTGCAGTCTGGGCCTGGGGATCTTTTGCAATGATTATTCTGCTTTCTTGGTGCTTGGCTTTTGCTGTAATCTTGTGTAGATTAAGCAGGCAACGATGCATAAAGATTTCCCTGTGTATGTCTTATCTACTACTGTTTTGATGAGTGTTGTGGTTTCTTAAGTTGCAAAGAACTGTAGGATGCGGCATAGCAGGGATTTATCTTTGTCCATCTGATGGATTAGGTAGGCATGTTTATGGCTTGTACTTAATCCAGATTAATATTATTAGTTTCTTTACGTTCAGTCAGTTGTTTACGCTTGTTTTCTGTTTATGTGAGTTTTTGCTTGTGTAATGCCACTCACATTGTGTATTAAAAGCCAGTGCTTTTAATTTGTCCATGTAGATTGTCTCTCTCTTTTTTTCTTTTTTTTTTTTTTTTCCCTTTTTTAAATGAAGCAGGTCCACAGAGAGGGAAATTGTGTGGGCTTGGGGGTGTATTCAAGCAATTGTACTCTTCCAGGCCATGCTCCTCCAGACCCTGCTGCAATTCTGATCTGGGATTTTTAAACAAATCTCCATGCCAGCTTGCTTTAGCTGCTGTGCTCAGAGCAAATGTCGACAGCAGTGGTTTGTAATTTATAATTTATAAAGTCTCACAGCACTTGAACTCTGGTGCTTTTGGAGGGGACTGAGAATTTTGTATCTCTCTGATCTCAGTGTGGAACCTAAAAGATGTAGGAAGATGAGCAGCTCAGGGGAGTGTTTCTTCTAGCAAGCTGTGGGAGAGCTCTGTGGCTGCCTGGTTGTGTGGCTGCAGCCACAGTGTTGGGTGCTTCCCTCCCAGATGTGTATTTTTGGGGAGCAGCCCAGTCCATCTGCTGGTGAGGGTGAGTGCCATGGGATGTCAGCCTGGCTTTCGGGGTCACACCGGGGAGTAACCCTCCATGGCCACCTCATGACCTGCAGCCCAGACCTCTGGAGGCTCCTTTGCTCTGTCAAAATTGAGTCCTTCTTATAGGAATCAGCTCAGCCTGGGATGTAACCACAGCAAAGTATGCTGTGGCTGGAGCCTGGGAATGGGAGTACACTTTGAAAGCAGTGGAAGAAGAATTGGGCCAGTTAGGTATTTCTATGAAAACCACAATTCCTTTGGACCCCCTGGTCACTGGTTGTAGGCTGATTATTCTGCTCCTTCTCCGCCCCATGGAATGTGTGTGTGTGAGACAGATAATTAAAAGCTTTTAGTGAAATAAATAATTAAGCTTCTCATGCACCTTTGTAGTAGAATTGCAGAGCCAAACCCTTGGAGGTGGAAGATGGCATGGGCTGCTGCTGGTCCCACAGCATCTCCTCGCCTTCCCATGCTGGTGTGGCCTTGGAGCATAGTTGCACATGGACTTCTCCCCTAGGGCCTGGGTGTCAATGAACATGAGGGGAGCAGTCCCATCCCATTGTGTCCAGAGCTCCAGGCTGGATCTATTCCCTGTTATTCAAACTCTGCTCGGAAGACAGGATTAACAATTCCCACCCAAATTCATCTACAATGCCTGTGTGCAAATGAATCAAAAGCATGAGTTTGTCCCTGCAATTCACTCATGAAATGGCCTGGGTGCTCCAGGAAGATGTGAAGGCTGGTTTTTGCCTCTTGTGAGCTGCCTGTGGTGCCTTGAGCCAGGCACTTAGAAAATGAGAAGCATGCAGCTGGTAACCATTCCTGGGGAGTTTTAGGAATCGTTTGTCATTGGGCAGGGGCTGGTTCATAGAAGGATAAAAATCTTTCAAGTCCAGCTTCAGCTGCCCTAGCCAGCAAATATTTTTCCTTCTGCAGCCCTGCCTTGCATGCTGCTTTCCAGTTCCTGAGCCAATGGTTAAGAGGGCCCTATAACCAATGTCATAGAATCTACTTAGTTGGAAGGGACCCACAAGGATCATCAAGTCCAACTCCTGGCCCTGCACAGGACACCCCAACAATCCTACCCCGTGCATCCTTGAGAGGGTTATCCATTGTCCAAACACTTGTAGAGTTCTGGCAGCCTCAGGGCTCTGGCCATTCCCTGGGGAGTCTGATCAGTGCCTAGCCATCCTCCAGGTAAAGAAACTTTTGCTGATGTCTCACCTAAATGTATATATCTCTGATTTCCCCCCTTAATATAAGGGCCAAAGGACAGCAGGATGCCCTGGGACTTTAAGGGAAAATGCAAATTTTAGTTGGTGCAGAGGTAGCTCAGGGTGACATTTTGCAGACCTAGAAAAAACTCACTTAAATCCCCAAACAAAAACTGCTTGTCTGTCCTTTAGATATTGGATTCTGTGTGTGCATAGTGTTTTAGTCCTGTTGGCAAAGACACATATCATGGCAGTGTCACCTTGACATGCACATCAGACACAAGTCAATAGGACCCTCCAGGGATGCAGCCCCTTGGAGAAGAGCAGTGGTGAGCTGTAACCCTCATGGTACAAGTGAGTCCTCCTGTCTTTCATGTACCATGAAAACTCAGGTGCTCATTTGGTCTGAAAAATCTTGAAATCCAGCATTAGGCCAAAGTTTTCTGGCTTAAATACCTGTCTTAGAGCTGTTATTTGGCAGTGAATTGACAGGCAAGATGGAAGTTGTGTGTTTAAATTGTTGGTCTGAAGTCAGAAGTCACCTAACCAGCATCCCTGTTTCTCCTGCATGAGTCTGTGTAAGTGTATAGTGGCAGTAGAAAGGCTGTTTATCATGTAAACATACCCTAACATAGACAGAAGGCAGACCCCTATAGTTCGTAGAAGGAAGAGGTCACATTCCATGCAAGAAAAGAGCACTTTTAGGACCCTTAGTAGCATGCATTACAATTAGATCAGGGAGAAACCACGTGGGATCAGTACCAGGCACTTCCTGGTGTACCTCCATTCCTCCTCCTGGGAAGTACCAGCACTACTGTGTCCCTCCATTCCTCCTAGGATTGGTGCTGGTGGCTGATGCTGATATCCCTGCTTTTTTATCTCCAACTGCCAACTTGAAAGTTGAGTGTGTGTGGTGAGAAGCTAGTGAGAACCTTGGTGAATGTGCACATGAAGTAGCAACATGATAAACTCAGTGCGGGCCGCGTGGTCCAGTTGCGGGGGTAACTTTCATCAAGGAAAAACTGGAAGCTTTTGGGGCCTGAAGAGGAGTTCAGGTGCAGAGAAAATGTGAGTTTTCAACTGTTCTAGTCAAAAGGTTTTAAGGACCCCCACAGTTTCTCAAAGAGGGGGAACAACTAGAAAGAGAAACTGTTTTGGAAGGTGAAGAATATAGGGTACATATATATTGCTTTTCCATGAATTTTCATGTGCAGCCAGTCCTCCCCCCCCCCGCCCAAGGTGTTTAGACATGATGGAAAAGGGGTCTTGCAGACATGTGAGTTTGCTGACTCACACAGATGAGCTGGTTTCATTCTTTAGGGCTTTCTGAAAAATTCAGTATTGTCAGGATGGCCCTGGAGAAGGGAGTTTTATCTCCAGTGGGAGCAACTGCATCAACATGGGAAGGGTATGCTGGTAGCAGTGGGGGAAAATGGCCACATGCTGAATCCCTCTGATACTGCTTCTAGTGAGTGCCATAGTTTCTTCAGACTTCTGGAGGAGTTTGTTGTTGTTGTTGTAACTGCTGCTTCTGTTATTTCCATCAGGTCTACCTAGATGCTGCCTTCAAAAAACACTTCCTTTGTTTGTGGGTGGCAGTATCAGTTTGCTTGCTCCCACCTGTCGCTGCTCTTTCCTTCACTCCTCCAGGAAATGGTGGAATAAAGCTGGGATTGGTTGATGAGGTCAGAGTAGCTGTTGTGCCCATCCTGGTGCAGGACCCACCCCATCCCTGCCCATCTCTTCAGTGAGGTTTGGGATGCTTCATCCCCTTGATCATGAGAACCCAAGGGACTTGTGGTGTACAAGCATTTTTGTCTCAAAAAATGGCCTTTTTTCCTCTGTTTACACACTGAAGCAAGCTTTTTTATTTTGTTTTGTTCTGAGCAAGATGCTTTGTGTAGCTGGTATCTCCCATCCCCTCGCTTTTGGAGCACCAATGCAGAAAACATTACTTTTCTTGGTTCAGGTGCTCTTCCTCCCACCCCCAAACACCCATCAGATGCCGGTGGGGAAATCAGCAGTCACACAGACAGTGTTAGTGGCTTCATGTTTTGCAGCTGCTGCTCTTGGCTTATTTAAAAATGATGATTGACTCTCTTCATCTACCCTGATGATGGTGTATGGAGATACTCCTTTTGCAAAGATATGGTTATTAAAAACAGAGTCCCTGTTGCATGATGAATCAAGAGGGAGCGCTCGGGGAAACTGAATCTATTAGTGCTACTTGCCTGTGTGCCTCCAGAGGCAAGAATGGGAGTAGATAATGGACATGAGGGATGAATTCACATAGCAAGGAGGCTTGCAATTACAGAGGAATTTGGTATTTCACTGTGATGCCTTTCTTGCAGGTTTATTTCTTTTTGTAATTGAGCTGGACTCTCCGGCATGAGCATTGCTTGATGATTGCGCTGGTGGGTTTGGTCTGCACAGTGCTAATCACAGCAAAGGCTGGTCATCTGGGAATGCAAATACATTATGCACAGCATATGAAAATGCAGTGGAATTAAACTTTTTTTCTCCTTTTTTGGGGTAGATGCACAGCTGGATCTGTGCCAGTGATAGGTTGTCTGCAGATACCGGTGAAGGAGAGGTGCCAGTGCCCTGTGCCTGCAGCTCCATCACACACAGGTTCAGGAGGTTGGAAGGTGTGCATGGAGCTCATTGGTGCCTCAGTGAGGTGCTAACCTGGTTGCAGGGTTGCCTCTATTTCCTGGGTTTATGCTGTTGGGGGAGGTGGTTGTATGTTAACCATTTCTCGTGATTTCTCAGCACAAACAGTTGTAAATCGTTCCTGTGGTACGAGCAGATGCAGAAAGCTCTCAGCCCTGTGCAGAGGTACCACCTCCTGCCTGGCTTTTGAAAACACAAATGTAAGGAAACAAAGAGCTCTGCCCTTTTGATGTAACTACAGAATCAGCTGAAAATTTATGGGTAGTTTCTGCTTGTTTTGGAAGCAGGTTAACCTTCTGAAACTTCCGACTGTGGCAGAAAACCAAGCAGTGATACTGAAACTGAGGTTTAAATAATTGTAACTTTCATAGCAGTTCAGCTTTACCACTAGGAAAACACTATAGGATTGGTGAAGAACTTGTTTTTTTTACTGAAACACTTGTTCTAATAAATTTTCTAGACTGGGGGGAAGAGAACATCAACTGGAGCTGCAGCTGTGCACCTCTGAAACAGGAGGTTTGTAAGTGAGAGGTTCCTGTCTACCTCAAGTATCTGCTTGAGTTTTTCCCCAATTCCCTTCAACAGAAGCAGTCTCTGAGAAAATATTTTGAGACATTTCTTTAAAACAAAAAATGACTGGAGACAGACAAGCACAAGCCTCTCTGTTGTGAAATGTTGTCAGAGCTTTGCTGTTGAAGCAAGAGTGTTTGGGATTTAGGAAAACAGGGCAGATATTCAGCCAGCTGGACCTCACAAGATTGAGCATCATCTCAACATCTCTATGTCAGCCAAGCCCAGCAGTTGTTCAGTTCCACATCTCTAGAAGAAACTGGGGAACGTGCAGCTCTTGTCTGTTTTTTCAAGTTAATCTTCTTGCCCTGCTTTCCCACCCATGGACTGTGGTTTTGCCTAGTCATAAGGTGTTTAGTGGGTGCAGTTCAGATGCTGCAAGTCAGAGACGTCTGGGGATGAGTCACTAGAGCTCAGGATGGGACAAGTTTCTCAAAAACAAGAAAACAGGCTTTGTGAAAACTTAAAATTAAGAGTTGATTGCCAGACACAAAAAGACCTAGACCTCTTGGTATCAGAAGTGATGAGCTCTTTGATGGTGCATTGGGAAATTTGAGACTTGAAATTTGTTGCTGTGTTTAAAAAAAAAAAAAAAAAAAAGGTGTTTTTGCTGCTCCAAGTAGTAAATTATATATATATATTTTTTAATGCAAATTGGGAAAAAAATTTGAGTTTGAAGCAGAGCAGATATGTGATTTTTAAGCTGATAATTTGTCACATGAGTAATTAGCCACTGTGATACCCAGCACAGCCCCTTCTGCCTTTTGCAGTGATCATATATGTGATCTGCACTTACTGCAGAGAAAAATGAATGTGGCACTTGCATTTTAGTTGGAGGATTTTTTGTGTTGAGTCACTGTAAATGGGGTTGTGTGTTTTTCATTTGGAATATGAGATCCACCCATCTGGTACTAATGAAGTGTTTGATAAAAACCACCTGCAGCAGAAGCCTGTGCAGCCATTCCCAATGGCACGAGCACGTGTGTATGCTTGTGTGGCACCTTCTTATTTTAAACCATGCTGGAAGGTTGGTTTTGCTGCTTAAAATGAACTTGGGTAAAGTAGCAGCTCGCTGGGTGACCACTAATTGATTTAATTGCTGCTCTTAATGTGAAATATATTCTGGGTTATAGAAGCATGTTCTGCCACTGTCCCAGATGAGGGATGTGTTCCCTCTGTCCCCATGCAGGCATGTCCCTGCTGTGAGCAGCTCAAGCCACCATGGTGTTCCCCGCCCCAGTGCTACAACATGGCTTTTTCTCAAAAGCTGTGTTTGGCAAGGTCTGGGAACAGAAGTGAAGCACAGAGAAGAGTTATTCACCTTTTTATTTTTCCTCTTGTATTCAGAAGCACTGATCTTCTCTGCTATTGTCAAGACTGAATTCTGCAGTGCTGTTGGTGAAACACTTTAAAAGTGCACGGCACCATGCAAAGAGAAACACATTTTTGAGATAAAAAATCCAATATTAAACTAAAAAATGAATAGATAGTCATGGTGAAATGCTGTTTCCTTCTGGCATATTACTGTTTCATGCAAGTGGCACTGCATCAGTACATTGTGCAATAAAGATCTATTTCTAGAAAGGAAAAAAAGAGGCGAGAGTTAATGGGATCTTTCTCCAAATCCAACAGAAGGATGTCTTGCACTAGGGGCATTATTAAATCTTGCAATATGAGTTGCAAAATAACTTGTTACGCTGCTGTCTGCAGAGGCCACTGTGTGAAGGCAAATGGGCGTTCTGTGCCCTTCCAGAAGGCTCACGCTGTACTCCTGTGTCCTGGGCTCTGCTCAGGGGATTGTTTTGGATCTTAACCTCAGAGGTCTGTTGTTAATGACTGAAGAGCTCAGTTCGTGGTATGAAGTCACCTGTGCTTGAATGGCTGCAGTGTTCAGGCATCTCTCCCATAGAGTTTGAGGTTTTCATCCTCCTGGTTTTGTGTGCTTTGCTAAAGGCGCTTAAAGCTCATGGGCATTTATACAGCACTGGCTGCTGTTGCTACTGTGTGTGCTTAATCCCAGAGATTTCTGGGTTAACATCCCAGATTTGAACTGGTGCTATGTTTTGTTGAATCCCATAGGGAAAAATGGATATTTATTGCTGTGGTAACTTGGGGGATCCAAAGGGCTGCTGAAATCTGGGCATTGAGGCTGTGATGCTCATAGTCTGCTTCACTAGATCTGCCCTTCATGCTCAGGACTGTTAATCCACCACTAAGACAAGGAATCTGTTTCTTCTACCAGAGGAGAGACTGGTCCTGGATGCTCCAGCTCTGTGCAGACAGCAGCCTCATTCACAGGGATCTGTAATTAATGTCGGCTCTTGAGCGCTGAGTAATTGGGAGCAGTAATTGGATGGTAGCTTAAGAGTAGGAGCATGGTTTAATAAAATAAAGCAAACAGGCTTTCAGTCATAGTGTCAGCAGGTAAAACACCTGGGAAGCAGCAAATAAATCCACATGGCAGTGACGCCAGCGAGGTCTGTGCAGTCCAGGCAGTGAACCAAAGCCTGCAGGGCAGGTCCTCATCTCCTTCCCTGGGTGCTGAAATGGGGACACAGCCTGGTGAGGCAGATACTTTTTAAACATCTCCCACAGTTAGGAATAAGAGAATTAAATGTACATGCTGTGGAGTTATAGTTCACTTCTAAAGAGTTTTTGCAACTTGTTTAGCTGGGCAGCTGGGGTGAGCTCAGGCTGTGCAGTGGTGTCCTAACCAGAGACCAGCCCATTATATTTGTTTATATCTTGTTTTTGCTTTTTACTCTTAAACTACACTTCTTGCCACTGCGAGGGATCCCATTTCTCTACTTTTATTTCCTGTATTGCCCTGCTCACAGCTTACTCTGGTGCGGAAGTGCCTCCCAGCTAGCTCAGCCTGCTCAGACCTCATTTGTATGTTCATTATTTTCATCTTAGAGAGGAAGAGGCGGCTATTTACCTTCAGACTGTGTGTATAGAAAGAGAACCTGATGAAGGATGTGCAGAGGAGGTAGGTGATTTAAGAATGTATTTGTTGGAGGAGCAAAGAGCAGGTTTGGCAGGAGCCGCTTGGCTGGGGCACCTGAGTGAGGTCACCGATGCTTTTTGCTCGCTCCACTCTTTCACCCTGGCCTCATTTGAAGGGTCTTCTCATGGCAGTTTTAACCAGAACAATGATATTACCAGAGCCTGCAGAAAAGAGGATTTATGTGGCATTTTATTCCCTTGTGCTACATGAATGTGGATTTCAGCAATATTGTTGTGTGGCTCCTGCTGTCAGCAGCACAGTGAAAAGAGTGGCTCACTTGTCTGGAATTGTGACTGTGGGACTCGCAGCCCTTTAACAGCATAATTTTGACTGGGGCTCTCTATTTAGTCCCCAGTACTGAGCAAGACCAATTAATTTTGGGTCAAAAATACTGAGAATAATATGGCTCATTATTAATTTGCTGTTGCTTTTAATACTTGATAAATACCTGAGCTACCTGAGTCTCTGTGAGTCTGTGGAGCTTTCAGCTAGATGAAGCACTCTTGGACTCAGTGCATCTTCAGCTGTGCATGAAGCAGTTGCACAATTAGGATTTAAGTATGAAAAAGAGGAAAATAAGCAAAACTTCTTCAAATAAAACATGGTGGTTGTTCCTACCACCACTATATTGTTGAGAGTTTGTGTGTATACACACAAGCACACACTTCGAATAGAATAAGGATTATTTTGAAACCTAACTCATAAAATAGGTATCAATGGAATGCTAAATTGTGTATATAAGGCCAGTAGCTTATCCAGAAAGCACCACTAGCCCCATGTACAATTTATTTTAATAGGGAAAAACTTAAACCAGCTGTTGTTTTCTGCTAAAGAAAATATATTTGTCTTTACTGGCTCTTCATTTATTTAAAAATATTGCAGTGTTAAAACAACTGGAAGCTGTTTATTGTTGTCTTCTCAGCTGGTTGGTGGCCAGCAGTGTTCTGGCTCTGCCATGGCAGGTTGCATTGACACAGGAGGGTATGGAGAGAGCTGGTTTGCAACTTCCAAGTGCTACCCCAGTTTCCCCAGTGCACATGCCCACCTGACTTCATGCCCAAGCTCCCTTTAATGCCCTTGGGGATGTTAAACTTCTCGCAGTGTGGTGTGTAATACAGGATAAAAGGGAGAGGCCTGGGGAGAAAGGTGTGAGTTGGTGGGAGAGGGGGTCCTGGGCAGCCCCTGGAAGTGGGGAGAAGGTTGGAGGGAAGCAGGGGGGGTGTGGGTGGAAGAAAGCAAGGGTAACAGAAGAAAGAGTAGGTCTGGTGCAGCCAGACAGGAGGGTAGGAGTGATCCTTTTAGTGCTTGTTGTCTGTGGAGCTCCTGGGTGGAGCAGTGGTTGATCAGCAGGATTAAATGTGGCTGGAGGGGAAGGTGCTGCAGTGTTTTGTTCAGAAACACAAAGGCCATCCAGGAGTAGCAGTGTGGTACTCAGCACTAACCCTGCTGTGATGTGCTGTGTGGCAAAGGTGAGTGTTGAAGAGGTAGAAAATACCTCTTGAGAGCTGGTGGAATGTGGCTGTGCTGGTGTGTTTGTTCAGTGAAATCACAGCCCTCGACAGCCTCCCACACCAACCCATCCAGCGCCGAGAGGAGGGCGGCAACCAAAAATATGAGCAAACAGCCCCTGAATGTGGGTGCAAAATGTATTTCTGACCCCTCCCTGCTGTATTGAGGGTGAACACAACTTCCTTTTCCTTTCTGTAGTCTGAAGAAAGCGATGTTTGCGTACATTTCCTCCATGCAAATAATTGCAGCGACCCTGGGCTGATGCCTGAGCTGAGCAGCGGGTGCTGCAGGAACCAGCATGGATCCTTACTTGGGTCTCCAGTGGTGAAAATACCCTCACAATACCATCTTTTCTTCCATCCCATTCTCTAAATCACTGCTCTCCCTTCCCCCCATGATGGTGTTTAATATCCTGTTCACTATTTCCTTCTTCTTACAGCCAGGCTGCTGGCTGGAGCTCAGCTGCTGTGCCCTGGTGAGCCATTAGTGCATCAGGATGGGATCTGGGGCAGTAATTCAAAGCAGGCTCCCTGTGGGATAACACTGCCATGGCTCTGTGGGCAGGCAGAAGGTGTCACCATCATTAGTTTAGTTCTGCAGCAGACGTGGGGGTGATAAAGTCCTCACTGGGTGTTTGCTGTCCCAGAGGATCAAAGGGATTCCTGATAACTGAGCAGCTGAAATGAAGCATTCCCATTGTCTGCCTTTAACTGAGCTACTGAATGGCAGTGAACCAAAATCATCAGGATAGGCACTGAAGTGCCATCTCTCCATCATGTGGGTCAGTACAGGATTGAGAGGATTGCCTGAAATGGTCACTTTTTTGCTGTAAACTTCTGAGAAATGCCCTCCCATTCTGAAGTCTCAGATTGTCAGTGGTTTCTCTGCTCTGGAGTCATCTGAATCTTGCCAAAGAAACAGGGGATTATTTAATGAAAATAGCATTTCCAAGCTGTGTGTTAAAGCATCCAGAACACCATGTTATGTCTTCTCCCCATTGGTGACACTGCACAGCCAGTGTGGGAATTCACAAGCAGTTTTGATTCAAAGCCATCTTCAGTGAAAATGGTTGTTTGTAAATGTGTTGCATGAGATGTGTCAATAGATGTAATTAGGGAATGAAAACTGCTGCACACCCCTAATTAAGGGGATTAAAAACTCAAGCTGCCTGATTTCACTGCTGGATGGAAAAAACAGACTGGTGGAAATGGCTAGAGGCCGAGTCTTGGGGAGGTGGGAGGGGTTCTGCTGCAGTCTGTTGGCTCAGGAGAGCAGCTCTGGGAGGTGACAGGACTTAGCTGCTCTGCTACATGCCCGTAACTGACTGTTGACTGCACATGATGGTATTTAATTGCTGCTTCATATTCCCCTTTTGTTTGGTTCCTGTTTCTGGTGGAGATGGGAGAATTTTCATCCCTGCCAGCTGTGCTGGGCTGCAACCTTGAGAAGGTGACAGGTGTGTCACCCCATGTCAGTTTGGTGTCCTGGTGTCTTCCATCATCTCAGTAACCATCCCCAACTCTTTGGCTGTTCTGGATAGTACTGTGGGATCTTGTTGTGTAGAAGCAGAAGCAAGATGTGTGTGAGGACACAGGGCAGAACCTCCAGGCATCCCTGAGGTGCTTTTTGCATGCATGAAACAGGCCAAATTGTGCAACTAGAGGACAAAGAACATTGTGCAATGGAGATATTAGGAAGCTGTGCTCACTGAGGGCTTTTCCTTAGCCTTTCGAAGAGGAGAATGACTTTGTTATGAGCTGGGAACTGCCAGCAAGGATGTCCCTTAATCCAAGCACTGATATTCCATTGCTTTTTTTACTCTGGATGAGTGTCACCTGCACTGTGGGGCAGAATCCCTGGAGGGATTCTGGAGAACATCCTCTGAGTGGGAGGTGTTGCAAAACCCACCTTGATTTTCCAGGAATCATCTTCTTTGCTACCTGGCTCGTGGAGCCACTCCAGGATCAAAGTGGTCACTGAGCATCATGAGCAGGAAAGCTGGGAAGAAAACTGTGCCTATGGAGGTGGTATGAAGTGTATGAGCATGTTCCTGGGAAATGCAGTGCTGCATTTATTGGACAACATCCTTCTGGGGCCCTGGTGGCACTGGAGTTTGTCCCAGTCAAACAGAGTCACTACCTTGAGGCTTTACAAACCGATTCTGACTCCTGGCTCTGCGTGTTTGGGGGAACAGCTGAGTGGCTGTTTTTCTGCCTGTTGCCTGTGGACCAGCTCTGTTTGAAACATGGTTATGCCCAGGTTTTGGATGTTTGCCTGCTGTCCTTGGGCATAGACTGGAGCCTGCAGATGTGCAGTAGGATCGTTTAGGATCATTCCCATGGGGTTTTTTTTGGGACGAGTGGTGCAGTTTAACCATCACCTGCAATATTGTTTTGAAAAGGAGAAAAAAAAAGAGGGGAGCTTTCTGGAAGAGGTGTCTCCTCACCTCCCTCCTGTGCACAGTGCCCACAGAAGATGCTTTACTGCTCCCAGTCTTAAGGCAAGGTCAGCAGCATCCCAGTTTGCATTCCCCATTGCTTTGTGCCTTGGGGAGCTTTAGCCAGCTTGGAGTGGGCTCTGCTGCTTTTCATGGAGGGCCTCAATTAGCTCTTAGTGGGCTCTAAAACCAAGCTGACTGGTCTTGAGAGTTTTCAAGTTGTTGTTGAAGGTTGGGTTCTTTCTGTGATACTGGGAGTTTGCAGCTCAAGGTTTGTGGTGGGAATGGATTTCTTCTCCTCTGTGCTGTTGCATGGGATGCTGAACTCTTAAAGAAGAGGAGACTTCAGAAAGGGGTCGGCTTTCCTAAACAAAGCCTATCCCAGCTCAGGAGCAGCACAGGCTGCTGTGTCTGATACCTGCAGTGTTTGTATCCACCCAGTGAAACTCAGCTTCACAAACCCCCTGCTCGCTGTCTCATTCCCTAGGGCTTCTCAGAGCTCTGGCTGTCCCAGTTGTGTCTCCAGAGCTGGCATCCCTGTCTGTGCTGGATCTGGCTAGTTCCATGCTGGTGGTTGCTGAGGGGATCTCCAGCTTCTTCACCCCTGTGCTGCTCTGCAGGTGTAAGTGACTGGGGCTTAGCCAAAAAACCAAGAATTGAGAAATTTAGTAGATAATTTGCAGCTGGCCAATGCCTTCCTGCACTCATAGGTAAGGGTCATTAATATTTAAAAGTTCAGGCTGATAATTACTGTAAAGGTAATTTTAGTTACCTTGCAGCCCTCGTTTCACTGCTCGATGGTTGCAGTGAGCATATGAGAGCAAACCAGGTAAATCAACTCAGCCTGGTAGCTGTACAACTTCTTAAAACTCATGAAAACAGCACAAAACCACATTTGCTGCACCCCTGGGCAGACCCAGGCACCACTGGGTTAGCCACCATGTCCTGGGATTTCTGCAAATTACAGGCTCTTGAGAGCGAGAATGATGTTTCCTCCTTTAAATACGTTTGGAATGTTGCTGTCAGGAGAAAAGGTCTTGGAATCAACTTAGGGTAGTTGAGTGCTAACTTAAGTGTCCTTAACAAGCTGAGGGGGTTATAGGTGTTCAGCCTTGAGAAATCTCTAGGGAGACCTTAGAGCCCCTTCCAGTGCCTAAAGGTGCTTATAAATCAGAGGGAGAGTGACTTTTTTACACAGGCAGATAATGTGAGAACAAAGAATGACCTCAAACGATAGACAGCAGGATTAAGTGGGATAGTGGGGAGAAATTCTTCCCTGGGAGGGTGGGGAGACCCTGGCACAGGGTCCCAGAGAAGCTGCCCCTGGATCCCTGGCAGTGTCCAAGGCCAGACTGGATGGGGCTTGGGGCATTCTGGGACAGTGGAAGCTGTCCCTGCCTGTGGCAGGGGGTGTAATGAGATATGCTTTCCCACCCAAACCGTTCTAGGATTCTGTAATAATTGATGGCAATTTTGGAGCAGTAAGCCCAGCGGAAAGGCAGGGTTGGGGATGTTTGCATCCAGCTCTTCAGCCAGCTTTCGTGAGGGCTCAGCTGAGAATAAGCCTAGCACTTGTTCTCCCAGCCCTTCCTGTAAGTGGCTCCCTCAGATAGCTTAAATATTGTGCATTTCTTGTGTGCTAATAACATCCGAATAACTGTGTGATTATGGTTATTTTTAATGAATTCTGGGCGTTGTACCAGGGTGCAGTAGATGTATTTGAGGCAGTTGGGTGAATGCAAATGGCATTACAACCGTGAAGTAACAAATGAAGCCCTTAAGTGCAGTGTCCCTGGCATGCCAGGGAGGAACAGCCCAAATGTGTGAACTGGGGCCATCAGTGATGGAGCCTGTTAAGAGGGTTTAGCATTAAGCAGCGGTTCATCCTGGCAGGTGCCTGTGTGTGTGTGTGTGTGTGAGCAGGGGTGGTGTTTATCTAGCAAGCAGCTCTTTATCAAAGGAGTGTGCAGGGCCCTCTGGGCTTCTAATTATAGCTTTGGTTTGGAAGCAACCAAAACGAGAGCAGCAAAAGCAAAATGTGCTTTACTCCCATTCTTGGGAAACTGTAAGGAAAGAATATGAGTCCTGTTATGTTAAACCTTGAGTGTAAATGAGGCACAGTGTAAGTAAACACATCTGTGTTCAGGCAGGAAAAAAATACCTTATGAATAATTCATGGCAAAAATCCTCCTGTTCAGCTGATGAAGAGCTATTGCTTATTTCTGTGGAACTGTTGCTTTAACAAGTAGAATGCTGCTGCAGGGAGAGCCATCATCACACGCAGCGGTGGCATTGTCATCTCTGCTGTGCTGTCATCAGCACCATGGGTATTGCATCAGTGCAGAGTCAGGAGTGGCTGTCATGGAGTGACCGACCTGCTGGGACAGAGCCTGTCCTTGCCATTGCCTCCCCGAGGTGCAGTGGCTCTCTCATGGTGCTTTTGGAGCACCGTTCCCGCTCCTTTTCTTTGCACAGATTTCTGGCGCCTGCCGGGTGCCTGTGCTCCCCGTTTCCGTGGGAGGCTGGTGCAGGTAGAAGCCCCGGGATGTTATCTGCACCATGCAGGGTCTGAGCTGCTCCTAGGGTGGGGATGGGCTTGGATGGATCCCTCCCTCCCTCTGCAGGGTTGGGCAGATAGTGGGTCTTTCGGCAAAGGAGGGTTTTGGAGTGACTGCTGCCTGGCAGGCTGAGCCCGTGTCCTCTGGGAGGTTTGGTGTTTCTGCAGAATCAACTCCTTCCGTCAGGCACCGCGCTTGAGACCCAGCGTGTTGTTTCTGCTCTGGTGTCTGCAGGGAAGGGAGCTCCTAGAGTTACTGCATGCTACTGAAGGGGAAACAGCACTTGTATTAAACTGATGCTTTTGTTAGTCTTTGTAGCCAACTACTGCCTTGCAATGGGAGGAGGGATAGTCTATGAGCAGCTTGGTTTTGCTTGCAGTCTGGTACATGTGCCTTCTCCGAGTCTCTGTTCTGGGTCCAGCTGCTCCAAGTTCAAGTGAGTTTTCCAGACAGCTCCCACATAGGCAGTCTTTCCAAACCCATTGCTGTAGACAAGACCCCAGTGACAAGTACATGTTTTCATTTAAATTTCAGCACCTCACCAATGAGCAAAGCCCATGAATTTCCATGTAAGGAATTCTGTAGCATCCAGGAGGATTTTTGAGGATACGGAGGAGGAGCTCTCGGCTCCCTTTGGTTGTAATGCACTTACTGCTCCATTTAGTCAGGTCATTTTATAAGCCCAGTCTTCAATTTGACATAAATGATTTGCTTTCAGCAGATGGTGAGCTACTATTTTTGCCCTCATTTAACTGGGAAAGCTGTACGATAGCAGGGGATGGGAGAGGAGCACGGTGCTGCCGACATGCAGTAGATTACCAGGGCTGGCCTGGTGAGAATTAAATCCGGACAGTTGTAATGTGCCATCTGTGTTGTATTGGGTGGTTTATTTTCCCCGTTTCAATGAGGCTCCTGAAGACTCCTGTTTCCCTCCAGGTCAGGCTGAGTGACAGCATCCTTTTTCTTCAGGATCCAAAGTACCAGCACAGAAAGATGAGGAATGTTTATTCTAAGTGGGGTTATAAAATGTCAGCATTAATTATTCCTCTAATAAAGTGTATTAAATAAATTCTGAAAGCTTCTGAGTCTTTAGAATATTTTAAAGTTGTTTGAATTTCTGTTGTGAGCCTTATTTTATTGCATTTGAATTTCTTGCTTTGTTTGAAACCCCCAGGCAAACACCTCTGTCCTATGGTCATAGAATCCCAGACTAGTTTGGGTTGGCAGAGACCTTAAGGTCTGTCACATGCCATGGCCCAGGGACACCTTCCATTAGACAAGGCTACTTCAAGCTCAGTCCAGTGTTTTCTTTACTGTAGTAAAAATCACATGTAGGACACATAACACACATGTGGAGTGAGTTGTGGCAGCTACAGTTTCCTGCTCTCCCACCCGCAGGTTTATTGCACCTGCACCAGGTCTAGACAAAACTGTTTCTTCAGGCTGTGCTCTCTATTTCAAGCAGCATTCTTTGTAGTTTCCCTGGTGAATTATGTGCTTTTCACACACATTATGAAATGGGGAGGAACGCATTTTGAAAAAAAACCCACCACACTGTTGCTGAAACGATTTAATTTTTGCCTATTTTTAGCAGAAGTTTGTGTCTTATCATTGTCTCCAGCTCTTGCTGGAGCAGCAGTGTTCAGTGAAGCCACACATTTTTGTGTAGAAAGGTCAAGACAGTTTGTCCCACCCGTTATCTGGTATTGGGCATCTTTGCAAGACAGTTTGTGTTTCCAAGAACTGAATGGATAATCCTTTTTCTTCTCTCTCTGAAAGACTAAGCCACTGGGAATTAAGTAAGTTATGACATAAGCCATAAATCATTTTTCTAAGCTTGGAAACAAGGATGAGTTAGATTTTTCACAGACTGGTTTGAGTTGGAACATTAAAGCCCATCCCATCCCACCCCCTGCCATGGGTAGGGATGCCTTCCACTATCCCAGGTTGCTCCAAGCCCCATCCAGCCTGGCCTTGGACACTGCCAGGGATCCAGGGGCAGTCACTTCTTCTTTGGGCAGCCTGTGCCAGGACCTCCCCACCCTTATGGGCAGGAATTTCTTTCTGATTTCTAATTAACCCTTCCTTCTGTCAGCATAGGTTCAGTTTGCTATCACTAAACTTACTGGGTGCCTAAGTAAGAGAGCCTGAAGTGGGCTGATAGGTAGGAAAGGATGACAGACAGGTATTTAAACATGCCTGTTTTATTGAGCCTCTGTAACTCATCATGGAACAGCCCGAGTGAGCAGCACTGTCATTTCCAGGGATCTCAGGTGCCATCACTTAATGAGGGCCTTCCAGTGCTCAGGTGCCATAAGGAAGGGATTTATCTTTCTCATGAGGATTGAAGGCTTTTTCAACCGGGAGCTGTTGTGGTGTGTTGAGCTACTCTAAAATCTTTTAGATAAATCTCTGTGAGTCTGTGCAGGCTGGAAAATGAGGATGATTTGGTTTAGATTGGGATTGTGTTCTGATGTCTACAAGAGCAGTACCTATGGAGCTGTGTGGGGATGAAACTGAGTTTAGCCATCATCTGCTCACCGGATAATTAGTGCAGGGTGGATGGGGCTTGGAGCAACCTGGTCTAGTGGAAGGTGTCTCTGTGAATGCCAGTGGGTTGGAATGAGATGAGTTTAAGGTCCCTTCAACTCAAATCATTCCATGAATGAACTGTTGGAAACGGGGTGAGCAATGAACACTTGCACTTCTTTTAAGTCTGTTTTATTTCCTGGATTTTGATGCAGGAAAGAGGGATGAGTGTGTATGAATTACACCAAGCCCACAGTGATATTGTGTGTTCTCTACAGTTGTGCCCTTGGCCAGAAAGAAGGATAAGCATTGAGGATGAGAGGCTTGAGTGCTGGAGGGATGTAGGGTCTTTGCAGGTACATCAGGTTCAGGGGCTGCCTCTGCACTGGTTTGCTTTGAGATTTGGTGTTCAGAGTTGCTGATGCCTTGAGAGAAGATCTGTGGAGCTCCTTCTTCATCACCAAAGCACTGACATTCCTGAGGAGGTCCAGGTTCTCCCTTGGGGGCTGCTCTGGTTCAGATGAGGTGGAAAGGTGGTGGTGGGAAATCACCCCGTGGTGCAGGTGTCCTCAGCAGGGCACAGGAGGTATTTAACTGCTGTGGAAATATTTAATACCTTTCTCTTCAGGTTGCTTCCTGTTGCCAAAGCCTTTTTATCTGCAGGATGTTCTTCAGCTTAAAAATGTTAGATCTAAGTATGTATTTGTACTCTTTCCTGATGAGATTGTTACTCTGAAATCTCTTGCTGGGATCATATCTGAGTTTTGTTGTAGTTTGCTTATTTCCATAGTGTTTAATACCTTCCCCACTCCAGACTTGTGAAGAGCCTGCCTTTTACAGAAGAGACAACCTTTTACAAGCATCAAACCCTCAGCCTCTACCAAAGAAAGCCCCCCCAAATGAAGTATTTACAGTGTGGCAGTTCAGAGCAGAACATTAACAGCACTGCTTGAGTGCTCATACAATGTCAGAGCATCTTCCTCCAGCATCCAGGGATCTCCTGAGATACCTGCAGGCTCAGCAGAATCACCTTATGGAATAGCAAGGGAGGAAAATTTAATTTAAAAAAAAAAAAAACCTGCTTGTGGTTTAGCTGTGGGCAGTGCTTTCCCCAAGGGATGGGTTGAAGACCATTGGAGCAGCAACCTTGCTCTATGTGTCTGCTCTGCTGTGGGCTGAGTTGAAAACAAAATACCACTTGGCACCCATCTCCTTGCAGGAAAAGTCCTTTTCTTGTAGAATCACAGAATCACAGACTGTATGAATGTAGGGGAAATAATTTCTGAGCATAAACTTCCAAGGGAGGGAGCCAGCCAGGAGCCCATGCTTTGGAGCAGTGAACTCGGGTCTCACAGAAAGATGTTTGTTGTACCCAGTGATTTATTGGTGCTGGCAGCTATGAAATGTTTTTTGGGAAGAGAAGGGCTCCTAGGTGCCCATCTCTGCATCCCCAGTGCTGCCGAGGGGTTCTGGCTGAGCTGCAATGTGGTTCTCAGGGGATGGAGGAAAGACCAGGATGTGTTTGCTCATCTCCAGCCAGACCCATCTTCCTACATCAGGAAACGTCCATGGCTGCTTTGAAATGTAAACAAGTCAACAAATCTTGTTCCAAGTTGTTGGTGTTTATAGATAGAAAAGTACATCCAGAGGAAACTTTCTTTTGTGGAGTGTCCCTGGGGCTTCCTGCAGCTGATAAGAGCTGCTCCTTAGCTGTGTCCTTCCTACCGACGTCAGCTCCACAGCTTTGGCTCTGCCTTTTTGAAGAACAACTCGTCCAATATTGTGTGTTTTGATAACGACTCCTACAAATGTATTTATTCAAAATAAACACAGTGGGAAGCAACTACAAAGCAGGCTACTCCAACAGCTGGTGCCAGAGGGAGCTGGCTGCTGGTGTGTGATTATGGTGGGACAGGCTTGCAGAACATCCCTTTCATTCCCTGTGTGCTGGAGCATTGGGAGCTTTGCCCTGGGCATTGGCATAGTGGGTTTGGGGTGATAGGTGTTTTCTGAACAGAGTCCTTGGTCTCTTCACTGCCTTGTGGCATCTCCAGGAATTCTTGGAGAGTTGATGAGAACAGAAACTGGCTGTGTGGTGGCTAGGATTCTCTGCAGTAGGAACCATGGGTTGCTAATGGGGCCAGCAGCATTTGTGGCAAGGGATTGCAGGAGAAAGGGGAGCAGACATAAGAGCTGCAAGGATGTAAGATGCTGCCATCAGCAAACTGACCACAGACATGTTTGGGCACTCTCTTTGCCTTGTAGCATCCCTGGTCCATCAGGTGCTCATGATGCAGGTTCTCTGCTTGGGTGCCTGTTTTTTCAGTGCAGGTTGGAAGCTTCTGTTTCAGTGGCCTCTGCCACTCCATTGGATTGGAAATACCCAGAGCAGCTGGCAGAGGTGAAATGGTGAGTGGAGAGTAATTCTGTCTTCTGCTTCTGCAGGAGACCATGCTAACTGTGCCCTGCAGATTGTCCCCAAGGCTGGCTGGTGGGGCTGACTCCCAAGTGAAAAAAACCCAATAAAAATCCCAAATCAAACCCTGTAACCTCAGGAAATTTGTGTTGCTGCAGAAACAAATTCAGGGAAGGTCTGTGATGCTGTGCTGATTTAACCATGGCATTAGAAATAATGTGAAATGTTTGCATTAAACGCATGGGGAAAGTCGTTTGAAGAGCTGGGAGGATTTTTCTACTTCAAGCACTCTGGTTCTTTTAGCAGTCAGGATGAGTTAAAGTTGATGAATGTGATAATATGTAGGAGGATGACATCTTGGAATGTTTTTTAATTTTAAGTGTATTTTGAACAAATATGTATACACTGAGGCTCAGGCTGGGGAATTGAGGTGTATTGGATTATGTTCTATTTGCTCAGTGTAAGCAGTGGCAATTTATTTCTGCAGATACATGTGATGTGGTGCGCAAAGATTAGTTCTATCCCCTCTAAAGCATGATTATTTTGGGTCCTCTTTATACCTTATATAGATATTCTTCTCATGTGATTTCCATCTTTTTGTGTCAACAGCCCAAGCTAAATTTGAAATAAACATTGCATCAGTGTAATAACACAAGCTCTGAAGGAAATCTGCTCTCCATTATGGATGTTGTTTGTAAACCTTTTCATTTGACGTTTTTCCAGTGTGCAGTGCAAATATCCTATGAATCCCAAAACTGCTGGGCTCCACTGGATTCTTGTGGTCCAGAATGATGTGATTGCTCAACACTGATGGGTCCTGTCCCCAGCAGTGTGGTTTGGTGTGTTTTAGATCATAGATTCCTAGAAGGGTTTAGATTGGAAGGGACCTTAGAGACTATATTCAAAGCAAACTGTAGCAAAAGGAATGACTTTGTTGACTTTATAGACTGGAGTCAGCCAGGTTTCCATCCCCTTACAGGCCATTCACTTGAGAGCTGGACTTGGTATAATCCCTGTGGATCCCTTCTACTGTGGTTCTGTGACAGGGTGGTGTGACTGGTGAACATGGAGTGTCTGTGTTTGTGGCTGGTTTGAATAGCTCAGTCACACTTGGGTTTTGAACTCCTCTTGATTGAGCCGGTTTGCTCCTCTCGTACAGCGCCATCATGACAACAGAAAAGAGCCCAGCAGCTGACACTGACCGCTCGGAGCAGCAGCAAGCCAAGGAGGAGGAAGGAGCTGCTGAAACACAGAAGCAAGAGGCTTCCCTGGAGGAGGGGGCTCAGCCAGAGAGACAGCCCCAGAGGCAGAAGGCCTCCAACGGAGACACCCCGACGCACGACGAGCAGAGCAAGAAGGAACGTCGCACCTCTGAGGGCCGGGGGCTCTCCCGCCTCTTCTCCTCCTTCCTCAGGAGGCCCAAGTCTCAGGTATCTGAAGAGGACAAAGACACTGATGCTCCTAAAGAGGCGGGAGGTAACCAGAAAGACACAGGATTAGGAGCCAGCCCTGATGAAGACATCCTGGTGAAAGCCCCGATTGCAGCTCCTGAGCCTGAGCTCAGAACTGACCCGTCGCTTGATCTCCATTCCTTGAGCAGTGCAGAAACACAGGTAAAGCACCCCATTCTGTGAGACTTGCTGCTTTAAAATGTGTCTTTGTAGCCAGAACTGTAGCCATATCTGTAGCAACTTCGTATCCCAGGCTGGTGAGCTTGACCAGAAAAGGTTGTGAGATGTCAGAAAGGTTCTTGTCAGCTCCCTGTGTTTGATTGTGTGCTTCCCACTTTTGCATCCCTGCATCAGACCTGCAAAATACCCTCTCCAGGAATTAGGGTCACACATAATTTAAAATGCCCTCTACTGAATCATTGCTCTGCTGGGGTGTGGGATGTCACATCAGAACACAGAGGGTTCACATTCATTGAGTCCAAAACCAGGGCTGATTGTCAGGATGTCTTTGGTGTGAGTGGGACCAAGTCAGGTCAGTGGCCCAAGGTGGAGATTGTAAGAGTACATGGCTTTGGGAACGGGTTTCTTCAAGGGGCACACGCATGGCATTTTAGGACATGATCATCTGCTTGGTCTGGGCTAAAGCTGAGCTTGCCACATATAAATATTTTCTGCTTATGCATCATATAGACAGGGATTTCTGCATGGCACAGGGGCTGAGCCCAGCTCCTGGGATGTCTGATGTCTGCTCTTTCCAGCCAGGGTCATTTTTCATGCAAAATTTAAAGTTTAAAAATTGAAAGTAGAAATTGAAGCAGAGACACCCCCAGAGATCATTCACTGAGCTGTGGTTGGTTATTGATTTGGGGGTGCTGGGTGTCCTTTCTTCTTCTTGGGTGGTTACAGCTGTACTGTTACATGAGCCTGGAGTGGAAAAAGGTGGGTATTCCTTCTCCTTGGCTGGGAATTTTTGACATCACAACCAACCTGTGTGTATTGCTGGAGCCAGACAGGGTGAAATCTGGATTTCTTACCCACTGCCATAAGTTCAGAGTGGCTCCAGATACCCACAAATGCTCAATTTTGGAGCAATACTTTATAGATTCAAGCATTGCCAGTAGGCAATAATTGTAAACCCACCTCCTTAAAATTATGAAGTTGTAGAGAGTATAGTAGGTAACAGCTTTTTCTTTCTTTTCTCAAATTTCTGAGCCTCTGAAGAGCATGGGATGATCTCTGCTCATGTTTTGTACCTCTGAGGGTTGGGATTAGCAGGATGGGGAAGAGGTGGAGATCTTCAGGCAATTTCAGCCCAGAAATTGTATTTTCAAGGGGAACTTGTTCTTAGAAGTGTTTAAGGTTGAATGGGTCTTGGAGCAAGATGATCTAGTGGAAGGTCAGATGGGCTTTAAGGTCCTTCCAACCCAAACCATTCTGTTTTTTTAGTACATGATTTCTTTATTTATTTCTGATTTGCTGGTCCTGAGCCCATGTGAATTTGAACCCCAGCTTTTCTTCATGGGCTTTTCATTTTGGACGATGCATTTGGGTCTTTTTTTTTTTTTTTTTTTTTTTTTTTTTTTTTTTAGTACTTATTTTAGATCACTGTCAGTGGCTTTCTGAACTGTGACACTCGGCAGATATTTCTGCTGTGAAAGCATTTGCGAGGTGCTGCAGTTTGATAAATGCTGACCGACAGGCATTAGGAGCTTTGACTGATTCCCTGCTTCCAATTGTCCCAGTTCTACTGGAACAGAAGTCAGCAGCTTGTGGACATTATTTAGTTTTTAAATACCTCTGTGCACTTGTGCCTGGGTGTGATTTCATGAGATGTGATGGGCTGAACAGACAAGGTTTTGCTCTTTCTCTGCTGCTCTGCACTCCTGCTGCATCCAGCCCCTTCTGGCGTCGTCACACCCTGCTGTGAACTCATTTAACCTGCTGAGGTGGCAAAGGAAAAAAAAGAAAAAAATCGCTTCCTTCCTTTCTTCTCCTGTCCCCAAACTGCATCTCTTTCTGCTATTTGGTGGATTAAACTGGCTTGCAAAGTGCTTCCACAGGCAAAGGAACAGTGGTGTGCAGGCTGCCTTCCCTTTTTGGTGGCAGAGAGCTGCTTGGTCAGCTCCGATGGCCATGAAACCTCAGCCCTGACCCTCCTTTTAGTGCCACTGTTACCATAAAATCCCACAATGGTTTGTGTTGGAAGGTACCTTAAAACCCATCTTATCCCACCCTCTGCCGTGGCAGGGACACCTCCCACTGTCCCAGGCTGCTCCCACCCCCAATGTCCAGCCTGGCCTTGGACACTGCCAGGGATCCAGGGGCAGCCACAGCTGCTCTGGGCAACTTGTGCCAGGGCCTGCCCACCCTCACAGGAAGAATTTCTTCCCTATATTCCATCTAGCCTCTGTCAGTTTAAAACAATTCCTCCATACTATGCCAAGGGCCAGTGCACTGGTGCAACAGCTATGTCAGAGTGGCAGTGAGAGCAGTGGGAGTCCTGCCTGGGAGGGAAAAAACCTTCCCGGTCCAGAGGTGCTGTCACTAACACCATGAATGCATGATGTAATCTGCCCTGATTCGTCTAATCAACCCTTACTTGTTTCTTATTGCATCTTTACAAAATGAAAACTTGAAAAGTACTTGGAAGAGTTTTAAAAATTAGTACCATTCCCTTGGTCACCCCAGCTGCTGCTCCAGGTCCTAGGTTACAGGTTAAAATGGGATAATGAATTCTGACTGAGATCCCAACCCTGCAATGCTTGTTCCATGGGATGCTTTGTTTATTTGACACCTCTAAATTGGGGATTTCAGCCTGCTCAGGAGGAGAGGAGGGACTACCAGGAGCCAGAGGGAAGAGACCTCGAGGACGGAGAAGAAGGGGAAGCAAAGGAGGAGGGTGCCAAGCCAGAACCGAAACCAGAGGCTCTGGAGACTAAAGCAGACAAGGATTTGAAAGCTGCCCAAAAAACAGTGAAAAGACACAGAAACATGTACTGCAAAGTCGTCTTGCTGGATGACACCATTTTTGAGTGTTCTGTGGATGTAAGTACTTTGGGGGTTTGGTTCTCCTTCTCTTTTCTTCTCTTCCCTCTCCCTTCTGCTTCTCTTGAAAAATCACCACGAACATGATTTAGTAGGGCCTAATGTGCTGCCAGGGAATTACATGGCAGGTTTTACTGCAGAACAAGCCTGCTGTAAGCTTTAACAACTTATTTAGTGTGTTGTAGAAACCTCTGGGTACTAGGAATCTTTATTTTTTATTGTTCTACTATTCCAGGGTGCCTTACTTTGTAAAGGTGGGGGGAAGTTTAAAAAAAAGCCCAAACTCAAATTTTGTATTACTTGTTGTTCATGATCTCTCATGTGTATCCCAGCAAGAGTTTAGGTTTTTGGGGTAGGTTGCAATTGTCTGAGTAACTTTTGCCTCCTTGGCTTTCAATAAAATGGGTTGTATAAAATAGATTCGTGCTTTTCTAGTCTCTCAAGGTGCCTTTACCTCTCAGGCTGCTGGTTAACTTACCTCCTGGCGCTTGGTTGTAAAAAAAACCACAGTGTTTAGCCTGCAGTTGAATATATTTCCAGTAAACAATTTAAAATTATATTGACTAAGAGCACTGCAACCCCCTTCATCTGAGAGCTTTTTTTCTCCTTTGTTTTATGCATTCTCTCACAGGGCTGTGGTGCTGTCAGGGCAATAAAAAGAGAACAGAAATCCCTATTTTAATATTGAAGTACTTGTCCAGAATATTAATAATCTGGTACTTACCATTGGAGCATACTTCCACCAGCTTGTTTTCCCTCAGTCCTGCTGGTAAATGAGCCAGGAGAGGGTATCTGGGCACAGGGCTCCTTGTGGGAACAATCACCTTGGGTGATCCTGGGCAAGTAGGTCAGTGCTGAGTGTTTGTGTAACGATGGAGCTGCTGGTACTATCTGGGATCAGCTCAAAGTATCACTGGCCCCATCACCTTCCCCTTGGCCAGGGATATTGTGCACAGCCCCAAGGAGGCTCCTTCCCAGATCCCAGTGAAAGCTGTGGCTTTGTGTCTTGGTTTGCTGCAGCTGTGCCTTTGAATACCATTATGGACACTGTTGGAGGGAGAGCCATGTGGGGTCTTGATTTGAGCAGGACATGAGAACTGTCTCTCTATAGGTCCAGAGTGTCATGGTGGGCACTGCAGAGATTAGGGGGGCTGCTGTGTCAGTAACCCCTCTTAACTTGAGAAGCATCCTTGTCTTTAGTGCCAGTATAATTCTGCTCTGGTGTTTTGGGAATTTAGTAAGATTTAATAGGGAAGGAATTGCAAAGGTGTAGGCAAAGAGCAGCACAAATGCCTTTATCCAAGGAAAATTAGTGTTTTGGGGAATCCTTTCTGACTGACAGCCCTGAAGCTTTTTCGTTCCTATATCAGTGCCAGTTCCTTGAGGAATGCCCAGGCTAACACAGACACTGTGTTACCTATAGAGTCACAACGTGTGCACAAAGGACCAGACAGCTGAAAAGCTGGAACAAAGCCAAGGAATAAAATGAGGCAGGGGTCTTGGAGCAGTTGCCTTGCAGAGATGGCTGACAGGGGAGCTGCAGGCGTTAGTGAAGCTCATTTTGCATCACTGGAACTGCACTTCCTTCAAGCACAGCCCCCAGTGCAATAAGCTGCTTCTGGTTGCCACAGTTTTATGCCTCAGGGATGTTTTCCTTCATGTTTTTGGACTAAAGGGGTATCTGGTTCTTGGGTCAATTCACTTCTGCAGGATATGGGGGAAACAGAAAGAGGACATTGGAGTGCTCAGAGTGTATTTATAGAGGCAGGAAGCTGTGTGCTGAGCGGCTTTGGGCACATGAGGCAGTTGGGAGAAGCTGGTTTTCATCAGCGGAGCAGGGTGATGGAAAAGCCATGGAAATCATGGGCTTTGGTTATGTGCTGCTGTCTTTTTTTCTGAACCAAAGGAAAGTCAGGATGCCCCTGAAATGAATAGGCACAGCAGCAGTTTCATCTCTTGATCCACACCCGATTGTCTGTTAGCCTGGAGCTGGGAGATACCAGCACTGTAGATGTGCCTTGGGAGGGAAACCTGTACAGATCCTTTGTGTCTCTTGAGCTGTGTTGGGAAGTCCAGCTTTGGGGGATTTTCAGACATGGAGAGAGACCCAGTGTGCCTCCTTGGAATTTTTATGTCTTGTACCTTTTCCTGTAAGGAATCCTTGCTCTGAAACAGCCAGCAGATAGATTTGGAGCTACGCAGGACCCTTTTTCCCTTTACTGATAGTGCACCGTGTGGTTTGATCCTGTTCACTTCCTCCCCTCTCCTGTGAACAAAGACAGGCAAAACCCAACCCTGTCCTACAGGATTTCTTTGTCTATTTGCAGAAACACGCCAAGGGACAGGATCTACTTAAAAAAGTCTGTGACCACCTCAATCTGCTGGAAGAGGACTACTTTGGTTTGGCCATATGGGACACACCAATCTCCAGGGTAAGCAGCTGCTGGCCCTGGGGGGATTCAGCTCTTCCTGCATCATTTCCCCAGGGCAGGAAGTGAGGCAGAAGCTCCTCTTCAAACTCATTTTGGTGTCCTCCCTAAACATGGACCGCGGGTCATCACACAGGAAGAAATGGTGAATAAATGATTACAGGAGTGTGGCTTTTAGTCAGAAAGCTATGTGAGTCATAGAATGAGTCCCAGTGAACTTGGGTGTTCACCTGGAAAAAAGTAACTTTAGTAGTTTACTGCAAAATGATGTCATTAAGTTATAAAGCTGAAGGAGTCAGGCAGCCCTGGCAGTGGTGTCAGCACTGGGAAAGTTTGGTTGGAGCCACCCAGACCCTTTGGAGTTGACCCTTTGTCCTACAGAAGAACAGATGTGGCTCTATACCAAAGCTCCTACTCATGGTTTCAATTTAAGGTCTTTGTTTGATTTGTTTGATTTGACTCAAGCAGTGTCTTATCTTTTAGAACCTTGGTTATTCTTTAACTCCAGAATTACTCAAGCTCTATTTCATAAACCAGAAGTGAAATAATTGAAATAAAGGGTCCAATTCTATGTCCTTTAGGCCAGTTATGTTGGTCCGTATTCTGACTCTTCCTCTGCTTCACCTGCAGCAATCCCAAGTTACTGTGGCCAGGTTACTGACTGACAGATGTCTGTCATTAGATACTTTATATTGTTTTATACATAGATAAAATAACAGCCAAAAAATGCAGTGTTTGAGGCAGGCAGAACTCCTACTTTGTTTTACAGTCTCTGGTGTCTTCTGGTTTTCTTGGATGTGAAATGTCTTTCCATGTATATAACATGAATATTTTTTATCAGAGTTTGTTCTTGCAGAGGGAGGGGTAGGTGTACTTTTAGATACAGTTAAGAGCAACAAGTGTGTAGCTGGAGTGGCTCAGCTTCTTCTGCATGTGCTGTGGGTAGCTTACTGCTGCATTTGGGTATTAGGAAAATTTTTTTCCTGGAAGGAATTGTCAAGCCCTTGGCACAGGCTGCCCAAGGAAGTAGTGGAATCACTGTCCCTGGAAGTGACCAAAAAACATATAGATGTGACACTTGCAGACACTGCATAGTGCTAGCCTTGGCAGTGCTGGAGTCATGATTTGACTTGATAATCTTAGAGGGCTTTTCCTGAATGATTCTGTGGTCTCCAAGACCCTCGGACTTGCTCTTCTTGTGTCCAACTTTTGGTGTTGATTCTTCTGGAAGCAGAAGCATTTACCTTCTCTCCCAGCCAAAAAGAGCTGAGAGGTTGTTCAGCTTTTTAACTTTAGGGACTGAAAACAGATTGTTTTGTCAGATCTATGTCCCAGAGCTGGAAGGTGGGGCAGGTGAGGCCACTGTCCATGGGTTGTTCAGCTGCAGTGTGGAGCAAGCTGGTTTGGTTTGCTCTGATGGGTGAAAACACCTTTTTTTTTTTTTTTTTTTTTTTTTTTTTTAATCTTTCTGGTTATGTTTCACTGAACTTCAAAATCTGAAGCTTCATCTCTGTCCTGCTGTAACTTCAAACAAGACCTCCCCAGAGTTACTGATTCACAGGTAAAATGGTATTAATAGGATCCAAGGATGAACTCCTGCACCTCACCTGCAGCTGTGTGGAGATACCTGTGTGTACACCTGGATAGGGAAAGGTTGTATGTGACACTTTCCACCTTGATATTTAGGGAATGAACTTTCTAAGGACCAGTGGTTACCCATGTGGGCATAGCAGAGGGTGACAGTGGGATTAGGAAGTTGTGACAGTGGCTGGAGCAGCTGGGCACCACAGAGCAGCAAGGAGCTCATTGCCCTGAAAGGGAGGATTGTTTCCCACTGATTCATGACCTAGTGGGATAAAAGTGCTGTTAATTGCTGTTCCCATCATTGTCTGCTGGATCAGGCAGGGTGGGATGCATGACTGCACCCTGGGCTCGCCCCAGTAACAAGCAGTTGTGGCACCAGCTCGGCCATGGAGCTGTGGCACCAGCTCTGCTTCAAGCTGTGGCCCTAAAAAGGCAGCAAATCTTCCTTTCAAATGGATTTTGTGTGCCCACTTTTATATGTTAGAGGAGCAGGCATATAAAAAGAGGAGATTAAATTTAAGTATTGCTGTCCCCCTGCCATGAAGTTACGTGTCCTTCTGGTCAGGACAGATTAGCTTGGGGGATTCAATGAGTTAATTCCTTCACCTCAGGAGACCTGCACATCCAAATCCTATTCAGAGCTGGTGAAAATGAAGAGGTGGTTAAATGTAACCTCTCCAGGAGGGTTGGTAGCCCAGTGCCAGCACCTGCAGCAGGACAGGCCCTGGCTCCTGCAAAGGGAAAAGCTCAGACCATGGAAAAAGTAGGAATTGTGTTTTGAGGCTTAAATTGCACCACCATCCCACAAAACCCCAAATTACAGAGGAGGGGGGAAAAGATACATTTCTAAATTTGTAGCATAGATAATTACTAGAAACTTGAGTCATAGTTAAAAGAAATTAAGTTTATGTCACACTCCTGTAAAAAATTCCAGCCTTACACAGGAATTGGGTGTTTTTACTTGTATTTCAGCAATTAGGTAATTGAAAACGTATTATTATAGCTAATAATAGGAAGTCTTGGTGATCTTTGATCAGATTAAAGTAAGTAAAGAGACAGGGTGCTTAGAATTAATGTATCCATCCTATTTACTTATTATTAAAAGTTTTGGAGAATAAAAAAGGTGTGTCTGGTAGCTGTGGCCATTCCTGTTGCTCTGTTCTTCAGTTCTTCTCTGTTCTGCAGCCCTAATAATTTGCTTTTTTTTTTTTTTTTTTCTCTCTTGTTACTCCTGCCTGCCTTATGAGTCCCTGGTAGGTAAATGGCTGAAAATACACCCACTGAGACCACAGCCTGGAGTAAAAGTAGTGAAAAATGCACCATCTCTCCAGTTTCCATGGTTGCCTTTGAATCAAATATTGTCCTTTTTTTTCCCCCTGTATTTTTAGCAATTTTCAGCTGTCTGTGGTGTTTCTGGAATGTCTGGTAAACTGTTAATGTTTTTATCCTCTTACAGACATGGCTGGATCCTGCCAAAGAAATAAAAAAGCAGGTTCATGGTAAGTAGATTGAATTTATCATGTGTATGGGGGTGTGGTTTCTCCCAGTGTGGCTTTGGTGAGCCATCCAGGGGGCCTAGGGGTGGGGAGAGGTCAAGTGAGGGTGGCTGGCAGGGATCTGCACAAGTTCAAGCAGTCTGTGCATCCTTTCTGTCTGTCTTTAAGGACTTAGGTATGCTCTAGATTTAGGAAAAAATGTCATTTTCTTGGTAAGAAAACTTGGGGTGTGTTTGCCTGAAGCAAAGCCACAGTGTCAGTGCAGTGCTGAAATGGGAATGTGCTCCTTGCTGGAGGATGGGAAAAGGGCTGTCAGTAGGAACCACTAAAATCCCCAAAGAGTTTCAGAGATCCCAAGCAGAATTTTATGGTGGAACAAGGTTTTATGGACCCTGAAGCTAATTTGGGATCCAAGTAGGGGTACTGGAATGATAAATGGCTTGAGAAATACCATCTCAAATAACTGATTCTCTCTCCCAAGTTGTGTTTTAAGGTCTGCTAGCACTGAATTAGTTCAAGATGAAGGCAGTGTCAAAATTTAATATGTTTTAGAGGCTTTTGTTTTCTCTGGGGAGCAAATCTGACTGTTTTGGAAGTTTTGGGAAGGAAAATACTGTTTTTCAGATGCTTTTGGTGGGATGCCCAGGATGAAGAGTGTCATTAAATTCAGATTGGGGGTGTGGAGTAAGGGAAGCTCCTGGTCTTTGCAGCTTCTCTTGGAATCAGTAGTAGGGTGCATGTGAAGGGCAGGAGCTGCTCCATCCATAAAATTCACCTACTGGGTGTAATGAACAGCAGCCTGCTGTGAAATCTGGTCCCCTGGGGATGGGTTAAATGGCAAATTACTTTATTTTACTTGAAGTGAAGGTCTTTTGCATGTACATATGAATGTGTGGGCTCCAGTGTGTGGTGGTTTAGATAACTCTGCTCCTTTCATTGTCACCTTGGAATCACTTGTTTTGAACTGTGTGTGATGAAAACAACATGCCATGTGTTTAATCCCAGTTATGGTATGGTATAAGAAGTAAATCAAGGAATGCTCCATTCCCCCTGTGCCCTGTGTGAGATTAGGATAAACCTCTAAATGAGTTAAGTGCAGGGGTAGATTTCTTTCTGGAATAAATCTTATTTTGAACTAGTGTTAAAGGGCACAGCAGGGGGAGATACAACTATGAAAATCACTCAGTCAGGACTATCTTCTACTGGGAAATGGGATTCTTTTCAAGGAAAAGAGAGAGTTACCTCTTCAGTTGTGTCATCTGGGCTGTCCATGCCACATAAAATTCCAATTCTGTGTGTGTTGTGTGGATTCTAGCTCAGTTAGTGTCTGTAATGATGCTATACAAGGTTTGCAACAAGCTGTATTAAAGCAATTAGGTCTGGGCTTGAAAAACGCATCCTATCCTGGTGCTTTCTGTCTTCATCCAGAGGTTGATGCTTGTGTTGAGCTAAGTTTAAGCTGTGTCTGACCACCTGATCCTGGTGCATTAAGCTGAGGAGTGACTTAGCACAGCCCTCCTTGAACTTTGAAATGTGGATTAAGCAATAGACCAATCCTAATTTATTCATTTATAGCCTGTATCTGACCTGTCTTCATGAATCCCTTTTCAGTCAATGAAAAAAAAAACCACATCAGTCATTGAGCTTTTAACAATGAATTTAATTTTTGCCACAAATTTTGGTTAATCCAGGTAATTTGCTCTGCCTTGCTTTTTATTCTCCTGCTTTTCTTACCTGCTGTAAATGAAATCCTATCTTGCACAGGTGTTAAGCTGCAGCCAGCTGTGAGAGCAAGCAGTATCAAATCAGTGTTGCATCTGCTAAATTCTGAAGATCAGATTGGATATTCCCAGCTTTTTTTTATATCAACTGACCATCACTAAGCTGTCCCAGTGTGTTTATTTTTCTCACGCTCTCACTTGTCATTGCAGGAAGCCCCTGGGATTTTACCTTCAATGTCAAGTTTTATCCACCAGATCCTGCCCAGCTAACAGAGGACATCACCAGGTGAGTTAACTGGGAATCCTACTGCCATGGTCTCCTGAATATAGAATAGAAATGTTTCATATCTGGGTGTTTTTCCTTCCTTCAGCAAGGAGACCAGATGCCTTCACTGTTTGGAGGGGGTTTGGTTTGCTTCTGGTGGATGTGAGGATGCTCCCAGTCTCCTTTGGAGGCCATGTGTAAAGCAGTGTCATTTATAACTCTGCTATGTGCATGTTTGTATAGAAAAGTAAATTCTTTCCTAAAGCCCAGATTTTCTGGTCAAAATGACCTTTATTCCCTTTGCAGAGTGGAGGTGACCTTGAATCCCCCTGTCTTCCACGCTGTTTACCTTGGAAATAAGTAAAAATTGGAAACAAGCATTGTCATGTGTTCATCAGTGGCATAAAAAAAGATCCTCTGATCCTCAAATTAGTACATGTCTCTTTGTTCTCTGTGAATAGTATTTTCCTTTCTGTCCCCAGGTATTACCTGTGTCTGCAGCTTAGACAGGACATCCTTACAGGGCGGCTGCCCTGCTCCTTTGCCACCTTGGCTCTGCTGGGTTCCTACACGGTCCAGTCAGAGCTGGGAGACTATGATCCTGATCTCCATGGCCCAGATTACATCACTGACTTCAAACTGGCCCCAAACCAGACAAAAGAGCTTGAAGAAAAGGTTGTGGAACTTCATAAAACATACAGGTAAGGTGCAGCAGCTGGAGGACTTGTTTGTACACAGCAACATGAAATAAGGGAAATAATGGGATTTTCTGGTGGTTTCCCCATCTCTGTGAGATACAGAAAACCTGTGATGTCCCATCCCTGGCAGTATTCAAGGCCAAGTTGCACAGGGCTTGAAGCAAGCTGGGAGAGTGGAAGGTGTCCCTGCCAATGGCAAGGGGCAGAACGAGATGATCTTTGAGGTCTCTTCCAATATCCAGAACATTCTGTGATTTTATGATGATTCTGTGAACATTAGCTTTTAACAAAATATCTAATACTTGGGACAAAATCTTTCTAGGAGCAGGAATTCTTTTTTGCCGAATGAAGAAGAAACTACATTTCTAGAAAGCAGATGTGAAGTCTTGCAATTATTTGTTAACAAGTGCTTTTTTCCCCTCACAGAATAGCCATGCAAGTGGGGTTTAGTTCATGTGCAGGTACAAAATTTACTTGTTTTAACCTTGTCCTTTGCCCTTTTTTAATGTATTTCTTCAGGATATATGTAATTTTGTAGTTTGATCTAGTCTCTCTGTTTACACACTGTAGCCTGCAGCCTGTTTGTGGCATTCTGCTACCACGTGTAGTGAGTAACATTCATTGCCTAAAGTGTTAGGATTCCAGGTGATCCAGGAATTACAAACCTGGAGTTAAGTGTTTCCTAGTGCAGCCATGGCCTGGGCAGGTGTGTCTGTTTCAGTAGGGTTGAATGACTCCTGGGAGTCTCCCTCTATCAGATTCAAGGGTGACAGTAACTAAACCTCTTCCTCATCTTATTTTGGGTGTATCTTCCCAGAAAGGAAAAGATGGAGCAAAGACAAGACTTTGTCACAGGCAGATGAGAACAAAAAACTGGAACACAGTGGGAAGGGTGGATGTGGGCCCTGGCTGTGACCACTCAACACCTCACTCAAGCCTGCAAATCAATATTTGAAATTGATCCCCCTCCATTACACTAAGAGGAGAGGAAATGAGGTAAAATAAGTACTGGGCCTCTGACAAGCTTCATGACTTGGAGTCAAAGGCCATTCACTGTGCTAGAAGTGGTGGATCACAGTGCTGAATTATGCATGGCTTCATCAGAAGGAGACTTCAAGGTATAAGCTGTAGTTATATTTCATCTGTCTGCATGTGCAGGAGAAAGCAACACATCCCCATTTAATTTCTGGTCCATATTCTGTGAACATTAAATTTCAGAGGGTTTTCAGTGGGAATCACAAAATCATGGAATTGTTTAGGTTGTAAAAGACCTTGAAGACCATTAACCTAGCCCTGCTAAGCTCACCATTAAACTCTGTCTCCAAGTGTAACATCCATGTGTTCTTTGGAGGTTTCCAGGGGAATCTCTGCTAAGCCAGGCTCCAGCTCTTGCTGCTGTGTTTGCAAAGCACAGGGCACATATCAAGATGATGACTGCTCCTGGGATTTTCCTGCATGATTGTCCTTATGGTGGACTTTGCCCTGTCTCCCACCACTCAAACCTCTATTTACATCACATACAAAGATGTATGAGAGCCCTCGGTAAAGGAGGGTAGAAAATGAAATGTATGCAGCTGAATTCTCTCCCAGCAGAGCTGTTAATGTACCTCTTACTCCAGAAATGTATTAACAGGGACACTTCAATAACGTTGATAATGGCCTCTATTATCAGGATGTCTTTGTTAAATTGTGCCCCCCCTGCAGACAGGGCACCATCTGTTCCCAGAAAACCCCTCATTCATCTGGTCCCCTGGTTGGAATCTCTGCTGAGTGATTTCAGTTGTCTGTGTGTTTGGTTGGAGAACAATAGCTGGGTCTGGGGAGGTCTGGAGGCAGCTGATCTGAGGGGGACAGGACCTATCACCTTTTGCTCAGTTGGGTTTCTTCTGCTGAATCAAGTTTTGTCCCCTCACTGCTCTTTTTCACTTCCTTCCCTAGTGCCTGTACAGCTTCACAGAATAAAGTGCAGCCACTTTATTGGGATGTCTCAAAGCACGAATTTGGGCAATAAGAGTGATTTCATAATTCATCAACTGGGCACAGATTTTTTTGTATTGGAAGCAAAAGAAAATCTAATGGATTTCATGAAGTCTCATCTGTCTCCTCTTAAAAGCAACAGTTTGAGAATAATACCAAGTCCTTTCTTTTTCTGCAGATCCATGACTCCAGCCCAAGCAGACCTGGAATTTCTTGAGAATGCAAAAAAGCTTTCCATGTATGGAGTTGACCTCCACCAAGCCAAGGTGAGAGCCAGCATGTGTGCACCTATCTGTGGATTTTGTAATTTGATTATCCTTCCCTTGTGGAGCAAGTTTACCTGTTTTGGGAAGCTCCTTTGGAAAGAGAGAAGGTGTGGAAATACAGACATAGAACAGGAATGTCTCAAGCATTCCTGCAAGAGAAGTGGTTCTTTTGTGGTTGTTTGTTATTTATATGTCACAGGGAACTTTCCAAAGCTCCTCATATAGAAAGGTCCTTGCTTGGAGTAACTTAGAATACAATATGTGTTCCTTGCCACATGAGTCTCTGTGCTCCTGGAAATGCAGGAGGGGCTCTCGATGAGCCCTTTGGGCAGCTAGCAGAACAGGAGAGAGCAGCAGGAAGGGGGAGGAGGTTGTCAGGAAAAGCACTAAAGAAAAGGAAGGGTGGCTGTGGAGCTGGGAGCTAGAGTCCTGGTGGTGGGAGTTGAATTTCTGGGAAGACCAGGGGCATAATTTGGAAGGCAGCTGTCATGACATGAAACTCATAAACCTGACACTGCTTAAATCCTCGTCTGCATTCCCAGGACTTGGAAGGTGTGGATATCACTCTGGGAGTCTGTTCCAGTGGCCTTCTTGTTTACAAAGATAAACTGAGAATCAACCGCTTCCCGTGGCCCAAAGTCCTGAAGATTTCCTATAAACGCAGCAGCTTTTTCATAAAGATTCGGCCAGGGGAGGTACTGGCTGTTGTGGGCTCCTGTCATTTGTGTTTGCTGGGGATGTGGCCTTGTGTGTGTCCCTGGAACGGGGCGGGCTGGGGTCAGGCTCTTGTGTGCGTGAGTGTTTGTCATGGGTTTCTGATCGCTGCTGAAGCTCCAAGCCTGCTGCTGACAGTCTAACAATGTTATCCAGCACCACCTCCTGGCATCACTGGGTATTTCCAGCATCCAGGGAAAGGCCTGCGAGGTTTGCAGATGAAATTGGGGCAGCACTAACTCATTTTTTGGAAACTGGGCAGACAATGGCTCTTTTTCTTACTTTTATTCAACAAAAATAATTCAAAATTAGAATTAGTTTTTCACCTAAGTACAGGAAGCAGGGAATAAATGCATTGGTGCTGCCTCTCATGAATGGGGAAATCTCTGGAGCAGCCTGCTTACATCAGGGAGAGAGGCTACAATGGGGATCCACCTCTTTCATCTTCCTCCTCCTCCTGCTTTCACTGCCATCACCCAGGCTTGCAGGGAGGTCAGTGTTTGACCTCAACCCACAGCTGGGCAGTATCATGGTGGGGGGATGAATGATCTGACTGGCTTCAAAACCCATGACACGTTACTCTGCAAATCCCAGTGCATCCTGAGGGATCCTGGCCAAGCCCTCTCTTCCCTCTGACTTAAGGTCCTGCTGCACACTGTGGGGCAAGTTTAGCAGTTTGTGCCACAGCACACCAGGGTAGTGGGCTGGGGACTGGGCTGCTGCCACATTTATTTCCTGCTCTACTTAAATAACTTATGTTTTCCACAGCAAGAACAGTATGAAAGTACAATTGGCTTCAAGCTACCAAGTTACCGGGCAGCAAAGAAGCTGTGGAAAGTATGTGTTGAACATCACACCTTCTTCAGGTGGGTTTTCTGAACAGTAGCCTCAACCTGAGTAACTTAGTGCTTGCATTTAACTTTTGAATATGAGCATTGTTCCATAGCATTTTAGAAGAATGGGAGAGATACTGTTTCAGGGTCGGTAGGTATTTATTTTGCAGTAAATCTTTAAGTAAGTTCTGCTCTCTAATACCCATAAGACAGAGATCTTTGGGTCATGTAGATGCAAGACATCATTAGTATGTGCATTTCCTTGGCCAAGTGGATGCAAGAGACTCCTTTGATTTCTATTTTAATTCCTTTTCACGTGCCCCTTCCTGGCTGTGGAGGTGTCATTTTTGAAGGTGTGTGTGCCTTTCAGGCTGACTTCCACCGAGGCCATCCCGAAGAGCAGGTTCCTGGCGCTGGGCTCCAAGTTCCGCTACAGCGGCCGGACGCAGGCGCAGACGCGGCAGGCGAGCGCGCTCATTGACCGGCCCGCGCCCCAGTTCGAGCGCACGGCCAGCAAGAGAGCGTCCAGGAGCCTCGATGGAGGTGAGTCAGTCCCTGCTGCCTTCTCTCTCCCTTCTGGCATCACCAGGGTGCTGAAGTGCTCCTTGAGGAGATTCCCTGCTGTACAAAAACACAGACGTAACTTGTCACTATAGTACAAGACCTTGTTCCTGCCCCTTACGTGTTTAGGAGTTGTGTGCCTGTAGTGAGACTGAATTGGTGCTCAGTTGCTTAGAGCAGGGTGCTGATAACACCATGAGGATGGGTTTGTTCTCCATATAGGCAATTCCAACAAGAGTTGGACTCTGTGATCCTCATGGATCCCTTCCAATTCAAAGTGTTTTGCATTTCTCTGATTCTGAGTTGGGCTCAGTGATCCTTGTGGGTTCCTTCCAATTCAGAAAATTCTGATTAATCACACAGCCTTCATTCACATCAACAAAACCACCCAACCAAACCAAAAATTCCCCCTACAAAAACCAAAACGGCATCGTCAGAGCACAGAACAAAACTGGGCAATTTACACCTAATCTACCCCTTTTGCCTTCACCACAATTACAGGAATTCCCCATGATCATTCTGCTCTCTAACACTGCTCAGTACTTTTGCCCATTACCTCTCCCAGTTTTTATGCTTATCTCAATATCACAGCACTGTGAGGGCTGTTATGGGTAAATGAACTCCATCTCAGCCAGACCCAATACAAAAATGCAAACCAAGGGTGGTCCCAGGAGAACTGCCTTAATGACAAGAAGAATGTAGGTGGGTGCTGAAGGCTTATGGCAAAGTTCTGCCTGTAAAGATATTTCTTCATTTGATCTCAAAGCATTTTCTTTAGAAAATCAGGAATTAAGCCATTCTGTTTGTTTAGTTAAATATAATTTCTTAAATTTTGCATGAGTTTTACATGAGAAGATTTTTTTGCCGCAATAGAAACTTTTTTCAGCGTCTCTTAAAGTGATGCTCAGATTGGATTTGAGTTTTGTCAGTCAGATGAGCTCATCCCTGAGATTTTTTAGACGAAATAGATACCAGCAGAGGGAGTGAGGCATGGAAAAGAGAGTGCATAAGTTTGGTCCACGTAATCTGTATCACAGGGTATTAAGATCCAGGAGAAGAGAATCATCCCTGTGTACCATGGACACCTGATGGAGCAGGGACCTTGTTGCTTTGAGCCCTGAGTTTGTATTGCAGCCTGGGGGGACCAGGGCTTCCCAGCACCCCGTGGCCAGCAGCAGCCAGGCTGTCCCTGCTCCTGGGCTCAGTGACATGCTGTGCCTGGGTTTTGTGTCATGGAGCTGGAGGGAAGGGATGGGCCAAGCTCCATACAGCAGCAAAGGCAAATCCCAGCTTCCCTGCAGTCTGGGCAGTGAGGCTCCTCAGGCACTGTGCACAGCAGTGAGGGGACCAGTGGTGCTGGTTGCCCATTGACCATGATATGACCCCAGATGAGTAGAGAAGTGGCAGCTGCAGTGCTGCTCCTGGATGTCAGAGCTTGGAACAGAGCAGCCTGGGGATGTGACGCTCGCGCCTTTGCCGTGCGGGCGCTCGCTAACGTGTGCCCGTTTCTTCAGCTAAACGTGCGACTCAAAAGGGTGAGTTCAGAACCCTAGAGGAGGAGAAGCAGAAGGAGGTGGTGGTGGTTGAGGTTCCTGAACCAAAACCTGCGGATCAGATCCGAGAGAAGCCAGGTATAGCTGTGGTGGTGGCTAAAACTCTATGCAGTGCCTTTCCTATCCTCTACATGCTTGTTCCTGACGATCTCCAATTTTCACAAATCTGGTGACTTTCTCTTTTCACTTCTTTGCAAGAATTTCGCAGTGATAGGAGGCCCAGCCCAGCCCTGGGAGACTCCTTAAATTTCCACCTTGCACCTCATTAGACTGCAAATCTTGTGGGGAGGTGGGGAAAAGATTAGGATGTGCTGGCTGTGCTCTTGTTTCATCTGGGTAATTTTGCATATATGGATTTGAAAACTTAAAAGTTTTATCTTAAAACTTATTATGAAGCTTCTGAAATTCTTCATCCCAGGAGCTCCTTGCCATTTTGGGTTGGTTTTTTTGGTGTTTGAGAAAATTTTACTGTGTGGAGCTTATGTTTCTCTTAGGATAGTTACTATTAATAAATATGAATATCCATAAGAGGTATGTAGTTACAAGAGCACATTTGAATACTTGTAAATGTATCACAGCAGCAATCTTGCAAATATTTTCAGTCTTCATCACTTGGATAGTGACCCACCTGTGGTGTGTTAGGGCTGGAGATAATTGACATGCAAATGCTTTGGGTACCCTCCAGCCAGCCAGAATTTTTACAGTGTGCTTTTGACTCCATTACTGCTTTCCTAGTATCTAGATCAAGTTTTGTGAAGTGAGGCAAACTTCCCCTCCATGGGCATTCCTTGAATCCTTGCTAATCAGCATCTCCTGGTGGGGGGAGCCCAATGCTGTAAAAGCAGGTGGTAGGGAATTTCAGACACCAGGGTAGATTTGAAGTTGATCACTCAAGTGTGTTTAATTAAAGCTGCTGGGTTCTAGATAGGTTTTTGTATGGATATGTTTTTCTTGGATTTTCCAGTCAGCACCTGCCTCCCTCCAGCCTTTGCAGGCAGAGCCGTTCCTAGTTCTTCTTTTGAGAGCTGTTCATGTGTCCCACATCTCCTTTCCTGGGCAAAGAGCCCATAAAGCTTATGTTTGTGTTCTTTCCTCCTCTAATCCAATACACTGTTGGGTCTGACAGCACTAGAAAGACTGACATACAGCTCCATGGTGAAAAATTACTACTGAGCTGCCTGCAAACCTCCTTGCTGTTCCCAGCTACTGAGGAGGACCATGGTATCTGTGAGGGTTCCCAACCCCATTAACACCTGCAAACCTCTTTTTAGCCAAACACACTCTTGAAACTTTTGAAATGAAACGCATTGCAGAGGAGGAAGAGGAGAAGGTAGAGGTGGTTAAGGTTCCTGTTGCCTGGCCCCAGTCAGCGAAGCTGGTGCAGCCACGGTCAGGTACAGCCGCAGTGTGTGTGGTGGCAGTGGCTCCTGCTGGGTGAAGTGGTGCAGTGCTGTAGGACTGAGGTTACACTGGTTGTGGTGGTATTTGTTGGCACTAAAATCACCCCGGCTTTGCTGTGTGCTGCTTTTCAGGTGTGCTCTGGGTGCAGTGAGGGGGTGCCATGCCCTGGCTGTGTGTGGAAATGAGTGTGCAGTGGCCTCTTAAATCTCCTCCCGTACTGTCCATTCATGTGAGGTTTGTTCCCCTGAGCTGCAGGTGTGTGCAGTGCCTGCAAATCGGGTTATGAGATCTAGGACTGCTGGAGGTCACCTGTATTCCACTTTATTTCTTCACTAGGGAGCTGCCTCTTGCCTAGCTGGGGAAGGATGTCACAGCAACATCGCAGCTGCAGATAGATTCCTATTAATCATAATTAAAAGTAGAGTGTTTGTTGCAGGAAGAGGAGATTAAAGCTATAGAGGGAGGTAACTAGGAACATCTCATGTTTCCTTGGTTGGTATGAAAACCACTGGAAGACGGTCATGGCCCCAAGGCTGCCAGAGCTCCAGGAACAGTTGCACAGTGCTTTCATGCACTGGGTGGGATTGTTGGGGTGCCCTGTGCAGGACCAGGAATTGGACTCGATGATCCCTGTGAGACTCTTCCAGTTCAGCAGATTCTGTGATTCTGCATTCCAGAGGATGTGTGGCAGCAGATTGGACATCAACTGGTCTCAGACCCGAGCACATCCAGGTCTCTCCTGCTGTAGCTGCCCCTTCTCATCCACCTCTTGCACTTTTCCTCATCCTGGCTTTTCTGTTCCCACTAGAGACTTGGTGAGGTGATGGCCATGGTGATGGTGATCAGTCATAGAATTCTGGAATGGTTTGGAAGGGATGTTAAAAATCATCCAGTTCCAATCTGTGTTTTATATCTCAGTGCTTTTTACTGTGTTTAAATCATGTGTTAAAATAGCCAAAGGCACTTAATCAGGAAAATGTAGCTAATTTACAGTTCTGACAACACAGAACTCGTTGTTGGATGGCACAGGAGAAGCTTGGTGTCTGCTGCCATTTTTTCTGCATGTCTTGATGCTCTGGGAGAGCAGCAAGAGAGAAAGCCCTGTGGATTTACTGGTGGCAATATTTCCTTTGCTGCTTCCTCTTTAAGGTGGCATTTTAACACATCCTTTTTTAGCCAAACGTGATCTTGGCAGTATTGAGATAAGCCCAATTGAAGAGGAGGAGGAGGAGGAGGAGGAGGAGGAAGAAGAGAGAATGATGGTGGTGAGAGAACTAGAGCCGTTGCCGAAGGAGTCAGGTACCACTGCAATGACAGCTTTGCACTCCCAGCATCCTCCTCATCCCGGCCATCCCTGCCATGTCACCTCTTACAGCCTTCCCCAGCAGCTGTCACTGCAGCTGTGACACGAGCACACTGGGGCACAGTGCCCACTGTCCTTGGAGGAGGACAGAGAGTCTGGGTCACAGAAATGAGCTGCTGTGCTGAGGAGCAGGGAGAGAGTGCAACTGGCAGTGGTAGGGTGGGGTTTAGGATTGTTTACAACAGGATGTGGTGTCCAGGAGTTTGTCAATTCCAATCTCTGGAAACTCAAAAATTGAAAAAAGTTCTTTTTTTTTTTTGCCTCAACCTTGTAAGTTTTTGGCTACATGAATACCTTATTCTGTCTATGTTTTATTAAGACACAGATGAGATGTTACCTTTTCAGTACAATGGTAATTCTTACTAAGGAGTTGCTTGAAATTACAATTTTTATTTAACAACAGATTTTCTATGGCTGACTGGCTAGACATGAGTGACCTCATGTTGGCTAGAATAGAATACACAGTATGATCCTGCTGCAAGCTGTGATTTTGGGAATATGAGACCACATCAAAGATATTATTTATGTATCTCTTGTGAAACATCCCTAAAAACCAATATCAGGAGGACCAAATAGCTTATTGTAGCCCTAGGTACACATAGGAAATTAATTTGGGCTTGCTTTGTCACACAGTTTTGGCTTGAATGTTTCCTTGGGATCAGACAACTACCTGGTAAATCAGGAGTTGAAGGAAAGGAGTAGGCAGTTGATTTTGTGTGGACCTAGTGCTTGTATTTATGACTGTCATCCTCTGAAAAGATTATTTTTGGCAGCATGCTGTTCATTTCTGCACTGTCACTGGTCTGGAGGTGCTGAGTATCTTCCCACTGTGCTGCCTTGAAGATACCCAGTTTGGACAAGCAGCCCCAGCCTGCCTTGAAAGCCACCAACAAGTTGCTGAGAAGTTTTCTAGAGCTATGCTTGTTGATTTTTTCTTTTTCTTTTTTTTGGTGGGGGGGGGGGGGGGGAGGGGAGGGTGGGAAGCCTGTGTTTCTCTTCCAGAAGCCATCTGTTTCTGCTTGAGAAGATGCCCATGAGTACAGAACTCCTCAAGCTGTGTCTTTTCTAGTTGCACTGGAGTGGAGTCTGTGTCAGTTGTGTGTGAAAGACCCAGAAATCCATGGCACAATGTCAAAAACAGATTTGCCTTTGTGGTGTGGCTTCTCTGCAGAGTGCAAGCTTGCTTTTTGTAAACCATCTGGTGTGGGTTTTATTTGATTTTATTTTAAACCATAAGGAAAATAATTTCCACTCTCCCATACTAAATGCACAAGCTGCTTTGCTCAACATCTTTGTTTCTTTTCCCTTTTCTTTCATCCTCTTCCTCCTCCTCCTTTTCTTTTTGAATGACAGCACTGTAATTTGGAAAGACTTTGCCTAATCCTTTGGAAAGTGGCGTGCTCTGAGCCTTGTCTTTGTCTGTCCCTCGCCCTCAGCAGTGGCTGTGATAACCCCGGAGCGGAGTCCCCGGCCCACCTCAGCCCCAGCCATCGCCCAGAGCCACGCTGCAGAGCCAGGCTCAGCTAAGCCCGACCTGAAGGACCTGGCCACTTCTAAAGTAGGGAAGGAACCAGCGAAATCTGATGTGCGATGTGAAGAATTTCCAGAGAAACCCAAGGAGCCAGTGGATGTCTCAAGGGTAGGTCAGAGCAGAGTCTCTGGGGAGGAGCTGGGCTGGAGCACCACTCAAGAAATCAGCCCAAAGCAGCAACTCTCTCCTGGGACGTGGGGGGTTTATCCCTGTCCCCAGTGGCAGGTGGGAGCAGCACAGGGGTCTGGGTGCCAGGGAAATGCCAGCCCTGGAAGGAGCTCAAGGACAGCTGGGTTTTGGTGGTTGTAGTCAAAGCAAATGCATCCTGCTGATAGATGGTTAAAAGCACTGGCAAGAGCTGCATGTGATCATGGAACTAGAGTTCAGAGCTCCCACGTGGCCAGGCTGTGCCTCTGATTCCTGGTATGACAGCAGGAGGGAATTCCAGTGAAATAAGTGATAATGGATCTGGTGTGCAGCCCAGCGCCTGAATGTTTTTCACCTTGATAGGCTTTTGCTGGGAGAGCTGGTAATACAGTGCTGCAAACTAGACTAAAACTTCAGTTGAAAATAGCACTGGTGAGACCTTGGGGAGTTTATTGTTTAAATTAATTTAGTTAAATTCGTTCACCATTATTTGATCTTCCTACAGATGTCTGAGTTCTTTGTTGTGGTTGATATGTGTGTTCTAATAAGTCAGAATAATGTGCAAAATTATTGTTGATATTACAGTGTCCTTAATATTCAGCAACTCTTACTGACTTACTGAAATTTTGCAGTGATGCAGCAGAAGTGTTTGCCTTGAGACACAATTTTCACATTGCTCCAAAATTTAGCTATTTTCAGCATTGCTGAGGCCATATAATTCAAAACATACCATGCAGTAGGTCCTGTGTGAGCATCTCCAGGGAAGATTCCTGTTAATTACAGTTTGAGAGGGAGGTTGGAGAATGGGCAGATGCTTAAAAAAATTCCATGGCCTGCGTGAACAGTAATTTTTAAACAAAACTACTGAAGGAAGTTTCAGGCTGGCACTGTGGGGTGCACAGAGAGCACAGAGATGCTGCTGTTCCTGCCCAGCTGCTCCCCCTCCCTCATGTTACACTGAGAGCAAGGAAATTTTATTTATCCCATCTTACTTATTAAAAGTTTTTCCCTAAATGCTTAAACATTGGATTTTTTCCCCCTTTAAATACAGATGTGGGAGGAAAATGTGAATTTGAACATACCAAATTTACTGCTTCTCCAATGGAGCTGCATTACTTCTTTTAACCCACGGATGGGTTTTGCCTTCAGTGGACTTGACAATCCAATTTCCCTGAAATACTTCTCTTAGAGTGTTAAGGCAATATTGGCTCTCTACTTACAGACAGGAAAGAACCTAATTTGTGATGTTAGACTTGGTTTTGTAGCTATGCCTCTTCTTACTGCCTTTGCCAATATACTTGTGATACAACCAATAATTTCTGGTTGGGGAAGGTCTGTGTTAATTTGAGCATGTTGCTTTGTTTGGATTTTCACTGGGACATCCAGCTGCAAATGCTATTTGAAAACATTGCCTGACCAAGCTAATGCAAGTGGGAAGCCCTTCTGCAGGGCTTCAGAAGCACTGGGGAGCACTGGTTTCAAATACAAATAATTCTCAAGCTGGAGGAATTATTTAACACGCTGTTGACTAACAGAGTGCTGGGGAGCTGCCGTGTCATTAACCCCTGCCCAGGGCTGCATGTTGGTTTTTGCATGTTCCCTCACCACTTCAAAACCAACTTTATGCAGCTGTGTTTGGAAACTAAATGGTTTCTTGGAACAAATCTACTAACAAGAAATGTTTTTACCAATTTATTTCTTAAATGTAGGTAAGGAAAACACACATTGAGGTCACAGTCCCCACCATGAATGGTGCCCAGCCCCAGGTTTGTGCTAATAATTCAGTTTAGGTTGCTCACAGTTGGTTTTTTTTTTTTCAAGGTTCAACATAGTTAAATGAACCAACAACTCTTTTTTTTCTTTTTTTTTTTTTTTTTTTTTTTTTTTATCACTACCCAACAGCAGCAGCCTGCAGAAAAAGAGGAAGAGCTGATAAGAATGAGGAAGGTTAGCCATTTTATACCCTTTCACCAGCCAAATTTGCCATATCATTCATGCATCTGTAACCTGTTTAAAAAGACAGTGCTCCAATTTCTTCATGGGCTTAGGGTTGGGGTGATGATTTTCTTTAAACTATGAAATACATGATTTGGAAGTTAGTAGCTTTTTGTCTCATAGACAACCTGATTACTGAAATTATGCATGTTGAATGTTAAAAAGAAACACACTTGGTTTGATTTATGAAATTTCTTCTCTATGACAAATTTAGTTAGAAACTAAATGTAGCCTGCATTGTAGGAAATGCAGAACTAAAGTCCAGAAAAAGCTTTTTTGGTATTAAGTAGCAGGGAAACATCCAAGATGGGAAAGTGGTTAAAGTGCAGTTAGTGTGCACATTGGGACCTCCTGGAAGTCCCCCCAGGCAGTGCAGCCTCGAGCTCAGGGGTGGACCTGCATCTCTCAGGAATGTGGTGTGGGACTGTGTCAGGCTTTCACAGAAAACCAGGAATTGTCTCTCTGTGGCTAGAGCCAAGGCCCTCTGGGAGCTGTCTCTTTAAAGGACTCATTGCATCTCCCATTCTCCATGAGCCAGATGCCCATTCCCAGTGGGAGTTCCCACCCCATGCTGCCACAGCACTGCACCCCCAGCCCTCAGTTAACTTTTTAATTTGCCTATTTATCAATCCCGCAAGACCAACGTTTTAATTTTTTGTGCTTTTGTTTTGTTTTGTTTTGTTTCCCCCTTTTCTTTCATTTTCACAGAAGAGATCAAAGAGGCTAGATGGTGAAAACATTTATATCAGGCATAGCAATTTAATGTTGGAGGTTTGTATGAACTTGAAGCTTTTTTTGAGTTGCATTTGCTAAACCTGCATCTGTGCTGAACTTCTTCCTCTTCTGCTGCTGCCTTTGTTTTTGCATGCTCTTGCATGAAAGACCTTTTGATTTGGTTTGATTTTTTAATTATGCTTCTGCATGGTGACAGTAAACATGATGATGTGCAGGCCTTCTTCCTTCTTCCTCTTCTGACTTTCATTCTCTCATACCTCCCCAAAATACATGATTGGCAGTGCTCAGATCTGCTCTGGGACCCACTGACTGCTGGGGGTGTCATGGATTGTAGTGCTGGGCTCGTTGACCAGTTTTTCACTGCTTGAAACAATTATTTTCCTGGGGGAAAAGCCAGTCTGTGAAAATACAAAATTAAGGATAAGCTGCTGGTTAAATTGGGCCAGATTGCTTAGAGCAGCTGTGGCTGCCCGGAATCCCTGTAAGTGTCTCAAGGCCAGGTTGGACAGAGTTTGGAGCAACCTGGGATAGTGGAAGGTGCTTCAGGCAGGAGGGATCCTTTTGGATGCTGCATTGGTGTTTGGTGTTTGCAGCTTTTCCATCCTTCTCCCAGCCCTTCCTGGCTTTGCAGCACCTCACCACCCCTGGGCCCCATCCTTCCTCAGTGCAGGTCCCTCTGGGTCTGATAGAGAGGCTCAGTGGTCATGGGTAGCTCATCCTTCCACATTACAGCTCTTCCCCTTGGATTTGGGAGCCCTTTCCACTTGGTTTCACCTAAGCTCAGTCTCAGAACAGACCCTGCCAATCATATATTTTATTTTCTTTAATACACTCTGTCATGGGAGATGTTTTGTGGCTTCTGATACTCTGGCCCTGTGTTACATGTTTCTACTCAAACTTGCAGCACCAGCAGCTCCCAGGATTTCCCTGGTGGTATCTCTTGAAAGTGGAGTGTACTAACTGCCTTCTCCTCATCAGAATGTTCAAAGTTTTGCAGCTTCTCTCTGGGTTTCTTTGTTTTTGGGGGTTTTTTTGTCCTTGTTTTTTTTGGTTGGTTGGTTGGGGTTTTTTGGGTTTTTTTTGACTGCTGCAATGTAGAGCTTTGAGTCACAAGTGAAGGGTCTGCACATGACAGGCAGAGTTTGGCCATCACTCTGAAGACTGTGCCTGTTGTTTTTTCACCCAGCTCAAACAGCTCCAGTTCCCCAACCCCAAACAAAACTTTTTCTTTGCTTCTAACCTCCTTTTTCCTGTCAGTGCAGTACTTGCCTCCAAGCCCTTTCCCTCCCCACTCCCCTTCCCACAGTTCTGTTGCAGGTGCTTCAGCCCTCCCCTACAACAGGGCTGACCCAGCAGCTCACCCCTTTTATTCCCTTTATTTTTTTAATTCATGCACTTGGCAGATGAGATATTTTCTTGGCAGACCTCACCCTCCTGAAGCTGCCTGTTGATTTTACTGAAAGCCTTTTAATGCTCCACATGCACTGGGTTTGCTGAAAGAGCAAAACAGGAAGAAAAGGGTGGTGCTGAGCAAGCTGGTTCCTCAAGGTGCTTCCCAGACCCGGCTCCATGTAGCTCCTCGTGGCTTTAGCTCCTCTGCCAGCCCTCCCAGGCCCTGCTCCTGTGCAGTGCTGGAAAGCCAAGATGGTCCTTCTCTCTTCTCTGGACCAGGAGCAACTGTAGGATTCTTGGACCAGGCAGGGATTTGCCCCAGAGTCCATGGCAGACTCATTTCTACATTGTTTTTGTACCTAGCAGGCACTTGCCTTATACTTTCATCTAGGATAGAAGTCAAAATTGTCCCTGAGCTGTGCCAAAAAGAGTAAATACTGTTAAAAAGGCATTTGGGGTTTAGTGCTGTGGAGGGAGGGTGGTGTGTCCTGGGTGAGCTGCAGGAATGGAGATTTTTATGAGGGCCCTCCTTTAGGGATGCATTTGCTGTCCCATTTTATAAAGTCAATGGGCTGAGTTACAACTAAAAGCACAAAAATAGTGAAATTTCCTGGTGATGCTTTTACTGACCTTGATTTTCCCCTTTCTTTCTACTTTTTGGCCCTGTCCTGGAAAGTTGTTTGTTTGTTTCTTTTCTACTGCCTCTGGTTTGCTTGCAAGGAAGAACTATTTTTAACAAGTTGATTTGCCTTGAAATCTGTGTGTATATGCTGTAAACTGGCATCACAGACTAAAAATCTGGCTTTTTCCAGATGAAAAATTTTAACAGGAGTTTCTTAGTTGATCCAGGATAAAATAAAATTTCAGTCTGATTTTTTTTCCAAAAAAATAATCTCATCTTTGTTTGTAATGTCTTAAACCTCCTATGATAGCTCCTGGAGGGATGAGATGAAAGGGAGGGGAAAAATGGTAAGGGGGATAGTCTGGAAGTAAAGATAATTTCTGCTAGGATAAAAGAGAAACACGTATGAAGAGAGTAAATAAAATAGGGAAAACATTTTCTTTACCATCAATTGTAATAATCCCTAGAAATACTCAGGCTAGCAGAGGGAAAAGAAAGCAAACCCATAAAATTTGAAGATGTTAAATTAAATAACTCAAAGAAACATAGTCTTGCAACTTTAAAAAACCCCGTTTGGGGAAAATCCATGGTATTCCAGCTCAGCTGTCACCTGGTTTGGTGTAGCTTGAGATGAGCCAATGGCATGTCCTGCTGCTGGAGGAGACCCCGTTCAGGGATTGCAGTTTATCCCAGTTAATCACAGAGGAGGAGAGAGGACGCTCCCTTTGTGTGTCTGTAGTGCGAACACAGTTTGGGAAGTTGTCAGCAGCTCTGCTGAGTGCAGCTTTGCTAAGCACAGCTTAGGCAGTCCCAGGTCTCTGTGTGTCCTTCACTTCCCCTGTCCTTTTGCTGATAGGATCTAGATAAGACGCAGGAAGAGATCAAGAAGCACCACGCCAACATCAGTGAGCTGAAGAAGAACTTCATGGAGTCGGTGCCCGAGCCGCGGCCGAGCGAGTGGGACAAGCGCCTGTCCGGCCACTCCCCGTTCCGCAGCCTCAACGCCAACGGGCAGGTTCCCTCGGGGGCTGATGGAGTGAGTACCTGGGCACGGGCCCTGTGGGATTTGCTCCCCTTAGCTGCTGCTTATGTGCACTTTTAATAGTTACTGTTCACTTGTAGAATGTTCTCTGAGACAAGCAAAGCTTTAGTCGTAGAATCGTAAAAATGTGGGGTTTTTGGTAGAGAAGGATGTAAGAATTCCTTAACTCGTATTAATGTTGCTTTTCCTAGTGTTGCTGTCAGTGTGATGCTAGAGAGCACTTCCCATGGCTGGTTTAGGGACTGGCTCATTCCTGGATCTCCCCAAAATGTGGAAAAATCCCTGACAAACCCAAAATCCAAAGACGTAAATTATTACTTCAGAGATAATATTGCAGATAACCAAGTGGAGAAGCATTGGGATGGAATGATTTTTCCAAAATCACTTTATTCTCCAATTAATCTGGCATGTCATTGGGTTTAAACTTGCATTAGTAACTGCAGGTGCTGATCTGCTGTGGAGGCTTCTAGAAGACTCCTTGGTTGACCACAGCAGGGCTGTTCAAACATGATGGGAATCTCTCTCCTTCCAGGAACTGTGTGTTAGTAATCACATGCACTCACAGTTTCTCTGCTAATTTCCTTTAAAAGGTAATTTTTCAAGGAAAAACCAGTTACCAACTGGTTTCTTCTTGGCTAAGAGACACCTCTGTGTCATACTGGCTTCAGATTTGGAGCATGTGAGTAAAACTGTAGTTAGTGCCTGTGCTAATCATTTAAGTAGTAAATGCAATTTTTTATTGCAACAGAAAAATTGCATCCTGACTGCAAGTAGTGGCAATTGAAGACTCTCCTGGTTGAAAGCCCAGTTTTTCCCCTTCCTTCCCACAGCCCTGCATATGAACTAGTATTTCATGTTTCAACAAAGCAGATACTTATTAATCAGGGAATAATTTTGCAGTGGATGGAGGGTTATTGTAACATGTGCAAGGAGTTCAACACCAAGTTTACTATGGGCTCCTCAAAGCTCGGAGTAAAGCCAGGATTTTTTTTGTCTGCTAGAAACATGAGGTCCCCAAAATGAACTTAATCAGGGTTGGTTGTTACAGAATCTCAGAATGGTTTGGATTTCCACCTCTGCCATGAGCAGGAGTACCTTCCACTGTCTCAGGTTCCTCCAAGCCTGATCTAGCCTGGCCTTGGACACTGCCAGGGGCAGCCACAGCTTTTGTGGGCAGCCTGTCATTGGGATTACCCTGTTTAACACAAGGACAGACTTTGGCCTCTGTGGCTGAGCCTCAGTGTAGATGCCCTAGGAATGTGGGCAGCACAGCTCTGCACACCATACCCAGTGGATTTTGGAGTGTGAGTGGGACAGAGCAGAGGCTCTCAAGCTCCACAACTGCAGTTAATGAATGTTATTCTTGGTTTTTATGAAGAATGTCTTGCAATTTCTTGCAAGGCCACACTGAGACCTTGGAGGGCTGCTGGTCACCATAACTGGATGGTGTGGTCCTGTCCCACATAAGGCTGCAGTGGGTCTGCAGCACCGCAGTATTGGTATCAGCCCTAGATTTGCATTTCTGGAAGTTCCTTCTTACTCTGGTCCTCTTGGAAGTGATCTCACTCTGAGGTGGCTATATCCTGCTGTGAACTTCCAGAAACTGTGAACTTCCCAGGCACTGACTGGGGAGAAAGTTTTCCCTCACGTGCGTGTGTTGAAGGATCATAAATCAGGTGGTAATTAAGGATGGCAAATCATGGTGCAAAGCCATTGCTCCTGTTCATAATGGTACCTTCACCCTGCCTTAGTGGCCAAAGGGTCTTTTGACAGGGCCCTTTTCTGCTGTTCCTCTATATTTTATTATGAGACAACTGAACCTTAACACGCTTTGTGTGTCCAGGTCAAGAAAGTCACTGTCCCATCTTCTGAGAGACAGGTTGGTGGGCTTGAGGTAAAGCTGCTGCTCTGATCTGTGCTTCTGAACCAGTCTTGCTATTGCAATAGCACCAAGCAAAACTCAACAGCAGCTGCTGGATAACATTTTTTTTTTTGGGCTATGTGAAGTAGTTTAATAACTCACACCCAGAGGACTTTGGCACTGCTGCAGCTTTTGCAGATTTCAATTTTTGCTTATTTTGGTGCATGGCTGGTTTGAAAAAGCTGCATGACCGATATAACCGTGTATTCGGAGACAAAAGCAATTCTGAAAATTTAACTGTTCCCTGTTCTTTTTATGTTGTCTTTCTTCCTGTTTATTTTTTTTTGTTGTTGTTGTTGTTTTAATGATCATGTTACTCTTGCATTTTCTGTTTTTTTTGCTGCCCAGTCTCCCAGCTACTTTCTCCCAAATTCTCACCACTTAGGGGTGTGCAAAGAACCAGTCCTAAAATACCGCACTGACCAGCGGAGGTTGGCTCAGCTGAGGGAGCTTAGAGCCAAGTTTTTCCTCTCCTAAGTACACTGGGGTTTGACCAGGGCTGGCAAACTAAAGGGAGACAGAGCTACTGAACAGCAACATTCCCACAATCTTTCCTTTCTTAAGCAGAAGTGCTGAAGCCCTTGCATGGTCCTGTGTGCTGATTCAGTCAATTCTGGGGTTTTATCATTCTTTAGACTCCAGAAACAAAAATGCTAAAACACAGAGCAAAATTCCAGGAGTTTGCACTGCTCCTAATGCCACCCTGCTTGTTCCGTGAGATTTCTAAGATTTACAGTTTTTCACTTGTTCAGCAGAATTTTCAAACCAATCAAAATTTTGATACTCTGGTCAGAACTTTGGAAAAACATTTTGTATCTGCTCTGCAGTCTGGCCGTTCCAAGGGAGTTTCCAGATGCTGGGTTTTAAGGGCACTGTAGATTAGGAAGCTGTCAAAGACCACATTTTGTACTGCACCATTCCTGTTTCAAATGCCTCAAGATTTTTCTCACCATTCCAATTCCAAAACACCCTGGAAGATTTTGGGCATACACATTTCTGGGAGGGCAGGCACCAAACACACATGATCCTGATGCAGATGCTGATGAGCTCTGCAGAGAGATCATGGTTCTGTAGCTCCAGGGCTGGTGTCACCCAGGCCACCAGTGGCTCTGCTCCCCAGGGCAGTTTATTTTATGTTGAGAAGAGTTGCCCTAACGCTTTGCACATCTCCAAGTGTCATTTTGGGCACTTTCCATCTGTCATTTTTGTTCATCTCTCTCTGTCTTTCTTGATCTTCTACCACGAAAGCAGACACGGGAACGGCCTCTGTTAGTACAGGATGAAGACAAACTAAAAAAGCAGGAGATACCTACTGAGACAGCCATTCCCCGGCCAGCAAGTGAAGCAACTCTTCCAAAGGTTTCTATTGCAATCCCTGAAGAGCAGAAATCACTCAAAAAGTGTCAGCTGTACTCTAGCCTTTTTCCTTCTCCACGTATTCCCTTTATGATGTCCTTTCTCGTGGTCATAGCACTGACTGTTTGGTGGCTGCTCTTCCTCTGAGTGGCAACAGGGTCATGTTGAAACCTCAAGACCAAAGCTCCTGAATTTCTTGGCTGTAGTCTCTGCTGCATCTTCCTTGTCCTGGTCTTTGATCTCCATAGTTTGCTGTCCCAAGGAGGGACACCCCGTGACTGTGTGCTAATCCTGCTCTGTGTCCTTGTGTGGCTATGATGGGACCTGGCAGGAGTAGTCGTGGATTCCCAGGTCCGTTCTGAAGTTTCCTGTGGTGAAAAGCAAATTTTTGAACTGTGTTCTCAACTGCTGTGGGAGGGCAGATGTGGGGAGGAAATCACGGGAGGAGAGTCTGGTTTCCCAAACCCCTGGAAGACTTCCCATAGGAATTGCTGGAGAGTTGCTTTTAAGCTTGTTTTAAATGTAAGGTATTCACAAGCTGAAGAACATTTGACACTGATGTAAAAGGGGCTTTACAGGAATCTGCTGAATCACAGAATCCTGGAATGGTTTGGGGATTGGAAGGGCCCATAAAGATCATCTTGATCATTCAGGTCATTGCCTGACCTCTGCTATGGTCAGGGAACCTTCCCCTGGACCAGGTTATTGCAGGTCCCATCCAACCTGGCCTTGGACACTTCCAGGCATGGGAGTCCACAGCCTTTGTGGGCAGCAATGGTTGACTCTCTAGGAAGAACAATGGAATCTAATCCATAACCACTCAATTTCTAGGAAACTCAGTTTGGCATTTAAATTAAAAGTGCTGGTTCTTACTGCTGCTCTTGGTAATAATTTAGGGACAAGGTCAGCTTTTCACCTTTGACAAAGTATCCCAGCTTCTCTCTCCACCCCTGTTCTCACATCCAAGAAAATACATAGTGTTGTAGGAGAAAACCCATTGCAAGGAGATATTTATTGTAAACATAGATTAATATTTTTTTTTAATCTGATGGTCTTGGTGCACTTGGGATGTGTTTAATTTGTGTGGAACTAACTCATGCATGTTTGCTCAGATCATAGGGATGGAGTTACCTGCTCTTTGACCTTTCCCTCTGTTGGCATGTTGGCTTGGCCATATCAGGACACACTTCTAATGTTAGACCCCTCGATTGTTTTTGACTTCTTTAACCAAACCATTGCATGCTGGTCGTTGTTTATTGCCCACAATGTAAGTGTTTGGATGATGCTCCCATTTAGCCAAGTTATCCTGGCTGAAGTGTGTAGGCTCCAGCCCAGCTGGATTGAGCAGAGCTGGTTTGTAAGCTGGAGGGAAGGTGGGACTTTGTGTCTAAGGGGTTTCTTTTCTGTAAATAGTAAATGACAGGGCTGAGCTGAGCTCCCCATTTCTCCTTTCAGCACTAATCCGTGTTCTCCTGTGTCCACTGGAGGACTGGGCTGGACACAGTCACTCTGAGAACACTCCCCACTGTCACCAGTGGTGGCAGCTGCTCCAGCAGCATGAAGGAGAAGGGAGCAGGCCTTTATTATGTGGATGAAAATGTGTGAATATATATAAATACCTGTATTTATAACCCTTTCTAGATCTCTGTCTGTGTGAACACTGTTATTTAGGAAACTAGCAGATAAGCTTGAAGGAATAAGGCAAACATGGCATGTGCTGTCTGATCTGAGGGTCTGTGGGGTATCATGGACCACTCAAGTCACCTCAAGTGCAGGTTGAGGTTCTAAATGCTGTCTCAGAAACTTAGGTTGCTAGTGAAACCCTTTGTTTTAATCCCACAGGAATCTTTCCAGTTCCTCTTGTAACCTGCTCCAATTAGTTCACCAGTTTGTGCCTTTAGGACTTTGTTTTGTGAGGATGCTGATTTTTCATATTCTTCCCTTTTTAATACACTGCCTTTAATACACAGTCTTCCTCCTTTGGCACTAGGAAGTGTAGAAGTCTGAGGGTTGTTATCCAGACATAGTCTGGTGTGAAGGAGGGTCTTGGCAGGCTGTGGCCCTGAATCCTTGGGAGCATCCTTTGGAATGCACTTGGACTCCAGCAGATTTGGTGTGGAGTTTAGGAAGACAGAGGCAGGCCCTGGAGAGCAGAAGTGGTTCAGGATGCTGGGGTGCCATGTGCTGTGCAGAAAATGCAGGATGGGAGAATCAGGAGATACTTGTGGCTGGAATTCCCTGCCTGCATCTCCTTCCCAAAATGTTGTTAACAGTTGTGATGAAGAGCAGGGATTGTTCTCCCCAACCTGGCATGGAGAGGGAAGAAACAGGGGTTGTTTGGATCTCTTTGTCAGTTTTCTGTCCATATTTCCTGGAGGTTGAACTCATAGATGTTTCCTTCCCAAAGCCATTCCTCGGGATCACTGCTTGGGATGCTGCAGTGAGCACTGCTGAGTTGACTCCATTTCTAATCCAGTGACAAGAACCTGGAAACCACACTGGTGGCTTTGGGAAAGCTGTGGTTTCTGTAAATCTGTCACCCATTTACAAAGTACCTGAAGTCTTTTGCCCAGAGCCACCTTAGATCTATGGGAGTGCTCAGGATGTCTCATCCCAGTGGGATAAGAGATGGGTTCTGTCACCTCTGCTCAATTTCTGTAACTCTTTAATTCAAATGGTCTCTTTCTCTCTTTTTTAATCTTGAGGTAAGGCTGGTTGTCATCAGCAAAAAACCTTGGAAACTTTACACTCTGACAATGCTCAGGAACATTTTTGGGATTTATATACCAATTATCACTACAGAGTATAAAGAAGATGAACAAATGCTTTATATTTCTCTGGCAGTTTATAGGAGAGTTATCCATATTCATCCAGGAAAATATGATCCCTCCTGACAGAGGAAACTGTAATGTACCAGGAACAGAAACCTCATCTGTCCAGCACCCTAGGGATGTTCCTGCTGGACTACAGCCCCTTTCCCAGTCGCTCCTCTGCTTTTTTCCCTGTTTGCTTGTGGTGCAAAGGGAGTGACAGTCCATGGCAATCCAAATAAGGTCTCATTCCTGCACATTCTGTATCCTGTTTGTGCACATTCCATATCTTTTATACCTTGGTGCTGTGGTTTCCCCCTTTTCCTGTGATGTCAGCACAGGTTGTAGCACCGAGAGGAGAATTTTTGAGTCCTGCTGTCATCCCTGTGCACAGGGAGAACTGGTTTGCTCTAGTGCTTTTTAAGGGCTGAGGTCTCAGGGGATCTGTAAAGGAACCAATACAAGTATTTTGCTCCTATTTTCCTCAGGAACAAATTTGCTGGGAGCACCAGCAGCTCCTGACTGCCTGCCCCGACACCAGCACCCGTTGACACGGAGATTCACACACCCTGTTCAGACTGGCTGGTGCAGTGCCAGGCTGTGAGTGATCAAGACCTGAGTTATCCCTCCTGCAGGGAAGCTGGGAATTTCTGCAGCATGTAACCTCATCCAGGTTGGCTTGAGAAATCCTGTTTTTTCAGTGTGACCTGCTGCAGGAAATGGCATTTTGGTGACTGGCACTCTGGTGACATAGGCAGGAGTAGTCTGCCAACAGTTCTGCCTGGTATGCTGTGGTGTGGTCACTCACTCTTTGATGCTCATGTGTAGGATCCCATTGGGAGCTGTTGAGGGTTCAGTGCTTCCCAGCATGATTGGGACGGTTGGATCCACACTCACTTCCTGAATCTCCTTACCTGGATTCCAGCTCTTCTGAACATCACCTAAGACACACAGGAGTTTCTTGTGCTTTCTTGCTTTAGGAAGAGATGGACATTGGTATTTTGAAGCAGCAGATGTGCCAGAGCCAATAGCTTGGAACTCCAATTCAGCTCTGAGTCTGTGATACTTGAGGTCTTCATTGCAGTAAAACAACATCCCTTTTTCTTTTTCAACTGCTAAAAGGGAGTTGATAAATGAGGGTATTGGCTGCATCTCCTCCCACACCCTGCCTCACTCAGGGAGTGATGGAAAGTGAGCTTGAGGGCTCTCCATGGGCAGCTCAGTCCAGTATTCAGCCAAGACTGGCTCCCCTCTCTTGTGGTGTGTTGAGTAACTAGTGAAGACCCTAAAGAGTAGCCATTCCATATCTCCCTCCTATCCTGAAATAATCAGGGGAGGTGGATTTCCTCAGCACCAAGGGAAGTAGTTTGTGTTTGGAGGGATGAGACTTGGCTGTACCAACAGCTCCTAGGAAGGCTGTTATAGAATCATGAAATCCCTGTGTTGGAAGAGACCCAGAAGGATCATCAAATACAGATCCTAATGGTTATGGGCAAAGTCTTTCACTTCACATCAGTGTCAGTAATTTGTCCCTCCAAGAATTGTTCCACTGGTTTATTGGATTTTCTTTTTTCCTTGTCATGAGTTGATGGTACCTGTTCTGACTTACAGGATGAGGGAGGAAGCTTTCTGGATAAATTCAAAAAAAGATTAATGCAGAAACTCCTTGGTCTGTACTTAATAGTGGATGACACTGGAGAACCTGACAGAGGTGGTTCTTGTTATGTCTCTGTTTGCATCTGTTGTGGTTTGTGTGGTTGGAGGGAAGGACTGGCCTTGGTTTGGGCCCGTTTGGGATCTTTTAGCAATGGTAGACATTCTTGTTGGATCAGTCTGTGGGGACTAGAAACACTTTCTTTTTTACCTAAAATGCTCTCTTTTGGAACACTTCTTTGGTTTTGTATTTTTTCTCAGATTTTTTCTTTGTAAATATGTATATTTATCCATTAATAAATGTTATTGCAAATCACATCTTTCTTTTCACTGCTTATTAACCAAAAAAGCTATATATGATCTGTGTTAATGACTTTCTTGGACTAACCCTTTCTTTCTCAAAGCAGGAGTTATCAGACCCTCAATCATTGCTGATGGCATTCACAGTGTAGGGTCTGCTGGACACTCTTGAGTGTGGGTTGGGTGCTCCTGGGGAGAGGGAGTACACAAGGCTGCAGCACTAAGTTGTCAAACTGACCAGAATAGTTCAGGCTGAGGATTAAATGCAGCTTGGTTTAAGACAGGCTTTGTTTACAGGAGTCCTCTACCAAATGTTTAATGTCACTCTTAACACCTTCTCCCTCTTCACTTTGTAGACTGTATGGTAGGGAAAATGAATTGCAGAAAGCTGTTCTGAGAGCAAAAGTGAGGCAGCTCCTGCACAGCTCAGCTACAAGAGACTCTTTCCCACCTGGTGGGACAAAAATGCCCCTTTTGGGTTTTGTATGTGAAGAAACCACATTCCTAATGAACCACTGTTCCTCAGCTCAGTGATACAACATGAGCTTCTGGTGGATTTTTTTCTGGTTGAAGCTCAGGTTGTGTTTTATGGCTATGACAAGAGTCAGTTTTAAATCCCTGGTTTTGTGAGATTACAGGAAGGCAGATCTGGCTGCTCATAGTGCTGGTTCCCGAGATGAGCCTGGAATCAAGGCAGAGCTGTAACTTCATTTATGGAGTGAAGGAAGTGGAATGAGCAGCACAAAATTGATGGCATTTATAAACCCTGATTTTATTCCCTTTTCACCTGCTGCTGCTGCACTAAGGCAGCTCTTGCAATGCCACTACTTTGTTCTCTGCCGAGGCATTTTGGAATAAAAAGCCCTTCATGCAAGAGTACCTGTCTCTCAAAAGGGATAGGAAGGAGACCAGTGGGAGTGAGCAGAGGAATCTTATTGTCCAACAACCTTGTTTTGATAATTGAAGTATTGATCTTGTGGTTGATTTGTGTTGCCAAGTCATCGATGCAATGATAGGAGGTGGTTGCTGTGTGTTATATAATACATTGGATCCTTGTTCATGACAGAATTTAGTCTTTCAAAGGTTTGGACACATTGTGTTTTCCAGCATTACTTTTAATTTTGGTCAAAATCTCTTTTATCCATCTGTTGTCTGAGTAGACTGGTCAGGAGGTTGTGATCAGATCAATGGCAGTGAAAAAAATGCACTGAAAACCACAAATGCATAGGTAATGTCCATGCTTTTCAATGTCAGGGTGCTTTGAACAGTTTCTAAACATTTTTAATTTTTACCTTAAGGCAAAGCAGTTCTGTAAAGCAGTGGTGGGTACTGTAAAATAAGGATCTCTTGTTTTCTGCTTTATAATACTTTTTACCCAAGTGCTTTGCCAGCTGTGAGGTTGAGCATCAGTTGATCTGGGAGCGCTCTCTGGTGAGTGTGGTTTGCTGCAAAGCAACATCATCTCCTTGTGCATCCCTAGACATTCACTCTGAGCCTGTGAGCTTCTGTGGATCCTTGTTTGGGGATAACCTAATAACAGTTACCAATTCTATTGCCATGCTGGGAAAGAACAGGACTGGGAAGTATTAGCCAGCTGGGATTCCCAGCGTTTGCTGTGGTGGTTGTAGGGAGTTACTGTGTGCTATAACTTCATGGTTTTAGTAATTTTATTAAATAGTAACTGGCAGTTGACATAATTTTAGAACTCCTTAAGTTTTCTGCAGGATAGTAGTCTGATTTGGGGTGGGAATAATGGAATATTCAACAGAGGCAGCAGCATTAAAAAAACATCTACTCTGACAGCACAGGGCAGTTGGGTTATACAAATAGATCCTGATCCAAAACAGCAGCATCTTGAAAAATTGCAGGCAAACCAATTTATACAAAACCACTTTCTGAGAAAAATAAATCCTTTTGGCCACTGCTATCAAACATGAAATTAAGCCTGTTATTAATTTATCCCCAGTCTGAATTATTGTGTGTCACTTCATTGCAATGCTTCAGCTGTGTCTTCAGGGACACAAAGATTTGTATTTCAGGGGTGGTGCTTTAGTTGCGTTCATGTCTGGGTCAGTTTGTTTGTTCTGGGACATTGCATCCTGTCTTGTATTTAATTTACTCTGTGTTTGACTGCTTCATGCTTGATTCAGGCCTCAGTGGTTTGGGGCATGTCCCTGGAAATGAGTGGTTTGGCAATCCAGGCACCTCTCAGGTTTCCTGGGTCTCAAGGTGAGCTTGGAACTCTGCAAATCTGAGCCCTAAACATAGGGATGCTTTGGCATTTGCAATTTAAAACAGATCTTGATAAGATCAGAATTTGTAACAGATGCTGAAATTCCTAAAGGGGAGTTTGACATAGATAACTTTGTCTAGAAACAAATATCTTCCCATTAGTTTATCTTTGAGTGGAATAGGAAGGCAAGGCAAGAAGTGCTTCTGATCAGTTGATCTTATCGGGATTTCATTCTGTCTTTCCAGCTTTCATGTTTGCTGCTGCCCTTGCTCAGCTGGTGACCAGAATACGCACGGCACAGGCTCCATTCCAGCTCTCCCTTCCTTTATGCATCTGTCATATGAGATGCTTCCAAAATGCAAATTATTCTATCTGTCTGTGAAAGGGAACTGGGAGGTTGTTTTGACTGTATACAGATTTTTGCCTCTTAAATACATCAGTGTTTGTGTAATTGCTTAATCTTCTTTGTTTTATCTGTGATTCTTCTCTTGGCTGAGTAGTGTTCCAGCTCTTACATAAGGAAATCTCACTCCTAAGGCATGTTCCATTAAACCCCAGAAGATGAATTGTGTCTTCTCAAGGTCCCATGACTAATTTGCAAGGTTTAGCATTTATAATTAAGGGAAGGTCAGGATGTTGGCAGTATATAAATTCAGGTTTTATATCAAGAATACTTGGCTGTACACAGCTGATAACCCCATTCATGTTCTGTTTTGTGGAATATTGTGGTGTAGAGCCTTGTGTTAGGAAATGAGAGTGGAATCTGGATATGTTATCATAGAATATCCTGATGGGGGAGGGACCCACAGGGATCATCCAGTCCAGCTCTGTCCCTGCCCTGCCCCCAGCAATCCCCCTGCCCATCCCTGGAGCTCTGGCAGTGCCCATTCCCTGGGGAGCCTGGGCAGTGCCAGCACCTCTGGGGGAGGGAAGAACCTTTCCCTGAGCTCAGCCTGAGCTGCCCTAGCCCAGCTCCAGCCCTGCCCTGGGTCTGTCCCTGTCCCTGGGAGCAGAGATTGGAGCTGCCCCTCAGGAGGAAGCTGCAAATTGCATTGAGGTCTCCCCTTAAATATGCCTTTGGAGAAACATGTGGAAGTGGGTTTGGATCAGAAATAACCTTTCTCTGTGAGCAAAGTCTGTGCCCATCTCAGTGCTGCTTGCTCTCCCTCCACTTCTATTAAATGCATTTTGCTAAGCAATATCCCAACAACTTAAGAGAAGCACAAGAGGCTAGAAATTCTAATAAATAGAAATCTTACACCTAACCTGTCTGCAACATGAAGAAGCAGAGAACTGAGAAAAATGCCCATAAAAAATGGGGGAAGAGTAATTTGAAATTAAGCTAAAAAAGGCATATATATGTTCCTACATAAAGCAGCTCCTGCTGTTATCCTACCATTGAGCTGTGCCATGAGAGGAGGTCAGTTAAAGTGAAGGCTTCTGGGGTATAAAAAATGGATCATACCAAATAACCCACAGGGTTCAGGTCTCACATTTTAAGTGCAAATTATAGTTTTTTTGATTACCCAAAGAATCTTGTCAGGAAGTGAGGCAGCAGTTTCAAGGAGTTAAAAGCAGAATCAGGAGATGGTTTTCAAGTAGTGGGTGGATTTTATTGCCCGTGGAAGTTCTGGATGTGCACAAGTCCCCACTGGATACACTGAAATTATTCTAAACTGATCAAAAAGTACTTAGTGGTGTCTGTTGCTCTAGGTGCAGAGAGTTGTTTTCATATGAATTCCTTAAAATTTTGGGAGAGTGGATTATCAATTACCAGGAAGGCTGTGTCAGTAAATGCACTGTGTTCAGCACAGAGGTCTTCCATTGTCCAGCCCCACTGTTGCATGTGTTACTGGAGATGTGATATATGATAACCTGATGTTTGCCTTGATGCCTTCTGACCTCCTGTTCTCCTTAACTCCCTGCTCTCTTTTTCTCTCTCTCTCCCTGGCCTTTTTTGTGTATCCATTTCTTTTTAGAAAATGAGTGACTTTATCTCCCAAGAGGATGTGGCTGCTGTGGCAGAGTGGAACAGTTTTAACTCTGGCTTTGCGTGGGAGGGCTCAAAGCAGTCGGTAGTTTTTAGTGAGACTCCAGTGGCACCCTCGTCACAGCCTTCTCCCAGCTGGCACTTTGGTGCTTCCTCCCTAAGCAGCGAGGAGGAGGAGAAAGAGGAGGAGGAGCAGGAGGAGGCGGTTCCCAGCGAGGAGGACCTAACGTGTGGAAAGGGGGTTTGTGTGCATGTGGAGGACGCCTGGGAGCTCTGCGAGCTGGAGCCCTGCCCCAGCCCTGCCACACTTCCCTGGCAGCCCGGGGCAGGAGAGGAGGAGGAGGTGGCAGAGGATGCTGAAGACAGCTTTGCCTTTAGAAAGCCACATGGCGAGTGTCCCGAGGCAGAGGCTCCTCCCAGGCTGCCGGAGCTCATTCGCTGTTCCCAGGTGTGAGCCCAGCTCCTGCTCCCCGTGCCCTGGCTGCCTGTGGAGTGGGAACACAAACACTGCAGCAAGCAGGCACCACAGAGCTGCAGAGGACGTGGGTTTGCTTGGCTTGGACCCGTGCTTGGAGCTGCTGCATCTCTCTCAGTCAGTGCTATAAGCCCCTCTCAATTTATCTTTGAATTAAATATGAGCCACTGTCAATTTGTCTGTGCCTTAAATGTGAGTCCCTCTCAATTTATCTTTGTATGAAATACAATCACCACAGTGCAATGCCTTTTGCTCTTCTTGGATTGAAGCATCCTGTGATGTTCCCACAAAAAAGCAATATTTAGGCTCAAAAACCATGTAATTTTAGCTCCCTAAAAATTTTGCTGGCTCTGGCTGCACTGGTGGCTGACCCTCAGCACAGCACAGCAAATTTGAGGTGCTGTCCAGTGTGTGCCTTTGTGCTCCAGACAGTGGGAGGGATTTTTGCCTGCTCCAGTGTTGATGTTGCTTTTGGTTCAATAGATGCCTCTCCCCCCCTAATGATCATGGTGACATCTAGCAGGATTGGGGATGGTGGCAGAAACAGCCCTCTGGGAAAGTGCTGGTGCTGAACTCACTCTGTCTTCTTCTGGATGATCATCAGGTGGTGGAACAACTGATTTCTCTCCACCATTACTTTTCTTTCTGTTTTATCTGACATTGATTTAATAAAAGTTAAAGATCTGATGAGGATTTTTAATAACACAGTGTTGCTCTTGAGGTCAGGATAAAGGTGCTCAACTGTGATCAAGTCTTTGCCCAGGGTTGGCATTAATCCTGACACTGGCATTAGCAGATGAGGGTCTTCTCCTGGCAGCTGGCAATGAGCTGCTGGTAATTAGAAAGTTAAGAATCAGTGGAGACAGCATGTGGGCTGTTGTGGCACACCCATTAAACCCTTAATGCCTGGTTTGGGCTGACCAGAGGCCATGGTGTGGGGAGGGCCTGGAGGATTTTTCTGCCTATCTAATCCTCATGCCTGATCTCTGCCCTTGGGAGCAGTGTGTTGTTCCAGAGACTTAAACCCAAAGATTTCCAGGCTGACCTTGGTTCCCACAGTGCTTTTATCAGATCAGTGTCAGAACACTTTCCCAGCAGAACAGCAGCCCGGTCAGGATGTGGAGATGGGAACTGGGTGTTTACAAGGTGTTTTTAACCCTGTCTCACAGCCCCCACTAGTGAAGACACAGACTGTCACCATCTCTGATGTGTCCAGCGCCATCAAAAGTGAAATACCCACAAAAGAAGTCCCTATTGTCCACACAGAGACAAAGACCATCACCTACGAAGCTGCACAGGTAAGGTGTGTTCTGATAACTTTCCTAGGGGCTTAATTAAACACAAGTAAATGTATTGTTTCAAATCCTCAGGATGAAACAGCAGCACCTGCCTGTCTCTGCACATCTGAATGCAGCACAGGCATTAACTGATGCTGTGGACACTATTTCCAGCTGCATCTGGTATTTGTAGAGGAGCAGTGGTTTTGCTGTCCTTGAAGAGTAATTACTTTTTCAATATGTGCTTGCAAACAGAATTTATCTTCAGCCACTGGTGGCTTCAGGGTGTGGATCTCTCTGTAGAAAGTTAACCTGAGTTGACCATTTTCTGCAATAGATGCTTTGTCTTGTTTTCCCAGCTCCCCCAAAGAGGCTGTTTATGCCTCTTCAGAACTTGGTCTATAAATTACTTGGCCATCCCTAGGTTTCAAGACTGAAATGGTTGTTAAACACCAAATGTTTTATATAAAATGTAACCTCAGTGGGTATGTAGCGACTGGAAAGTAAAAATCTTAGTGGACTAATGTTATGAAGCAGAGAATATTGCAGCTATGGGTTCATTGCTGAGGTTAAAATTAATCCTCAGTCTAAAACAGGTTTTAATCACACAATCACAGGATGGTTTGGGATGGAAGGAACCTATGGCTCACCCAGTTCTAGTCCCCTGCCATGGGCAGGGACACCTTCCACTATCCCAGACTGCTCCAAGCCCAGTTCAGCCTTGGACACTGCCAGGCAGGGATCCAGGGGCAGCCACAGCTTTTCTGAGCACTCTGTGCCAGGGCATCCCCACCCTGACAGGGAACAATTCCTTCCCAATATCCCACCTATTCCTGCCCTCTGGCAGTGGGAAGCCATTCCCTGTGTCCTGTCTCTCCATCCCTTGTCCCCAGTCCCTCTGCAGCTCTCCTGAAGCCCCTTTAAGCCCTGAAAGAGCTCTGCGGTCTCCCAGAGCCTTCTCTTCTCCAGGCTGAACATCCCCATCCCTCCCAGCCTCTCTTTATGTATTTGAGGTTGTGGAGCCTGTGTCAGCTTGGCTTTGCCATCACTGTGGCTGTCAGCAGCAGCACGTCCTCTGCTGTAGCAGTGAAGTGACTGTAGGATGTTGTTATGGGTGCAGGAGTCTCATGATTCCTAAGGAATGCTGTGGCTGCTCAGCAGCCTCCCAGCTGCAGCATCAGGGCAATCATGGTGGTGAGCATTGCCCTGGCTTTCAGCAGGTGTGTAGGTGAATGGAAGAGTTTTGCTCTTAACTGGTAAATGAGAAGGAAAAGGGATCTCCAGGGTGGCCATGTGTGCACACGGTGTGATGTGCCATGAGATCTCTTCCAGACTGTGGAAAATGGTCCCACCTTGTGGTAATTCCAGATACTGTCCCAGTGCTGAGTGAGGATGCTGCCCATGGACAGCACAGCCAGGATGAGCTGGCCAGGATGACTTAGTTTGGGATTTTTGACAGATCTTGAGTGGTCAAGTCAGACACGATGAGATCCAAGAACCAGCTCTAAAAGTTACTACTGTTTCAGCGAATGTGTGCATGTTCTTTGCTCCTGCAGAGCATAAAGTAAGGAATATGCAGGGTTGTCAGGAGGGAGGAAGGGTGACAAGTACCTTCTGAATCAGATTGTGCTCTTGGCTTTGTTGATCTCCATGGGTGCAGGCAGGTGCAATTTGGGATTGGTATCTTTGTTGGTCTCCAGTCGTGGTTCAGGTGTGGATGGTATGACCAGCACTGCAGGGCCAGCAGCATGCTCAGATTTGGGTACATCCCAGCTCTCCCAGTCTGAGGGGTGTCACAGGTCCTCCCTGAAGGCTCTGTGCTTTTCCAGCCTTAAAGCTCAGGGACTTTGAGCTTTCAGAGACCTGCCCAGCTCATGTGCACCTGGGCACAGGTTGACTTGTGTCTTGTGGTCCATGATGGAGCTTCTGTCCTCAGAGTCCTCTGTCTGGCTCTGGTGGTGTGGAGCCCCTGCTTCTGTCCCCACTGTCAGGGACTGATGGCCTGTTCTTGTATCCCACAGACAGATGGTGGCAATGGGGATTTAGACCCTGGCATCCTGCTGACTGCCCAGACCATCACTTCAGAAACCACCAGCAGCACCACCACCACCCAGATCACCAAGGTAACACCAGGGAGCACCACAAAACACTGGTTCAAACAACAGCCTGACAGAGAGATGGGCAGGGATGAATGAGAGGGAAACAAAGTTTTTGGAAGGTCCTTTAAAATAGATGATTAGTACCTGGAACAAAGCACGAGGTGTTCAGTTTTGCCTGTGTCAAATCTGTGGATTATGCATTAATTGCAGCACAGTCTGGATACTGACTCTGGCTGACAGCAGGAAGAACTGCACTCTGAGAAAAAAGCTCCTCCCTGGCTCAGCTATAAAAAATAACTCTTTGACAGTTTTTTCTTGAGCAGCAGCAGTTTTCCATGTGACTAATGCTGAGTATAACAGCACTAGTTGGTGACACTATTTTTGGGTGCCATCTTTAGATAGGCAGCCCCAGTGAGCTCAAACTCCTCTGTACTTCTACACTAACAGCAGTTTTTCCTTCTGTTCTAGACTGTGAAAGGTGGCATTTCAGAGACACGGATTGAGAAGAGGATTGTCATCACAGGAGATGCAGATGTAGACCATGACCAGGTAGGAGTGTGGATATGATCCAAAAGAGTTTCCCAGAGCTGGCAAAAATCAGTCAGGCTGTTTGTTCAGTGTCACCAAAAAATGACCTGGATAAATTTTACTGGGGTAGAAATAAAACTTAATATTTTTATAAGCTGTGGTTTCTCCATCTCTGTAAATGTTCTAGGCCAGGTTTGACAGGACTTAAAGCAACCTGGTCTAGTAGCAGGTGTCCCTGCCTATGGCAGGGGGTGGAATGGGATAAGGTTTTAGGTCCATTTCCAACCAAGCAATTCCATGATTCTATATCAGTAATAAATTCCTTTTTGGCATTATGCATCTGAGCGAGAAAAGCTGAATTGTATTCTGAAACTGATGTTGGCAGCAAAGTTTTGATTCCAGAATTGTTTTGGATGGTTGTAGGCTTTAAAAAAAAAATCCATAAAAAGGTGAAATAAAAGTTTTCCTTGACATCTGGCTGATCTGCATTCATTTTCCCATAACTCTGAAGCACTATTGCTACTCTGTAGTGCCAGAAGTCATTTCAGAGTGCTCAGCACCTGTGTTACATCTCTTTAGCTTTATATGAAACCTTTCTCATGACTCAGCCTCATTGGCCTCTTGCATGTGTTGGAAGTGATGATTTTGTCATCAGAGAATTATACTTTTAATTTAAATTTAGTCACAAGTATTGTGGGGGTGGAAAATACTCTTATGACAAGATCTAGTTTGTTAACTCCAACAGAAGATGTCTGAGATGTTTGAAATGTGCCTATCACACTTGCTGGAAGAATAAGCAGGTTAAGCTTAATTGCTCTCATCCATCTTCTGCCATGGGGCATGGTGAGATAGGGGTTATTCCTCAAATAGTGCTTTTCCTTTCAGAGATAATATAATAGTACCAGAAGTCACCAAAGTGTGTGGCTGAAGTCCTGGAGGCAATGTTGGGCACCATAGTTTAAGACCTAAAACAATTAGAGAGATTCCAAAGGAGGCTGGGGACACAGTGAAGGGTCAAGAGGGGCCATACGGGGGGGGCTGAGGGCACTCAGTGTGTTCAGCTGAAGCAGAGGAAACTGAGGGCAGAGCTCAGCAGGGGCTGCAGCTCCTCCTGAGGGACAGCTCCAATCTCTGCTTGCTGTGATAGAGGAAGTTTAGGCTGGAGCTCAGGGAAAGGTTCTTCCCTCCCCCAGAGGTGCTGGCACTGCCCAGGCTCCCCAGGGAATGGGCACTGCCAGAGCTCCAGGGATGGGCAGGGGGATTGCTGGGGGCAGGGCAGGGACAGGAGCTGGACTGGACTGGATCATCCATGTGGGTCTCCTCCAATTTGGGATCTTCTGTAATTTTATCAAGTGCATCTACTTTTCTGGAGTTCCTTGTGCCCTTGGGTATGGTGGGTGCCATGCTCTGACACACTGTGACTTGCTCTAACCCCTGCTCTCCTGTGCTGTCCCACAGGTCCTGGCACAGGCAATCAAGGCTGCCAAGGAGCAGCACCCAGACATGTCGGTGACCAAAGTGGTTGTGCACCAGGAGACAGAGATTGCAGAGGAATAGCTGGGCTGTGTGAGTAGAGACCTCCTTGGGTGGGAGTGGGGGCTGACTGATCTTTGTGCGCAGCAGATTTGGGTAAACAGGGTCGGAGTTGAAGTAAAATGATCATTGTTCTCTGCTGAGTTCTGCTCAGGCTGTTCCTGTCAGATCCATGGAGGCTGATGAGGCAGTCACTAATTAGACAGACTAATCCTGTGGAAATAAGCCCAAATGGGTTAAAAGCTACACAGCTCCTTCCATGAGGCTATTTTGCCTTCCCAAACATCCATGATGTGCTGGGAGCACACGATGCTGCTGTAGGTGCCCTGCCCAGATCAGTGCCTAGTAACCCCTGAGCTGGACCCCAAGGCTGCCTGGAAATCCCATTTTCTGCATTTTTTATTAGTTTGGGAAGAATCTGCTAAAGGAATCCAGGAGCTGTCTGTGCCTCAGTGCTTTAAAGCCCATCCTGCCCCATGGCACTGATCACAGAATCCTGGAATGGTTTGGGTTGGACGGGACCATAAAGCTTATCCAGTCCCATCCCTGCTATGAGCAGGGACACCTTCCACTGACCCAGGTTGCTCCAAGCCCTATCCAGCCTGGCCTTGGACATTTCCAGGGGTCCAGGGGCAGCCACAGCTCCTCTGATCACCCTGTGCCTGGTCTCACCACCTTCAAGAGGGAACAATTCCTACCCAATATCCCATCTAACCCTGCTCTCTGGCATCCTTGTCCTATTGCTCCAGGCTCTTCTGCAAAGTCCCTCCCCAGTTCTCCTGGAGCCTCTTTAGGCACTTCTGACCTGCCACTGGTGGGAGCTCTGCTGAATTCAGTTCCCATCACTTCAGAGAGGCAGATTCCTGTCTCTTCCAGTGTGCTGCTGTTGGTAGCTGTAACTTATCCTCTTCCTTTCTTGCTAGGAAACATTCGTGCCCGTGACACCACCAGGAAAAAGAAACCCAGCAAAAGTACCATGAAACCACCTGGAGCACAAAGACCTCAGATTTCGAACTTGACACTCAGAGACATTCATATCATTTATTAAGAGTTGCGCTTTGACATTTTACTTGGGATTTTTCCACTGGATCCTATTGGACATAGGGTTTTGTTTTTGTTGTTGTTTTTTTGGTTGGGTTATTTTTTTTTTTTAATATATATATATCTATTGTGACAGAAATATGCCATATTTCTAACTGTACTGAATATTTTTTACAGGTTTTCAATTTTGCATTCCTTCTCACGCAAAGCCTCTTCAGACACAGAATCCCACCTTGCAGGGCTCCAGGGCTCCCTGTTTTAACTTGTATTCCCTCTGCCTCATCAGGGATAATGGAGCTGGACCCGTGCATATTCCATGCAGGAATGTGCCTTCACAAAGCCATGGGTCCTTCTTCCAGGAGAGTCAGTTTCAAGAGTTGGACTTTGTGCAGCATTTCCAATTGCTTCCTGATGATTTCTGTAGCTCTGGGGAGCTCCAGTCCCACTGCACCCCCTGGGCTGCTCCGAGCTCCCTTCCCTCTGGGCTCCAGCCCTGAGGTGTGATCACAGTAGGGTTTTGTGGTGTTACCTATGCACACATCTGAATAGTTGACTAGATTTAAGGAATACTGGAAGTCGCTTCAAATATCTTATACTGTGAATTTTAGAGCTTTAAGAGGACTGTGATAGCATCTCACCTTCTTCCCGTGTGTCTCTACCGAGTGCTCCCCACCTGTTTGTGTTTCCTAGATGCCATTAAATTAAAAAGCCCTTAGAAGTGTGTATTTAAGGTGTTTGGACTCGGGATGCTATTAAGGTAGGCTTGTGCAGCATTCACAGGAACTGAGCTTTTTGGTGTCATAGTTTTTCACTTGTTTGTGTTCATGATTTTTAAATTAGGGAGGGTTTTGTTTTTTTGGTTTTTTTTTTTTTTTTTTGCTAAGTCATGGGTTGGGTGTTTTTCCTCCCCTTACACTGCTATTTAAAGGTGAATATGTTACCCATTTCCAGAGCATGTATCCCACTATCCTTTAAACAATCCTTCCTAGGCCTGCAAGCTGTATTTGCAGAGGCTGAACAAGGAATTTCAGGAGGTGTCAGGTGTTGCTGGTTGTGATAGAGCCAACCACATGGGAAGTGTTGACATTGACTCTTCCATGCTGGCCTGAGAGTCTGGATTTGGCTTCATGACCCCTTTGCTGGAATGAAATATCAGGATGCTTGTCTGAATCTTGAGGCTGAACTTACAGACCCCCAGGGCCATCTCCAGCACAGAGGGGGTGATGCAAAAAACATTATTTCAGGGGTTGGATGTGCTCCCACTGCTCTCTCAGCTTCATGGGAATGTTCCTGACTGGTTGGTTTGTCTTTCCACCATTTAAATTCAAGATTCAAGAAGCAGAAAATTAACCAAGCTCTGTAAAGAGTCTGCCCAGACATTTGTGAACACTTCAGTCCACTTGAGGTTGTGATTTTGGGTTTTTTTTATGTATACATATACATATATGTATAATGTGGCACAGTGGTAGCTGAGGGCAGGGAGTGCTCTGCTCCTCAAGTGAGGATGGGAAGAAAATGGCAATAAAGATAAAAACTCTCCAGTTTTCAATTTGAATAATGTATTTCAGAAGTCACTGGATTTAGCTCAGGCTGCAATGACTCCACTGTTTAGCTGCAAACAGCTCTGGAACTACACTGGGGCTGGTGCAGCTTCTCAGCCTCAGGTGCAATTTTAATTAAGCTGTCAGTATTGATTGGAGACTCTGCTGGAGCTGCTGGATTTTGGCTCTCTTTGAGCCTTGCTGGCCCTGAGTCCTGCTCAGCCTTCCTCTGCTGGCAGCTGCCTCTGGGCTGCTCTGGTGCAGGGTCCCCTCCTGGGGCTCTCACCTTCCTCAGGGCATCATGCTCTGGGGATTTAGGGAGTCCTGGGCTGTAGTGCAGAGATTAAGTCTCCCTATCCATGTCTGAAAATTGCTGTCCTTCCTGACTCTGCCACACAGGCCCTGGGTCTGTGTCTCTGCTGTCCTCAGTTGGGCAATGCTTGCCTTAAACACCCAACGTGCTGAGCACCCTCTGGCAATGTCCTTTCTCTGGGAATTGAGATCTTTGCCACTCAGTCCTTTCTTCTCACTTGCAACAGCCCCCTGAGGAGGGAAGGGGCATGTGGAGCAGTGGCTGAGAGGATTTCTGGGATTTACTAGGCAGAGCCACTGTCATAAATTAAGTTTGTCCGTAGGACTTAAAGGCACTTGGCTATCAGGAGAATTTAGGGGAATGTGGTCCCTGGGTGTTCCCTTGGGGTGTCCCATGCCCTGAGCATGATGAGTGGGACAAAGCACACCAAGCAGGGCATTTCTGGGGTGAGAAACCTGCTGTCAGGAGGGGTGTCTCCTTTCCAAAAGATTTGCTCACTTTGGCTGCAGATGTCCCCATAGACTAGTCTAACCCTGTTTTTCTTTTTTCCCTACATTTTGGGTGGCAGGTTGTCCATTTTCACACTTCCCCCTGCTGAGTTCTTGCTTCTCCTGGAGTAATTTATACAAGTCTTGGCTTCATGTGCCCTTTGCTATCACCTGTCTGACCTCAGGGGTTCCCAGCCCTGCTCCTGCCAGCACAGTGCTCGAGTCAGGAGCTGGACAGGAGCCTGGGAAGAAGATACAAGTTAAAAGCAGAAGAAGCTTCTCTCACCCTCAGCCAAGACCGTGGTGGGGCTACTCACTCCCCTTCCACCTCTGGTGGGATTTAAAATCCTTGCTTCTGACCATGCTGTGTCAGCTCAAGGGACAAGCCAGCTAAGTAAGGTCTATTTATATGAATGTTCCCAGCTCTTCCCACTCCACAGATTCACCCAGAGACTGTCTTGATTGTATAATACACATTATATGGAAGCTATTTATATATGAATGTTTTTATAGAAAGGAAAGCAAGGAGCTCCTGTTCTCCTCCATTAAACTGGAATGGCTGCTCTGGTTGCCCAGTAGCAATCCCTGACCAAGAGATGTGTTAGCAGAGGACTGACTGATTTCTGGTTTTAATAAACTGTGGTTTGCTGATTTTCCTAATTGTACAATTACCGTAAGAGGTGGTAGTGTCCCAGCCTTAGAGATGAAACTTGTAAAAAACTAAAAAAATAATCTAGTTGAGAAGATGAAGGACTTTGTAAAATTTTTTTAAGGTGATTGTGAATTGTCTAGGTTAGGCGTTTACACTTTATAAAAATAGGAACTTTTAAAGTACGCAAAACTTTCTAGATCAACTAGTGATGGGAGCTGTTATTTTGGATTTTCATAGTGAATCAAAGGGAAAGTTGCCATAGCGATTAGGCACACCTAAGTGTTCAGTACTGCTTCTTGTATTGCATTTTTCAATAAATTTTCAAACAAAACTCTCTCCCTGGTGCTGAATTCTCTTCCTTCTTCTCACCTTCCTCCAGGTCTCTCTACTTAGCCTGGCTTTGTGGTGACTTGGTTTTATCAGACTAAACCAGAGCCCCCAAATGTAGCTATGATGGTGCCAAAGCTCTCCCAGTCTTGTGCCTTGGGTGCATTTTCCTGGGCTCTTGCTGCCTTTAGACTCTTTGAACAGTTCCTAGTGTGGTGATAGGTGGGACCAAAGCCCCCAAAAGGGCCAGAAGCAATTCCCAGAGTTCAAGTTTGCCCCAAAGAAACATCACTTGGTATTAAACCTTCCTTTTACCTGCAGAATTTATGGTGAGGTCTGTGCTTGGCAGGTGCTCCCTAAATGAGTGTGACTCAAGTTGGGGGAAATGTCAAATACACTGATACTTTGGTCCTATCTCATTTTTTTTCTGGCTGCAGCAGCTTTAGGCAGGACAGAAATAAGGCACAAAAAGCTGACAGGGCATCTTGGCTGCAGGCCTGACAGAGAACAAGAGCCAGATGGCCCAGTTAGGGCAGCTGAAGACTGGAAATTGGCTGGAAAGAGCTTCCCTGGGGGCAGGGGCAGACCAGGGGCTGACTGTGGTACCTCCCTGTGCCTCAGTTTCCCCTAATAGGCAGAAAGAGAAGGGTGGCATGTGGCATGTACTGCTAAAAATTGCTCCAGACACAGCCCTCACCTCTTCCACTGGACAGTTTGCTTCCAAGTACTAAATCTCTGTCCTGTAAAGCCAAAATTACCAAGGAGCCTCAGAAACTGACCCTGGAGAGTTGGGAAACTGCCACCACTGGAGCTGCTTTCCCGTAAGTGTCCCAGCAGTGTGACTCATGCTCAGCTCTGCAGCAGAGCTGTGTCCTGTTACCTGCCAGGCTCCTACCCTCCCCAAGCCACAAACAGCCCTGTTCTGGGGGCTGGGGCTGGGGGAGGTCCCAACACCTTTGGACAATGCACTGGTATGAGGGGTCATGGCTGGGCATGAACCACAGCCCCAGAAACATCACAGCTGGGGACAACCACCCAAGGAATGGCCATTGCTCTGCTGCACTTCGAGGTGTCAGTCCCCTGCTCAGCAGCCAAAACATCATCACCTGCTCCCACTCTTGGCCCTCTTGAACATTACCTGGGGAGCAGCTCCAAGCTCTGCCAGGCTCCTGTGGGTCCCAGTCTGTCCCACAGCTGCCACCTCCAACAGTAGGGGATTATGCTGGACTGCACCACTGTGTCCTGGCAGAAACACCATCATCAGCCTTGGGACTGCCACAGGGAGGAGACACGGGGCTAATGGTTCTCAAGGGGCTTCTGGCACGTCCCTGTCCTGGACTCACTGCAGGGACATCAGTGGCACCAGGAATATGGTCCCACATTGCCCATCCACCAAAACCATGGTGTGTTCCTGGGCAGGAGTGCTGCCATTGCTACTCAAACAACACCCCAGCAAAGGGGACACTGGAACCCCATCCAAAATGCCCAGGGGAGAAGTCCTCAGCTCATTGCCCCAGGGTACAAGGGCAGGAACAGGAAATACCCACCTTAATGCTCAGCACTGTCTGGGGCCATCCCAAGAGTCTGGAAAGGCTTTTCCTTAAAAATTCCCCCATTCCAGCCCCTCTGGATGCCTTTATACACCTCAAAGCCAGAGCAGGAGGGTGTGTGGTAATGTTGTATTTTGCATGGCTACAAGCAAGGGAAAATATTAGGCAAACAAACATGATGGCAATCCAGATGCAAATCAATAAAACCCCAACCCCTTGTCCCAGCTGCACAAGAGGCAGCAGCTCCTGGCAGGCTGAGTCTGTGCTCCTGGGTGGTCCTGTACCCACCCCAGCCCCCAGATCCCACACCAAAGGCAATGACTCTGTCTTGGAGGTCCCATCCTTTGGGAAGAAGCCACTAAAGTGTCTTCCCTTCATCACCCATCCCTGTTGCTTCCCCATGTCTCCATCCCAGAACTCAACCCCAGAACTGGAGGAGCAGGCATCACATCAGGAGGAGCAAGTTCCCATTCAGTCTCCAGCTCGTTCCAGCCCGGGCTATTTTTAGGCTGTTCCTCCCGTTTTTGGGGCTCTGCAGAGAGTTGCTGGAGTATCAGGGCTGGTCTCAGGGCTCCAGGGAGAATTGCTGTGGCAGCTGGGCAGTAGTGGTGCAACTCCATCATTTCCAGCTGGGAGAGCCCAGGGTTGTTCAACCCAGAGTCTGAGATAAACAGGGTCGAAAGGGAGGAATTATGTTGGCAATGGGCCAGATTGGACACACTGAGCTCAGTTCTGAGATCCATCACTGAGAAAACTGAGGCACAAAAGAAAAGCCAGAACCAGGTGGGGAATCGCCTCAGGTCCTGTAGCAGCTCAGTCAACGGCCCTGGATTCATCCCTCCTCCATCCCCAACCACCCAGGGAAGCTCCACTGCAGACTGCTGCAGATCCATGGACATCTTTTGCTTTTTGCCCCCACCACGGGCAGTGGTTCCTGATGGGCTCCCACACCAAAGCCTTAGAGATTTGGGCTCCAGCCCCATGCAGCACTCGGCTATCAGGACACATTCCGGGATGCTGACAACACTGAAAGAACTCAGGCTTTTGACCCAGGACCAGCCCCAGGGGGATCCATCCCACACTGCTCAGCCCATTTCTATAGTAGAATTAATGTGCAGAGCCTTGGGTGCCAGGGAACAGGACACTCCCAAAACCATAGGAAAAAAAAAAAAATTAAGCAACTACTCCCGAAGGCACCCCAGCTCCAGCCCCATTCCAGCTCCCCTGGCTACCGGGAAGCACTAGGATGGGTGCCTTTGGCTCTAGCTGGCCCATTAATGCAAGAGCTATTTTATAGCACACTCTTTGCTTTTTTTTTTTTTTTTTTTTTTTTTTTTTTTTTTTACATAAAGCAACAGAAATGAGCCTGTGCCAGAAGCGTGCAGGGTGTTTCAGACCCACGGAGCACCCGCAGCCCTCACAGCGCTCCTGCTCGGCCCTGGAAGGCAAAAGCCGCGCTCAGGTCACACCCCGGCAGGACCCCCGCGACAGGGACCCCGCTCCTGGCTGGCTGCGGGTGCGGAGCCCCCGCCCTCCCACACACCTGCACTGGCAGAGTGCACAGTGACCGCCCCACTGCGGGGACAGCAAGAACAGGAGCAAGAGCTGCAAACCCGCCAAGGGCCGAGCAGCATCGGGAGAGACTGTCCCCAGCTCTGATGTTGTGCTCTCTGGAGACAGAGGTGTCCCGGCAGCAAATCTGGAGACTGGCTGGCACTACTGGGATGTCCCCGGGCATGAGAGACCCTCTTACAGCCACCGGCAGGGTTTGCTCCTCCTCAGGGCACATCCCTAGCACACAGCCTATGGTAGTGGTTCCCTCAATCCATTTTTGGATTTTTTATCCATTTTATCCATTTTTGCCCCAAACTGAGCTGTCCTGTAGCCATGCACCAGCTGAGTGGGAGGTCACTTGGTGGTGGGGGTAACTGCAATTGGCCCTGGTCTCTCCATCCTTTGGTCCAAGGGACCCCAGGGATCCTTGTCAGCCTGGACATGCTGGTATTGGGGACAATCCCCCCATTTTCTTTGCTGGTGTTTTTGATGAAATCTCCCTTCTGTTGTGTAGGAATCTCCTTTCAGTGGTCACCTCCTGGGGAGGGATACCCTGGAGGGTGGCAACAGCTGGATATTTAGTCCAGACTGTTCCTGAGCAGGACAGAAAGTACCAAACACTGCACTCCACAGGATGTGCTGTGTGAGCTCTCCAGAGCTTCCAGGATTGTTCTACTTCACAGTCAAGCAGACAATGGAGGAATCCATCCAGGGTGTATATATTTACATTCTAGTTTCTGTTTCTAACCCAGCCTCATCCCTGCCCAGTTCATTCCCAGACACTTGAGGACAGGATACATGGCATCCATGCACTGAAACCAGCACTGCTAAAATCCCACAGACAGGGTGAGAACAGTGTCCACAGGTGGAACTGAACATGAGGGATGCTGCTGTCCCTGGAGAAGGCACAGGGTTTCATACCCTGCCAAATTAATTAATCAAGCTGCTTTGCATTTTGAAATAATCCCTGTGTGACTCAGAAATGCCTCTCCTGGAGGATGCTGCTGAGCTGGGAAGGAGGATGGGGCAGGAGGACAATGCTGGTGGCAGGCATATGGTCCAGGCAGGTTCCCCTGTGATACAGCCATTTCCCACGGTTAGATGGAGCCTCAGCCAGAAAATGAAGGGGAAAAATTAAAACAATCTCCCCCAGTAGCTTCTTGTGCATCTCCTTGTGGCATTTTGGACTCCAATTTCTTGCTGTCAGTTCCCAAAGCACGCCCAGGGCCTGGCATCAGCTCTGGCTGCAGCTGGTCAAGCCCAAGTAAAAAGTTATTTTTGGACATAAACAACCTTCTGGCACTTCCCCTGGGATGCTGCTCCCGGGCAGACCCCGATGGTGACTTTTTCTTGTTGCTGTTTTTGCATTGAATCAGTGCCTAAATAATGTTGAGATTAAGCAGCCAAATAAATAGCTGAGCTTGGGCTGGTATCACTCCCAGAGAACCCTCTGGGATGCAACTGGCCCCCAACTACAGCTGTCAGTCCCACCTCTGTTCCCTCCACTGGGGGAAGCTGTACCCAAGCCCTCTGGGAGGACTGGCATTGCAAACAGACACAGCTTTTCTCTGTAGAGCAGAACCTCCCCCTCCCCCCAAAACAATGTGGGGGATTGCATTTTAGGAGAAGAGGGGGCAGGGGTAGAAAAGGCAATTTTCCAATGATTTTGCTGGGATGTTTTAATCTGGAGAAGGATGTTGTTACCGAAGTTTGCAAGGTCTGACACACTGACACTTCAGACCAGAGAGGGAGAAGCAGAAACAGGAATAAATCCCCCTCCCAAACACTTCATACAGATAAAAGAGATATCAGCCATTCCAGAAGTCCCTGGGAAGGCAAAAGGCAAAGATCCCATCTAGGCTGCCACAGCCTCCTGAGTTGCTGGGGAGCAGAGCTGTCTTCATCCTAATGCTCCAACCCATCCTTTCACAGCCCCTGGCATCCCAGGGCTCCTCCAGCCTGAGACAGAGCTGGAGGGAGTAAGAAGGGATGGGATGAACTCCCAGCTCCCTTTTCTCCAGGAATCCACCCCAGTGCTGAGGCTGCTTCTCTAGCCTCACCCCACACAGCTCTGGTTCTGCATTCAACAGGCACCAAGTACCAGAGCAGCACCAAACAGGACCTCGCAAAACCAACGCTCCCTCACCTCTCTGCCCCTGCACATCCTTCCTCCCACCACCTGCATCCTTCATCTCACCAAAAACCAGCACAAACAAACCCAGATCCACAGAGAGGCTCTCAATTGCTTCACTCCAGGTGGGCAGCACCACCTTGCTTGCTGCCTGCAACTCCCTGGGCACCTTTTACATCCCTTCTCTCCATAAAAATCCCAAACCTTGCGCTTATCACCTCATCCTGTGAATGTTGAGCAGCTGGTTATGGAGCATCCCCTTCTCCAATGGAGCCTGGGTGGGGGCACAAGGTCTCAGAGACCCTCTGGATTGAGTGCAGCAGGTGCTGCCCCTCCCAAGCATCCCACAGGCAATAGGAGGAGGCAAGGCAGGACCACATGGCATCCAGATAATATTTAATAGCCCTGTTGGGCCTACGTGCTCTGGCCAAGCAAATTTTCTGGTGGGTTGAGGCTGGACAAGCGGACACCACCCTCCAAAGCATCTCCCCACCCCAACCCTGCCGGAATAAAGTGCTATAGGGGCTGGTGGGGCTTCACCTGCCCCCATGTCCCCATCCCACAATTTGTGTGGGGTCTCAAAGTGAGAACTCCTCTGGAAAAGCCACCAGGAGAAGGGCTTGTAAGGCCAAGGGCATCTACTGGGCAGGACATCCCACCTAGACGAGTTGTCCCCCGGGAGCGGAGGGTCAAGACCTTCCTCTTGGCATTGGCTAAAAAATGCTGCCCCAACCCCTGTCTGGATGTGGGGTTTTGGGGTCACTGGTGTGTGGTGGGGGCCAGGATGAGGGACTGGGATGTTACAGTCCCCAGAGGTGTAGGGGACATCAGACCCTCGTGCCCTGCTCCACCCCCACCACCCAGGAGCTGGGTCGGGGCTCGCTGGGCTCCAGCAGCCGGTCCGAGGAGTCGCCAGCGCTTCCCAGTTTGGCGCAGCCCACAAGGCTGCCATGGTCCAGCCGAGGCCAGCTCCGGTTCTTACGGTCCTTGATGGGGGCCAGCAGCAGCACCCCTGGCTGGCCAAGGTCCAGGGATTTGGAGTGTCCCGGGGTGTGCAGGTGCACATCGGGGCTGAGCTCCAGCAGCAGCTCGGCGCCAGGACAGACGTCATCCATGCTGATGACAACGTGGCCGCCATCCCCGTCCCCAGCAGCGCCATCCTGGCCGCAGGGCGCGGCGCCGGCACCAATGGAAAGAGGAGCCCGGGAGAGCCGCGGTGTTCCAGGGGGATGCTCAGCAGGGGCCCTCCCTGCCCCCCTGGCAGCCCCCCGCGCTGCCCCGTCCAGCAAGCAGTTGTTGAGCTTGATGATGGGCAGTGCCAGGGCGCCCACGGCCGAGGACAGCAGGGACTGGGCTCCAGCACGGCGCGGGAGGCTCAGGTTGGCCTCGGTGGAGCGGAGGCTGTGCAGAGAGGCCGCAGGGGAAGCTGCCGGGTGCTGCAGGAACTCGGCCATGGTCTGCAGCCGGTTGGGGCCGTAGCAGTCAGACCACTTGCTGCTGGGGCCGGGGCAGGGCTGGCAGGACAGGTCCACCTGGTAACACCCCTCCACGCACTCGGCACTGGCCTTGGGGAAGGACTGGCTGTCCCCATGCTGGCAGTGCCCGTCCTCAGGGCCGGTCCCCTCAGGCAGCCCCACTGTCAGGCCGTAGAGCCCCTTCTGCATCAGCTGCCGGGTCTCCATGTCCCTGTTCTCGTACAGCATTGTGTTGGCACAGATGAAGATGAAGAGCCCAATGCCCATGATGACAGGGCCGATCAGCTTCAGCTTCTCGCTGTGGGGCACGTGGTGCCCGGCTGCCACCTCCCTCCTCACGTCCCCCACCACACTGGCGTTCCCCGCGCTGGCCCCGGCGCCCCCATGTCCACGGTGAGGCCAGTAGCCCACCACAGCAATGGTCATGCCCACCAGGACCACGGAGATGCCCACCACGACGAAGGCTCCCGCCGGCGAGCGCATGCGGAGCTGCCCTTTCAGCGGGGGCTCCGTCGGGGGGCTGCGCCGCAGGCGGCGGCCCCGGCGCCGCGGGGGGACGGGGGGCGGCGCCGCCTTGGGCCCCCCCTGCTCCGGCTCCCGCATGGGCCCCCTGGGCTCGGCGCTCTCCGCAGTCATCGTCTCTGGCTCAGCCGCAATTCCTGCACGATGGGAGAAGGAAAGGTGAGAGGGCATCACTGGGGGTCCTTGTGCCCGGGATGCTGGAGATGGCACTGCGGGGACACTGGGAGCGTGGGGATGCCAGGAGCACAAGGACACCGAGCCCACAGGTTACAGCAGGCAGGGACAGCTTTGCTCTGCCCCACTGCTCCCTCCTTCCTCAAGTCACTTCTCTCTCCCCACTCGGCAGTGAAGGGCAGACGAGTGCCTTCCAACCACACTCCCAAAGGCCCCAGACTCATCCCTCTAAACCCCTGAGCTGTGCAGGAAGTGAGGACAGATGGGACCCTGCTGTGCCACACCCAGCACAGAGCCATCACTGGCACTCCTGTGACACTGGGAGAAGGTGCCACCCCCGGTCTGCCACAACAGCAGTGAGGGAAGGGGCTATTTATTCATCTGCTGGGGAAACTGAGGCACCTGGAAACCCAAATGAAAGGTATGACACAGCTGCATCACTCAGAGCCCTGTGAGTGACAATCCAAGCAGGACCTGAAAACCTAAACCAACATCAAGCTACTCATCAGACAGCAGGACCCACCAATCCATGGAGAATTTCAGCTAAAATAGGTGTTTTTCTCAATTTTTTGCTGTTTTCTATTTCCTCTGACCTACTCAGTGCATCCTCAGGATCCTACCTACACACACACACCAACATAAAACTGCACATCTAGGGATTTACAGGAATTTAGAGTGCATGGTATGTTATTTTATCCAGAACTTTATTTCCTAGATGAGCAATAAAGGTGTGGAAGCTACCCAAAACAGCGGGTGACCAGCCTGGCAGGAAGCATCTGCTGGGCTGGCACCATTGTGCCTGGGATAAGTGGAACCCCGGGGAAGTAAAACAGGCCTTGAACAAGTCCCAGACCAAAAACATCTTTCAAAAATATGAATAAGCTCATGCTGACAAGAATCCGTGTCCCTGCAGCGCGGTGCTGGCAGTGGGGCTGGGGTGGGATTAGGTGTCCGTGCACCCTTCTGTGCCTCCCAGCACTGCCAGCATGGGAATGCTGCCCAGGCCTTCCCAAAGGAGCACCCCAAAGGGGATGGGAGCAGCGAGAGCTACAGGGTGGCCCCCAGCCAAGGGATGCAGTGGGAGGGGGCTTGTCACCCCACCACATCTTAAACTGTCAAGAAAAGCATTTGGACATCACAGAATCATAGAAGCTAAACCCAAGGAGAGCCCTGCAGGAGGAGTGGCCACACTCCAATTTTACTCCCCAAGATGAATGAAGTGCTGAGAGCCAGTGACCAGCATTCAAACAGCAGAAAAATACCACTTTTTTTTTTTTTTTTTTTTTCCCCAGTTAATCATCTTAAGGTGTTATTAGCATCAGAGGGAAGGAATTAAAGATATGAGTTCCAGGATGACAGCTTGTTCCTGGCACAAGGCTGTCAAGTGACAACTCGAGTAAGGGAGATTTAAAGGGAAGAAAAAATAAAGTCCCAAACAAACCAGACCAAAGCCCGGGCCACTACTAAGTGGGGTGTTAAGGCTTTCTGAAAAATAAGTTGATAATCCCACATGGCAAAGGGAGAAACATAATTAACGCAAAGTAATGTTCATCCTGAAAAATGAGGCTTTAAATATTTTGGTATTAAAGGGAAACAACTGGACCCTTGAACACATCCCACAGACCGCGGGTTTTTTGCCTCCAAATGCCCTGATTTAGGTTATGTCTAAATTTTCTCTAATTGCCATCTTAGCTTCAAGCTCTCTTAATTTTTATAGCAAACCCTTTAAATGCCTTGCTGGCTACTTAGGGATTAAAAATGGCCCCCTACACTGCAAGATAAAGCTCTTGGTCAGACTCCCATGACTCCCACAGCTCATGACTCCAAACTCACTCTGAACACACACCAAGCACCCTCTGTTTTATTCTGGAGCCAGGTCTCTTTAATCCCAGTTCCTCTAACCTCTCTAACTCACCCTGTTGAATCAAGACCAGCGTCCACAGGGACCAGGAGCATCCCTGGTGTCCCACCTCTGATGACAAAGAAGGGGGACAACAAGCTGGGGTCCTGCCTGTGAGGACCATGCACATCCCATGGATCCCATCCAGGGCAACACTTTGTGTCCAGGTGATGCTCACCTGGGCTGCACCAGGCTGTTCTTGCCACACTTTTACACTGGATACAATCTGGGGGTCATCTCAGGCTGCTTGGGAATGGGTGCAGTAGGGTGAAAGGTGTCCACCCATGTCCAGACCACACTGGGGCTGAAACAATCCCCTTCCCACCTCCCTTCTTTTTCCCTAAACACAGGGATGGAGGTGATGGAAGGAGGGACAGGCAGATGCCACCAATCTGGATGAGGGAATCCCCTCTGTGTCCCCAGCCACTATTCCTGCCCAGAACGCCTGTCCCATATCTCCCCACTGCCATGTTCTGAATTTGGAGCATTCCCTTCTCATTGCTGGGGCTGGTTGTTCCCAGAGTTCAAAACCATTATTTTTATTAATAGAATCCCCAAGGTTATATAACCCTTTTAGAAAAAAGAAATATAAAAAAAAAAAATACAAAACCCAGCGCTGCCATCCCCTCCTGCACCCCGCAGCCGCCGACACTCCCACGAATGGACTAATCCATTCCACAATTCCATCAATTCCCACATTAGAGCAGCGGGGTCAGACACAGTGCAGGAATGGACGGCTCCTGGGGTGCTGCTGGGGCACGGGGACAGCCAGTGGCTTGGCACTCCTGGCCACCTCTGGCCAGCTCCGAGGTGTTTGTGGCTCACCAGGACCATGTCTGGTTTCGATTCCGGTGGGAAGGAATGACAGTATAGAATGACAGTGAGGAACTGTAAATGTCATTCTGGAGTGGGATGAGCACTGCTCTGCTGCCAGGTTAAGCTCCCAATCCCCGCAATAAGCTTGACATTAAAATAAACCCAAATATTTCTCTAATCCCCCCCATCACGAAGGCACATTGCTGGCTCCACCCTCCCACCTCAATCCTCTCCTGCCGCCTTCGCAGACTGATGATCCTAAAATTTGACACTAAATCCCAATGCATCTGACAGCAGCAGAGCTGGGTGGAGGTAATGCAGAACTGCGAATCTCACATCCCCTGGGTGTCCCTGGAATCCTTTGCCCCTGCCATGACCACACTGCCAGCTTGAATCTGCAGCATCAAAGGCTATCAAAAAGCAGAAATGGCCTCCAAATCTCCCTCTGGATGAGGGGCTGTACTGATGTCTGGGAGTGCCACTCCAGTCCTGTGCCACAGGAGGTGCCACCCAGCTCAGTGATGGGCTGGAGATGCAGAAACGCCACCTGGAAAAGGGCCAAGTGCAGGCAGCTCTGAGAGCCTTTTCCTTGCAGGTTTAACCCTCTTGTCTGTTATCCTTCCAGGAGCTTTTAATTTTCCTTGGCTCACACCTGGAAAGGGCTTCACTACAGGACAGTCCTCTACACAGAAGGAAATTAAAACCCAGCATCTCCCGAGGGAGAGTGTTGCCATTGCTGCCATGTCCCATCCAGGCTGCACTGCCCAACCATGGGGCTTGATCCCATTCTGTACCCAGGATCCCACCTGGATGCAGGATCCCATCTTGTGGCTGCTGTGCAGGGCATCACCCCCAGAGCTGGCACAGTAGTAGCCCCAGATGTCATGAGCACCCAAGAAATGCCTAACAAACAGAATACACTTCTGTTTTCCTTTTCTTTTCCTAAAGTACTCTGACTTTAAAGATGCTCTCCTGATTCTGGGAATAAACTGGTTTTGCAACTTGCTGCTGAATCAGCCAGCAAAGTCTGCAGTGTGTCCAAAGGCCATAGAGATGGGTGAGACCCCAAACCAGCAAGTACAGCCCAGACCCCTCTGCCTCATCCAAGCCCTGGGGAGCCTGTGATATCCAAGCCTGTGATAGCTGAGCTACCCTAAATCCCTCTCTACAAAGAAAGGGGACCCAGGCGTCCAAGACCTTCTGGGTATGAGGCTGTGTGGAGATGCTGGAGCCCCCCCCAGCTCTCCCACCCCCGGGAAGGTACAGAGAATGGGAATGACAGACTGCACTGAGATGTGATGCTTAAAAATAGCTCCTTTTCAGCCCAGCCTCCGATGCCGCCCCCAGCACGGGGCAGGAGGGGACCACAGGAGCAGTACCTAGGCACCAGCTCCTTCCCCATCCCACCTCCCACCCTGGCTGCAGGAGACTGAAGGCAAGGCCAGCAGGGGAACAGCAGTGATCCCAGTGCACGGTGCATCCCTCATGCTGGAGACTCAGGCTGGTCTGAGCCCTCATATCCCCACCTGTGCACTCCTCCTTTCCTGGTTTTCTGAATTCACTTCAAGTTCCCTCCTTGGCTACACATAAAGGTTTCCAGAGAGAGGGAACACAAGAAAAATCTGCCAGACATTTCCAGGGGTCTCCCCGATGAAGCAAACCCTGCCTTCACCCCAGCACCGACTGGCAGCTCCCAGTCCTCCCCCAGCCTCATTCCCAAGGAATGAAACCTCCCTATGTGAAACTGACACAAGCATGTTCCCAATGCAGTGACAAAATCCATGGCTCCAGCTTCAGCTGGGAACACCCATAAATCAAGCACAATTAATTAAGTTCCCTCATAGAAACTTCCACAAACTCAGTAACACTAATCACCACAGCATGGGAAGGATTATTCCCTTCCCAGCAGGTCCTGGACTGGGAGTCTCACTGGGATTGTGACACATTTTCCCCTTTGCTGCAGCACAGAAGACCCCAGGAGTGACAACCCAAAGTTCAGGAGTGCCCTTTATTCCCTTCTCCCCAGCAGCAGACACCTCGGTTTTTGCAGGAGAAGGATCAGCTGGAGAAGGGGTTAACACAAAACCACCTCCACCAAGGTCCTATCAAGAGGGGCATCACGCCCACACCTGGCCCAGGTGTGGAGAAGCACCATGCCAGCTTCTCATCATCAGGTCACACATCCCAGACAGCAGTCAGGAGCCACCAAGGCCACTACTGTCACTTGGAATATGATCCAGGGAAAGATGGTGCTGGGGTGATTTGGGGACACATGTGTCTCTCCCTGTGCTTTCCATCCTGTGCTTGAGGCAAGAGGATCCTGATGGGCAAATGGGACATGAGGAGTGAAAGCCACCAGTGCCACCAGTAGTTCCAGCTCCATTCACCTTGACTTCTCCAAACCCCTCCCTGCTCCTAAAAAACGGGGCCATGCTCTAAACCTCTCTACCCCTCAGGCAAAAGAAAGTGTGTGGAAACATCCCACTGATTACTAATTATCAGAGCTTGCCTTACCCAGATTTGCTCTGCTAATTAGACTAATCTCCACGGCTGGGAAATGAGCCACAGTCACCCATGGTGAGAAGCTCACGTAACCTGGATGATGCTTAACCCTGACATGTCAGACCCCTGCGATGGGATGGGGATTGTAATTCTGCTTCTGACATGCCATTGTTTAAGGAGACAATGAAAATCCGCAAATTTGGTGCTTCACCCCCAAGCCAATCCCGAAATCAGGACATCTGCATTGCTCAACTTTTTTGATAGAAACCAGATGCAAATAATTAATAAATCCAAATTCAAGATAATGCAGACATCTAAATTTAAATGGAAAGCAGATCTCAAACAGCAGCTCTTTGCTCACTTGAAGGAGCTCCCCTTGTGAGTGAGGGGCTCAGGGAGATTTCCTGGGTGAATTCCTGCCTCTGGGAAGTGGTGTGAGGTGGCAGGGCACCCAAGAATGCAGGCTGCTGCCAAGCACCTTGTAAATCCTTGTGGCCAAGAGAAAAGGAAGGGGAGCAAAATAAAAATCCGTAGGCTGGGATATCCAGGGAATTAGGACCAAACACTTTCTGAATTTGGCACCTTCCCTGCTACTCCTTTGAAAAATCCCTGCCAGCATGGAGGGAGGGGAGGGAGAGATGCAGTCCAGGAGCTGCCTCCCTGCTACCAGGCATGGCCCAAGTTATCCAGGGGGTACAGACACACAGATCCCATCTCCTGCTCCACAGGCCCACATCCCATTTGGCCTGCAAGCAAGGAAGTTCCCAGCTGTATTCCCAGCTGGCATCACTTTTACCTCCAGCTTTTTAACCCCATCTTGCCTACTCCTTACCCCGCAAGACACATCTCACTGATTTCATGAGCAAGGATCCAAAACCACCCACGGCTGAAACAGAGCCATGGGTCTGGCTGCAGTCACTGACCCCTCCATGCCACAAAGCTGAGCCCCTTGTGCACACAGGTCCTCCTGATCCCAAACTTCAGGATCTACTAGGATAATTTTCACCCTCTTGTCTCTCGAGTGTCTACATCAAGCCCTCCACAGAGATGAGCTGCGGTGCTACTCCTTGCCCCAGTCCTCTGCCAGGAGCCTCGGGAATTGCAAAAAGTGCTGGGATTGGGCAGTTGTGCCCAGCTCCCGGGTTTTGGCCGTGTGGAGATGTGTGTGCCTCTGTGCAGGCTTGCACAGGCTTGTGTGTGCACATCTGTGCACAGCTGGGTGTGCATGCGAGTGTGAACGTGTGCTGTGTGCCCGTGTGTGTGTCCAGGTGCCCCTGCATGTGCTCGCTGTCTGTGGAAACAGATTTTGTCTGTGGATACACCGTGTCCTTGCGTGCCTGATGCCACTCAGTGCACAGTGCTTGTGGGTGCCCAGGGTCCATGGGTGCCCGTGGGTGCCCGGAGTCTGCCCATGGGTGCCCGGGGTGCTCAGTGGCTGCTCGGGGTGCTCAGTGTCTGTGCATGGGGTGTCCGGGAGTGCTCAGTGTATGTCCATGGGTGCCCGTGGGTGCCCGGAGTCTGCCCATGGGTGCCCGGGGTGCTCAGTGGCTGCTCGGGGGTGCTCAGTGTCTGTGCATGGGGTGTCCGGGAGTGCTCAGTGTATGTCCATGGGTGCCCGGGGGTGCCCGGAGTCTGCCCATGGGTGCCCGGGGTGCTCAGTGCCCGGCGCGCATCCCGCCCGGGGTCTGTGTGCCCGACGTGGATGTGGATGTGTACGGCCGGTGTCGCGCGCCCGTGCCGTATCCCCCCCGCCGCCCCCCCGTCCCCGCACTCACCGGCGGCCGCCGAGCCGTGCGCCTCCCGCCGGGGCCGGGGCCCCGGGCGCTGGGCTCCGCCGCCGCGGCCGGGGCCATGGAGCGGCAGGAGGCAGCGGGGCGCTGGGATCCCCGCTCTCGGATCCCCGCTCCCGCTCCCCGCTCGCCGCCGCCGGGACGTCTGGGCGCGGGCGGGGGGGCGGCGGGTTCCGCCCGGCCCCGGGTCCCGCCCCGGCCCCGCGGGGGGCGGAGCGCGGCGGGGTCGGGCGGGGGGGACGCGGACGGGACGGGACGGGACGGGACCCCTCTGTGCCGCTCCGGGCCGGAGCCCGGCGGGGCCCGCGGCCGCTGCCCGTCCGTGGGAAAGTTGCGATCGCGGTGCGGGATCGATGGGGTTTGGGATTTCCCTGGCCCCGAGCGGGGCCGCAGCGGCGGGGGATGGAAGGAACCGGGTTGGGATCCTTCCCCCGCCTCGCTCCCGGGTCCCCTCGCCCAGCAGCGACCCCAGGCCCCCCCGCAGGATGGGCCGAGCCGCGCCGGGGGATGCTCCAGTGCAAGGTGTCCGTGCCCACGCCGGGGGAGGGATGAAATTGAATGGTCTTTAAGGACCCTTCTCAGCCAAACTATTCCATAATTTTCTGATGCTATGAAATACTCAGAGCGCAGAGATCCTTCTCCAGTCCTCCAGCGAAGCCCCCCGCCCCTCCCCAGCCCCCAGCCTGCAGTTCACCGGCAGAACCCAATTCTCCAAGCCAGGCTAGCCTGCACTGGGGCTGGGGCTGCAGTGGATCCCCCCTTTCAGCGCAGGGAGTTCAGCAGTTGGGATGAAGCATTATCGCACGTCAGTCCTGGCAGCTGGAGGCGTTTGCTGCAGCCCCCCTGACGGTGCTAACGCAGGTTCCAGAGGCACTTTCTCCTCCAGGCAGGCGCAGAGCAAGGACCCTCTGCAAGGAGCTGCTCAGAGCGCAGGGCTCTGTTTCCCCTCCTCTGACAAACTTGACAAAGACACAAAGATCTCTCTATCAGCCCCAGAGATTATGGCACCCCCATTCCTGCATCCTCATCTCTCTTCTCCATCCCCACGCGCTCCAATTTCCTCCTCCCTGTGCCCACATCCCCATTCCCACAGGGCAATGAGCAGAATCCCACAGCCGTAACCAGGAGCACATCCCAACACACTGAAACTGCCAATCCAATCACCAGCACATTTCCTCCCCAGCACCACACCCCAACACTCCAGTAGGTGCTGCAAGGACTCCATTGCACCCAGAGCCCCAGATGTTCTGCAGGCAGAGGCTCTTTCTCAGCCTTTAATTAAAAGTGTGCCAAGGTCACATGCCCCAGATCCCCGCTCCCTCCAAGAAGCTGCAAAACAGCTCAGAAAGTTTCTTTGTGACTTTGCCACTGATATCCCACAATCCAGAAGCAGATTCAGGATCCAGCTGGATGTCTCTATAGCAGGGAGCACTTCGTGGGAAGGGTTTTTAGGGATAAAATGTAAAATGAGGTGCAGGACACCACATTTCTCATCTGTCTCTGGCAGGGAGCATCATCCAGAGGGTTGATGATGAGGGAAATAAATCCCCAGTTCTGGGGGAATTCTGCACAGGGTCAGTTCTTTGCCTCCTGCTGGGCTTAATTAAAGCAACTTCCGTGAATCTTTGGAGTTTATTGAGGGAAGGGACTTGTGGATCCAAAGTGCCAGCTGCATTCCTGGGATGGAGTGATGCCTCACTCATCCAAGTCTTCCATTCAATGAACACCACTGCACAGGGAAGAATGGTATTTGACTTTGGCTTTTCATGTTGTTCAAGCAACACATTCAAGGTCTCCCTTTGCCACCACTGGAACCCATCTGGGCATGATCTAGATGAAATTAATGCTTTTGAGCAAAATTTGATTTCTATTCAGAGACTGTACCAGTGCCAGGCAGTGCTGGCCAAAGAGCAGGAGAGGGAAGAGGTCTGAGCTCAGTGCTGGCAAGTCTTGGAGCAGGGGTTGGTGGTTTGGCAGCATGGACAGAGAGGGGACTGGCAGCAAGGGGCTGGCAGAGGCCACCATGCTCCAACAGTGCCCCTCCCTGCACAGGCTCTGTCTCCATGGCAGTTTTCTAGTCACAGGTCCCCAGTGATGAGCTGAGAGGGCTGGTCTCCCCCAGGGGTCAGCTGTTAATGTGGGGAGGCAGGACTGGTGGAGAGGGAAGCTGCCTATGATTCCTTGGGGTTAAAGTCGAACTGTGCAGGGCAGGAAGAGCTCAACTTGAATTTTCCACCCTTCCTGAGATGGAAGCTGCTGGGATGAGGATGTGGGTTCCTCCTGTGTCCTTGCAGACAGTGGGACCACCTCTCTCCAGAGGAACAGAAGGGTGAAAAGAAGAAAAGAACCCACTGGGGACAAAAGTGACACAGGGAGAGAAGAGCAGACTCAGGGAGGATGTTTTGGAGAAGAGCCTGTGGGAGAGCAGGAGACATGGAGGACCAAAAGCTCACAGCATTTTCCCTATGCTCTGGGAGAGGGTGGCAGTGGTGGCTCTTACAGACACATCTGGGATGGGGAAGAACAACAAAAAACAATATGAGAAAGAACCAACATCATTGTCTCTCTTTAAAGAGAGAAAAAAATAGATCTCATGGTGACTGGGCACCTCCTCTTGATTTTAGAGGAGGGAGGGAACCTGAATCCGTGTTTGAAGCTCTGGTAATCCTGGCAAAGCCTCCTCTGCTCTCTGCTGCTTCGGCTGGGGACTGAGTCTGGGCAGCAGGGACCATGTGGATGAAGGAAGGAGGACTAGGCAGAGAGTGATCACAGCCAGGATCTGAGATCAGAGAAAAGGAATGTTGTTGTGGAGAGGCTGAAAGCTCGGGGTGGGGATGACTCATGCTGGAGAACATACAGCTGTTGGAGCAGGATTTGGCTCCAGGGGCTGAGGAGCCTCCCCCATTGCCAGAGAGGGGAAAGAGGAGCCTCCACGATGGCTCCAACCTGGCAGAGACAGCTGCCGACCTGTGCTGGAGGTGATGGGCAGAGAATGCTGCCTGCTAAAGCAGGGTCATGGCCTGGAGAGGTATTTTGGGCAGCAGAGAGGGCTCAGCAGAGAGAGCTGCTCTGGCTGAGGGATGTGCTTCCTGAGTTTTGGGGCTCCTCTGCTCTCCATGATGCTGCCTTGGGAAAGGACAGTCAGAGCAGTGGGGCTGGGATGGGGCTGGACAGGACAGCTGTGAAGGATAAGGCATGAAGCAGACATTCCCCCCTTAACTAGTGACAGGGGAGCCAGGCATGGAGCAGAGACAGGGCTCCATCTCCTTGCAGAGATAGAGCTCCCGTGGGATCCTTGGCCCGTGGTCACACTCTCCTCGTGCTGGGAGGGGTGGGTTGGGTCTGGAAGTGATTTCTGTCTGAGGAGTCATCCCTCCTGGCCTGATGGCAGCTGATGCTTGTAGGGCACCAGAGCTTCCATCCAGCTTCCATCCAACTTCCATCCAGTGGAAGATGCTGCATCAGCTTCCCCAGAATTTGCAAGGCTGCCACAGGGATAAGGGGGAAAAACAGTCACCCACATCCAGTGGAGCCAGGGCAGGCAGGGAAGGAGATTTGGGCAAGGCATTAGGAGCAGAAGGGTGAGCCAGTGCCTTCCCAAAATTGCCTTCAGAAAGATGGTTTTTGTATGATGCCTGGAAATAACCACAGCACCAGATTCTTTGTGCTGTGGGCTAAAAGCTCCATAGGCTGCTTCAGAGGTGGCCCCATTACAGGGGTAAGTGAAACGACTGTAAATACAAACAGACTTGTAATTAATCATGCTCTGTAAATGTGAAGTCATTATCTGTACATCCCTGGAAAAGTAATTATATCCAGCTTTTCAATAAGAACTTGGAAAAGCCTAAAGAGTTGAGTTCTGGAAATGTCATCCATCTCCATGTAGAAGAAGGGCTGCATATTTTCACATATTAATGCAAGTTAATAGAATGTACATGAGTGAGTTCTAAAGTTGTAAGTTAAATGCCTCTTCTCTGCCCAGGGATTTATGAAAGTGTTTTGCAAACTCTTCTGATATTGGACACATCCTGTGGTGCTGTGTTTTATTTTCTAGCCAGTGGCCATAAGATGGGATCTGATTTACAGATCTGTCCTCCACTGCCATGTACAGCAATCCCTCTTTGCCTAACTGGGCTCATGGGTGCAGAGCTCCATGGAACGAATTCTTCTTTCCAAACAACAAAACCCAAACAAAACCCAATTGAAGGGAACATCAAGTCGACCACATCTAGCCAAAGCACAGCTCTGTGAAGTTTTATGCAACTGAAAGTCCACAGAAACACATCCATGCTTGACTGAAAATATCTGGGAAGATGACATTGCCTGCTGTATTTACATTCCTGATGCTCCAGCAGCCACTTGGGGAGAGGAAGAGCAAGAGGAGGAGGAGTAAAAGGAGGAGGAGGAGCAGGAAGCAAGAGACTCCAGACCTGGGGGCAGCACTTGCCAGAAAATATTGGGCCATTGCATTTGCAGCTTGGACAGTGCAGTGTTAGCACAGGCCAGGCAGGAGATCTGCACTAAAGTGGGTTTAATGTCAGCCTATGTCTGTAACACACACTGTGAGCAGAGAGCTACAGGGAAGCTGCTCAATCTCATAATATCCAGCACTCAGTGGGTGGCTCAGGCTGGGGTCAGTGCAGCCAGCAGGAATTTTTAGCAGCCAGAAACATTCAGGAGAGGGACTTTTGCTCTGGACCAGCTGCATCTGGTCATCACTTGCTCTTCTTGGTCACATCCTTTGATCAAGGTACAAATCCTGATGGGAAGAGTGGACTGTCTTGAAGGATTATCCCAAAATGCACCAAAAAGGCTCATCCTTCTATCTCTTCACCAGCTTTCAGAGAGTTCCTTGCATCAAAGTGTTTTGGTTTGTCATTTCAGTTATATCCTAAATTACTAAGCATTAATGCTTGCTAATGTTGAAGCAACAGAAGTAAAAGCTAAAGTACTGAGGGGATGAGATATTTTATAGAAATACAATATTCTGAGATTGCCTTTTCATTTCAAAATGAGCCATAACATTTCCAGCTCCACATTCCTCTTGGGGGGGAGGTAATTTGGATTTTCAACCTTTCTTGCCTTGCCAGAGAAGGCAGGGAAAGATTTGAGACAGGCTGAGCTCTTACTGGCAGCATCTGTGAAACCCTGGTGGCTTGAGGCAGAGGTGGAGGGATCCTCCTGATGTCTCATCCTACACAAGAAATCCTCTGGGAATCCAATGAACCCATCAGGGCCAAATCTGAACTCGCCAAGGGAAATGCATTTTAGACCCTGTTTAATCAAATTGCTGAACTTGTCACTGCTCAGGAGCAAGCTCAGAAAGGGGCAAACTCCAATTGAGGGGAAAGAGCATCATCAGCTAACGAACGTGGTCGATGGGATGATGGGATGACATCTCACTGCAGAAGCCCTCAAGGCATTGTCACTCTGAGGGGATGGAGCACACCAGGGAAGCACTGTCCTCCATCCATCCCTGAGCCATGCCAGGATCCACATCCCAAAGGCTTCTGTTCCTTGTTCCTCCTAAAATCACACCCTCATTAGCACCAGGCCCTCATTAGTAGCTTGCAGGGGAAAGGTGCAGTCACCTGCTCCAAGACTGAGGGAGGTAAACCACAGGTTCTGGCAGTGTCTCTGCTCCTCATTCCCGCAGTGGGACACGGAGCCATCCTGTACAAAAGCTCTTCCCAAAATGTTTTAGTATCCATTTTGGTGATGCAGGAGCTGAGTCCATCACACAAGGAAAACTGCATGACTCGGGTGCCTGGGCACCCATAAGACAAAAGTGTGCTTCATCTGCCTCAGTTCACAGGCTGAGGACACATATTGGATCAGAGCATTAAATGGCCATTATTGGCAATTCAGATACCTGAGCCCAGTGTTGCCAAAATACAGGGAATATCCTCACTGAAAAGGTGTCTCCTGCTGTGCCTGAGCCCCAGCTCTTCCAGCAGCCAGAGAAGGCTCTGCTTCTGCTACCAAACTGCCAAAGGATTAGTAAATTTTAAAAAACCAAACCCAAATCAGAATAAAATCATCACTTAGTGCAACATTCACAGCTTTTTCTTGTGCTTTCAAGTTGGCTACTGAGGTCAGGCAGAAGCAGGAGGAGCCTGTGCAGTGCCTCAGCATGAACACATTTATCTGCTCTTTGGCCCATCAGCTGCATCTCTGGAACATTATTGCATTTATCCATGTCCCTGTTTCAAATAACATCCAGGGAGCTGAGACTTCAGGAGGGGGGAGGACCTGGGCAAGATCCCCTGGAAAGGGAGATCAGCCCAATCTCAGCCACAAAGCTTTTTTGTTTGGAATATTCTATTTCATGCCAGGATACAAACTCGTCCTCTGCAGCCCTTTCCTTGACAGATTTGGATTCCCCCCACTCACATCACCTCACAGACATGGAGCCAGTGCATACAAGAGCTTATTCCACTTTCTGGAGCCTGGGAAGATGCAGAATGCTCCCCCAAACCTCCCAGCAGGGCTGCCCCTAAGACTTTTGGGGGATCTCAGCCCTACACCAGAACCCCAGAACCCCAGCATGACCCCCACAGATCATTTCCCCCCTGTTCCCCAGTCCAGATGCAGGGCTGGAGATGCACCCTGATCATGTTTAAGCAAAATTAACCTGTGGGGGCAGGGGCAAAGAGGGGAGAGTGTGATGAGTTTGGAGATGTGGGACCCAAAAGGCAGGAACACCCAGGCATTTAACAGCAACTTTTGGGGAACTCATTTCCCTCTGCTCCGCTCAGACATGGGGGTTTATCTTGGACAAATGGTCTTCTCTCCCCTGGAAACCTCCTGGCTGTACACTGGATTGAGGTGTGGTGACCTCATTGAAAGCCATGGGGCTGGGATTCATCCAAAGGACACATCTCCACCCAAAGGGCACTTTCCTACCTAAAGCAAGCTGGAGCTGAGCCTGTTGGCCATATGGTGCAGCCAGGAGTAGCTGGGAGGAAGGCTGTGGAGACTTCCACAATTTAATCTTTGCAATTTCGTCTCTAAAGTGAAAAGATCAACAGGAAGAAGAAACGGAGAGGGGACATTTGCAGGCATCCTTCTCCTTCCCTGCTGGGAAGATGGATGATGAGGATGGGCACTCACCACACCAGTTATTTCCAGGAAATTATTTGGGCTCCAGCACCTCCGTGTGCTTGACCTTCCCAGGTCACTGAGAGGCTCCATAGACAGGGAGCAAGAAGAGCTATTAACTCTAATGGGTGGGAAGTGGCCATGAATAAATCAGCAGCATCTTTCCAGCCATCAAAGCCTGAAACTCTCCTGTATGGAGCAAAGAGCAGGTGGGAGACAGGGTGATGCATGTTTGGTTTATGACAGGGGTTATCCAATGTTCTTACAAACCAACCCAAGAGACTTGGCCCCACAGATCCTCACCCTGCTGCCATGGGGGGATTTTGGACCTCATCCCCCAGCCCTGAATAGAAATCCCCTCCCAAAGCCACTCCTGAGCATCATGGAGAGAAGCCTTTCCCTTTGGAATAGCTCTGGGCTGCATCTGTGCAGGGCTTTCATACTTCCTTGCCCTTTTGATGTCTTAGATGAGAGACAAGATGTGGAGAAGCACCACAAGCTGAATATCACCCTAACCAGAGACATGCTTCTACCTCCAGCCATCCAGCCTGGCTCCCGTAATCCCAAATCCCAGGCATTAGACATTTAATCTTACATTTTATCATTCTCCTCTTACCAGAGGGTCTGAAATTAAAAGGGAAGGAGGGAAGAGCTGAGCTCCTATGAATTTAATTGGTTCTGGGTGGTGGATAAGAAGAAAGGAGAGAAACACAGCAGTTTCTTCTGCTGGCTTTGCCTGGTGTTTCCTGAGCAGCTGTAACTATTCTAGAATAGGGGAAGGGATGCAGGACTGGGGAGGAAGGGACAGAACCAATGCCCCCTCCCAGGACAGAAGAGGAGCTCGTGTTTGTGTCTCAGCTGGCCCCAGGCATGTGGAGCTGAGCCAGCAGCCCATGGACATCATTTTCCATGATGCAAACTGGGAGGGGGGAGAGATGCTGAGGCAGGGCACGGATGAGGCAGCGTTTTGGTGCCTTCAGTGTCTTCTCCTGCCATGCAGAAAAGTTGGAGGCATCTCCCCTGCCCTGGGGAAGGTCCCACTTGGGCTGTGAGCTGGATGCTGAGCGCTGGAACCAGGAGTGGGATGGACAGGGGACAGAGCCGAGGGGATGGACAACAATGAACTTGGGGCCAGGGATCCCCATTTCCAAGCACTGGGAGCTGACAGCAGACTGGATTTGGCTGTGGCTCCCAGAGGGTACATGGAGCAGGTCACAGCTCCTTTTGTTAATGTCCTATGTGTTCTGGAATATGAATATTCCAGTTTCCATTCCCTCCCCTCAGCCTGTAACACATCTTTGGGACATATCAGTTTTTTATCCTAGAAGTGCCAGAGCAGGATACTGAGCCACTAATGCAGGATATTGCAGCATCTTACTTGTCATCCCTGGATCCTGCTGATGCTAATCAAAAAGTGTGTTGCCCTGGTTAATAAATGGACTTATTTAATTACTATTGGCAGAACAGATAATTTTTAATTGCAACTCTTATCCCCCAGATGAAATGAGAGGCTGTACTTTGATCTCAACTGAAATAACTACAGGTATATGTTACATATATGGATATTTTATATATATATAGCAATGGATTATGTTCTAGATGAAAATAAGCAGATCCTCAGCTGACTGCAAATGAGAAATAAGCCCAAATGGTTAAGCTGTAGCCCCACTTTTCCATACTTATCAGGAAAAAGCAGGATGTAGTAGTTCCAGCATCCCACAACAGTGACTGGGGAAGTGACTGGCTGGAGAAGGTCAGTGGGAACCACAGGCTGGGATGCTGCAAGATTTCCCCACTGCCAGCCTGTGGGAACTACTGGGAGAAGATGAGTTTTGGAAAAGCCTCACGTACTTAAAGAATAGTGCAGCCTGCCAGGCACTTAATGCAGCCAGATAAATGGAACTGCCAGCTGGAGCTCAGCCAGGAGAAACTGCCTGAGGCAGAGGCTCTGGGGACAGGGATGATCTTGGGGATAAGGCAGGACACTTCTGGAGCTGACACTGTGAGTCTTTCCTTGTGTGGGCATTTAGAGGTTTTGGAAACAGAGCAAGATGGGGAGGTGGGGTGTCCATGTGGTGCTGGGCAGGATCCCCAGCCAGGGTGTCCATCCTGGAGAAGGGAAGGCTCCAGGAGATTTGAGAGTCCCTTCCAGGGCTGAAAGGGGCTCCAGGAGAGCTGAAGAGAGACTTTGTACAAGGGCCTGGAGGCACAAGACAAGGGAGACTGACTTCCTACTGCCAGAGAGCAGGCACAGGTGGAACGTTGGGAAGGAATCCTTCCCTCTGAGGGTAGTGAGACCCTGGCAAAGGTTGCCCAGAGAAGTTGTGGCTGTCCCACCCCTCGAAGGGTTCAAGGACAGGTTGAATGAGCCTGCCCATAGCACAGAGATGGAATGGGAGAAGCTTTTATGCTCTTTTCAAAGACAAATAATTCTGAGATTCTGTGATCTAGGGAGATGGCTTAAATCAGGGGAATCACAGAATTATTCAGGTTGGAAAAATTCTGAGACCATTGAGTCCTAACCCAAACCATTCCCCAGCACTGCCAAGGCCACCACTGGCCATGTCTCCAAGTGACACATCTGCACGTCTTAAATCCTTCCTGGGATGGGGAATCCACCACTGCCCTGGGGAGCCCATGTCAGGGCTGGATCACCCTTTCCTGAAGAAATACTTCCTCATATCCACCCTGAGCCTCCCCTGGCCCAGCCTGAGCTGTTCCCTCTGCTCCTGTCCCTGTCCCTGTCCCCAGAGCCCGACCCCCCCGGCTGTCCCCTCCTGTCAGGGAGTTGTGCAGAGCCACAAGGGCCCCTGAGCCTCCTTTGCTCCAGGCTGAGCCCCTTCCCAGCTCCCTCAGCCACTCCTCATCAGACTTGTGTTGCAAATACTCCACAGGTGCTCAAGAGACATCCTGGTGTCCCCAGCACCACCTGGGCACTGGGGATGGGGCACAAAACCAGCGGCACCAAGAGGTTTCATGTCCCACCACCGGCAACACCCCAATTGTGTGAAGACCCCCAGGGGCGCCTCTGTAGGGAAAAGGGGCTGACAAAGAACATTCTGCAGCACAAACTGATCGTGAGAAGCAGGCTGTGCCTGCTGCCAGCCAAGCATCCTACACACCGTGCTCTGTATGGCAGCGATTACTGCTGGAAAGGGGAGCTGTTAGCACTGTGAACACACAGACAGACAGACAGACAGACAGACACACACACACACACAGACACACAGACACACAGACAGACACACACAGACACACAGACACTCACACACACAGACACAGACACACACAGACACACAGACACACACACACACACAGACACACAGACACACACACACACACACACAGACCCACAGACACAGACACTCAGTCACACAGACACACAGACAGACACAGACACACAGACACACAGACACACACACAGACACACAGACACACAGACACACAGACACACACACAGACACACACACACACACAGACACAGACACACACACACACACACAGACACACACACACACACAGACACACAGACACACACACACACACACAGACACACACACACACACACACACAGACACACACAGACACACAGACACACGCACACAGACACATACACTCACACAGCTCCCCCGAAGCCCCCGCCCCTCCTGCTGCTCAGCCATCCCCACAGTCGGGCGAGCCCCGAGCGCTCCCAGCGCTGCCCGGGTGAGTTTGTGCCGGAGGAGCCGCGATGGGCAGAGGATGGCTCAGCCTTGGCCTGCCCCGTCCTGTGCTTCGGCTCCTGCAGAAACATCCCGAAGCCGCCACTGCAGAGCCCGGGACAGGCGCTGTGAGCTGCTGCTGGCCCGGCACAGGTTCGGAGGGGGTGCCTGAGCGCACAGGCATTTACGAGCGAAGCCAGGAATGCTGTTTGCAATTAAACAGCCCAGCCCTTTCCAGAGCAGGACTGCTTCTCGCCCCTGAACCTCAGCGAGCTTCGAAGTCCTCGGCTGGAGTTCCTTGGCACCGGGTGAGTTTTCAGCCCTCCTCTCCAACAGGTCTCTGGAAGGGACTCGCTGGCAGCACGAGGCAGAGCTGAGGAGGCTGATGCTGGAATTCTGGAGGGGAAAGTCCATCAGTACCACACTGTGCTCAGTTTCACATCGGGAGCAGCAGCTCCCGCAGCCCGTCCCGGTCCACACTCCGCATCCACAGTGGCAGCGAGTCCCGGCAGCGCCAGTCGTGGGATAGTCACAGCTGCACAGGCAGCAGCAACCATGAGAAATGCTCTTCATAATCCCTCTGGAGGGGATTAGGCCATACTGAATGCAGAAATGGAGACATTTTATGGCCACCTAAGGACTGAGCAAGGGAGGAGACACCAGCAAAGGGACCCATGAGAGAATGAGTAGAAATAACAAGAAACTGGGATGGGGGTTTGGGAGCAAAAGGGATAACTTTCATTTAGGTAACCTGACACTGTTTGTCGCAGTAAGTTTTCAATTACAGACTGGGTAATGGAAAATCCTGTAATAATTATGTCCATGTTGTAGTATTATGGAAAATGCTGTTAATGAGATTGGGGCTGCACTGGGCTCCTCCAGAGAGCAGAGGGGCAACATGCACAAGCTACCCCATGTGCCCACTCCCCTCCATCCTCTTCTGCTCCCCACAGAGATTCCAGGGTGTGGGAATCTCCTGATGTGCAAAACACCATCATGTAATGGGGAAAGGCCATGGGTTTCTCCCTAAGCATGAGCTGGAGGGAGTCAGTGAATGTCTCAAGACATGGTGGCTCTGGCAGAGGCTTTCCAGCCCTCTGATCTTCTTCAGCTTCATCTCCATCAGTGAGATTTTTTTTCTGGGGATATTTCTGACTCCTTCTGTGTTGCTTTCCATGTCCCACTGAATATTGCATGTGCTATAGTTCCCCAAGGACCGATAGTCTGAAGAAAGCTGACTTTCCTTCTAGAGCTGCTAAATGGCACCTCTCGCCTTCCCTGGCGTGATCAGATCTGTGCATTTGCCACTGGTTATATTTGCAGGCACTTTTGGGTGTGATTAGCAGCTGAACACTGTCAGGGAGTCAAACTTAGGAGTTAAAGCCTCTCTGGGGGCTGCAGAGGAAACAAAAGCAGCCATTTTCCTTTCCACAGAGGCTCTTGGTGGAGCTCAGCACAGATGGGTGGTGGCAGAGCCACCCTGAGAGGTCTGAGCCACCCACCAGGGTTCCAGTCACCCCTGGGGGCCTGAGCCACCCACCCCATTTATTCCCAGCCCTCTTGCCATGGGGTGTTTAGATGGAGATCCTGACCCAGACAGAGCATGAAAAAAGGAGTTGGAGCTAAAAACAGAGTAAAAAAGGGGAAGAAACAGTGCCATGGGGCCTTCCAAAGCTCTGTTCCTTACAGAAGTGCTTATAGAGATTATTGAACCTAATTTATGTAGATCTACACTGGCACTAGAAGAACTTAGAAACTAATTAAACAGCAACTGAAGAACAGCCCTGGCCTTGGATCTCACCCAGAAGGAAGCAATTCCTGGGAATCCTGAACCAAGAGGGAGCTCAGCTGTTAGAATGCTGCTTAATCTTCTTAGAGATGATATGAAATTTGGGGTGATTTTCTGGAGAAAAGAGAAACGAATTACCTCACAAATCCTGGAGTTCTCCCAAGGCAACAGTGCAAGCTCTTTTGGCATCAGTGGCCCAGGGGAAGGGGATCGTCTGCCGAGCAATGATTTTTGACAAAATGTTAAGTAGAAGAATTGGATCCAGTCTCCAAGTGACTGTGTCTAGATGAAATCCACGGAAAAAAAAAGAAGGTGCCATTTGGGAGAGCACTTTGCTAACCCTATTAATGGGGACTGGAGCAATTATACACATGGCTGTAATAGGCAAGAATATAATTAACACTCTGCCACAGCTGAAGTGGTGATTTTATGAGTCCTGATGAATCTGAGCTCCCATAGGAATATCAGGGTGTGGGTTTTTTCCCTCTTTTGGGACTATTTCATGGTCTCATATATAACTACTGATTTTTTTCCACCTGTGAATTTAACTGCTGCCTGAGCAGCAGTGAATTAAGGGACCCTGTCCTGTGAGGACAGAGCTCCACCACACACAGTGATGTGTGCATCCATTTGGCTGGGGATGCTTCCCAGCTGATGCTTTCTTAGTTATCCAGCATTTGCTGAACATTGCAAGGAGCTCTTCTAGGTTAATCATGCTCAGAGCCTGGGTAAGCAGCCATGAGGAAAGAGGAGAGAGGAGAAAAATCTCGCTGTGTTATTATAATAAAACACACAATAAATACAGACAGCATTCCATACATCCTGTCTGAGGGAATTCACCATGCCTGACCTCAGCCATCCCCTGGGCTCTTCTGAGAGTTAAGGGAGAAAGTCAGCATTTCCACACATCTAATCCCAAAAGAGCTGTGTAAGGAGAAGGGGATTCCTTCATTTCATCAGATGATGATTCCTCCTGTGCCCAGAGCCAGAGCTGAGGTACCTCAGACAAAACCTTCAGTTTGTGAGGGGTGAAGCCCCTTGAGACGAGTCAGGCTTTTGACGGTGCCCAGAGCATCTCTGGCGCACAGGAGATCACATCCAGGCTGTCCCGCCTCATTCCCAGCCCTCCCTCGCGTGCAGGGAGGGGGGATGAGAGCGCAGCCGGAGCTGCTGTCCTCGCTTGCCCTCGTGCCGAGCCCTGACACTGCCCGTGGCCGCTGCCGCATCCCCGCAGCCGCCTGGGCGATGCTCCCCCCCAAAGCAGCAGCGGGAGGGACCCTCGGGGCCAAAGCAAGAGCAGGGGAAGGTGAAGGCACCCCCTGTTCGCAGGGTGTCTCTGGCAGAGCGAGCCCGGCCCCGTGGGATCAACAGGAGACTTTGTTTTCTTTATCCCTGCCAGCAATTAATCAATTTTACTGCAAAACAAAGCTGACTCTTGGAAGGGGAGGTCTCCTATTTTAAATCTTGTTTCAGGGGAAGTGGTGGGTGATCTTGAGCAGACACATCTTAAAGGGATGTAGATGCTACTGCTCTGGCTGAGCACCCTGGAAGGTCATGGAATCCCAGAATGTCCTGAGCTGGAAGGGACCCACAGGAATCATCCAGCCCAGCCCCTGTCCCCTGCCCAGCACCCCAGCAATCCCCCTGCCCATCCCTGGAGCTCTGGCAGTGCCCATTCCCTGGGGAGCCTGGGCAGTGCCAGCACCTGTGGGGGAGGGAAGAACCTTTCCCTGAGCTCAGCCTGAGCTGCCCTGGCCCAGCTCCAGCCCTGCCCTGGGTCTGTCCCTGTCCCAGGGAGCAGAGATCAGAGCTGCCCCTCGGGAGGAGCTGCAGCCCCCAGGGAGCTCTGGGCTCAGTCTCCTCTGCTCCAGCTGAACACTCCAAGTACCCTCAGCTGCTCCTTGTGGGCCCCTCCTGACCCTTCGGCATCCTTGTAGCCTCTTTTGGATGCTTTCTAGGATTTAAATCAAACAGCACTTGGAAAATTCACTTTAATACATCATATTCCTCTTCAAAGATGAATTACCTGCTTTCTAACAAGCAGAAGGTCTTAAACATATTCCCAGCTCTTCCCACTGGCAAAGCTCATGCAGGAATATCACATCCATTTCATATGGGTGCTAGAATGTTCCTGAGGAGGGCCTGAGCTGCAGCACTGACCAGGACCTCCATCACCTCTCTATAAAGACTGTGAACCCCTGATGTCTTTGGTGCTACTTGAGCATCTCTCGAGGGTGGGTGAGAGCCAAAGCAAATGGTTGAGCCATGGCCAGTCTCCAGCTGGGCTAGATATTGATTTTTGGGGACATTAACATATTATTCTCCTCCTGGTTATCACCACAAGCTCTTAGTGGTTCCAAGTGGATGGGGCTATTTTGTCTGTGGTCATGTCCAGTCCTTTCCTTTGTTTCAGGGGCAAACCCTGTATTTTTATCCTGCCTGCAAGAAAGTTCCTTGGCTCCATGATCAGAAGCTCCAATTCAAGTTTATAAAGGTTTTCCATTTGTAGTGGACTTACAACATCCAGCTGGAAATACAATGCTAACATACAGTAGAGCCATCCACAGCATTGCTCTTGGTTCTTAATGGAATTTGCTTGTAAACAGACATAAACAAGCATCAGCTTCAAGGCAAGAGAAAAGCTTTGGTGGCTCTGTCCTGGGGAAACCTTGTGCAATAGTAAAAAAACCCACAGTCTGCTTCCTGCCCTGCTTACAATGAGTCCTCATGCACATTTTATAAAAGAAACTGCCTGGGTATAAAAAGAAATGACTCACTGAAACTGGTAACACTGAACACAACTTGGTTTTGATCCCAAGCCAAAAAGGCTTTATTTATTTGAAATGTAAATAGTTCCTTTATCAACTGCCTGTTTCAGGGGTTGTTTAGGGCAGTTTCCTTCCAAATAGGTTGCTCAGCCCAGAGTTTTGCAGAATACTGGGAAACAGAGAAGGCAGCAAGGAAGATGCAGAAACCCTGCTGGCTGATTTATGGCGAGTGGGAAGGGGGCCTCCCATGCCTTGTGAAAGCATTCCCAGAGCTGCCTTTGCTGCTCACTTGTTGCTGCAACAAGATGAGCAGCGTGGCTCGTGCTGCATCACCAGCATCGCTCCCGTCAGCATCAGCTGCAGCTCCGAGGCTCTTTCTGCCCCCAGCCCAGCCTGATCTCCCTGGGGAGCAGTGTGGGTGCCCTGGGATCCAGCAGATCCCTGTGTCATCCATCCCTGCAGCCTCTCCCCTCTGGGGGCCCTGGACCCCAGCAGATCCCTGTGTCATCCATCCCTGCAGCCTCTCCCCTCTGGGGGCTCTGGGATCCTGCTGGCTTTGGGCTGCCCTGCCTCTGGTGCTGGGGACACACAGAGCTCCTGCCTCCAGCTGGCCTGGGGGGATCCAGTGCTGCTTGCTCTGCTTTACCCTGGGCTTTCTGCCATGGCAAGGGTCTGCAGCCTGGCTCAGTGGGAGCAAGGGAGGCTGAGATGCTGCTGCCCAAAATCATCTTCCTGCTGTATTATGACAGGATTTGGAGGAGCTGGAGGGAAATCCATGGATCTGCCTTTACCCTGCTAGGCCCAAGGGACACAGGTCAGAGGAATTTGAGGAGTGGATGGTGTTGGGAAGGAGGGATGGTGGTAAAGAGAAGGGGATGCCCATGGGGTCACATGTGTGTGGAGCATTTATTAAAAGGATGGTGGGATAGTGGCAGAATTAACTGATTGCATGAAGAAGTGATTGATGGGGAATGAATATCATAGGGAAGAGAAATCCCACAGGCACAGCCTGGGAGACAAAAAGAAAAAAACTCAGGGAGAAAAAGGTAGAATGTGCTACTGAGCTCTGAAGATTTAATCTGATTAATTCCTTCAGCATGTTGTGTGCAGGCAAAGTGCAAGGAGGAGAAAAACACCAGTTTGTGGGGAAGGAAACAAAAATCAATGTTTTACCTGTTGTGTTTCTTCTGAAATGAAGAGCAAGATCTTCCCCAGTCATCAACCAGCAGCACAGACATGCTTGGGAATGAGGAAATTTATATCCCAGCTCTTCTCTGGCCTTTTTCAATTCCACCCATGAGAGAGATGAGTTCAAGACAGTGTGAAAACCATCTGGAGACTCATTGAATAGTTGTGTGGTCCCACTTTGAGCAGCAGAGACATAGCACAGCCCTGCTCTGCTCCTGCCAGGGATAACAAACCCCGGGGCCACGGGCTCTGGGCACCTGAGCCTGGAGCAGAACATCCTCTGGAGATTTATGAGCCTGCACAAAGCAGCCCCAACCCACAGAGCTGCTGGATTCCAGCACAGCCACAACCCCAACCATGAAACCAGCTCAGTTTGGAACAAGGGTTTCTGAACACCCGGGAACTTGAGTCAACTCAAGTGCTGAAAGGGACACAGACAATGCCCTGGTTTAAAAAGCTCCTTCAATTGCTGCAAAAAGCCACTCTGTGAGCCAGAAGGACCCACTGCTGATGACATGTGAGGGGACCAGTTGCATGATGGTGAAGCCATAACTTTTTTTGAGGACAAAACACACAACTGAAGGCACCCTGGTCCAGCATGGGAGTGGGTGGGAAGGGGTTTCTGGGAGGAAGGCCAGCACTTCTGGGGGCTCTGGCACTGATACCCTTCTGCAAAGGCCTTCAGGACATTTCATGAAGAAACAGCTTGGAAATGTTCCAGAAGCAAATGTATCTGACTCCAAAAAATATCTTGCTTACATTAGAAGTGTCTGGATGGTGAATAATGCAGAGAGGAGAAATTGTCATGGGGCAATTAATAAGCTGAGGCTGTACGTGGTGGCAAGGAGAAAAAAAATACTAGGGGAAGTGACAGGCCAAGTCAATAAATAGTGGAGTGTTACTTGAGAAAGACCTGGCACTTCTGCAGCTGGCTGGGCAGAGCACAGCAGCTCTCTTGAACCCCTCCAACACTCCATTTTTCTCTAATGCCACCACTCTCCTTTTCTCCTGAAACTGGAATTTGCCCATCAGCTGCAAAGTGCAGGATGGAGGCAGCAGGTTCCCTCTCCATCCATCCCCACATCCTTCTTCCACTGGGTTGGGCTGTCAGGGGAGTGTAGTGGTTTGTCTTTACAGCTCCTGCTCCTGAGAAAGCTGTAGGATTTGAGAATTTCAGGTGTCAGATGAGGTTTGTTGTGGAAACCAGGATGGTGCAGTATCCAGCCAGCGTGAGAAGGTGAGAGCTGTACCCCACTCCTTGTACACCCCCAGCTAACAGCAGGTTACCTGATAAAATGAGAGGCACCTCCAGTTCCTCCAGTGAGTTTGCAAACCCCACTGAGCATCATATAATGGGTCTTGGCACAAGGGACAAACCAGTCCCACACAGCATGATCAGGGCTTAAAGAATAACTTGAGCAGGCAAAAAGATCAACCACAAGTTTTCCCTGCTCAAGGAGAAATATGACTTGGGACAAAAAATTTCCATGTTTGCCTGAGCAGAATAATCTGCAAATGCAATCAGCCATTTGGGTGATTGATGCTCCCTGCTCTGCTAAAACTTCTCCATCAAAATTGTGAGGGGGAAAAAAAATCAGTGCTGCAGAGAAACTCACATCTAAGTGCAAGGACACAGCCACACAACCCAGCAGAGCCCCGAGGGAACTAACAAGAGTACAGAGCAGCATTTGATGTTCCTGAGCTGTTCCAAGCAGCCCAGCTCCCCAGACCGGGAATCCGATCACAGCAACAAAAGCAAACAAGCCACGGTTTAAATAGAAGCAAAAACGTTGGGAGGGAAAAACCAAGGAGAGCAAATGTTTACCCCAAAGATGGGATAGTTTAGAAATTATGGCTGGGAGCCAACTCTCCAATATTTTTAGTTTCAGAAGATTTGCAAACCTCAGCTGCCAGTGTGGCCCTGGCCCCCTGCCCTTGGACGGGCGACTGGCTGCAGGTGCAGCTCCTCCCTGGGGAGGAGCAGGAGGAAAAGTTCAGTGCCTCATTTAGGGGCACATTAGAGAATGGTCTGCAATTTATCAGCTAATTATGATTAGAGCAGAAACAGGTTAGTTAATTACTATGGTTATGGACACACAGTGAAGAAGCTCAGGGGGCCATTAAGGAAAGGGAAAACAGGCCCCCAAAAGGAAGAGTTTTAACACGATTTATACTGAGAACAAGTTCTTGGTAGTTTTAGTTAAAAACCCAACTTTGGGAGCTGCTTTAAGAAGATGAAGAGTTCTGGGATTGTTTGTGATAGGAAACCACGAGGGATTATGGGATTCAAGAGGAAACCATGAGCCTTCCAGTGCCTGCAGTGTCTCTGGGAGAACCAGGAGGGACTGGGGACAAGGCAGGGAGGGACAGGACCCAGGGAATGGCTCCCAGTGCCAGAGGGCAGGGCTGGCTGGGATCTTGGGCAGGAATTGTTCCCTGTGAGGATGGGGAGGGGCTGGCACAGATTGCCCAGAGCAGCTGTAGCTACTCCATCTCTGGATGGTCTTTAAGGTCTCTTCCATCCCAACCCATCCCAGGATTGTATGATTAAAACGTGTCAGCAGCAGAGAAGAGCAAGGAATTGGGGACCAGGCACAGCTGCAGCAGCCAGTGCTGTCCTGTGAACACATCAAGGAGAGCTCAAGTACAGAGATAACAGGTACAGGCAAAAGAGAGAAAAATGAAGATGCTGCCTTGTGCTGTGACTGCCAGGTTTAGGTTTAGGGGAAGGACAACAATATGATGATCAAACCTTCCCAGTGCCAGCCCTCCAGGGCAGCCAGCCCCACGTCTCCCTGAGCACTGCTGAGGTCAGCCCCACACACAGAAGAAACAAACTTACAGGTGTGAACTTACATTAATTTTATTCACATTTCCAGAGGAAAGCATTGGTGGAGTGCAAGGTCATGGCTAGTGTTGAAAAGTATTTGGTTTAAAACAGGCAGACATTTCTGAGGCTGAGCTGAGCCTCTGCTCCCTTCCCCTGCTCGTCCTTCCAGTTCAAGTAACAGGAATCTCCAAAATAAGCTGGCTCATCACATGATGTGGGGGATGTCAAAAACTTTAAAGCTCTCTGTGGTATAAATCCCTAAGCAGGGCATAAAAGTAGTGGGCAGGAAATCTTGTACAGCTGAACTGGCTTATCCCTGGGCCAAATGTTAGACTTTTCCTTCAGCGGCGCAGTTTTGCTGTCGGCGACACCAAATGCTCCTGCCCAACTTCAATGTGATTCATTACCCAGAGCTGAAATTTGCTGCTGCTGGATTATGGGGATGATTGTTGGTGATGGCACAGTAAAAACTGAACAGGACTCCCAGCCAACGAGAAAAAGAGAAAAGGAGAAAAATTTGATTGCTTTGAATTTCAAAAACAGTGGCAAGGGAAAAGAAACACAGGCAGGAATAAGATTTTGAGAACTGGAAATTCCCAATTGCACTGCTGGCCCACGGGAACTTGTCACAGCTCCCAGTTGCTTCTAAGGAATCTATCTGTATTGCTAAGAGACTTCTGGGTTCAGCTGGGCCAACAACTGGTTCCTGCTGACATCCAGCAGACTCTAAATCCTCCCAACTCCAGCTGGCATTAACCAGCTCCCCAGTTTTGCTTCCCACAGAACCACAATTTTTACATTTTTGCTTCAAAGTGCACATTTCAAATCACACAAGGCATCAGATAACCAAAGGCCTCTGCAGAGCCCTGGTCATGCCACAGGCTTGGAGCAAGACTGGGAAGAGGCAGAGCAGAATTTGGACAGGCAGCAGGAACAACTCACACTCCCTGACATAAATGGAATGGCACCAGCAACTGAAGAATTCCTAAGTTATGGGGCTAAAAGATGAGCTGATTTAGTTTTTTTCTATCTTGCAAATATCAGGGAGTTTTAAATGTGTCCAGTGAAGGCACTGGAAGTCTTTTTGTCCTGTGAAGTGCTGGATTTTATTGGAATACAGCTATATTTGGGAAAGGAGTGGGTAATAGATGTGTGCACATTCTTGCTTGCTCTGCAAAGACAATTATCAGATTACAAAAAAAGGCACAAGAAGCACATTCCTCCTCCTTCCATCCCTAAAAGGTTCCTCCTTCCCCCCTGCTGAAAGCACTGTGCTGGCTGTCACTGAACAACCTCCAAGTACACATTTTCCTCTTTGATCCAGCTGGCTCAGAAGCCCCAAGGATTAAAGATTTCTCTTCTGTTTGAATAATTTCACTGACTAGAATCTCACTGCTTGTTTAACCGATTCTCTTCATCCTCCATCTATATATAGTAGAACAACTCAAATTAATATTATATTTTGGTTTACTGCTAGAGGCAATCTGCTGTCCCCCAACTCAGGCTCCCAAAGGAAGGAGGTGAAACAGAAACTCTGGCAGGATCTGCTTGCTTGAAACAATAAAAAGGCAAAATTGCACTTAGTCCACCTGGCTGGGTGTCACAGAGGGGGAAAGTGGGGCAAGGAAGGGTGCAGGGTCATTTAGCAACTCAGTGGAGAGCCAGGAATAAACAGCCCAGCTCTGGATCCTCTGTTCCAGCTGTCAAGAAACAATTTTGCTTTGCCCAGAAGGCGACTTCTGTCAGAGGACATGCCACTTACAATTTAAGTCTTAATGTTGACACTGGATGTGCAGAGAGGGATAAAGGAATTTGACTCTTTGGTGAATATCCTGGTTATCATACTAAACATTTATTTTAATAAAGCAAATTCACCCGTTGCTAGTCCTTAACACTGCAATAAATTTCTCCCCTGCAGCTCCCTGGCTGATACGTATTGGTTCAGCTGTTAAATATCCCACCAAACCTGAAGGCTTAAACTCCTTAAACTCTTATTAAAAAAATATATAGAAACAAACTGCTCTAAGTATTATTCCAGGACTGAATGGCTTCAGTGGTGTGGATTCTATTTTCAATTTAAGGAACTTCCTGCTTCAGACAAGTCACAAGAACCTTCTCAGCAGCAGGAGGGTTGGACAAAGGATGTGGGTGATGCAGAAGGGGGAACAAGTGTGTTCCTTGTGTCACCACACAGTCATGGACAGCATGTTCACTGTTCCTGACAGCTCCTGGGAAGCCACACTGGTGGCAGAGATGCCAAGAGAATTTGAGGAGCTGTGGACGGATCACATCACCATGCATTGCCCTGAGACACCCACATAGCCTGGCAGAGGCTGAGGGCAGAACCTGCCTTTGGCAGCATCAGGACACACCCCAGGGCTCCCAAGGGCTCCCACATCCAGGAGTCAGCCTGGAGCTACAGATGAGGGGCTGCAAGGGCTGCCTGAGCAGGTGGTTCCAGAACAGCCAGCAGGGAGAGTGGCCAGGGGGAGAGCCATGAGCTGGTGCTGCCAGCACTCAGTGGGAACACAGAGCAGAGCCCAGCAGGACTCCCAGTGCCTGCCAGGGCATCCATGGGGACAGGACACCTTGGAAACCCATGTGGAAACCCCCAGGCAGCATGTCATGGGCATGTCCTTAAACTGGCTCTCCTGGAGCAGGAACCACAGTGCTCCCACCCAGGAGAGCACAGGCTGCAGGTGCAGGGACACAGCCTCAGGCTCCACTCCTTTCCCCACACTCAGCAGCTCTCTCTTTTGGGAAGTAACTGTTCCCCCATTTTGCTGTTTAAATCCTGATTCCTCTCCAATCTCACATCCCTGTATGCTCTGCCTGCCCCCCTCCCAGAGGAAGAGGAGCTGCTGCCCTGCCCTCTGGCTCTCTGGCAGAACACACTGAAGTTCACAAGGGGAGAAGACCAAAGCACTTCACATTCATCAGTTTAGATGGTTCAAAAGAAAAGTCATTTGTTTCTAGGAAATCTGTTTACAAACACACGCTGGCCACTGCTGGCTTTCCAGCTCCTGTTCCTAGCATTTGGCTGACAGTGGAGAGGGCAAGAATACACACCAATCCTCAAGTGCTCCTGATTGGGCCATTTTGCCAGAAGATGTTCCTGGCCCAGAAGGAGAAGGAGCTGCACGAAAGCCCTGATGAGAGAATTACAGCTAAAACACATTGCTTTGTCTCCAGCAGCAGTTGCCCTTACAGGATCTCTATCTACCCAAAGCCCACCTGCACTGCCCCTGCCTCTGACAGGGAACAAGGACATTTTACTTGCTGGCAGTACCAGTGCAAGCCATCCCTGATGGAAACCCTCTGCCCATGCTCCCTTCCTGCTGGGGTGTAAACAGCTTAGCAGCCAAGGGTATCACAACAACCAGGATCAGTAGGAAAAACTGGAATTTAACAATCAGTCTTGAAGCAGTGAATGATATGGGTGAGTTGCTCTGAAGTGCATCTTTTTCCTCTCTCTTTTATTACAAAGAACACATTAATCTCGCTGGTGATCACTCAGTCTTTCAGGCACTATCACTGGACACAAAGCCAGTGTCTCAAAACTTTCTTCTTGCTTGTGCAGCTCCACAGTGCTACCCTGGATTCCCCTTAGAACTGGAGGTTTCTTCTCCATCTCAAAAAGAGATTGATATATCAAAACCAAATTCAATTACAAAATATAATAATATCCTCTTCTTGGAAGTGAAGCTGCCCCATATTCCAGACTGTGGCAGGATTTTTATAACCTCAAACCATTTTTACTAAGTTCTACTTAAAATACATCCGAGTCCCAATCCACCTGTCTGGTGTGTTGTAATGCTCACAGCTGAAGATCCAATCCCTGTCAATTCCTCCTGGATCTTCCAAAGGCCTCTTCTCAGTTGTCTTCTGCAGACTTGAACATAAGGATGGCATTGTAGATCTTCAGGGCAGGGCCCAGCTTGATGCTGAGTATTTTAACGATGTCATTCTGCTTGAGGAGCAGGAAAGCCTCACCATCAATCTGCTGGAGGTTGGAACATGAACAGGACAGAGATTAACCACCAAGGGACAGGCAGGATTCCTACTTCCAGCCATTCTGGGATTCCTGCCTAGTTCTGGCCCCTACACCCCATGATGTCCCCTTTCCAAGGGACACAGACTTCATCTCATGCTCCCTAGAAATGAGAAGCTCCCAGCTTGCCATCCATGGCAGAGGTAGAAAGAGATGAGCTCTAAGGACCTAACTCAAACCATTCCATGATTCCATATGCTATATAGACTAAGGCATAGTGAAGATGCAATATGGCTGGAAAAACACTGTCTCCTAATCCATCAACAAGGAGAAACATTTGATTAGATGCAAATTAAGCAAGTGATAAACATACTACCATGTGAAAATCCAGGATGCTGTAGGTAGCAGCGAGTGAAATCATGACACAATGTTTCTGGAAAAGGTTAAAAATTCACTCGAGCAAAAACATCCACAGAGACAACATAGATATAATTAATATAAACCCCAAATGCTGCAGGGATGAAGCCAAAGATTAATGGACACAGACAAACAATATGTGTCTCCCTAAGTTATTCCATTAAAGTCCATTTACAGAGACTGACAGCGTCTCCTCCTCTCACTTGATGCTCACCAGTGCAGCACACAGCACTGGACACTCAGACTAGCCAGAATAACAATTCTGCTATTTTTGTAGTCTTCCCAGCTAGAATATTTTCAGATATCAATGCCTGGTGCAAGAGGAAACACTGAGTAAACCCAGAGAACACATAATTAAAACAAAGAGTTGGGAGCCAGGAGATTTGGTTTTCTCACCAGACAAGAGACCCTCAGTAAAGTACCTAACCTTCCACTTAAGTAACTGGGAAGTTAATTCCTCCACTGGAATTGACAGCACTGCTCCCAGTGCACAGATGGTGACACCATGTCCTTGCATTTTATTTTCAAGCTGCCTCAAGTCTACACTGCTGCAATGAATGTGTTAAAAATAGCTTGAAACAAATGGGACTGTGCTGCTTAAATTAAATAACAGAGTCAAGATGAGCAGAAAACTGCTGGAAAACAGTCCTACATTTCAAAACGGTTTTGTGTCCAGTATTATTTATTCCTATGCTTCATTCTCACCACATTGCCTCACACTTGCTTATTTTAAACAGCCCTACCCTGAAGTGGACCTAGAAGCAAGTCTGTGCTTTATTATTAATTTCTTTGTTCCATCTTATTTGGATGGGTTTTAGAATCCTGTGCACAATTTGTTCTCTTCACTTCTTATGTATATAACAACCTATCCCCCTCCAGCCCCCCACCAAGGGAAGTCTGCAAGGGATTTATTTATCCTGGACTGGACAGCACAAGTGGAAGCACTTGGAGGCTGATCCTGGACAATGTGGGGGAGGTCAGCTCTCCTGTCACTCACCTGCACACCTGTATTCTGGCCAAAGCCAAACTGCTGAAAGAGTTTTAATTTCAAACTGACAATGTGGTTTGAGCATAAACTGACAAAACAACACAACCCCCTATAAATTTGGCCTAGGGAATCACACTTTGAAGCTGCAGAAAATAAGGATTAGAACAGACCATGGCTATGGCACTGTCAGAACCAGAAAACAGACACTGTGTTCAGAACCAGAAGAAATAAAATACATGGAGAATGGCTGGATTTATCAGGAGATTTGCTGGTACATCTCACCTCTGAATACACTTTTCCCTAGAAATCCCTTTTACACTCGGCTACAGTGAAAGATGGGTTCATTTAAACAAATGTCACTATTCCCACTATATTTGGTTAAGAAGTACTCTACTGTATTGTCACATTGTGGACAGTGCTTTTTGCAAGCCTGTATTTCTTTTGCCTCCTATTTTGTATGTGCCTGCATGGTTTTTAAAACAAGGGAAAATAAACCACAGATACATAAATCCACAAAATGCACTGCAGCCTGATTCTTCCTGAAAGGGAGCCAGCTCTGGAGCAGACAGTGATTCCAGAGCTGCCCATTCCAGTCACTGCCATGCAGAAGGAGTGATTCCAGCCCTTCCCTGGAGCTCTTACAGCCACACAGGAGAGCTCTGAGGACAGAAGCACAGAACCATACAATGGTTTCAGAAGGAACCTTAAAGCTCACCTTGTTCCACATCCTGCCCTGGGCAGGGATACTCACTAGACCAGACTGCTCCAAGGCCTGTCCAACCTCACCGTGGAAACTTCCTGGGATGGGGCAGCTACAGCTGCTCTGGGCATCCTGTGCCAGGGTCTCCCCATCCTCACAGGGAGGAACTTCTTTCTAATGCCCACCCTCCTTCAGGTTAAGGCCACTGCCCCTTGTCCTGTCACTCCTCATCTGAAGTCCCTCTCCAGCTCTCCTGAAGCCCCCTTAGGTACTGGAAGAAGCTCTGAGGTCTCCCTGCAGCCTTCTCTTCTCCAGCTGAGCACCTCCAGCTCTCCCAGCCTCACTCCAGAGCAGAGGGGCTCCAGCCTCTGGAGCATCTCTGTGGTCTCCTCTGAATTCACTCCATGAGCTCCACATGCTTCTGAGGCTGGTGCCCATGGCTGGAGGGAGCTCTGCAGGTGGGGAATCATCTGAGCAGGGCAGAGGGGAAGCACTGCACCCCCACGAGCTGCCCACATTGTGAGATGAGTCCAGGACAAGGTGCAAATTCATCGGTGGCTCCTAAAGAACCTCCAAGTTTTACCTGCAATGTAAGTGGAAGCTGAAGCACCCAATAAATCCTTGTCTGTGATCCACCTACAGAGGTGTGCCAAAAACCAGAACACCCTGTGCCCATGGAGATCTCACAGAGGCCATGGTAGACACACCAGGAATGGTACCAGAGCCCAGCCTGTGGCAGTTTTGACAGGACACACCTCACCCAGGACATGCTCTGACTTCCCAACTTCTGCTTGTCAAAAAGAAAGGTTCCACTCCTGCTCTCACCCCAGCCCACGAGGGAAGCCAGCAATTCCTGGAAAACCCTGTGCCTACCAGGATCCCCAGGAGAAGCAGGCACATGTCCTCATTAGAGGCAGTAAATGAGATCCTCACTAACCATTCCAACAGGGCATCTTTAGAGCAGTGCCAAAGCCATAGCACTACAGTCCAAGACAGGATGTTAAGCATAAGCTCCATGGTTGGAACTGCAGGGGAAATTTCAAGCAGCAGGATGCAATTAGCCATGGTGGAATTCAGCTCCATGCTGAAGCTGCCTCCTAAATGCCACTGCTCTGCAATGACATGGCTGAGCAGGTCTGAGCTCTCTGCCCTAATTCCAGAGACCTGCAGCACAGGGTCTGGGCACACCCCACTTACCTCTTCCCTGAACACAGATGCTTGTTCTTTGCAACCAGGTAAACGCTGGATAAAGCTCACCACCTGCAATTGCATGTGAGAGAAAGGAAACACAGACAATTAAAATGAGACAACATCAACAAAAACCCTCTTATTTCTGTACAAGAGTTTTCTATGCAAGAATTTTTAAAACTCTCATATTAATGAAAGACATAAATGGAAAACATTGCTGGGTTGTTGTAACTACTCTGCATATTTTGGTCACCACCAATAACTGCCCCTATTGCCTTTTGACCATTTCTCTCCCTGTAGGAATCTTCCTCCCTCCTCTAAAAGGTCTTCACAGAATCAACATTATTTTTCAAGATCAAAAGATATATATGGCTTAGACTAATTTAAATTCACTCACAACTTCACTTTCTTTACAGTACTGTTGGAAAGTAAAACTAACAAGAAAAAAGAATTTAGACAGTTTCCCAAGATGACATGCCTGTAGGAGACAAGATAAACCAACTGAATGAGCACTGCTGGTTTACCAACATGCAAAGGCAGAAGAGCTGGGAAGGAAAGGAATTTCAGTTTCATTTAATCTGTGCTGGGTGCACAGGATCCACAGAACCAAGAGGATTAAACAAGTAAAAGTTAATTTTACATTTCACATTAGGGAAAACCTTTCTAAGCAAGAAATCTGTTAACATTTGGAATGATCTCCCTGGAGTCATGCAGCAGCCATGGGGTTACATTATGTAACACCAAGAAGCATGAGGAGCAGCCCTGTGTGCAGTCGAGGACGACTTAATGTGCATTGTCCTCTCCAGCTGCAGCTTCACTGGTTCATAGGAGATTTGTATGTTGAGGCATAATCAGATCAAACATCTCCTGTTAATTGGATGCTCCCTTGCAGCAGCAGCTCTGCTTCATGAGGCATAACCATGTGAGTTGTTGCAGATGTGACATTTCTTCCCTGCACACAAACAAGCAGCTGGGAGGGGTCACTGTCAGATACAGGCTCCCTTCAACTTGGAATTGTCAAAGTCTCTCCTAAATCATCTCCAGATCATCCTACCACTAGACTTGGAGTCATTCCCTCCCGCCACTTCCAGCCAGGCAGGAACAGGGCTCTCAGAGTAACCTCCAGCTTTGCTCTGCTCTGGCAGGAGCAGCTCTGACTCCCGTGGTTTTGTTATGTAACCTAAAAGCAGAACATCCCTCTCTTTCATCCTCCTCTTTCACTCTATCTTAAAGGGAACCCCTAAAATCCACATGGCTTTTGGGCAGTGACTCCAAATTTTCTTCTGTAGAAATGTGAACTCCCATTAGTAATAAAAAACAAAATACTACTTTCGAGTCCTCCCATCTGCTAATAATTAAAACACAAATGAAAATCCTTCTGCCAGGTCTGGTTCCTTGAGAATATAAAAGACAGTTGGACCCTCGGGGCAAGAGCTGAGTGCTCTTTAGTGTGTGTGGCACTGAGAGGCTGGCAGACATCTCCAGGGAATGACCTGGGCTTGCCTTTCTCCTTTATCCTTCCCTGTACAACTGCTGCTGGCTACTGTCACTGACACGGAGTGACAGACCTTTGATCTGCCCCAAAGTCCTTTGTAGGGACATTGCAAATCCTGTGCCACTGAAGAGGCCTCTTGAACAAACAGCAGCCCTGGGATTTACCAGGAATGGAGAACAGATAGGGAAGGAAGATGGAAGAGGAGAAAATGGGAGAGAAGGTCCCCAGGACATGAGACAGACCCCAGGTACCACTGAGCACAGGGACCTGCCTGGCTGTCACTGCTGAGGAGAGGGATCCCAAACCAAGATTGGGCAGTTGAGGGATGAGGAAAGCCTGGGAGTACAAGAACAAAACACCACAGGAAATCAACACAATCCCACAGCAGCAGCAGGTAAGCCTTGAACCCTGGGAAAGGCTGAGACTGGGGCTCAGAGTGAGGGTGGGACAGGTGCTGGACAGGTTTGGAACATCTCAGTGGGATCAGAGCTTTTCTATGAGGAGGTGAAAGTCTGCTGACCCTTCCTGCTGTAACCACTCCATGGCTCAGAACTGTCTGCTGTAAACTCTCACATTCTCAAAGCACATTGGAGAAGGGAAAGGGCTTGAAAAAGAGCTTTGTGTAATCCTGAGAACATCCTGGAAACTGGACATGACCATTCTGGAAGGTGCTGAAGGGTGTCAGACACACTGAAATCAGCACAGCACTGATGGCCCGTGGTGACAAAGCAGCTCCACACCCCTTCAACAGCTACTGCAGGACTGACCCCCTCTGAGGCCACAGAGAGGAGCTGGGGTAACTGGGATTTAGAAAGCCACTCACACTTGGCACAAGGACAGTCCCTCCCCCAAGGTATTAGCATTTGATGCAGGATTAACTAACGAACAATACAACTCTAGCACATCCTAATGTTCTTCTATGAGTCAATGGTCTGCTCTGAAAACATGACAGGAAGCTTTCAATAAATACCAAAGCTGCATTAAAGTAACTAGTCTTAGTGAGTGCTCAGAGTTACCATGACTTTCTTAGCTTGAGGGCCCCTAAATACTGCTGCTGCTGCTGCTCTGCCATTTCAGCTGCTCTCAACCAGCAGAGAATTAAAGAAACATTTTTTCCCTTAATGTCGGTTTCATAAAATAAAAACAGCTCTTCAGCCTCAAACCAAAGGAGAATTTTACACCCCCATGCTCCTGTTTCAGATCAGCAGAATAGACTTCTTTGTGCAGCAGAGTTCAAAGCACAACCCAAAGGCAAATGTTTGCCCTGCAGAAAGATACTGGGAGCCCAAATGCCGACAGACCAAATATATTTTGGACTCCCTAAAATGCAGCAAGTCCTGCTGCTTTCAACTCCCAGACCTGTGGCTACATTGCATTGCACATGCTGATCCTGCAAGTGCTCAGAGAGAGCCTAAATTGATTCCTCTGGGAATTTGTGATGAACATAATTTGCAAAACCAGACCCACTTTACTGAAATTCAAGATAAAACCTGTAATGACTTTAGCCAGTGGTGCTCCATTGTGGTGCTGCAACTGAGGTTTTTAATGTGCCATTCACACTGCTACTGGCAGCCAAAAGTTCCCCAGTTGTTTCAGGCAGCAGCAGAGCTCAGTTTATTCTGGGTTTGAATCATGATATCCAGTGCCCTGCATCCATGTCTGTGGACCCTGCACACACTCATCCATTACCAAACTAATATCCCAGTTAAATTTACCCAGCAGTTGCTTTAAAGGTCAACTGCAAAGGACAAATTTTATTTGGCTTGGATCCTGACACTGTACTTCCATGAAGCAGCCTCCTGTTTCATCCAAAAGAAAGAGATTTTGATTATCATGTCAGAGGATTATCTGATTCTGACTTCATTGATTTGCTAAAAGACCTTTAGCAAATCATTGGAAGCCTTCTCAAAAGGACAGGAACAGTAAATCTTTCAGAGATTTTTTTCCTCCTTGGTAAGAATTTAATTCTAACACATTTTTATTAAAAAGAAAAAAACCAAAAAACCACAACCAAAATCCAACACTACCACCAAACCATAACAACACAACAACAAAAAAAAGGGACCAGGTTTTAAAACATCAGCACTAATTGCTCTGTTTCTTTCCCAACTGCTGTGGTTCCCATCTCCCACATCACTGCAATCCCACCAGACTCCTACCACTCCTACAGCATGAAGAGCAAAGTCAAGACTGGATTTAGATGTTAAGAGGCACTTAGGGAAAATGCACTTTCTAAAAGTCTCTGAAGATCCTCTCTGCATCATGAAGAGCAGTACCTTTTTCCTGCTTTGCAGATTCCCTGCATCCTTGCAAGCACAACACTACAGCACATTTCTCTGGAATTAAATGCCCTGCAATTAAGCACCAGGATCCAAATTGTCACCACTTCCTAAGCATAGAGAGAAATATTATTTATGCCCAAGGCATTGAGGCAAAAACCAACTATTCAGCACACAAAACACTCTGGCTTTTTCACACACCACCTAATTACATGAGACATCTCAAGAGCTGCAGAGACACATCTCCAGCTGCACAGCTACCTCTGCCAGAAATCAGGTCAGGCTGTGGGCAGTTTTGTTCCCAGGGAATCAGGCAGGGAGACTCAGCAGGAGTGGGCATGCACAGTGCACTTTGGAATTCTGTGCACTGTAAAAGTGAATCAGCAGCAAAGTCACAGGAGAGGGGGAGGGGGATCAGAGAAAGGGAATCTGCTGTCAGAATGATGCTTCAGGCCTGAGGACTGAGAGATCCAGGGGTAAATAAACAGAGGGAGGAAGGGAATCCTGTTGAGGGCAATAAGCTGTAGATACCAGAGGGTTAACAGGGGTCCTTCCCCTCCCTGATAAAGGGTCTAACCTCCAGCTGAGTCAGCTGTGGCACACGAACAGCAAACAGAAGACAACTGCTAGGAGAGGGAAGGACATAAAGATGTCTCCCAGTTAGCATTCCAGAGGAAGAGTGCTCTGGCATTCCTGCAGCCCTGGAGAACAGAACAGGGAACAGGTAACTCACCTCCTCCACAGTCCATTTGGCAACTTGTTTGGCTGTCAGGCCTGAGACCTCGGGCAAGAGCCTGCAGTGCTGCTCCCAGAAGAGATGGAGGCGGTGGGTCGGGTTAGAGGCCAGGGAAGGCATGAAGATAGACTGGTGGAGAGCCTGCTGGAGATCCAAATCAGGGCCTGGAAAAGGAAACCAGACAAGTCAGAGCCAGGCTTCAAGTAGGAGCAACTAGAACAAAGCAGGAGGAAGGGTCACAGCCTGGAGGGGAAAGCGAGTCAGGGTGAGCAGAGCCAGGCACGGCTACTGTGTGGCACACACAGCTCTCAGGGTGCTCTCCCCACCCTCCTGAGCATGAGAAAGGGAAAAAAAAAGATAAGATTGCCAGGCTGGAGGCTTTATCCTTAGCTTCTTCCCTGGAAAATGATGTCATGCTGCTAACAGAGAAGATGTTTGCAGCGTTTTATTGACAAGGTGGAGGAGTTCTGGTAACAGCATCCTCGGCTGGGAACTGATGGCACCATTCCAGCCCCAGCTGTAGCCAGAGCTCTGTGCTGCCAGCACAGCCTGGGCTCGCTCCCCAGGAGACTCCCAGGCCAGGAATGCTCAAGGTACCTCCAGACATCAACTCCCTCATGTGTCAAGTGATGGAAGCTTTGAAAACCAAGGCAAAAAAAGGAGGAAGGAATCACCCCTCCCTAATGAGATCACTGGAGCAGTGCAGAGTCATGGTCCTACAGGGACGTGCTGATTATACAACAGGAAGGCAGACAGAGGATGGGAGCAGGCAGGGAAGCACTCCTCTAGTGTACAGCGGCACGGGGGCTGCCCCGACCCCGGCCCCGCAGGCTGCACAGCGCCATCCCGTGGCGCTCCCGAGCATTCCCAGGCATCCGAGCCTCGGGACAGCTCCGTGTGCCGGGAGCGGCCGCTGCCCTGCAGCCCCTGCTGTGCTCCTGCCCCTGCAGCCCCTGCTGTGCTGCTGCCCCTGCAGCGCTGCTGCTGTGCTCCTGCCCCTGCAGCCCCTGCTGTGCTCCTGCCCCTGCAGCCCCTGCTGTGCTCCTGCCCCTGCAGCCCCTGCAGCCCCTGCAGTGCTGCTGCCCCTGCAGCCCCTGCTGTGCTGCTGCCCCTGCAGCCCCTGCTGTGCTCCTGCCCCTGCAGTTCCTGCTGTGCTGCTGCTCTGCTGCCCCTGCAGCCCCTGCTGCTCCTGCTGTGCTGCTGCCCCTGCAGCCCCTGCTGTGCTCCTGCCCCTGCAGCCCCTGCTGTGCTGCTGCTGTGCTCCTGCCCCTGCAGCCCCTGCTGTGCTCCTGCCCCTGCAGCCCCTGCAGCCCCTGCAGTGCTGCTGCCCCTGCAGCCTCTGCTGTGCTCCTGCCCCTGCAGCCCCTGCTGTGCTGCTGCTGTGCTCCTGCCCCTGCAGCCCCTGCAGCCCCTGCTGTGCTGCTGCCCCTGCTGTGCTCCTGCCCCTGCAGCCCCTGCTGTGCTGCTGCTCTGCTGCCCCTGCTGTGCTGCAGCCCCTGCAGCCCCTGCTGTGCTCCTGCCCCTGCAGCCCCTGCTGTGCTGCAGCCCCTGCAGCCCCTGCTGTGCTCCTGCCCCTGCAGCCCCTGCTGTGCTGCTGCCCCTGCAGCCCCTGCTGTGCTCCTGCCCCTGCAGTTCCTGCTGTGCTGCTGCTCTGCTGCCCCTGCAGCCCCTGCTGCTCCTGCTGTGCTGCTGCTCTGCTGCCCCTGCAGCCCCTGCTGCTCCTGCTGTGCTGCTGCTCTGCTGCCCCTGCAGCCCCTGCTGTGCTGCTGCCCCTGCTGCCCCTGCTGTGCTCCTGGCCCCTGCTGTGCTGCTGCCCCTGCTGCTCTGTTGCCCCTGCTGCCCTGCAACTCCCACTGCCCCTGCTATCCCTGCTGCTCTGCAGCCTTTACTGCTCTGCTGCCTCTGCAGCCCCTGCTCAGCAGCTCTCAGCAGGCTGGGGTGCCAGATGTGGGGGGTGAGCAGTCACTACATGGAAAGCACAAAGGAAACAGCTGGAATACAAAGCAAAAGCAGATTCCCAGGGTCTGACAGTTCCCTTCCTGCTGAAGGGGAAGCACCTCTGGAGGTAAAACCTGTCCTAGTGAACAGTCACTCCCCTGGCCCCAAAGCCCCTTCAGCTCATCTCATCTCCCCATCCCTAAAGGTCATGATACAGCATCAAATAACATCAAATTTCTAATAATGAAACCAAGAGAAGATGAATAAAGCCCGAGTAAGAACTGCTCAGTTCAGGAGCTCCTGGTGACAAGTGGGCACAGGACCTGCTCCTGAGAGGGCTCTCACCCCCTCCCCTCCTTCCCTGCTGCACTGCTGCAATGGTGGGGACAGACAGCAGCTGGTCTTGGCTCCACCTCCTGCTTCAGGAGGTCCCACTCATGCCCAAGGTCTCCCCCACTGCCACAGCCCTGCTGGGTGGGCACTTCTTCCATGTCAGAGCAATTCCTTTTCTCCACTAAACCCAAATCCTTGGACTAAGCACCCAAACCATGACCTAGACAAGTGACTTTGATGAAGAAGCAGTGATGTCATAGTTTAAATGTAGCTGGGAGGAAAGCTCTGGGTAATTGTGAATTACAGGTCAGTGGATGATTGCATTTCCCTCCCCTGATTTCCATCACTCCATGCAAGGTGAATGTGAAGGGAGCTTCCCTTGTCAGCTGCAACTGCAGCTTGGAGCTGGCAGATCCCTCAGCTCTGACTGCAGAACTCAGCATTAGGTAAAAATGAGTATTAAAAAAAAAAAAAAAAAAAAATCCAGGCACCTGTCCCAGTTTGTGCCTGCTTAGCTATTTTTGATTGGAGACTTATTACCATGTTAAATCCTCCTAAAAGCCTGGTCAGCTCTGTTCTCTAAAATGGCTTTTTATAGTAAATCTGAAAGTTAAGCATATGGTTTGCTAAAGTGATAGCAGAAAGCTGCTCTGAAAACTTAACCTGTCACATACCAGGAAAAACCCCCACTGTTTTTCTATTTAGCTTTTCATTTTCTTTTTCATCCATAAGAGAACCTTTAAAAAGTCCTTCAATGAGTCCTCAATATGTTTCTGAATATCCATGGGGGTCTAAAAAAAGGGGTGATGGAACCTAAACTATCTGCTAAGTTTTGAGCAAGCTCCCTTGAGCCCTGTGCTGACTTTGTCACAGCCTGACACAGGTCAGGCTTGTCCTTGTCACTAGTCACAGAGGAGTTTGCAGTGGCCCAAAAACCAGTGCAAACTTGTCTTCTCAGCTAATAAATAAAAGGCTCCACTTCACAAACTCCTCTATTAAACCTTTCACTTCTAAGTAATTTTACCCCTTCACCCCATATTAAAGGAAGACAAACTACCATTGCCATAATTTCTAGCATGTGCTTTCCCTTGACTGTGGAATCAAAGACAAAAAAGCTGCAAAGTTCTGATTGCTCCTCATGACCATGGGGATATTGCAGAGATAGGTACACACAGAAAAAGAAGGAGTAAAATTTAACCAACCTTTCCCATTGCTTTCCTGTTTCACCAGCTGAAACTTGATATAGGCATGTGAGCACCCAAGCCTGAAAGCAACAATTACAAAACAATTCAGAAGATACAGAAATGGATGCAATTTCTTTTCTATATGAAGATTAATAGGATTTATAGAAACTAAAAACTTTTTCCTCTTAAAAGATGCAATAGCTCCATCCCTGACCTTCCTCTAAGCTAAGGGCTGTTCTATTAAATTCATGTCCAGAACTCAGATCTGAGTTTACTGCAGGAAAGAGAGGGCCCAAAACAACAGGAGGAAGGGAGGAAATTTACCATGTAATTTTAAAACACTCTGCTGCAAAACTGATCAAATTGGGCTGTTTGCTATTTAGATCTGTTATTTCAGATACAGCAGCAGCATCAAAAAACATAACTGTTAATGCATGAAAATACATCACAAAACTCTTGTTTACGTTTTTGGTGTGGCTTTGATGTCTGCAGAGGAATCCTCATCTCCCCAGCCTCTCTCCCGACTGTTTTCTGACTGCTCTGATGGAGTGTGGATGCTGCTTTGACACCACTTTTCACTGTCTGGTGCAGATTTTCTGGAAAGACAGATAAATGACAGTAGCTGAGCTGACATCCTCTGTTCCCTTTTCCCACAGGAGAGCAAAGTTTGCTGCTCCTGGCAAGTGAGAGCAACAACCACCACCTTGTGGCAGAACTCTCCTCTCCCCTCCATGAGTACAAAGTGCTTTGTTCTTCTTCTGCACAGATTGAGACAGTTTATGTGAAATAAACTGTGGACTCAGGCTTTGATCCCAGCAGCTATAGGAAACCACTGTGTTATGGTGAAAGAAAGAGATTTAAGATTTCTGAATCTTGATACCTCTGGATGACATTTAAGAGTTTCCATGACTAAGTCTGATGCATAAATTGAGCTATAGAATTGGCCAAGGGAGGACAAGCAGCAGGGTGATACCAGATTTACAGCCTGAATTCAGACCTCCTACTATCAGGAAATGAAATACTTAGAAGAAAAGAAATACATTACAATAGTAAAATGCCATTTATTCTGTGAGAATTCAAAATCTCCCAAGAAAGCTTTATGGTAACAGTGCTATTGAAATGCAATAAATTTTGGTGTGGAAATTAGAGAATGAATTTGCCTGCATAGCTGTGGCATGGAAGGAAGCAACTTGGCCATGAAGGCTAGGGAGGAGAGAGAAACATTTATTCCTTTTTTTTTCTGCACAAATAGATCTTGAAAATGTTATAAATCTTAAACAAACAGATGAACTTTAAAATATAGATAAGCCTTCATAAGCAACAAAAAAACTATAGTGTTGCTGGAGTTTACCCTAGTGAGACTGGATTTGTGAACACTAAAAATGATCATAAAAATCCTTCATATCCTGGTCTGTCCCATGACAGGTTTAACCAACTCCTGCACTCCAAGAACTAAGGCACAGTTTCCTTCAGTGCTGCTAAAATGCAAGATTTCCTTGTAAGAAAACAAAGTATCTGATAGCACTCAGCTTGTTTGCTGCTAAGTGATACACACACAGTGCTCACCCAACCCGGGGTGGATCACAGTTACAGTTTAATAGTGCAAAATAACCTTGGCTTGACAGTTCTAGGACAGGAAACCAAGAAAAGAACATATTTTAAATTGAAACGGCAAGGAAAAATTTATGGAGACAGAATGCAATTTCCTTTGTTGGAATGTGACCAGAGCATCAGGATTAAGGAATCAAGAAACCTATTAAGGCATATGAGGGTATAAAAGTGCACTGCTCTGTGTTAAGAGTGTCTGGGGCAGAGGTCAATATTACAGACAGATGAACTCAATGCTCTGCTGTGTGGCAGCCAATTCTGGTGGTTTTCATCCTTGTAAATGGTTTTGCTCCCCAGTACCTGGCCAAGAGTAAAATTCAGCTCACCTGGACTGTGAAGAGTCACCCTGAGAAGACTCCTCCACTCCCAGCAATGGGCCAGGAGTCTCCAGCCTCCTGCCTTTCTGCATGCTGCTCCCAGGAGAAGCTCTCTCCCCACTCAGCCGGTCCTGTAACAGGTTTTCTCTGCTGAGGTTCACATCAGAGTATGGGCAGCCAACTAAGCTGTGACAGAGAAACAAAAAAGAGAAAGGGCAATGAAAACTTTACACTCATACAGTCTTCCCTGATGCAGGCAGAGAAATCCATCCCAAAGCCAGAAAAAATGAGGCCACAAACTCTCAGGAGGTGCTGTTACCCAGCTGTAGGTGTGAGAAAGCAGAGGACTGTATGGCAGAATTAAAAACCAAATTCATGTTGTCAGAGAACCACCACAGAGCACAAGAACACCTCATCCTCCGTAACCTGCAAACTGGAACAACATCTCATGAATCGCGTTTTGCAACTTTCAGACTGAAAAATTCAAAGCCCTTTACTACATTATAAACTACCAAGTCTTCTGACCTCTACCTGAGATTGTTTTCTTGCTCTTTAAATAATTTACTTGAGAAAAGGCTTTCTCTTCCAAGAGCACACAAGAAATCCAAAGGCAGAGCACAAAACACGAGCAACCCCTCCTCACTTTAATATACCACCCATGGCCCCTCTTCTTCAACTGTCTCCTTTCATGTTGTTCAGGAGTATATTATTTCACAAATAGAACTCCTTCAGTGCTGCTGGAATGTAGAAACTGGAGGGAATGAATCTGTTTGCTTTGCAGTTATCATGATTATAGTGGTATAAACAGAATTTATGATGAACCAGCCTGCTTAGACACAAGAGGGAGCTGTGATTGCAGTTACAGCTATCTCCAGAATAACCATCCTGAGATAATTTCAGTGCAGTTGCTTGGTGCTGCAACATCATCATTATTATTATTGTTGTTGTTGTTATTGTTACTAACAGCACTCATCTACATACGTGTAATGTGTTCCGTATCGGGGACCCCGGACGTGCCCAATCCCCTGGCAGCCTGGGGTGGGACATGCCTGTCCCACTGCTCCCTCTGCATCTTCAGCACCTGAGAAGAGTAAAAAAAGGAAGATAAGCAGATTTTCACGTGAGGAGCAGACTGCACATAGGAAATCACTCAGCCTAACAAGAGCATGTCCTGTATTTACCTAGAGGGACTTGCAGAGCGTGTCCAGTTTTGTCACACCAGCCCACAGGATGGATGTCAGGGCTGTCTGCATCCACCCAGAAATCATAGTGATGGTCCCAGCCATCAAAATGTATCTGCAAGAAGCAGAAGTCTTAGGAAAGTCACAGTTCAGGGCATGACTCAGCTTTTATGTTAACTTCCCCCTTTGTTTCCCCTTGGAGCTTGGAGCTGATTCATTCAATCTTTCAGATCAATCTTTCAGTCAGGCACAATCATCTCTGCACTCAGTCTAACTCCTTGTTTTCCTGCATCTGTGTTTTACAGAGTAACTGGGTTCTGGTGACACAGTCTGTCACCCCATAGCCCATGGGGTGCTCTAACAAGCAAAGTCCAAAGCTATGCAAACAAAAATGCTTATTTGTTTTGTTTTCTGTGGATCCCAAAACAACAGAAAAACCAACAAGTTCAGTGGGTTTTGCAGTGAATAAGCTGCAATTTTCTGCTGGATGAAGAGACTGGTAGTAGCTCAGATCCAGGTCAGGTTAACAGAGACTGAGGATCACTGGAGTTTAAACACTACTGGGTTGTTCATGCAGCAAAGTTTCAATGTATGAATTGAGTATCATGCCACTATGGACTGGCAAAGTTTGGCTTTTGTTCACAGCAATGAGACTCAGAATCAAGTGGATAATGGGGAGTGAACTCCAATCCTGCCCAGGGAATCATCCATTGGGAAGGAGATCTGTGGCCACAGAGCCTCCATCAGTGCAGCCTCCACTTTAACTGGCTCATAATTAGTTCCTCAGAAGCCAAAGCACAACAGATTATTTGGGCAATATACTTCCATGAAAAGACTTAAAAGGTTAAAATGCATTTATGTGACAAATTTGTACTGGAGAATGGCGCTTCTTCCCACATGTACCAGAGTCTAAACTGCACTGGGTTTTCCTTTGCTGGTAGGAGAAAAACCCAGTCAGGCAGCTTCCCCAGAGCACACTCATGCTGCCATCAGTCACTGAGATCACATGGAAAATGCCAAGAGATGGGACATCACACTATCAAGTGTTAGTTCAAAACAGTTGCATTAGAACAGCACTAACACCAGGTCAGTTCCATCAGATTTCAGCAAAACAAGGCAACAGAAGCCATCTCCAGTTGGGCAGGCCCAGAGGCCACAGCAACTGCCAGGCTGCTGTCTGCTGCCCCTCCTTCCCTTGGGTGTTTTCCCTGCACTGCCCACCCCGGGGCTCTCAGCACAGGCTCTGCACTTGGGAGCAAGGTCATACCTTCACACGGTGGCTGTCTTTGTCAACGATTGTTGCCACCCTTATCAAGATGGGATTTCGTCTGTCCACAGCCTCTAACTTCGTATTAACCTGGAATCTGTGAGGAGGACGCTGGAAGAGAGGATTACAAGCAGAATGCTGAAAGCCCTGGAGCTCTGAGCTGGTACCTGCTCTGAATGATATCTGCTCCAGTTTCCATCCTCTCCTAGCTGCCTTTGGAGCTTTGGGTTATCTCATGTGGCAGACTGTTCAGAGACTAAAATCAGAGTTGCAAAGAGGATGAGCTGAGTGTTTATCAGCAGCCCCATACAGCTGGAGCAGCAGCCTGAGGTGGCTCAGCACAGAGGAGCTGTCCCAGCCAGGACAAGAGACCCTTCCCTCATGGACAAAAGGCCAGGGACCACCACAAGCAGCTCCACTGACATGGCCTCCCCAGGCTGCCAGCACACCTCCACACTGCAGGGACATGGTCTTCTCTAGAAGAGACTGAGAGGAGGGAGATCTCAACAGTACATATGAGTATCTCCAGGGCAGGTGTCAGAGGATGGTGCCAAACTCTCCAGTGGGGCCCAGTGACAGGAAAAGGAGCAATGGCCCTGAATTAAACCACAGAAAGTTCAACTTCAACATGAGGAAGAACCTTCCACGGAGGGTGGCAGAGCACTGGAACAGCTGCCCAGGGAAGGTGTGGAGTCTCCTTCTCTGGTGACATTCCAAACACACCTGGATGCAAAATTCCAAACCCACCTGTGTCACCTGCTCCAGGTGACTCTGCCTTTGTAGGAGTTGGAATGGATGATCTTCAGCCTCTCTTCCACACTGACTATTCTGTGATGTGACACCAGCAAGGACAGTGGCCAGTTCCCCACTTTTCACATCTGAACACGCCATTGGGTGAAGCCTCTCTTCAGTACCCTGGCATCAGCTCCAGCTCCTGACCATCACAGTTACCCTCATTTCACAGACAACACCTCCTTGTGACAACACCTGCACTGCTCGTGAACAATTGCTGGCCTGGAGCCTGCCCCTGCAGAGACCCACCTTTTCCTCAAATCCTGAAGACTTTGGGAAAACTCCAGAATGTCCTTAGACCTGATGTGTGCCCTTGACAGCAACCTATGTAACCTCTAACCAACAAACAGCTTTTACCAATTTTTTCCTTTATCTGACTGCAAGTTCCTCCTCTGACCTCCTCAGCGGGGGGTTATGGATGCTCACTCAAAATATGTCCCTCTTCACTTCTGCACACAGAGCTCAGGATTTTAGCAAGAAATGATAAATTGTCTATTTGAACATGACAAAGAGGTTAATGAAATTATTAAAATCACTCTTTCCTCCCAGTCTTCCTTACCCTTTTTACTGCCAGTGGCTGGGGGCAGGAAGGAGATGCACTCCTGAGCTAAGGGGTTTAACTCCACACCTGAAGTCCCTCTTTGGTCATTTCACCTGGACACAGACATTTATCATTGGGCTGTCAGACACTGGACACACCACAAAACAAACAATCTAAACTGCTTTTATTTCCTAGAGCATCTTATTAACCAGCCAACCTTGTCTGTCCTCCCTGAAGAAGGAGCTGAGTGCTCAGGGTCCAAATCCTGCCCAGAAGAGGAGCCAGGCTCTTTGCTCAAGCCTTGCTGAAGGGCTGCTGCCCTTTCTGCAATAGCTTATAAATGTTTTGGAATTGCCAGCCCAAGAGGATGGACTGAAATAACAATGCTTACACTGGAGCTGTCTCCTGAGTTTTTGGGTGGAGAGGGCAGAAATCCAGACCAAAGACCTGCTATTTGTGCTGGTGACCTGTGTCTCCAGACTACAGAAGACAGCTCTTTAAAATTGTTAAAAGCTAATTCAGTGAGAAATGCCTGTTCTGGCTCTCAATCCGCATTTTTATGTACTTATTTCCTGTAATTGCTAGCTGGAATAATAATAATAATTTTAAAAAAATCAATAGCTTTGCCATTTATTTGCACTTCAGTCCAACCAAGCCAGAAAAAAATAACGAGGTTTGATCTTGAAAGAGTTCTATTAACTGCTGATATATCAAATACCTTTTCTGTCTCATTTTTGAAACACAGTTTTAGATGCTAATTTACACTCTTGAGCTACATGAGAGCCAGAATTAGTCCTTCTACCCTTCTCTTAAAGCCTGACACCTGGAGGAGCAGAGTAATGGCTGCAGAAATGTCTGGAAAACAGGAAAGGAGACAGACAAGGCATCTGCATTCCCCTTGGGAAGACACTTCACTTTGAAAGGAGGGATTTCTGAACAGGCTCTGTGTCCTGAGCTAAGCCCTCTTATGTACAGATGACATTTCTCACCACACTTTAGAGCCTGAAAATCTGAGGAAAGAAGTCACAATGGCAGATCTTACAGAGGACTTGGGCTGGGAGTTTTAAGTTCACACTTTCCAGCTCTACTGGGATTTTAGGAGTGTGGCTCAAAACAGCTTTGTCCACCCTTAGGGGCAACAACTCTGTCCCACTGACAGGCTCCAATCCTCATCCTGCCCCTGGCTCCAAGGTGCTTCCCAGCTCTGGGAAGCCTCAATCCCAGGGATGTTTTGGAGCTCCACTGTGCTGCAGGTAACTCCAGTTAAAGCCTTACAGCTCTCTGAAGAGGCAAAAGCCTCTTCCACCTCCCTGACACCACCCTGCAGCCTGCACCAACCTCACGTGGACACCTGCTGAAATCTGGCAATTATCAAACCTGTCTGGCTGGATTTTTGCCTCTCTTATCTGAGGCCACTCTGATTGCTTTTCCTCCTCAGTCCCAAAGACCTTTCCACAAAAATACACAGGAGGGCAGCAGGTATTAACCTGCACTCTCACTTCAGAAAAAGGAACCAGGACGTGTCTCACGATGGCAAAGAAGAGTTTTTAAACATATTGCAAAGTCTAGCAAGGTGAGCCAGCAGTGTGGAAGGGAAAAAATCAAATTAAAAGTACAGTTATTTTAAAGGTTTTTGGTTTGTTTCTGCTGACAGTGAGATTCCAGATAAACACACTGAACTGCAGTGAAAGAAACAAAAGCTCCCAAGGTTCAGAGAAGCACCTTCACACTGGGTCTGCAGGATGGTCCTAGTGCACCCAGAGGCTTGGCAGAGATGCTCTTTCACCTGTTCATACATTTATTTCTGTGGAAGGCACAGTTGGCTCCTCCCTAGATGGACTAAGATCTGTATCAGATATGAACTTGATATGAACTTCTCTACCTTCATTCCAGCCTCACCAGCCAGGGAAGTACAGATTTGCACAACTGCTAAGTGAATTTTAGAAAGGTTTTTAAAACTTCATATAGAGGGGACATCAGGTAACTGCACTCTTCCTGTCTGTGCCCTCTGTGAGGCACTTCCCACATACCTCTGGAAGCCAGAGTTACCTGTATGGATTGAAAGCTCTGCCCTTAAATATGCTAATGGAGTCACTGAAGGTATTTAGTCAAAAATCCTTTCTAAAACAGCTTTCCATAGTATTAAAAAAAAAAAAAAAATCTTGCATTTTTCTGGGAGTTTTTGCTTCTGCAGAACTGAGATGATAATTATTACCCAAAGTAAACCACAGTTTCACCCTCCCGACACAGACAAGGTGAACCACACCCAAATAAAGCCTGTAGCAAAAAAAGGGTGAATAACAGCACCTGAGCAAGAACAACCAAAGAGATTCACCTACCAGTTTAAAGGCTCTTGCTGGGGCTGCTTGGGAATTGGTTTCTTCCAAGTATTTCTCCCATGAGAAGGCTTTGGAATCCCTGTGTCCTGAAAAAACAGAGGATTAACATTCCTGTTAGAAAACTCCCCCATTTACTCTCACAGCAAAAAGGCAGCTCTGTGACACTGTAATTAGCACTTAGAAAGGATGGTGCTGGAAAGTTGCCTGTTTGCTCCTACCCACCAACTCCAGCACCCAGAGCAGCCCTGCCAGTTCCCCAGTTTTACACTGGGCTTGAACCCTGGCAAGTTCATTTCTGCACAGCTTTATCAATTCTTACTCTTTAGAGAAAACTCCAATTATGAGCTAGTCAGAGGATTCTGTGATGTGCAAATGGCATCACTAGATGAATTTCCTGTTTTATTAACTACTCTATGTCTGTGTGCCTGTAAGACTGTAGAACCTTCTCCTCTCCTGCAGCCCACCCAGGCTGAGTAAACTCAGCAGCCTGGAGAGAAAAGGCTCCATGGGTGTGCTGCTTTAACAACAGTGCGATGTCTCGCCCTGACAATTACATTTAAGAAACTGCTCTAATTATTTGCTATTTCAGTAATTTTTACTCCCAGTACAGGTTCTTTTTGTCAGGAGGGTGCAGTGACTAAATGCAGAGCTCAGCCTGCAAACTGCTGCATTTAAGTTCCTCAGCAGAGAGACCAGAACTGGCTGCAGGTGTTGTTGGGGGCACAGAAAATCCTGATATGAGCAGAGAACTGCAGAGCACAGCCCTGCTGAACCTTCCAGGAGCAGGGAGAGGTGTGTTGCTGCTAAGAGGGAATGTTCATAACCCCTTCCACATCTGCAGCAAAGACACTGAGGCCAGTTCCACTCGTGCAGAGGGATTGAGCAGTGCTTCCTACTCCACTGAACCTGGAACACAGCAAATACAGGAACTCTTCCCCTAGGGCTGTCAGTCTGACAAATGTCAGTCTTATTTTTATGTTTACTACTTTTTAGGTGAATTAACGCTTCCAAGGCCTGAAAACTACACTGGTTTCCCTGCATGTTCTGTCCTCTCTTATTTGCCAGCATTCTCTTAATTTACCAAATTCCAGTACAGCAGAAAGACATGTGGATCCAGTTACTCCCTCATTTCCAGAAATTTCATCCAGGAAATCATTAGAGCATGGTGCTACCAATGCCAAGGCCATAGTTCAATCCCTGTACAGCTCATTCACTTAAGGGTTGGACTTAACGATTCTTGTGGGTCCTTCCAACCCAGAGTATTCTGTGATTTCCAGAAATTCCATCTAGGAAATCATAGTACAGATCTCTTTTTCTCCTCGCTCACCTTGACGGAAATGCTGGAAATCCTTCTCACTTTTTCCCTTCTAAAATCAAATTAAACCATAAATTACCAAACCCTGTTCCATTCCTTCAAAGAACAGTGAAACAACATAAATTGCAGTGGCAAAAAGTAGGAACAATAACATCACTCAGCAGTAAAGAGTTCTGAAGAGCACCTGGAACTTGCAAACACATAATTACATGCAAGACACAGTTTGCAGGTTTTTGGCTAAGGCAGGAAGTAAGTCTCACTTGCAACCTACCAGGTGGTGTTGTCAGTGGGGTTCCAGTTTCCTGGCAGTAGCCGACAGGACGGATATACGGGCTGCTGGTTTCACACCTGAATCAAAGAGGGAAAGCTGGCACCAGTCAGATGGAAAGCAAAAAGAAAGGCAGGATTTCAAATGCTGCCTGATAGGCCTTTGCTGGGTGAGCAGATGCTTTCAGTAGGTGTGATCGTGGTGTAGAAGACAAGCACTGCCTTGTTAGAATGTGTAACACTGGGTTTTCAAGGCATTCAAGCTGCCCCAAAAGAGAGGGAAATACAAAATAAATCTTGCAATGGTTTTGTTGGAAGGAATCTTAAAGCCCACTCTGTTCCACCCCCTGCCACAGGCAGGGACACATTCCACTGTCCTAGGTGGCTCCAAGCCCTGTCCAACCTGTCCTTGGACATTTCCAGGGATCCAGGGGCAGCCACAGCTGCTCTGGATACCCTGTGCCAGGGTCTCCCCACCCCTCAGGGAACAATTCCTTCCCAATATCCCATCCAAACCACTCTGGCAGTGGAAGCTATTCCCCTTGTCCTGCCCCTCCGTGCCTTGTCCAAAGTCCATCTCCAGTTCTCCTGGAGCCCCTTCAGGTACCACAAGGAGTTTTCTTACCTCCAATGCTTCCCAGACAGCTCAGGCCACCCCGACTGGTTCTCCACTGAGCTGCCCAGCACCCAAATGGGAAGGGAACTACTGGGCAACTGGCTCTTTGTGAAAACCCCAGGTAACTATTCAGAAGCCTGACAACTGACATAAGATCCCAACTTTAGGGCCTGCATTTAAAGCAAAGCCAGTCTACCTGCAGACATGTATCAGAAATAGAATCTTTACCAGTAGTCATAGCTCTCATCCCAGTTATCGAAATGGATCAGCAGCCGGTTTTCCACCATGTCTGTGATGGTGGCGACACAAACCAGCGACGGGTTCTTCTTGTCCACTGCCTCCAGTTTCATTCCCAGACGAAAGCCAGAAGGTGTGACAGGCTGAGGAACAGGACACCATGAAAGGGAAATCAGCCACATTCTTGGTCAAGATGCTGAAATCCCCCTCATAAACTCCTTTGACCCCAAAACCCACAAACCAAAACACTCTACACTGACTGCCAGGAGGTTTGCAGACAGGATTTCTGTGAGTTCTGGCAATGACTGTTACTATTACTAAAAAAGAGCTAATGTGACTCAAAAAACAGCATTTCCAGGTACACCCACCACTGCAGACTCCCAGGCTGAGACACCCTGCAGTGATTTCTGAGGATAATGGGCATTGCACATCCTGTTTTACTGGTGGAAAAGTTAGGAGAATCTTCAGGGAGATGAAGTGACTGAGTGGGAAGCAGGGCAGAGCTGGGCCCTGATTCCACTGGAGTCAGTGACTATCCATGTGCAGCTTCCAATCCACCAGCCTGTGGGCTTTGTGTCACTCCAGTAACATGAAATGGGATGGAGGATTTCATGGGAATTGAGGTTAATAACCAGTGAGAAAGCACCAGTGGGGAAGGATGACAAATGCTCAAGATCCACAGCCCCATAATGAATCCCACAGCACACATGAGCATGCTGCTGGAAACCAGAAATTATTTTGGAAATGATTAAATTAGAGGAAAGTGACACAAATATCTTGACTGTAGGGGCACAGTAAAACAGACGGTTGTAATATATTTAATAAATGGTTCAGTAAATCTTTTTCTCCAGCATTAAGGAGGAAAGGAAATACAAATTCTTTCTCTGGAAAGTCAGGGACTGGGGAAAGGAAGAAAAATTGTACTAGTTTTCCTTCTTACAAAAAAAACACAGTGGGAAGTAGTTTGCATCTGACTGTACTGTGGCTGTACCTCTGACATCAGCATATTAAAATCACATAAATATTCTGGTCAAAACCCACTTAGCACCAGACCTATTCAAACCCCTTCTAGTCCATACCACCACTTACACTGCTGAGGGTCTTAAAAAGGCTTTTTGGAGCTGCTTGAGCTTTGCAGTTCTTCAGATAGGAAGTCCAATTAAATTCTCCCTCCTTGAAACCTAGGAAGAGAGAAAAAAAAGATTGTTTTACATGGCCCTGGTACATTCTGGTGAGTTTTTCAGAAACAGAAATTACCTGGAAAGAATATGAACTTTGCATGATAACTGCCCTGCTATGATCCCCAGGGGCTGTGCATTTCAGCTAAACCAGCTCTCTCTTTTTCACCATAATGGCCAATCATTAATCTCAACCTTCAAATGTTTCTAGAAAATTGAATGCAGGAAAGAACTGAAAGCAGGAAAGAAGCAAGTTCTGAAGCAGAGATAGACATCCAATCCAGAGTTTCTACTGCAACTAACAATGTCAGCCTTTGGGAATATCACAGAGATGATATTTTGCTCTTTTGTGAGTCACTGTGTTAGTTAAAACTCTTCCCTTTAGCCCCTCAGATTGAGTTCCACGATGAAATCACACTAAAAATGAAATATGCAGAGCCAGGACATCTAGTTCTTAGTGGAACTTATGATTTCTTGTACACCACACTATTTTCTGTCATACCTTTAGGAGGAAGCAACTTATGGCTTGTTTTTTCACACCAGCCCACAGGATGGATGTCTGAGGAATCAGCATTAGCCCAGAAGTCGTAGCACTCTGGATAACCATCAAAGTGCAGCCTTACCCTGTACCCCTGCACCTACAGTGAGAGAAGCACTGGTTATCACCAAGGGTCACAAAGGAGAAAGGAAATCACTAATAAAACACTCCCTCATATTTGCACTTACAGAAAAAGTAACTTAGGATCTCATTTATTTCTCAGAAACTCCAGCTGTATTTTAACTCACTTGCTCTCCCAGTTTCCATGCTTCTCTTTCCCCACTTCAAACAGCTGGAAATAGAACTGGTCAGTGGAATCTCCCCGAGCTCCTGCTCCATGCACACATTCCTGGGCTACAAAAGCAGCCTCAGAACTTTTATGCCTATACCAGATGAGCCCAGATTTCACATAACTGAAGCTGCTTTAAAAGCATTCTGACTTATTTATATTTACTAAGTCTTAGGGCCTCATGGCATTGTTCTTTTCCATACTTGTTCAGTACAGGCAATTAATAAGTTTGCTATTCTTAGTTACAAGTGCAAAAATCTGCCAGTAGGATTTCAGGCAAAGATCCTTAATCACATAACACATTCCTTCAGTGTCACCCTGAACTCCTACCATTAATTAACTAACTAAAGTACTATCACTCATGTTTCTACGCTTTATTGAAAAAAAAAACTAGATGTACATGGGACTTTTGGAATCAAAGACAAGAAAAGCAACTACCTCAGCCACTGTGAGAACACAGAATCGAGAGGGGTGTTCAGGATCCACCCCTTCCAATTTCATTCCAACTTTAAATCCATTTCGGCCTTGTGGAAATGATTGATACTGTGGAGGGGGAAGAAATATTTGTTTTTAATTCCTAAAGACAAAATCTATTGCAGAGCAGTCATAGCATACTTAAGACTTCAAATTTTTGTATTTCAGGCTTCAAATGCTCAATTCAGAGAAGAAAATCTCACCCCGAGTGTTTGTGGCTCCGACAGGTGCAGGCTCAGGGATCAGTAATGGCACTATCACCATATTTCACATTTACTCATTATTTTAATCAATCTCTCAAAAACACTGAACTGTGGCAATTAGCTACAAACACATCTTTGAACAGATGCAGAAATAAGCTCTTCTTAAACACAAAAGAATCCCCTTCCCAGTTCAATGCAGAACCAAAGAAGTGGGAAAGCTACAATCACTTTGTGTCAGTCCAGACTCTCCCCAAAGGCAACTTGTATCTTCAAATGGTGAAAGTCACAAGGCAGGCTTGATCTGCAGCCCAGTTTTACAGTTATTCCAGAAAGCATTTGTGGTTTTCATTTATCTGCAGTCTTAATCCAAGTGAAACAACTGAAATACAGTAAAAGTTTAAAAGCACCTTGAACTGGGATGCAAATGACCCAGTGCAGGACTGGACCTTGCTGTTAGGCTCCCTCTGGAAGGACAGACAGCCCTGGGCTCTGAACAGCTCACTGGGAGCTGCACATTGACCTGAGGTGCAGAGGCAGCTTCACCAAGGCTGAACTCAGCCTCTGGCACCTCCATGGGACTGCCACAATGCCCAGCCTCCCTCCTGGTACTCCAGGGAACCCACAGCACTCCTGAGCCAGGACAGGCTGGGATAGCTCTGTGCAAGCACACAGCATGTGCAGCACCCATCAGGCTGTCCCCCTCCTGCTGTCCTGGGAGCTGCCTAACAGCCCCAGAGCAGGGCAGATCCAAACAGCTGCTGCTTATCCAGGAGATCCAACCAGCCTTTTGTACAGCCTGGTTTGGGATGAGACTCCCAACTGCCTGCTTCCCTGGGCAGAAAACAAACATTTACTGCCTGCTTGTACCAAATACAAGTGCTGGCTTAAGGTTAAGGGTGGTCTCCAGTCCCACCTCCAGCAAGCCAGTAGCCCTGTGACTGCCAGTAATGCTGTGACAGCAAGGGAGTGAAAAAAGCTGCCAACCTCTCTGAACAGCTTTTGGGGAGCAGCTGCCATCTGTTCCTCTTCCAAGTACGAAGACCAGTTCCATACCTTCTTCTTTCCAGGAAGCACTAATAAATCAATAACAACGAGAAAATGAACATTTTTCTCTGATGCCTCCTGCTCTGCTTTTCTTCCTCTCTTCTCCTCCTCCTCCCACGTTTGCCCAGAAGAGGCAGTGTTACTCAACTTTTGAGGGAAGGTAGGAATTCCAACAATAGGAAAACCGTGCTCATTCCTCAGGAAATGAACATTTACAGTATCACAAGTCAAATGAACTGTAGCACCTGGACTGCTGCCCATGGAAAGGTGCCACGGGAAAGACTGGACGAAACAGAATAATTTAAAATTGTGGGAATTAATTCCTCCTCCTGACATTTCACAGAGGAATAAGGGGTTAAATATAAACTAACAGGCAGCACAGAGAGGCATATAACTGCAGCTAAAATAAGCCTAAAATAAAATGAATTTAAAACCAAGTTATTTTTTGGCTCAGTTCACAATTTTTTTTTTTACATATATGCATCTATATTTATAACCTCCTAATAACACAATGCATCTACTAGAGAGGCAGCTCCCAGATGATGAAAACAACTTGGACTAATTCTGGTAAAACCACAGTCATACACACAGAAAATGACATTCTAAATGTATATTAAAACTCTCCCCCCACTTACATACTGACTGATTTAAGGTATATAATACATTTAACTCATAGTCTACAATCAATCACGTTTACAAATTTTTTTTATTTAGCATTGTAGGTTGTGGCTGAAGTTCTTTAAAGTCAATGGAAAAAAGATTCTGATTGTCTTCACTGAGCTTTGGATCAAACTGACTCCTTCCAGATCCTTACCCTGTGCCCATTATGCAGGCAAATCCAGGATATTCCTGCTAATACACCCCCGAAGCTGACTGTGGTAAGAGGGTTATGTACTGAATAAGCTGTTCTGAATGTGAAATGAGCTCTCCTGTCCTTTTCTCTCCTGTTTATTATTATTCACTTTATAGTAGCTACTAAAAAAAATCTATAAACATTAAAGAAAAGAGACTATGAGCTTAGCTCACCTTGTTTTATTGGTTAGTGTTTCTGCGGCTTTCATATTATTTGATTTATTCTTCTCCTAGACACAGATATGTTAAAAAGAAGTTTAGCAAGATTGTTTTTCCCTCCCCCTCTGATCATCTCACAATGCAGGTACAACACAGATGTAGCAGGTAACTAAAAGGACTATTAGCCAGCATTGCTGTCTCTTGAACAACCCTGGAAGAATATCAGGAGGGAATGTTACATAGATAACGCTGATCTTGGTATCCCAAAGTGCTTTACAAGTTATTTAATATATGCTACTGCAGATCTTTTAAATGTGGCTGTTAAAGAGCAGCACAGGACCAAAATCTCCATTACAATACAGTGGATTTGATTTCTGCAATGCAGGATTTGCTGCTCACGTCAGCAGCCTTACTGGAACACTCCTTTTTCCTTTCCCTTTCTTATGTCCATCTACGCCAGGGAATGGATACAGCTGAAAAAAAGGAATTTATGAAGTCCTGAAGGAAGCAGAAGCTTCAAGTAACTCCTGTCATAGACAAACACCCCAGACAATGTGGTCTCCCCGTGTCACACTCCAAGCCCGACTGTCATTCCCATTTCTTCCATGTGCTTGCAAACTCGGGTTTGATCCCTCCCAGGCTGTCATTCCTCAGAGCAAACTAAAACCAGGCAAAACGTGCCATACAAAGCTGCCTGCCAAACACTCCCCAGAAGGGACAGGGGGACAGTTTCTAATGAGGACGAGGAGAAGGGGGAAGAGAGAGGCTGCAAGGATTTCTGAAAACACCCATCCCTTAAAATATCTCACCCACATCCCATAGAAAAGCTGAGCAAGATGATGAGTTAAACTGGTCATGACAGCAGAGGCTGCAGCTTTATTGCCCACAAACATCTACCCCTGTTCTGCCATACAGAACCCTGCATTATGTGAATAAACACGAATGGCTCAGAGGCACTGATGGGTGGGAGCAGAGCACAGGGGGGCACAAAGGTCCCCGGGAGGGAGCTGGGGGGTGCAGGAAACTGAAGGCAAGATCAACTCAGGACTGGAATACTGCTGTTTATGCACCACTAATAGAGGTTTCTGGTGGTGCAGTGAGAGCACATGCAAGTATGTAATAAAACTCAAACCAACCCTGTGATTTGACACTGATCTTCAATATCACACAACAGTATTTGAGTGTAGTTATTCTGGAGACACATGGTGCTATACTGTGAACTGACTTTCACTTCCCCTGAGCTATTCATTCACCTCTGTGACTCCTCAGAACAGAAACTCCCATCACTGACGTAAATCAGGATCAGACCCAGACCATTCCCCAGGTACAGAACAACCTCCCTCAGCCCAGTTTGCACTATACAAGGAACTCTGAGACAACTGCCCCTGTTTGTCACAGCTCTTTTTAAAGGAAGGACATGCAGCCTCATTTACCTCATCCTCATATGCATTTTCCTCCTCATCCTCTGAATCCAGAGGCAATCTTCTCTTTCTCCGGAGACGTCTGACAGGTCTGCCAGCCTCAGTCACCTGACAGCCACTGCTGGTAGTAAGATTTCTATTATTTCCTGTTTCTGCAATCATCTGGAATGTCTCTGATATCATTAAATATCCAAAATTAAAAACAATATCAAATTAAAAGTGCAATATTATTCCTGCACTGTTCCCAGTGTCTCTGAACCTCTTGGAATGAGGAGGCCTGGGCTGAGGACCTGAAGAAATTAAAGGTGTCTGCAGGATTTCCTGGATATAGAACTGAAACACTTGGTCTGACAGGTTAATTCTACTCACAGCAACACCATGGTCTCTTTAAATGCTTTCAAACAAAAAATGGGGGAAATCTGTGATTTCTGTACCTCTCCCTGTGCTGCTGGGAGCCCATTTGAGTACAAATCTTCCCATTCTCAAAGCAATCCATTTGCTCACAGGTTTGGGAATCAGAGCAGGGGACGGCTTGTCTGGGCACTGCAGGAGTAAAAAAAAAGACAACTATTAAATTAAAATGTTAAAACATCTTTCAGGTAAGGAGTACTGTCAAAGTCCTTTACAAACTTCCATTTACTGACACTTAGTATCCCATTGTGAGGGATGTAACTACCATCTGTGTGCTGCCATACCACCTCAGAAGGAAAAACACCCTTTTATTTGTAATGCTTTAATTTTGAAGCACTGGTCTCCAGTAGTACTCTCAGGCACTTCTTGGTTGACTTGATGATCTTAAAGGTCTTTTCCAACCTCAATGACTCTGTGATACTATCTGTGAGGGAGAGCTGCTGAAACAGTAATTTAATCAAAGGAAACTGGTGATTTACAAACAAGTGATGCTGAACAGCATGAAGGGCTGGCCCTGAAGAAGAATGACCCACGTTGCAGCAGACTGTGGAGAACTGCTGCCTGTGGGATAGAGTCACTTTGAGAAGTCCATGAAAAACTGTCTCCCACGAGAGGAATTCCCTGCTGCAGCAGGGAAGAATCTGACTCCTCTCCCCAAGAGGCAACAGAAATAAACTGTGATGAACTGACTACAACCCCCATTCCCATCTCCCTGCACCGCTAAGGGGAGGAGGGAGAGGTCTGACACCTATCCCTGCTCCAGCACAGCCCTGCAGACACTCAGCCTGTCCTGCTAAGGACAGCACAGGAAACCCAGATGCAGAACTAGAAAACCCATCCAGACACACACAGGCCACCTCTGGAAAAGGAATGAAGGTAAATTTCAGAGATTCATCAGGCCATGCAGGAAAATTTTACTGGTCCAGATAAAATTATGGAAGTGTGTTAAATAGTGTCACTGTTCATCTTATATTACTCCTGACCTGCAAATGCAACCAAGCATTTAAAAAAAAAAAAAAAAATTAAACTAAGGAAACGACATTTCTGATCAGCAAATAGCTGCAAAGATTACTCACTCCTGGATCTTCTTTACTGAGTGCATTATGGAGCTACTGAACTCCAGAATGAAACAGACAAGTCAAAGGTGGCTGCATTTGCAAGCTCTGCTCCAAAGCTTTTATTCAAAGCACTTCATTAGTCTGAGATCTTTTCTCAGCCATCTGCACTTCACTGAAACCTCAGTCTGAAAACATTTGCTTCACTCTGAAACAGGGCTCCTTGTTGAGTGGAGAAGCCCCCTCTGTCTTCTACTCCTGCGTGCTTCCTGCCCTCAGGATCCTGTCTCCAGCACCTTATCAAAGCTTTATCCCAAATGTTCTTCCCTCTCTTTACCTAAAGCTTATATTTCTTAAAGCTTCAAAGATGCTGGACTTGCTTCTGAAAGACTCATGTCCTTCTCTGCAGCCCCAACGAGGGAAAAGAGCATTTTCATTCCAACACAAAGAGAAAGATCCCATTTTGAAGAAGTGATTCTAAGTGGACTCAGCTGCTGCAGGATCACTCCAGTTCACTTCCCTCAAGCACTTCAGCAGCAGCAGCAGCATCCTGGTGCAGACTGCAGGGGCTGAGGCTGATGGCACTGCTCAGTGCCATGGCACAAGGTCAGTAGAAGGAGATCTCCAAGCTCCACATGCTGTTTCAGAGCTCCTGTGCCAGGGAGTGGGAAGATGCCCAGGTGCTGCAGGAGCAGGTCTCTGGGCAAGTGATGCTCCTGCACACAAAAGAACAGCTCTGGTTCTGCCCAACCCAGTGCAGACAGAGGCTGGGGCTCCCTCCTGCTATCATTTTACAACACATCTGTGGCCAGGTGAGCTGGGGAAGCCCAATCCCAATCCCAGAACACAAACTTCTAATTTTGTATTAGAAAAGCAACGAGCATCTTTACTAATAGTTTCTGATCTGAGGGTGAGGCCTGGTTGATCATGAGGGCAACCTCAAGTTTCATCCCACAGCTCTATCCCTCATTGCTAAATCCTGGAAATGCAGAATTTACTATCAGGACTGCACCTTCCTTTACACAACGCACCCCAATAGAGCAGGTTTGCTAAAATGAAATCCACACACACCCTTCAGAAATAATCTGTCCTTCCAGAGATCTTCTTGAATGGTATTAAGGAAAAATATTCCATGGAGGCAAGAACTGGAACATAGCAGCAAGAGGGGGTGGGAAGGACTACACAGCAAAAATATATATTTATATTTGGCACCTTAAGGACATAGCAGCTCTCTGGGCAGCCAGTTATTGTGCTCCAGCTGAACATTGCAGCCAGACCCACTAACCAAGGTACTCAGGGTCTTACACTTGATCATCAATATAAAACAACACATTATTATTTGGTGTCTTTCAGTCAACATATAATGTGGTGCTTTGCTGATTCTCTGTTTTAGGAAGAATCGATAGAAGTAAAGCTGTTCCTGAGGAACAGCTGGGTAAGGAGCAGAAGTGTAACACCTTGGATTGAACACAGGGCAAAAGTTACACCAAGGCAAAATAATCCAAAGGAGTCAGTGGAGCAATTCCATGTTTTATGGGAATGCAGGCTGCTGATCTCAGAACACTCCAAGCATGAAGGTTTATCCACATCTGCTGGCAGAATTGTTTCCTCATAGCTTAAGGTCCTTCCAAGCCTTTCCCACTGCTCAAAGGGAGGAAGAGGAGGAAAAGGAAGATTATCAGCACTGTCAAATGTTGGGGGCCTGATTCTGAATGCCTGATGTGCTAACAACAACCTGATTTTTCAGAGCTCTCAAGTTCCTTCAGCTCCCATTTCTTTCTCTTGATCTTTTCCTCCCCAAAGCTCAGAATTTGCAGCCTTGAAGACAATTTTGCGTAGCTGTTTTCAGCACAAAGGAACAGAACGGCTGAAGGTAATTTGCAAATGTCAACAGCCACTCCCCCTCCTCTAACACACAGCCCCAGCTTTGTGACCATCAGACCTTGGCTCTGATTCACCAGACCCCTCTTTGCCCCTGAACTCCACTCTTGACCTAAAGCCTTCCAGGTGCTCAACTTTCTACCCACAGGTTCAGTTTGAGCATAATTCAGCCAAAGGCAGACCCATGGGCCTGATGCATGGTAGCACAGGACACTTCAGCATTCCTGCAGCTCCAATTTCAGCATCACCACAACTCTTCATGATTATTTTAACTGGGCCAAAAGCAGGACAGACATTTGCAAATGGCAATAGCAAATATCTCTGGGTAACACAGGATGTTCTTTGTAGGAGTTCCCCAGCTTCCACTGGTTTGTCCAAACTGCAGGTGCAGAACATCTGCAGGCAGTGTCCATGTTCAGGGTCACAGAACACATCCACATCCCCATGGCTGCAGGGAGAGGCAGGAACTGGACTAAATGAGCCTTGTGTCGGGTGGGATTGAATATATTAAAATCTGATGCAGCCTTGTACATTTATAAACATTTGTTTGTAGCAAATATTTGGTTGCCAGTTTCAACAAGGGCAAACCCATCCCTTTTAAGATTTTATTCTTTGCATTCAGGCTTTAAAAATAAAGAAACTCAAGCACTAAGACTATTTACAAAGTTCTCTCAGGAAGAAGGAGTTCGGAAGTTACTTGGACAGAACTAATTAACTTAGAGAGTTTACTTCAAACTGGGCCAGGAAAACTGTCAAAAATCACAATGTAGAAAATAATCTTGAAGTTAACCAGAGAAGACTTGATAAAATAATCGGTCTTTCTCATCTCTGCATTCTATAAATACAGTAAAACCCATAGAAAAATACAATAAAGAAATTGCTTTTCTTATAATGCTCCCTATCAGTAAAATCTACAATAAAATCAAAACAAGCCAATAAAAGGAAGCAAATGGGGCAATTAAGAAAAGAGCAGAAACTAGCATGAAACGTTTTGAGGAACCACAGTCAGGCCCAAACATTCCTCATTTGTCCCAATCTGTGATTTCTTTTCATCTTTAGAATTTTAAGTCTCAGAAAAATTAAGGCAAAAGAAGATACTGTAAAACTGAGATGAGTCATTCAGTTCCAAGTTGCAGATTCAGATTTATGAAATGATAAATTATTGCCAGGCTGGCAGAGACAATGGAGCCTAATTAATATGCTTCCACACAGACCTCTATGCTTTTTCTTTAGACAGGGAATCCACAGGAAGTGGTCAGAAATACTCAGGTTTTGATCTCATTTCTGCCCCTGAACCAGTGCAGATTTGGGAAACCACCTCATTGTTACTGCAGAAAACCAGCTTTGGCTTTTAATATCCATTTTATCTTTGTTAGCAGAACCAAAAATAAATTAAAAAAAAAAAAAAAAAAAAGGTAAAAGTTTACACAAAGTGAGTGTGAAGGCTAAATAGGGAGATGGGGGTTCACTCTACTTCTATAAGCACCATTAGACTTGATGGGGAGAGAAACATTTCAACAGAAATCCCATTTCAGGTGCTGCCAGGATCATTTGCAATGACATGAGGATTTCAGTGTCTCTCTCTGATGAGGAATGCAATAGTGCAATAAACCAAAGACTGCAAATCAAGTAACAATATGAAGTTTGCAGCTAAGCTTCCATGGACCAGCAGGCAAAATCCCATTCAAGAAGCAGCTGGCATCAAGAGAGCCATCTGACACTGTGCTGTTTGGATTTACCTTTGTGCCCTGAACCAGGGCAGGAGCTGAGCAAAGCTGCTCCTCTGGCTCGGTGTGAGCTGGCTCTGAGAGCTCTGTGCATCCTTCATCTCCTGGGAGCTCTGCAGCAGTGTCTGACACCTGACGGGTGACATCTGCCAGGCTCTGCTGGGCCATCAGTCAGGAACAGAGCTGCAGTTTAAACAGGAACACACAAACCCCACCATGACTCGTTGCAGCACAACTAAACTGGTCTCAGAAGTGCTTGGAACACTTAGGAGCTCAGACACAATCACCTGGCTGGTACTTTGCTGTGATGATGACAGATGATGCTTTGCTCACCCGTCAAAACCTGTTACTCACCTCAGGCAAGTAATATTTTGCAAGGCTGAGCTAATACCATTACCATATAAAACCCTAGCCTCATCTCCAGGAACCTCATCAGTCAGGGACTGAAATGAACCTTCAGAGCCTGTGATGGAATTGTACCAATGCCTCAAGAGAAAGTGTCAGTAGCCACCAGCAAGCATTTAATGGCGTGAAGAGACTGTCTATGTCACTGAAGGGAAAAAAAACCCAAAATTCAGAACTGAGGAATTCTGAGCTCCACTCATTGCACTTCCTACTAATTTTTGTTTGCCATGAAGAGGGAAAAATTGTAACTACAAATCAAGGAAAATATTGCTCTGAAAGATTAGAGTGGAAAAGGGTCTAGGAAGGGAGAGGGATGCTTTGGCTGGCATGGAGAGAAGCAAACATTTTTTGTCTAGGCTCTGCCACAGGATCACAAGAAGAAGTACTTATGTTTTCAGGAGTTTGTCCAGCTTATTTGTATAACAGAGCCCTTCCAAGTTTCCCCTAAGCACATGATAACATATGGATTATGGTAGGTGCTACTGTGCTGGGAGAGCACCTAATAAAGAGCACCATGGCAATGTGACCCCCATCAGTTCATAGGATCAGAGAACTCTGAGTTACTCTAAAGCAGTCACTCATTCCAGAACGAAGCCCAAAGCACTGTTGGAGCCTGTGAGCTGCTCATCTTGGTTTGCTGACACAGTTGTGTCAAACACACACACACGTATCTATTTCAGCAGTCAAAACAACAGCACTGGCACAGGCTGTGGCTGCTGAGCCTGTGCCCACTCCATGCCCAGCCCCTCTCCTGCTGGCATTCCAGCACTCCCACAGAGCACATGCACCAGCACACCTGGCACTGCTGCCTCACGTGCAGTCTGACTGTCCTGTCCCCTTCTGCCATCACACCCCCCTTGCTGCCTGTCTCTGTGACACCGTGATGGCCGTGTGGCAGCAGCTCCTCTCTCCTGTCCTTACAGGCACTCTGTGCCATGCTGGACAGCATTTTGACCTATTCCAAACAGATTGAGAAGGATGCAAAAGAAGGCACAAACCCTTATTCCATGACAGAGCAAATGCTTTCTGTTCCTTTATGGAAAGAGAGGAGCAGGAACAGAGTGTACTTCCATTTTTATGGCTTTCACTAGGAGACATTGGTGCTGAGCTGCTTTCCCTAGCTCTCACCTCCTCCTGCTTGGGAAGAGCAGTGGCTCTGGGAAGGGCACCCAGCCACTGCCTGAGCCTTGCACAAACCTCACACAGAGCTCAGCTGGGAGCCCCAGGAGTGCCTCCTCCAGGCCTGAAACCACAAAGCTGCTAATCCCAGTCCCTGGGAATCACCTGTAACCACTCTAACACTTACACACACTTCTGAACATCACCTAGTGCCACACAGGAATTACACACCTTAAAAACCTTCATGCTCTCAGGAATGACCCAAAGTAGAGTCACAGAATCCTGGAATGGTTTGGGATTGGAAGGGACCTTAAATCCCATCCAGTGTCACCCCCTGCCATGGGCAGGGACACCTTCCACTATCTCAGGTGGCTCCAAGCCCTGTCCATCCTGGCCTTGGGCACTTCCAGGGATCCAGGGGCAGCCACAGCTTCTCTGGGCAACCTGTACCAGGGCCTGCCCACCCTCACAGAGAAGAATTCCTTCTTAATGCCTGATCTAAAGCTGCCTCTGTCAGTGTGAAGCCATTCCTGCTTCCCCCATCACTCCATCCCTTGTAAATCGCCTCTCTCCAGTTTTCTTGTAGGTTCCCTTTAGATACTGGAAAGCTGCAATTAGGTCACATCAAAGCCTTCTCTTCTCCAGGCTGAACAATCCCAATTCTCTCAGCCTTTCAAAAAGTTTAAAAGCTACAGCATAAATAGGGCTGTCAAAACAAATACTGTATGATTCATGAATACAACCTCTACCTGTTTGGTTAGCTATGCCATGCATATATCCCATCATTTTACTGGATTCAATCAGAAATCAAAAAAAACAATACAAACCAAACAGAGATGTGCCAAAAGACAGTAAACATAGTAATGTAACACCCATTCCCTGTGGGTAAAGTATTTTACCAGTAAATTGAACTATTCTCTTCAAAATAATCTGCCAAATTCAGCAAAGCACGTCTGCCCTCACAGCTCACCTGTGGAGCAGGGTGAGTGATGCTAATTAGGACAAAGAGGGCTTGGTCAGATCTCAGTTGGCTTTGGCTGCTAATTGATTCCATGTGTAGGAGTGTGCAGCTGTCAGCCTTTCTTAACAAGGACTCATTTGGTCATTTTTCCCCCAAGTCTCCAATCTAATTTTTCACCCCACTGTGTCTCCTTCTTCCCGCTCTTCTGTCCATGCAGCACAATTAGAGGGCTTGAGGGAAGGCTGAACTAAATTAAGAATTACAGAAAATAGGGAACAGTGTGTGGGGAAGAACCGACATTGCCACTCAGGAATCACCTTGCTATTCCATAGAGACTATAAATGCCCAGAGTAATCACTGCCATGGGTCAATCTGGTTTTGATCCAGTTTATTTTCTTGATATTAAAACTGTGCAATTCTGAGAACATGATTTAGGCCCCCAGAACACTTTTCTGCCCAGAGGTGAGGCATGGGCTGGCACATGGACACTCCAGACATTACCCTCTGACAGCACTCACAGTGGGACTGTTGGGGTGTCCTGTGCCAGGAGTTGGGACTGGATGATCTCTGTGGGTCCCTTTCAACACAGGGTATTCCATGATTTTATGATATCCATCACTACCCTGAGAGAATCTGATTCCACATCCCAGTCCCAGGCTTGCAGCACGAGTCACCTCTCAAAAATCACCAGCACTCATGGAAAAGGACAAGGGGGTTACACTGAAGCTTCACCTTTAAATACACATCCCTCAAGACCAATGGAATATATTGTCATACCCAGAAGTATCTGCACTAAAAGCTTTGCATGAAGAAAGAAGTGAGATAAGAGCCAGCCAGGCCTTCTCCTGCAGATAAACCACCACAATTTTAAGAATATTTAAAGTAACACTGCAGACACAGCTTTAAATAAATTCACAGTTACTTTTAAAAATCAGTGTAAAGCCTTAAAATTTCAGTAAATAAAGAGCTGGTGATAAAACTGCTGACAAACAGCATGGCTGAGGCAAGGAAAACACACCATTTCCTGAGGAGCCAGTGGGGCAGCAATGGTCTGCAGAGCACATCTGGCTATGTACCCACCCACCCTCCTGCAACTTGCTCATTATGGCAATGAAGCCCCTGAAGAATAAATCACCTCTGGCCAAGACAGTCAGAGCTGGCCCTGCACAACCTGCCCAGGAGTTGTACAAGCTGTCCCCAGCAGCTCAAAGCCAGCTCTGATTCCACCCCAGCACCCACCGGGAATCACAATTCATTTCACACACGTTCAGCTTTAATGGGATTATGTGCACTATAAGGTGCAATCAATTTTAGGGCAAAACTAGTGCACAGAGGCCAAAAACATCCTCTGTTTTAATTGCATCTGTAATTACTTTGTAAAACTGCAATCCAGCAAATTACCCTGGGGACTCCTATTAATCACCATTACATATCTCCCATGGCCAAGTAGGAATACTCACTCAGGAACAGACCATTCCCATCCTCAGAAATGTATAATCCAAGTAGATTATAGATCATAAAGTGAGAAAGCAAAACGCTGATGAGACTACGTCAGACTGTTCTGAATTGCTGTGTAGGGAAGGAAAGTTTGAAGCACCAAGTCCCTGTTTTCCCTCCTTTTTACTTCTGTTATACTATATAATAAAACACAGACCAGAAAGGTCTTTTACAACTTGGCACAAAATATCAGAGCTCTTTATCCCTTAAACCCAGTTTCAGGCCATTTTCTTAAATTTATCTCGGTTGTAATTGAATAAATTAAATGTTTTCATAGTATAAATCTAATCAGATTCCTTGCAGCACCAGGAGTCCATAAAACTGTCCTAATCCCTTTCTCCTGACACCAAACATCACTCAGACTGTCCCACACCGATCCCCGGCTGCAGCCGATCGATACTTTTGAAGGATTATATTTATCCCTCTGTTTATCAGCACCGACTTCCCCTCCCAAAATCCCCATCCCATTAGGTCTGCACTTTGAATTTGCTGCCAGAAAGTTTGATGGTTTTTTGTTTTTCCCGTCATGTAAAATCTGTTTTCAAACTTAAATCTTTCTGGTTTGGGGGAAGTTTCCAAGAACTGTTTCCACAGCACTGAGTTTATATATTTGTTAATATTTTTGAGTTGTCACAATCCCGAGAAGTTTCACCGGAGCGGCGCCCAGGCGGGATAACCCCGATTTTCTCCATCACTTCTTGCGTCAAAATTGGGCAACCATCACCTCAGAAACTGTAAATACTTTCTGGTCGTGCAGCGAACTTAATCCGGCGTCCTGACTGAAACAAATAGGCAAGGCAGCAGCCGTCCCGCGGGGACAGGGTAAAACTTTGTGTGAAGGATTTACTCATCACGCTGACGGCGTCCACCGGCGGGCTTGCGGCGCTCTCGCCCCTTGTGGGAGTTTAAACGCACTTTGCGCCCCCAGGGGCCGCGCCAGGCCCGGCCCGCCGGCGCCAGCCGCGCTCCCGGCGCCCACCCCAACATGGCGGAGCGCCCCCGCCCGGGCCCGCGCCCTGCGCCCGCCCGCGCTGCCTCCCTCACTCACCCACCGACAGCGGCGCGGCCCGGCCCGCCCCGCCGCCGCCGCCGCTCCGGGCCTCGCGATGGAGCCGGGCAGCTGCGAGCCCCGCGGGCCCCGAGCGCATGCGCGGCCCCGGCCGCGGCCCCGGCCCGGCCCGGCCCGGGGGAGGCGGCGCTGGCTGGGGATGGGGATCGGGATCGGGGCGGTTCTGGGATACGGGCTGCTGAGGTATGGGGAACTGGGGTATGGGGAACTGGGGTATGGGATACTGGGATATGGGCTACCGGGATACGGGCTGCTGGGATATGGGCTACTGGGATATGGGCTACTGGGATATGGGCTACCGGGATACGGGGTACCGGGATACGGGCTGCTGGGATATGGGCTACTGGGATATGGGCTACTGGGATAGGGGCTACGGGGATATGGGGTATGGGGAGGACCTAGGACAGAGCTGGCACTGGGACATGGAAACATGGGATGGAAATGAACTGGGATAGGCATGAACTGTGACAGAGCTGGCACCGGGAGGGGGCAGGTGCGGGACACTGGGGGCACTGGGGGCACTGGGAGTGGGCAGTGTGGGGGCGAGGGGCACAGCCCCACTCCCAGTGCTGCTCCCAGAGCCGGCTGGGTGAGGCCTGGGCACGGCCATGGGGCTTGGGGCACGTTCATGGCTGAGCTGGGGATTTGGGAAGGGGAGGTTTGGGGAGCTGTAAATCACCATTGCCACCAGCATCCAGCAAATCATGACCGTGGTGTCCCACTGCCTCCCACGCCCACCAGTAACAGAGGGTATTGCCCCTCTTTTCTGCATTTGTTAAACTTGTTTGTCTTCTCATCTGGGACTGTTACTTTCCTTTGTATTTGAGTTTTGCAACAATAAAAGAGATGGGGGTAGGATTTTTTTAATGACGCATCAGGGGTTTTCTGCCACGGTGAGTGAGGAAAGAGCACAAGCGGGCCCCAAGCTGTGACAGCTTAAATGGAATGGGATTTCGGGAAAATAATAAATGAGATTTGCAATGGCTCATTTGAAATACACATCACAATATTCTTCATCCCTCGAGCGAGGCACATAAAATACCCTTTAGAATCTTTAAATTTAGGCAGAAAACAAATAATTTCTCATCTCATCTGCGCCAGCAATTCCAGCTAAAACACAAATACTGCAGAGTCTTGCAGCCAGTTGAAGCATTCAGTGGGTCTGGGTTTACAGGAGTGTTGGAGAGAAAAAAAATTTACAAGTAATTGAACCATTCATATTTATTTAGACTCTTAATTTGATTTTAATTGTTGTAAGCTTTGTTGAGAGATTCCTAGTTCAGCAATTCTTGCCCTTTTATCTTGCTGCTCTACTGATTGTTTTGCCAGAACCTGCCCTGTGCCCACCACATGCATTCCTGCCTTCCCACCTCAGAGCTCATCTCCAAGGTGCTTTTGCCCCACAAGACAGGTACCTCAATCCTAAATCAGATTTGGGCTGTTTTTCAGTGCATTCTGATATGAATATAAACATTAAGTGATGCAACAGAGCCCAAGTGAGTCGTGTGCATGGCCCTGCCCATGGAATCACTGCTGTGGGGGCACTCGCAATGCTTCACACTAATATCAGCAGTAAGATGTCCCAGAATCTGGGAAGAATGGAAAGAATGTCCATTCCCTGGGAATTTCTGCTCCAACACTCCAACCACACACATGGTGGCTGTGGAAGATGAGCCCATCCCAAGGTGTGTCCCTGCCCTGGGCAGTAAAGCCCCAGTGCTCCTGCCAAGGGTGCTGTGTCCAAACCCTGCACTGCACTCCCAGGAACCATCACTGCTCCAGGTGCTCACACATGAAGGATTTTTGGCTTTCCCTTTTCTTACTGCACGCAGTGACAACCTCCACCTCAGACAAGTTTCCCACATACCTCCCCTCCAAAGCCTTGTCCTTAGGTATTTAAGGAATGGATGCTTCTCCCAGAGGGCTCATTAAAACCTGGTTTGGTAATTTCAAATAGAGTTGCCAGACAGCAGAAACTGGAGTCACTTTTTAGTCTTCGCTTAGACCGTATAGTTTGCAGATTGTTTTAAAAGTATTTTTCAATTAATTATCCCTTATTAGCAAAGATCTTGCCTTTGCTGGTTTGCTTCTGTACTAAGATTAAGCAGCAAAAAGATTAAAAATGTCATTTTTAGAGTAAAAAAAGCAATATATATAGCTGGAAAAGGCTTTTCCTTCTGAAGAAATTAAATATCACTTCCACAGAGATTTCTCATGCTGCCGTGGTAATATGACATTTGATAAAGTCTGAGCCACTCGGCAAGCCCTGACCCCTCTCAAAGTGTGGGGAAATATTTTGTGTTGAAAGCAACTCTGATGATCTATTACCTCTTCATCTTTTTAATATGGCAGGACAAGTTCCAAATGATCAAATTATATGGAATTACTGCACCTATGAAGTGACTCTTGCTGGAGAGCCACTGCCATCAGTTGTGAGCAGTTTGGAATCAGCTAAAGGACAGTTTTAGGGGAAGCTGTAACTAACCCTTTTATTCCAGACCAAGAACTCACAAAATACATTTTGCCTTCTATTTTTCAGAATGTTGCTTGCAGGCAGAACAGGTGCTGGGGATGTCACTTCTTCATTCAAAGCCAATTGTGCAGAAGAGCTTGTGGGAAGTTCAGTTTGAGCAATTTGCAAATGGCCCAAGTCTGAATTTGGGGTATTATTCAGGAACACCTACACACCTACAAAACTTGCAAGAAGCTGCCCTCCCTTCTCCCCAGGAATGCTGGGGACAGCCACAGAACAGCTGCCACCACCCTCTGTGCTTTCAAGCCCAGAAGCACATCCTGAGCTTTTTCCTTTATGTAGGCTCCTCCCAAGCACAGGGGTTAGGAGGAAAAACTCCTGGAAAATATGCTGGAGAAATAAGTTCTTTATCTGGACTGTATTCAAAAGTTCTGCCTGCACTGAATATGACTTTCTGAATTAAGAACCTTTTCTCTGAGTGACCCTGCACAAATTCAAACTTACCCTGATCAATAGAAAATGCAGACAATCACAACACAGCACCATGTAACCAAATGTCATCAAGCAAAAATAGTCTTTATTCAAATTTCATGGAAACGGGGATCACTGTACTTTGCAAGACAGGGAAAAATAAAATAAAAAAATTTAATATAAAACAAGGATATTGTCACAATACCAGAATATGGAACTGTAGTTTTTTCCCTATAGATTACTGCAAGTACCTCTATTTTTTTTTCATTTTGACTGTGCTATTCACAACTTTGTAAGTCCAAAAAAAATGGAACAGAAGTAGTATGAAACTTAAGACTTAGCACTTCCACTAAATGGCAGACATCAAAGGGCATCAATCTAGGGCAAAGACTGTTGAATTTGTCATACCTACCTATCAGTCACCACTGCAATCCCATAAACCCACCAGGGCACAGTGCTCAATCCCTGCAAGGCTCTCCCTGGAAAACAGGGCAATCTGAGGGCTCAAGGAAGAGCTGTACGTAAAGAGAACCCTTCTATTGGATAGAAAATGAATGGAGCAGCCTCACAGCAGAGAGTGCTGCAGGGAGAGAGTGCTGCAGTCAATGACAGACAGACCATCACGTTGTTAAAATACACAGCATCGACAGGGTTTCTACTTCAATCACTTGGTTACAGCTACTAAACATGTACAAAAGACTTTCCCAACCATTCCTAGTGGGGTTGCAGCAAGGTTAGGATCTGGAGCGGGACCTTGACCGCGACCGTGACCTAGAGGCAGACCTAGACCTGGACTTGGACCGGGACCTTGGCTTTGAAACAGATTTGGACCTGGAACGAGAATCTGATTTGACATTTGGTTTGGACTTGGAAACAGACCTAGACCTGGAGCGGGATTCTGCATCCTCTCCCTCACCTTTTGCCTCTTTCTTGTCTGACTCGGATTTGAGCTGCTCCTTTTCTTTGGAGCCTGACCTGGAGCGCTCATGGCTGCCCTTCCTTCTCTTCTTGCTGCTGCTTTTGCTGTCGCGCTTGCTGCGCCTCTTGCTTTTTTCACTCTTGCTGCGGCTCCGGCTTCTACTTCTGCTGTCATCCCTGCTCCTCTTCCTACTTTTCCTTTTATCCTTGCTGTGGCTCCTGCTCCTACTCTCATCCCTGCTTTTGCTCCTGCTTCTAGCCTTGCTAATGCTCTTCTCCCTGTCTTTGCTTCTACTCTTCTCTTTGCTTCTGCTCCTCATGCTCTCCCTCGCCTCTCCCCTCTCCTTACTCCCACTCCTGCTCCTGCTCTTTCCCTTGCTGTGGCTCCTGCTCTTGGCTTTCTCATCACTGTTATGGAGAATGCCCTCAGATTTATCCTTGCTTTTGTTTCGGGATTTCTCTGCACTCCTGCTGCGGCTCCTACTTTTATCCTCTTTACTTGGAGTCCTGCTTTTTTCTTTCTGGCCTCTGCTACGGCTCTTGCTCCGACTACGACTCTTGCTTCTGGAACGGGACACAGACCTGGAAGTGCAAAAGCAACAGACAGCTCTGCTTTAGCATGGTGAGGGTTTGAGCAGAGCGTGCAGAGAACGGGAGGGATAGGAAAAAGTGTTCCTGCTGCAAATTTAACGTGATGCTTCTCACTGAAGTGAGAGCCCCCAGCTCTCCCAAGACAAAGACATACCTGGATCTGGATCTGCTCTTGGAGCGGCTGCTACTGGCACTGCGGCTCCTGCTCTTATGGGAGTGCCTGCTTCGAGAGCGAGACCTGCAATGCAAGGAACCAGCTTCATGTTAGTACCTGTCCATGGAGAGCTTGTGACCCCCCTAGGCACAACCCTGGGGGCTGAAGCACCTTTCAGCAGCCAAATGTTCAGTTACACAACACAGTCACTTAGAGCAACCTTCTCCCCACCTCTCATTCCTGCTGCCATGTCTGGCTGCAAGCAGGGTGCTAATCTGGAAGAAAAGATGCCAGTTTATTTAAGGGATAATCACTTTCCCAGTCAAATCACAGTTTGAATATGGAGAGACACTGACATAAAGCTTTGACTTTATATTTTTATTTCATAAGCAAGTTCTTCAAGGAACAGTAAAGAACAGCTTGAGTTTTCTTGCAATGAGTTCTACCCCAGAATCGAAGGGGAGAACACTTCGTGCTGCTGAAGCAGCTCTTGGTCAGATAAGGAAAGCAACAAATCTCTGAGAAACAGGGAACAGGTGGAGGTTTCCAAGCTGAGAAAGAACTGTTAGTCCTGGTGCTTGGAGCAGAACACAGTGTTCAGAACTAAAGTGTTAGAAGCACCTTCTGTTTCATTCCATGTGCATGGCTCCAGTGGCCACGCAGCTGCTCCCACAAGGAACAAGGGCTGAGTATCAGGGAAGAACAGTGACAGGTACTGAGGGAGCAGGTCCACAAATCCACCAAGTGACACACCTGAGAACACAGCCCTCATTTGCCCTGGATACCAAAACATACTCAAAAAGCTAGATCTGTTGAGAACTCCAGATATTTCCAAGGTGTTTTGGAACCCCAAAGTCTGCATCCACTCTGCAGCCTTAGATACATTACACACATACCTTGAATGGCTTCGGCTTCTGGAGTAAGAGCGGCGCCGTCTCGATCCAGGTCTGTCTTCCACTAATCTAATCTTTCTGCCATTTACTTCTGTCCCATCCAGCTTTTCAAGGGCTCTTTTCATGTCAGAATAGGATTTGAACTCAATCACACCTTCATTTTTCCTTCCTTTGTGTGCATCTGCATATGTCACTTCCCCTGCCTGACGCATATAATCCTAGGGGAAGAGGACAGAATCACCATCGCCTTGAACCCAGAGCCAGGCTTCCAGCTGACCCTGCTCACTTCTGACACGATGCTCCCTGAGCCTCTTCTATTCACAGGCATGTCAGCAAGAGTTTGACCCAAACAGCATCTGTAGTGCCAAATAACACACCATGACTTCACAGAGTTAGTGTGATTAGAACCAGGTTGACAGTTTTCAGCCAAATGATAACTTAAGGTCTCCCACTTCAAATCTTAGATCAAATATGCTCTAGACTCTTAAGTTTCAAATTATAGAAGCAATTAAAGCAGTAAAATGCTTGCTCTCTAAATCATGTTTTCAAAAATAATTGGGAAAGGTGATAAAGGTGGAACATGAAGAGGAAGAAGCCCACAGAGAAGCAGACCTCCCTTCATCCTCCACCTCATCTACACAGCGTGTTCTGCTGTCAAAAGCCCCCACAGAATTCCAAGTTCAATTCATTTCCCCACTTCATGTTTCCTGGCTTCTCTGTTTCCATCCCTAAACCCCTGTCTTTATCAGGGGTCTGTTCTGCTCTGCTTTGAGCAAGCTGCCAGGCCAGGCTATCTTTCAGCCTCTGTGGAATTTGGCTGCAGTGGAAACAGGGCACAGAACTCTGGTTTGGTTTGTCTTCAACCCAGCTTTTGAACCCATTTTAAGTACACTGAAATTCGAGCTATTCCCAAAAAAGCAGTAATGCATCCATTGGAGGATTAATCATGCCATGCTCTACTTCGGATTTTAATACCAGAAGCAAAGACAAGCTACTGATGGTGTAAAGCATTAACAACAAAGACAATGGAAGCATCTCTGTACCTACCTGAACTAGTACAAAATTGAATTACAGACCAGTTTCTACTACATCAAAGTTTGTTTAGAACAAATTTTACAGGGGTCTCAGTAAAGGTGTGTAAAGTCTCTTCCTTGAAAGAGATCCATAAGAGAAAGCATTCCAGTAACAAATGGGTTTAACCATTGTTGGTCAGTTTGATAAGGAAGCAGCAATCTTTTTGATTTGCTATTGAAAATCCTGCTCCCTGATGTGCATAATCACGAGCCAACATGCCACCTCCAGAGTACTCAGAGGTACCGTGGGCTCCACAGTGTCACTCAACACCTCCACTACCAAGAACCACCTGCCACTCCTTTGGACTTCAAAAGTAAGTTTTTGGCAGAGATTTTGCATGATTACTCATTCTGGAAGCATCCTTTCCCTGAAAGTCTCATTAAAACAGCTTTAGATGGTGTGGAAATTGCTAACAGAGACATTGCAGGAACAATGCTATTGTTTCAAACAGCTGTAGCACCTTACAAGTTGACGGGTTAAATCCAAACTGACAAGGGTAAACTCCTTTATCTACAGTGAATCCTACCCCTGGCATGATTTGAATCTGTTTTGACAGTGCTTAAGAGAAGATAAAACACACCTGTTCATTTATTAGCTGGTGCTATGGATAAAATTATTCTCCCACTGTCCAGTGCCACCAGTTCTGGAGGTGCAACTCCCAATCTCTCATGAATGGTTTAATATATGTAAATATATTCCTGTATTAAGGTGTGTGTTACTTCCAAAATCTACTCCCCATGGAATTGCTCAGGAGCTGGAGCAAAGCAGAGCTGCACACCTCTTTGCCTTGCTGAAGATGTCTTTTACCCTTTGTACTCTGGAACAGAGAGAGGGTAAGGAAAGGGGCCCCATACCTTCAGATCCTGCCAACTGCAGCGGCTTGACAAATTTTCCACAATCAATCTGTATTCTGTACGGGTTGGGGGACCGTACTTATCTCTTCCGCTTCTTCTATAACCATATCCACCTTTAGGAGGTGACAAGCAGACAGCAGAGCTTCAGCCAGGGAAACAGAGCCTCGCTCTCCATCCCGATGGAACTGCTCTGTCCCGGGCGTTCCCAAAGACATCAGAGACACCACCCAACCCCCACCCTGCCAGGCTAAACCCACCCCCCCTTACTAACACCTTACAAGGACCCAAAGCATTCAAACTGTTTTACTGCAAGCTCCTAATTAAACAAGGCACAGAACTATAATTACACTAGAATTAACATGCAATTATGTTTAATATTATTTTTAAAACAGTTTGAGATAAGAAACTAAATAAAGCCAGTTGACTAATGTTACTTACATTGCTTAAAGGCTTTCTGAATATCTGACATGAATAAAGCTTTTCAGGCACCTATTTCAGATTAATCTCATCTGTCTCTAACCCTTGGGATCCTCACCACCCAGGTCTAATGGGGAAAGCTTGCGGTCGTCACATGGCTTCTTTATTTTTTGGTCAGCCAAGGGCCACATAGGTCAAAGAGCCACTCATGGAAAGGTACCCCAAGGTCAGCAAATGGAACAGGAAGTCATCTTAGCCTCAAAGGACTCTTTCAATTAAAACATTGAGGTCTTTGTTAAATCTGTGTTAAACATCACATTGCAAATAAAAATAATTCAAATAGTTAAGCAAAATGATAATAAAAATGGTACAAGAAACTGTGTTTATTAATGTATCAATTAGAAGAGTTTAATACAACAAACAAATTAATAAATATTCAGATCAACAATTACATTTACAGTTCCAGAACACTAGTCACAACTTTATATCTCTTTCCTTTTCAATGACTTTTATAAAACAGCAGAGCAATGTTTTATTTCAAACGAGCCATGGATACAAAAGCACCAGTGCTTACTGCGTCCAGAACCGTAAGTGCTGTCGCGGCGCGGGCCCCGGGCGTGCTCCACGATCACTCTCTCCCCGCACAGATCCTTCCCGTTCAGCTCATACACAGCATCGTCTGCATCCCGCAGGTCATCAAACTCCACGAAGCCGTACCTGGGCACACGGGGGGAAGAGGCATCACTGCAAGGAACTGAGCCTGAGCTGCTGCTCAAAAGCAACTTGTGCTTTCCTGCAGTGCCCTGCAGATCAGCCTCCTGAGCCGACTGGAGGGTTCAAGGCCTGGAGCCTTAGAAAAAACCTACAAAAAATATTAAAATCCTTCTAAAACTAGGGAGAGAAATAGCAAGGCATGAAAACACATCTGCTGATTCACTGAATTGAATCTGAAGTCATTTTTCATCAACAAAATTATAAATCGTGTGAGAGTGTAATGGCTGAATTCATTTATGTTAGCAAGAGATTACTATTATGGCGTAATCTTTGATTAAATCAAGGGTGTTATCTATCTTTTTAAAGGTAGAAGTTAAAAACCCCAACCATTAAAGGTGAACACTACCCCACACACACCAAAAAAACACAGAATCACAGCACTGTTCAGGTTGGAAAAGCCCTCCAAGATCAGGGAGTCCAACCATGACCTTAAGAGATGGCCTTAGCCATCCCTGGAAGTGTCCAAGGCCAGGCTGGATGGGGCTCAGAGCAACCTGGGACAGGGGGGTGGAGAAGGATGGGCTTTGAGGTCCTCTCCCACCCAAACCACTTTGGAAACCATCTTTGGAAAGCAAACACTGATTTTAAACTGAGGTAGAGGGAAGGATGGAAGTTTGAAGCTTTGACCTGTGTTCTTCAATTCACTGCAGAAGTTACATCCCTCTGTTCTCCAGGTATTAGGATGAAACCTTGAATTCTTCAGAGCTGCCCAGAGCAATGTAGGCAGGTAAGTACAGGAGTAGAACTAGTTTGTTTTTTTTTCTTAGAGGCATCACAAGTAGCTTTTAGTGTGTTCACAGGTAAGATAAAAAGGAGGCTGAAAAGTCTAATTTTCTGGTCACTTCATACATTCACTACACATACAGAGCTGTGACTGTCAGTGCAGCTCTGAGCAGGAAAGAGTATGAAAACTAAGAGCACACAATTAAAAACTGCAGCTTGAAATGGAGAATCCTACATGACCCACATTTTTCATTTCCCCATCCTTCCCTCAGGTAATAATTGCTTTAAGCCATTGAATTTCAAGCTCAAATTACAGCTAGTGAGCCCCAGCTAAGCTTTGAGAGCTCTGTGCTATCACTTTGCATTCCATTGTCCCCCTCCAGCCTTCCAGTTCTGCTGCTGAAACACACAGTGGAGGATCCACCAAGGAGAACCCCCAGATTTCCAGAAATAACTTCAAGAATCTCTCCAGTCAAACACTATGCAGAAAGTTTCAATTGTCTCCTGGGGAATACCAGAAACAAGCCATGGAGGAAAGCTCAGGAGAGCACAGATCAGCCCAGGTCTTCCCAAGCACAGACACAAAACATGACTGCTCAAGTTCCATTTTTGACAAGGAATTTAACTGCAAACCTGTTAAAAGACTTCAAAATACAAAACTAAAAAGACACTTAAATTTACTTAAAAATAGAAAGGCAAGTCCCTTTTCCACATCAGCCACATAACTCAGCAGTTCCACAACTGTCAAGAAAGTTTAGCTGGCTCCCTGCCCCCACCCCCATCATGTACAAAACAGAAATACTGAATTTGGATTTAACTCAGCAACAGGAAAACTGACCCTCCCCAAACACTACCAAAGATACACAGCAGGACTAGAAAGCAGCAGCCTCAGATATTTCAGCTAATCTTCAACGACACCTGAGGCTGTGTGGGTTAAAACACTGACACATGAACAATTGTTTGCTCTAATAATGGATTTTATTATCTTATAAACCTGTTAAATGTCCACCTGCCAGCACAAACAGCATTAAAACTTAATGAACCTCTTTCACCTTAATGCTCAAGGACTTACTTGAACAAGAAATTCTTCTCCACTTCTGAGGTGTAATAAATACCTGTCTCTCCTGGTCATATAATGATAAATCCATATTTCATTCAGCCTTCCTAAGGAAGACTTCAAGCTGGGTTTCTTGCAAAAAGCAAAGGCACCAGCACTCATGAGGCTTTGGGTGTTGGGGAAAAACCCACCAAAAATGGCAATTTGCTTTTTCTTCAAAAATCCACACTTGTATGTCTTGGCCAAGCCCTGGTGGAACAGGATCCAACCCCTGCAGATGCAGTGAGGGCTCAGCTGCTGGAACAGCACAGGTGAGAAGACAGAGGTATGGTGGGTTTGTGGGGACAGAACAGACCCCTAGAGGCTCTGGGAGCAGCTCTGCACCCCATATTCAAAACAATGGTGTTTTTCTGGGGAGTGGTTATCTTGGGGTGCAGCCTGGCTCACCCGTGAGTGCTTGCCCTGAGGTGCAGAGGGGCTGGGGTCCCCTCAGGGGACACCCCCTCCCTGCAGGAGGTGGGGCAGGCCATAGACGAGCTGGCCCCTAAGAACTGAGGCAGGATATGGCCGTGCTACCCCCCGATTGTCACTGAAACCCAGGCGCCCCGCCTTGCAAAAAGAAGAAACCCAGCCACCCATCCGGGCCCGCCCCAAAGGGGCAGCTGCAGGTGTCCTGCATTCACTCCAAAAAACCGGGAACCCAACTGCCCAGCCTCCCTCATCCCCACCAAAAGGAGAGTCCCGGCATCTGCCTCTCCTCAACAGAGCCCCAGCCATCCTGCCTCCCCCAAAAGAGACCCAGATGTCATGTCCCCCCTAGAAAAGGAGAACCCAGGCATCCTGCCCCCCACCCCAACAGGGAACCCGAGCATCCTGCTTCCCCCAATGGGGCAGCCCAGGCCTCTTGCTCGCCCTTCCCAGGGGGGTCCAGGCAACCTGTCCCCCTCCCGGAATGGGGAACTCAGGCGTCCTGCGCCTCAGAAAACGGGGAACCAACACATCCTGCCCCCTCCCCCACAAAAGGAGAAACCCAGACCTTCTATGCCTCCCCAAAAAAAGGAACCTAAGCAAACTGCCCTTTCCCAATAAAAGCCCAGCCATCCTCTCCTCCCCCGCAAAAAGGGGGACCCAGCCGCCCCGTCCCTCTTCCAATGGAAGTTCAAGCATCCTGCCGACTCCCGAAAAGAGAACCCAATATGCCACCCCAATAAAGGCCGAGGCTTGGCACCTCCCCACCAGGGGGGAGCCCGAGCTCCCTGCCCCTCTCATCCCCACCCAAGGGAGTTGCCCCAGCCGTCCTGTCCCCAGCACTGCCCAGAGCGCCCCGGCGGCCTCTTCTCCCGCGGCCCCGCCAAGGGCCTCAGGCGCCCGGGCCCTCTCCTCGCGGCGGCGGGCCGGAGCCCGCGCTCACCCGTTCTTGAGATCCACCTCCAGGATCTTGCCGTAGCCCTTGAAGAAGCGCTCCACGTCGCGCTCCCGGGCCTGGTAGCTGAGGCGGCCGATGTAGACCCGCGGCATCGCGGGGCCGGGGCTGCGCCCGGAGGGCGTGAGGGGCCCGAGGGCCGCGCGGCCGCCTGACGTCACGGCGGCGCGCGGGCAGCGATGCGGGGCAACGTCATCGCGCGCCACGCCCCTCGCGCGGGCTGGCTCTTAAAGGGGCCACGCCCCGTGTGGGCCCCACCACCTGCGGAGATGGTACCCGTTCCCCTTGGACAGCATGGATCGATCCCCCCTTTCCCACGTGCGAAGCCCTAATGGGCGTTCCCGTGTGTCTGATGTGCAGGGCAGTGTGGCATCCCCCTTCCCGTGCTCAGGGGGCTTGTGGGGTCCCCTTTCCCCATGTGTATTGGGGTGTATTGGGGTCTGCCTTCCCATGGTGGTCCCGTTTCCCATGGAGAGGATGCATCGATCCCCCTTTCCCACATGCAGGGCACTAATGAGGGTGCCGAGGTGCCTGTGGAGAGCCCCGGGGAGTGGCCTGCTCCCAAAATGCTGGATCCTGATGGGATCCCGAAGGCGGGCAGGGATGGGGGTCCCAGATCCCCATGCTCGGGGTGCCCATGGCATTCCCCATCCGTGGCCAGACTTGGCTGTTCCTCATTCCCTCTGGTGAGCAGCAACATCCCTCTTGCTGAACTCTAAATGTCAGTTTGGGGGAATTTTATCCTTTTGGTTGAGACGTCAGATGTCTAAATCACACCAAATCTCAACAAAGGCTCTTGGAACTTTCCAGCATTAGCAGCCGCCCTCCTAAAAAAACCCCACAACCACCTCCAAAATGATTAATACTGTGTAGGTGCAACATCAGCAGCTGGATTTCCAACTATGATCCTGCTCATTTAACAAGGAGAAATAAATAAATTTATTTATTCCTTTGTGCCCGGGTATAGGAGTGAGAGGCCGGAACATTTTGTGAAAGAATTCCCCAAAGTATGCTGGATTTTATTACTGAGCCAAATAAACAATGGGGGATAAAAGCTTTGCATTAATTTTTCTGTTTTATGTCATGTTTAATAGTGCTTGTAATGATCCATAGGTTCTTTTTTTGCTTTTTTTCCCACTTTATCCATTGATCAGGAAGCATGGAGGCATAGGATGGGGCTCTGCCTCCAATGCTAGCACGGGGAAGGAAAATGCACAATACTGGGGGATTTATTAGGGATGGAGGAGGAGAAGGGTGACACTGGCACAGAGTCCATCCTGAGGCACTCCTCTCTGCCAAGGGAGATCTCAGTGTGAGGGGATTTAGGGGGGATGAAATGGCTTTGACACATCCATTTAGTTTCCAGCATGGCACTGGGGTTTAATTTCAGAGAGTTCTGCTCTTCCAGGCGCACATACAGCTGACAGTGCTCCCTCCAACCCTGAGCAACATTCCTGCCCCGCTCTTCTGCTCACCCCATGGGGCTCAGAAAATTCCCCAAATGAAGGTACACCCTCCTGGGCTGTCCCCACACCCTCCCTGTGCAGGGGAATGACACTGCCATGTCCCAGTGAGGAGTGGTCTCCCCAGGCCTGCCACAGCCCCACCAACTCAGCCAGGGCTGCAGGATGAACGGCAGAAGAGCCTTCAGCTGTCATGACCGGCCCCTCACAATTCCTCAGTCCAACACACAATTCCATGGCCGCAGTCCTCCTAATCAGAGTGTGTTGGGAACAGGGCACACAGGTGGGAGAAACTCCAATGAGGCCCCTGGGTCATGTTCTGAAGGTTCCGAGCAAAGAAATTTCAAGGAACCCAGCCCAAGGGAAGCTATTTCCATTGCAAGATGTGTTTTGGGGAACATTTCCCCTATAATTCATCCTATGGAGCAGCACGGAGAGCCAGCTGGGATCCCAGAGCACCGCCCAGGAACAGGGACAGTCCCAGCAGGAGCAGCTCTGTGGTCACCACACAGCGGGGCTACTCCAGAGCGTGCTGGCTTCATGTGCTCGGGAACGGTGGATTCCCCTCAGGGCAGGCACCATGAGCCCGGGCAGTGGGAGGGACTCTCCCGCCCCTGGCAGCTTCCCCTATGAGCCGCTGGCACCAATCAGAGAGCTGGTTTGGTGATGGACAGCTCGGGAAACCAATGGAAGGTTATTTCGCTTTCACAAATCACAGTAGACCAAGTTAACTCCTCCCTCTTTCGGCTTCCGGCATCCGGAGGTGCGGGGGTTCTCTGGCAGGGGCCCGGCCCGGCACCCCGGCACCGGCTCTGCGGGGATCCCGGCCCGGCACCGGCTCTGCGGGAATCCCGGCTCGGCACTGCCTTTGCAGGAAGCCCCTAGGCCGGCCCCAGTTGGCTCGGGGGGCCGTGGCTCGGCCGCATGGCACCCGGCCACGTGGCCCCCGGCCCCCCGACCGCAAGGCTCCGGGCAGCCTCGGCCCTGGCCTGGTGGCCCCCGGCTCCTCATGGCCCCGGCACTGGCTGCATGTTGTTTCTTCACGATCTGGCTACAATTTTAACTTCTTAATGCTTGGATGAGATTCTCGATCTCCTGAGCTCCCTATCTAAGGCATGGAGATTCTCGATCTCCTGAGCTCCCTATCTAAGGCATGTTGACTACAGAAGTCGGCAGAATAAAGATAAAGTTCCTGATGGGAAAAGATTGAAAAGATGCACCTGATAAGTAGCTGAAAACCTTTATTTTGTGGGGCGATGAGGGGATTGTGACTTCACTAAAATTCCTTTAAACTGTGAAATATACTTGGGGAAGATGGGTGCTTGAGATGAAGACTTTTTTTTTGCCTCGGGAAATTGAGCTCTCCGTTTTGTGACTGGAATATGAACAGAGACATTTGATAGAGAAGGAGATGAAGAGAATTTTGTTTTTCAGCAGCCTGCCTTTAAAAGTACCCCATGTGTGCATTGTAACCCATAACATGGCTCTGGAAGGACTGTGGGAATGAGAGGAAAATTCATAGTTTTGTAGGTCCTGGGCAGATGCAGACTGTGAAGGTGAAGACACCTCCTAAGTCTAAAGCAGAAAAAGAAACTTTTCTCTTTTAAGTGTGTTTTTGGTTGTTTTGACTGGCTCCTCTCCTTGCTTCCCCCGTGCAGCTCCGGCCCCTCCCCTGGGCTGTTTTATCTAGGCTGGTGTTTTCTGGCTGGCTGCTGCTGTGCCTCGGTTCTTGGGCTGTCTTGCTCTCTGCCGTTTGCTCAGCTGCCCCCCCCCCCCCCCGGCTACTTTAGCCGCCTTTCCCCCCCCAGCTGTTTTGGCTGCGCCCCTGTTTTGGCTCGTCTTGTGCTCTCTTTGGTTTGTTTTGGGCTCGCTTTAGCTTGTCTTGGGCTTGCTTTGGCCTGCTCCCAGCTGCCCCTCCCCCTCTCTCCCTTCTCCCTGCTCCAGGGATTTGCACCGACTCCAGAGGATGAGGATCTGGACTTAGGGAACCACTGCTGGGTATCGGCTCGGAAGGCTCTGCCGCCCTCCCCAGCGAGGACCGGCCGGGTTTGTCTCATCTGGGTCTGAGCTGGGGAGTGTTTATTTTGTATTTTTGTTATTAAAAAAGTTTTTTCCATTTTCCCCTAAAGAACAATTCCTTCCGAGCTCAGTGAAGGAAGGAATTGTAAAAAAAGGCGGGGGGGTGGGGGGGGTGGGGGGGGCTTTGGAGCTCTTTTTCCCCAAATTTGTCCTAAACTTGGACATATTATTTTTGGTGCCCCATGTGAGGAAAACTCACAACCTTGGCGTTATCAGCACCAGAAAAAGTGGAAAAAACTTTTATCTAATAATATGTTGTTTTCAGCTGTTGGTATGGCTACGTCTCTTAAGTCCATAATATCTTTTGTTGTGGGAGCCTGTTTGTATGTCGGCTTGTTAGGTTTCTTTGAAGTTTTAATACCTTTGTGGTCATTGGGTTTGTTTACTTATGCAGAGATAGCTCCGGTGTTGTCTTTAATACGTAGTTTTTGTATGAAAGGGATATTAACAAAAATACTCACCGGGCTTGGCTTGGTTGCAACGGCATACTGGAGATTTTTAAGAATGTTGGAATCTGCTTCAGGAATGTATAAATCATGGTTTGTGTTATTTATCAGAGGAGAAGCAGGCAAAGAAGATTTCCTGCCTTTATTTCCTTTCCTGTCCTCTGAATCAGTTACCTCTTTATTAGAAAACATTCAGATCTCCCTGAATATTAAGGAAACCATCTTTATGGCAATTAATTTAGTAAATCTTTGTTGCACCATTTGCAGTTTATATAGAATGAAGGCTGAGATTTCTAAAGGGGCTGGGAAGACTCCTGATTTAGGAGTCAAGCTTGGCAGGAGGAATCTTGAGTGGAATGGCAAATGGGAGAAAATGGGCCAGATTTTAAAGGAATTTTCTGACCCCATAATCTGGGAATTCCCAACTGAAAAGATTCGGGATCCAATCGAGGTTGCAAGATACTTAAAAGGGAAGTGCCAGGATGGTTCTAAAGAGAAAAGGATTATTACAGTGAGCTGGGCCCTGGCACATGCATATTGCACCCTGCTAGGCACTATAGAGCAGGAGACAGAGGAAAGTGAACAGGGAGATAAATTATCAGAACTGAAATTATTATTTGGGCGAATAACTGACTGAAGTTTTCTCTGTATGTTGTTGGTAAGAAATGTGGAATGAAGGGAGGAGGGAATAATCTAGGAATCTTATTCTGATTTTTTTTTTTTTTTGTGTTAATAATAAATTTCTTCTTGTACTTTTTGAAGTTTTAAGCCTGTGTTGTCATTACTCCTAAATCCTATCTCAGAAGGAAATTAAATATTTAAAATTGGCAAACCCAAGTCACACCGTGACACAGAGGAATTCATACAGGCATTTCTGCATGGGGGAGAAGGTGCTCAAGTGAAAAACCTCAGTTCTGGGGCACTTGGATGCCCAATGCTGTTCCCTTCCTTATCCCCCTGCTGGCACAGCTCCCAGGGGCACTGGGACACAGCACTGCCTGGCAGGACATTCCACATGGAAATACAGCTGGAGTCACCTCTGGGGTCAAACAACTCTCTGGGATGATTTCCCAGAGGGTTTTGGGGTTATTTCTGCATCTCCCACCTCCTGCTGCCAGGAGACGGGTGTCATGCTGTGATGTCACTGTGATGGAACAGAGGCTGGAGAATTTCCCAGGCAGCTGGAGCTACGGAACTCCATCCTGCTGACTGCCAGGACCAAGAAGCTGGTTGGAGGCAGCCAAGCTGTGGTCAAATAAGTCAAAATGGAGCTATCTTCACAGGAGACATCCTGTGCTTTTGACCTGGAGGATCCAGCTTGGTGGGTGACTTCAGCTTCTCCTCACCATCCCGGAGATGATATGCAACCATCTTGGAATGCTGCCACTGGACCCCCTGCAGACAAAAATGTCCTTGAAGGTTGGCCTAATGAATCCTGGGACCCCAACATGAAATTTAGCTCCTTGGAGATCTCTGCTAGCACCAAACCTTTGGCTGACTCTTTCCTTGAGAAGCTTTGGGAGATCCTGAACAACCAGAGCTTCAAATCAATCTGGTGGGGCAATGATGGGAATTGCATTATCATCGGAGAAAAGCTCTTCAGGAAGGAAGTGCTAGGTAGGAGGGAGCCCCAGAAGATCTTTGAAATGGAGTCCATGAGAGGCTTCCTTGTCCAGCTCATGTTCCATGGATTCCGCAGACTGGAAGGGGATTCTCCCCTGCTGACCTCCATGGAGGAGCTCCGAGCAGTAGCAGCAGCTGGGTCTGCACTAGGAAAGGTATGTCAGCTCCTCTTGACTCAGAGATTCCTTGGGACATTCAGAGGGAGGTTCAAGTTACAACTAAAATATGCCTAGACAAGGCTGGAGACTGACAGGAGCAAACAGCTTCGTTTTGTCATGGGGTTAGTTACTCTGGACATGCTGAGGGGCCTGAAAACTAGCAGGCATTGGGTTTCTTCAGCAGTTTTCTGGCTTTTGAAAACCCTACACTTCTCTGCTCCCAATGCTCAAAACATGAGGGTTGTTGTAACTTAACAAAGCTCTGTCCTCACACTTTTCTTAGCCGAAGACTGAGATGTGAAACGCGAGTCCTTTAAACCCCCATTTCTCCTTTCTCATGCCAATGCCTGGCTCTCTCGGATTTCTTCCTCCTCCTCACAGCAAACAACCTTTCTTTGCCTTTTCCAGCTGCTGTTCTACTCCAACCCCTTTTTCACGAGGGATGACCCGCCCCGTGTCCAGAGGGGTGTGCAGGGTGCTGGGGAAAGCAGAAATCCCCCAGCTGTGCCCCATCCAGGCACTGAGATCCTGGCAAAGCTCCCAAGGAGAAGGTGGGATGCTCAGCCGGCATCGAGAGCGGAGGAGGAGGATGAGGACACACAGACATCCACGAGCAGCAGCTGCACAGTGCCCAGGGCGGGCACAGGGCCACGGACAGGCCGTGCCAGGCCCCCGCCATGCAAACGGCCCTGCAGACACAGCCCCGCCGGCTCCCAGCCGGCAGCTCCTGCTCCGGCCGCCCCTCCTGCCCCACACGGGCCCCTCACACTTTAGGCACTGCCCACACCCTGCTCTGGGCAGCCCAGCCCAGGGGCTGAGCCGCCCCTGCCCTGCCCTCCGTGGTTTGCGGTGGCCGTGCTGGGACCAGGGCCAGGGGCTGGCCACGCTCCGGCCCGCGGCCGCTGCCCCAGCTGCAGCCGCACGGCCAGCGCTGCCGGACCTTGGCCAGAGCTGCACCAGCAAGAGGGACCATAGGGAGCTTGTGGGGCCGTAGAGGCAGAAGTGCAGCACAGGAGGAAGCAAGAACACACTGTTGGTTGTTCTCAATAATAAATCTTTTCACATTGCTCTGCAGTGTCCCAGTCACTGTCCCACACCTGGGAAGGAGGCCTTCAGGGACACTGAGGGTCTGGCTCCAGTGTTTGATGGCCACAGACTCTGGCCCTTGCAGTACCCTTGGCAAAACCCAGCCAGGGGTGACCCAGGCACCTCCAGGAGCTGCAGCAGCACCTAGGGCTACTCCAACCACAGCACCCCTCATCATCTGGGGCAGTCCATGCCCCTCCCTTCTCATTCTTGTAGCAGGCCTGGAGGCAGTGTGGCTGCAGGGAGATGACTTGGGCTTCCCTGCTCATACCACATTGCAGCAGGGATAACTACAGACCTGCCAGCCCCAAAAGCACATGTAAGGGGGAACTGCTGCTCTTTTCACACCCTGGGCTGAGCGAGCCATAATTTGGGCTCCCAGACTCCCCCAGCTCCACTGAGATGCAGCCTCACTCCAGCAGCACTTCCACACAAAGCTGGAGAGACTTTCAAAACTTTCAGTGGGCACCCAAAATGTGAAAAACAAAGGAAAAAAGAAATTAAATGGATCTGGAGAGTCTTTCCCCCCCTCAAGTCTGCGGACAAGCATGTGGAACAGGACAGGGCTCCAGAAGATGCAGGTCAGAGGAGGAGAATCTGCTTGGAGGACACGAAGGGCTTCATGCAGTCCTGCAGCGCTGCCCTGTAGTGCTGCAGCGGGAGCTCAGTGCAGGCTGGTGCTGTCAGCTGGCCCCGGCGGATCAGCTGGCACAGCGCCTCCATCATCGCAGCCACGCTCTCCTGGTCTGCACGGGAAGCAGGGAGCTCTCACTGTGCCATGCAGGGCCATCCCCACCCTGGGAACATCTGCCTGAGGCACACAGGCTCCCTGGGTGTGCCCCCTGCTCAGGCATGTGGGATGAGGGCAGAGCCCCCAGCATGGTCCTTGCCTGAGCCCAGCACCAGTGTCTCAGCACCCTGGTGATACCTTAAGCTTTAGCTTTCATATTTTCCAGATTCTGTACTGCATTAGTATATAACTCTGAACTTCATATGAAGTGTTACCCAGTTCTCTTCACAGTTTAGTTAGACAAAACAATCCTTTTTCAGCCTGAGAACCAAGGACACTGCTACAGCTTATAATAATAATATAAACAATATAAATAATAATATATAAAATAACATATAAATAGTATAATCAACAGGGAATTGAGAAGAACAATCTGGGAGGATGGGACTGCATTACATGGAGTTGTAATTGAACAATTAATGCCAATATGTAAATGGACCAAAACTTATAAAATTGTGAAAATGTGTGACTCATTGTCCATCTTGGGTGTAGCCTCAGCTGGGCTACTGTACTACCCAAGGTGAATCCTTTGAAGGCTTTTTAATAAATACCTATCTATTCCTTTAACACTGTCTAGCCCCTGCTCCAGGTAGCCTCTCAAAGCATCACTGGGACAAGCAGAGACAGCTCCATGAGTGGGAGTGCAGATGGTACTGGGTGGGGTTTGGCTGTGCCCCCACACCTGGCAGGGACACAGCTCCTCAGACCCCAGGTCAGTTCCCCCCAGCTCAGTTCCCTCAGCCCCCAGCTCAGTTCCCTCAGCCACCCCAGCTCAGGTCCCTCAGTTCCCTCAGCCCCCTCAGCTCAGTCCCCTCAGCCCCCAGCTCAGGTCCCTCAGTACCCCCCAGCTCAGTTCCCTCAGCCCCCCCAGCTCAGTCCCCTCAGCCCCCCCAGCTCAGTTTCCTTTCACCCCCCCAGCTCAGGTCCCTCAGCCCCCCCAGCTCAGTTTCCTTTCACCCCCCCAGCTCAGTTTCCTTTCACCCCCCCCAGCTCAGGTCCCTCAGCCCCCCCAGCTCAGTTCCCTCAGCCCCCCCAGCTCAGTTTCCTTTCACCCCACAGCTCAGTCCCCTCAGCCCCCCCAGCTCAGTCCCCTCAGCCCCTGGCTCACCCTGTGCGTGCTCCTTCCTCCACTGTGTCATCCAGAAGCCGCGGAGCCGCACATCACGGAAGATGAAGGCGCTCTGTGGAGAGGGAATGTGTGACACGTGTGTGTCCTCCTGGTACCCAGTGACATTCCTATGTCCCCTTGTGCATCCCATGTCCCCTCACACAGGCAGTGACACACGTGTGTCCCCTCCCAGCATGACAGTGGCAGTAAGGCCCCTCATTGGAGCTCCCATGTATAAGCCAGTGATGCAGAGAGGCGACTCTGAGGCGTGGAGTCAGGGCAGGTTTGATGCTCAGCACTTGTGGGGTCATTTCCCCAATGGAATTTTTAGGCAGCCCAAACCATCTGTATAAAAAGCCAAGAGTCCAGAAGTGGGACACAGTCTGTCCTGTGATGGACCCCATTAGGCAAATGATAAAGGCTGGAGGGTCTCAATCTGCAGCTGGGGAGAGCCAGGTGCCCACAGTACCAAGGGGATGGGGACACACAGTGGAGCACAGGGGACTAAGGAGGGGCATCCCCAGTACTCACCACAGGCACCATCACAGGCTGCTTTGCCATCCCCCCGTAGGTGACCATGGTCCCCTTGGGCCTGCAGTAGGAAAGGGATATTGGGTTAGGTGGTCCCAAAAGTGAAGCTCTGAGTTGTCACTTCCTCCTCTCCCATCCCCAAACCCCCTGGGGCTGTCCTTGCACCCAGGGCTCACCAGTTACCCCCCAGATCCCACTTTACAGGCTCTCCTCTTGCTTCCATGCACCACTAGCTGATTTTGCAGCTCAGCACACCAGTTACACCTTGCCAGGACCTGGGGGACCTTCATAACTTGGACCCCAGCTGCCCCCAGCCACCAGCACTGTGAGACTTTAAATCACTGTTGTTATCCAAAAACACTTTTCCATTCATCTTCCCTCTCCAAAAGTTCAACAGACTCCAGAGCAGGACCCTCTACTGCCAGTTTCTGTCCCCAAGCTTGTGCCCAACCCAGCCAAACTTACTGCAGATGCCGCAGCATCTCCGTGGTGCTTTTGCCTCCAACACAGTTCAGGGCAAGCTTGGGCCTTGGGATGCTCTGCAAGAGTTTACAACAAAGGTTCCCAAACTTGATGGCTCCTTTAGGTGAGGGGAGCACTGTTCTTGACAAAGCGTCTCCATTAACCTCAACATTTACCTGAGGGCTGCTAAGAGTTATAGAGCTAAAAATCTGTCAGAATCAAGGAGCATTTCAATCCCCTGCAGGAAGACACCTTCAGCTAGACCAGGCTGCTTCAAGCCCAGTCTAATTGGAACCAAAATCTGTGATCCTTCCCTTGGGGCAGCAGCAAAATCCCTCCACTCCCGGGGCTAAATCCTGATCTGGAAAGGAATCTGTCCTTCCCACCGCCCCTGCATTTCTCCCCAGTACTGAACAGCAGTGACAGCCCTGGACCATCTCTCCAGTGGGATCAGCATTGAGGTACCTTAAATATATCTTTCATCTCTGGCTTTCTCAGCATCTCCTCTGTGATGACGTGGTCAGCACCCAGGGCCATCAGCCTCTCCACCAGCTTTGGGAGATCAGGTCTGGGGTAGGAAAAAGGAGATTAAAAAAGAGGACTAGATGAGCCAGGAAGCAGAGTTCCACCTTCTCCCTCCTTCTGCTCTGGCATTGAGAGGGCACAACAGGGAAGAGGCTGGAGGAGCCAACAGGAGAAAATTCTGAGTTGGATGAGCAGATCCAGCTCCCAAACTTGCTCCTCCCCAGGGGACCCACCTGTTCCTCACCACGTTGATGCTCTTGATGCCGGAGGCCCTGGCGATCTGGATGACGGCCTGACCCACACCACTGTTAGCAGCATTCTGGATGATGGAGTCACCTGGAGGTGAACAAACCCAGATTCCCCCTGCAGAGGCAGCCAGGAGATGCGTGTGGAGCTGCTCCCTCGTGGCAGGGCCATACCGGGCACCAGGCTCTCGAAGTCGGCCAGCATACGGAACGCTGTGCAGGGGTTGACGCTCAGAGTGGCAGCACAAAGCACTGGGATGTCACTCGGCACCTTCAGCAGCATCTCCTCAGGGAAAACCCCCCGTGTCCGCCACGTCCCTGGGCACGGCAGCACCATGTGCACAGCCACAGCAGGGGGGAGAAAGCAAAGGAAAACCATCAGCTCACAGCACAGCCTTGGCACCAGCAGCACTGAGCACTGGGAACCAGCTGCACTCTGAGAGGGAATTATGGAATGGGCTCCCATATGGGTAGAGTCAGAATGCCCCAAGAGGCAAGGAATGGATTCCTCGCTGCCTGCCAAAATTTATCACCCAGCACAGCCTAATCATTTCCCAGAGGGATAATGGGACTGGGGCTCCCCAGCTATGTGTGCTGAGATAATGGAAATACTCTCCCTCCTATAGATGAGCCCATATATTCTAAGCCAATTTCGTCAGCTTTACTCCCTCTACGCTTATATCCAATTTAACCTTCCACCATCTATTTACAGTGTTTTTATGCTTAAAAATACCCCATTTGGCTCTTAACTCCATCGTTTTCCTTCTCTCATTTAGCAAAAAGCCTTTTAAGAAGAAATAGGCAAAGAACAAGCTGTGACACTAAACCACAACCAACAAATATTAGGCCATTTGCATTTTGGAGGAGCACAGGAGACATTCGTTGGGAAATAAATTCCCACACTCTCCCAGTGAGAAAACTACAGTGAGAAGCCACCACGAGCTTGCCCATGTGAAATGTTTTGTCCCAGGTCTTTAGGGAAGCTCTAAGCTGATGGGACAAAACATGGTTGTTTCCAGAGAAACACAGATTGCTGCAATGCTTTATAATGGCACAGACATCCCATAATAGGTCTATGCTACACAAAAGAAGATTATTGCTAAATTTAAGTTTGGCACTAGCAAAGGCATTGCCACTGCCCCTATTCCAGGTGTTCTAGAGTGCATGCTAAGTCATGTGCACAGAAGCCACTTCCCTGGGGACCCTCAACCTTCCTGAGAGCCTTCCTGTGTCTGTGGAAGATGAGCAGCATCACTTGCTGGGGCTGGGGAGCAGGAACTGAGCTCGCTTTAAGAAAATTACATTTAAAATAAAATTAAAATATATCAATAAATTAAAAATAAAAACAGGTGGTGAAAATAAACCAAGACACAAACAGGTAAGACATAACTCCATCAGTTATCCCAACTGTCTCACTATGATTGGTCTTACATGGCAATAAACGGGTTCCAACTCCTGCTTCCCTCGCCCAGCATTCCCTAGGGGAGCTTTGTTGCCCATTTTGATTCCCTCCCATCAGGTGTAATTGCTGTAAGTGACAGGGCTCATGGCTCTATCCACACCCTACAAAGATGGTGCTTTGGAGAGCTGTGCTTTTACTCTGGAGCCCCCAAAATCCCCCCAGCAGCTCATATAGGAGCACAACCATGAGTTTGTTCTCTGGGCAAGCCTGGGCACCTCCCAGGGGCTCCAGCACCTCAAAAATCCCCTGGGAATATGCTCTGCAGCAGGGGGGTGAGCGAGGACCCAGCAGTGCCAAGGATGAACTCACCAAGGCCAGCATCTGCAGGGATGACCCAGTCCCCGGGTTTGAGAGCCGCCACGCGCCGCCCGACCTCCAGCACCTCCCCGACACCTTCATTCCCTCCCACGGCCGGCAGCGGCGACAGCAGCGGGTAGGTCCCTGTAGGGAAGCTGGAGGTGAGCTGGGGACCCCACCCCCAGCACCCCTGCACCAGGAGCCACGTCTGAACCCTCCAAGACAGGAACCGGGGTTGATGATCCTCGTGGGTCCCTTCCACCTCGGAGCATCCTGCAAGAACTAATGCACAAAGTATTAATGCAACACATCACCTTGGATCATGTTGATGTCGGCGGGATTGATGGGGGCTGCCAACATCTTGACGTGAACATCGCAGTCCCCCAACTTGGGCTCTTCCAGATCCTTCAGTCTGAACAGGGAGACACAAAGGAAAAGGGCATTAACACCAGTTTCTCTCTGTGGCTGAAGCTGGAGGGTACCTGTATCACTTACATACCCCATCTAAATTAATAGCACCATATGTCCCCTCCTATTAAAAAATCAGATTTATGTTAGACAGAAGGACAGATTTTTGGAGAAGGCTGCTAAAAGCCATCCAAAACAATCCCGTATCACCAACCCCAGTGGTGCCCATTAAACTTGATTAACTCAGCAGGTTGCGTAAAAAAAGCCGCTGTTTTGGCTGGGGAATTTACAGTTTGTCCTGCCCTGCTCAAGCATTATGGGAACCTGTGATATTTCTGGAAATTTTCTGTGAAAAAGGAGAAATCACAACGCACAAAGCAAGACCGGTATTGCACAAACAATGGGGTGATAACAGGAAATCTCAGGAAGTGGAAGTGGTGACAAGCATCATTGCAGAACTAAATGATCATTTGGAAAAGCAACAGTCTTTCTCAAAAAAAACAGGGGCTTAGTGTCTGGATGTACCTGCATAATGTATGAGCATGAACTGAGCTGGTTCAAGAGGTGCAGCAAAACATCACAGTCTCCATCTGTGAAAAAACAGCCTAAACTCCACTAAACTATGACTTTCTCTTTCCCAAAATTTTTGATGCTGAGCATCAGCAGCTGTCCCAAAAAATGCCTGTGATGCTGCTTTGGTCCCTGAACTGGAATCTCAAAAAGAAGCCCCATCAATGGGATGCAACCCAGGATGAAGTTGGGGTGCAGCGATGCTGGGGCCCGGACCTTCCTGTCGTACCCCAAATTAAGGAAGAATGGGCTTTTTGAGAAAAACACGAGGTTTAAGGCAAATACAAGGAGCAGCAGCAGGAAGCTGAGGGATATGGAGGTGCCACCCCCAGCATCCACCTCTGAGACCATGGCACCAGGAAAACATTGGAGAATACCAGGGTCCTCCTGTCCCGCTCTGTGTTCGGGGAGCTGCACCCCATCCCCACCCTCTACACCCGGGGTGGGCAAGTCCTGACCCCCCTGCACGGCACCCCTGAAGCAGCCCTGCAGCACCCCAAAACATCACCTGCACCCCCACCCCTCTCTGCACCCCACTCCAGATCTCAGCCCAGTTGCGCCCCCGCAGCCTTGGCCCTACACCTGCACCCCCTCCCTGCAATGCTCCCCCAAATTCACCCCCACCCCATTCCTGCAATGCACCCCCGCGTCCCCCCCTTACTGCACGACCGCTGCGGGCTCCCCGTGCCGCTCATAGAGCAGCCCGAGCGGAGCGGTGTCCGCCGGGGCCGATCGCGCCCGCACCGGGGGGCTCCGAACCGGGGGGGTCCGAACCGGGGGGGTCCGAACCGAGGAGTTCAGCACTTGGGGGGTCCGCGCCCCGCGCAGCACCCGCGCTGCCGCCCGCTGCATTCGGCCCGCTCGGCTGAACTCGGCCCCGCTCGGCTGAACTCGGCACTTGTCGGCACTCCTCGGCTGAGCCCGGCGCTGCCGCCGGTGACGCTCAGCTTGGCCCCGCCCCACAGACCCCGCCCCCCTGGCCTTAAAGCGGCTCGGCTGCTCCTGCGCTGAGCGGCCGGGGCTGAGCCGGGACTAATTGAGCCGGGACTCACCGACTGAGCCGGGACTCACCGACTGAGCCGGGACTTGATTTGCGGGGACTCACTGAGCGGGGACTCGGCGGGGCCCTGCCTCCCGCTGCTTTGTCCCCAAAACGCTCTGGAATTATAACTGTGTCCGTGTCGGCGCAGCCCAGCTGTCTGTGCCATGGGCACGGAAGTATCGTGGTCCACGTGGTCACTGGATCATGGAATCGTTTAGAGTGGAAAACTCCTCCAGGATCATCCCTGCTGTGTCCGGGGCCTGGTTGGACGGGGCTTGGAGCACCCTGGGGTAGTGGAAGTGTCCCTGCCATGGCAGGGATGGAATGGGATGAGCTTTAAGGTCCCTTCCAACCCAACCCGCGCCATGATTCTGTGATTTTGGGGAGAAAAGTCCCTTTTCTCTGCTTTATTACCCAGTGCCTTCCAGCTGCCCTGGCCAGCATGGACAGGCTCCCAGCAGGGAGAGCTGCAGGGGAGTGTTCATCAGATGATTCTTTAAAACAGATGCCTGACACAAGTGGTGAGAAAAATAAATCCTGATAGTCATTTAATTCAACGTTTTGTGTAATTATCTTGAGGGAAAGGTCTCATTTACTCTTCCACTTAAAACTAATTAGATCAGAGGGGGAAAAGAGAAGTGGAGCGTCCGGCCTTCCTGACAGACCTGTCACAGAGAACAGTGGGGCTTAAAAATTATTTCTTCTCTTCATATGGGATTGGATTTATCCATCTGGATGCTGGGAGCAGCTCCCTAAATCTTGGTTTGCCCAGCACAGGCTGTGGAATTATAAGATTGCTTCATTAACACCATCCCTCCCTGTGGCAGCCCTGGAGTTTGCTGGTCCTGGAGCACTCGGGATGGGTGAGAACCCCCAGGGAGCCCCAACAGGAGCCTCTGGCCAGGTCCTGCCCTCCCAGGCTCTGCCACCCTCAGCTTAGGGGGCCAGTTCTGTTCCAGTTCGTAAGTCAAGTGTCTCTCTGAAGAGTTCTGAAATCAGAGTGCAAGAATTGAAATAAAACCCTTAGATTAAAGTATGTTAAGCCACTCACACATAAAAGTGTAAGTTTAAGTTTTAGAATAAGCAAGCAATCAAGTAAGAATAAGTTTTAAATGCTTTTAAATAGTAAAGCTCTCAAATACCAGAGTAAAAGTGCAAGTTCTAGTAAAGGTTAAAAAGCTACTAGTGTTTCCATGGAAGCTCCAAGAACATAGTTTTAAATGTAATAAAACTATAGTAAGAATATTGCTTTCATATTTCAGATAGAAACAGATAGACCATATGTGTAGTTTGTAGGTTTGCTAAAAAACTAAAATTCTAGTAAGTTAAAAAGTAGTGGTTCAACTTTGTGTCTTCAGCTTGTTGGGCAGTTAGTATATAAGAATCTATACATTAGGGAAAGCTGCATGTCTTTTGCCTTTTTGCCTTCTGCTTTTGTTCTTACTCTCCTTACCACCATCATCATTGCCCCAAAAAAATAAAACCTGCACAGCAACATTGGCCCTGCAGGGGCCCTGGGGAGCAGCTTCTGCCTCTATTCAGAACCCAAAACTTTAGCCTGGACTTTAATGCTTGTAACTCTTTGCCTTTCAAAACTGATGTGCCTTTGCAGTAAACAACTTTGTAGCACCTCTTAGCTGCTTGGCCTTTAAAGAAAACAACCACAACCTGACAAATGGTGCCCTGACCACTAAAAAAATAACCCACAAGTTCTATCCCTGCTCTGCAGTGTTGGGGTTCAAAGGCCGCAAGCATCACCCCAAAATCCAAACACTTCCCCTGACTGCTCACCCCATCCCATTCTCAAGCACGTGGTGTTTTATCCCCACAGAATTGCTTTGGAGAGGATTGATATCCAAGAAGGAGTTGCTCAGTTCAGCCCCACAGATTCCTCCTGGATTCTCACAGATCTTCCCAAGATCATCCCCATTCCAGTGAGCCAGTGCAGACAGACCTGGTGGACACTGAAACAAGGCCAAGTGCTCAGGGCAAGGTCCTTTCTGGCTCAGGTGACCCATCCCTAAGGCTGTCATGATCCTAAATAAAAAACTTAGTTGCTTGATAGTTCACATTATTTTTTTTTTATATAAAGGGAAAATAACATATTCTTTGGGGTACGAATTAATGTCAATTCAGGTTCAAGATGAAGGAAAGGTTCAGATTTGGAAAAAACTCTCTTCCAAAGTGCTGGTGAAGGGTTTTCTGGGGTATGATTTGCTATTGGAGTGCTTCAGATGGCTCAGGGGTGTTCCCACCAGAGCCTCTGTGACAGCATAGGGGAGAGAGAAAGAAAAAGAACTTTTCTCACTGACTTCTTCAGTTTATAAAGGAGCCTTGAGGTCAGCTGCAGGTGGATGTAAAAGTCTCCCATGTGATGGCACTGCAAGGACAGCAGAGTCAGAGCACAGAACAACCTTTTCCCACCTGGATGTTTTGGTGGGATCCTGGGCATGTCCAAGTCCTGGCAGCACCTGCACCTCTAGGCAGGAAGGGGTCTCCCTGGCAGCTTCCAGCATGGCTGGACATTTCAATCAGCATTTCAATCTAATCACAGCAGTAAAATAATGGGATTTTAATAATCTCAAAACCTGCAGCTTTCCAAGGATGCCAGGAGTGCCTCAGGTATTTTGTCTTGGGGGGGACACATGAGCAATCCCTGATAGAGGACACTGGTGGTGTCCATGCCCTGCCCCACATGGCAAAGGGTTAATCATTAATTACAGCAGCCAAATGACAGGCCTCTCTATCCCCTTACAAACGTGTGCACCCACAAATCAGGGCTGGCAGACAATTTATGATTATTTTGTTAATGTTTCTCCTGTAACAAGCACAATTTCCGGGTGATTAATGACTACTTCACATCCTGGAATTGCACTTTTTAATAGAAGTGTTGCAGGAAAATCCACTTTGCAGTTGAGTTTTTAGGAGTGGGTGGGCAGAGGAGGAAGAGGAGATGATTCCTCATCTGGAATCTGGGGGAAGGAGTGATGTCCTCTGCTCCCCTCTGCTTTAACCCCTGTTATTGTTAATGAGCTCTGCTTTATCACATTATCATGATTTATACAGCCATTGATTGATTGGAATTGTTTGCACTTGGGCACGGCTGGAAGGCAAAGGTGCTGCCAGTAAATTGGGTTTGTTCCTGCAGATGTGAGGGGATGCAGGGTGGGAACAAGCACCTTTGTGACACCAGGGTGACATTTGCTGCCATTTCTTCCCCAAATCCTCTTAAGGACAGAGATTTTCTCTCCTGGTTTGGAGGAGTTGAGCCCAGCAGGTTCAGACTGACCCCGGGAGCCTCGTGGGCTGTGCTGCCTCCAGCTCTCTCAGTGCTTAATCAAGTTAATGTGGAATTATTAATTAACTGCTTATAAGGTTGACACGCCTTTTAATTAAAGGGAATAATAATTTATTGCCTTTTCCCTTTTTGGTGGAGAAATGGAAGGTGTGTCTGCTTTGCTTAGGAAAAAATAGGAAAGTTGAGGCTGGAGAGGTTCTGGGGTGGGAATTTGATGTTGCATCTCAGTGCCTGTCCCAGGGCATTCAGATGTGGGCCAAGCCCTGCTGGATCCCCCGGACATCAGGTAGGAGGCTGGGCTGGGATCTCAGGGCTGGGATGCGCCCAAAGGACAAGGCTTGTGAAACAAGCTGCAAAATAACTTCCTTGTCCAGGCAGAGAAGGGGATGCTCAGAATTCCCCATGGGGGAAGGGGCTGCCCTGGTCCCCAAGCACTGAGCTCCCATATCCCCAGACCCTTTCCCTCTTCTCAGTCACTGCAGCCACCATCCCGTGTCCATTGCAGGCTCCTGGGGCCAGTCCCTCCCCTCCTCCTGCATTTTGTAGTGCTTGTGAACAGCTCAGCTGGTCATTTCCCATTTTGAGCCTCATTCCCCCAAATTCAGCAGTGCTGGCAGAGCCCCATTGCTCTGACATCAATCACTTTTTATTAGACATGCCTGAATCTTTGAATGGAAAACTCATTGCCCTTAAAGATCTTCTTTACATAATCCTTGGTTTATCCCTGAATCCCTCATTTAACACCTCTGATTGAGCTGGACAATCCCATAAACTATTGAATTCTTCACCTCAAAACATGTGCCCAGTGCTGCTCCTGGCTCCACATGGGGATGAGGGTGGTGGAATGGGATGCCCACAGAGGTTTTATTTTTTAAGCACACTGACGGCTGTTTCTTGCTTCTCTGATGCTTTTTCAAATCCCCCTTTCAATTGTTTCATTGTGAGATAATTAAGAAAAAATGTATAGGAAGAAACACAACGCTCAGTGGCAAATGGAGAATTGATGAGTTCTGATCCTCTGCCAAGGAAATGAACAAGGCAGATTCGGCTCCAGCCATAAATAAAAAAGGAGAGGGAGATGCTGAGAGGATCCAGCTGTGCTGGGACATGGTCCTTGCTTGCTCCTTGCTTTTCCCATCACGGCATTTTCCCGTGCCACCAATATTCGGGTTGTGCAGTGGAGCTGGTCCATCCCTGGACTTTCAGGGGTGATTGATAGAAAAATCATCCTGTTCAGGCATTTTTCCAGCTTGGGACAGTGCAGGAACTGGTCCTGGGGATTGGTGTTTGAGAGGTGACACAGAATGGAGGTGTGATGTCCACTGGCCATCATCCAGCTGGATGAGGAAGAGCATGGCTGGGATGGGGAGGGGAGATGCTGCTTTTGGGGAGATGCTGCTTTTGCTCCCCATGTTGCCACAATGGCACCCAGAGGCATCACCCCAAGTGACTTGGCAGGGAAGATCTCTAGAAACAGCTTGAAAAGTTGCCCAGGTGGAGAAAGGCACCACATTGGTGTCTTTTATCCTTTTAAAACTGTATTTTAACTTATCTTTTTTCTTTCTGTTGTCTGCAGTCCTGAAATTTTCCCAGCATTGCAGAAAATTGTGAGCATGAACAATTACTTGGGGAAAGAACTGATGCATGTCTGGGTTCTGTCCGTTCCAGAGCTGGTTGGTTTTGTCTGTTCCTGTGAAATGCCCGATGAACTCTCTTTGTCACAAACTGCCGAGCGCATCCTTTCCCCAGTGGGGCTGGAAAACCACCAAAGCAGAGCTGCTGATGCTTGGAAGAGGGCAAACAAGAGAGAGGAGGGCTGACACTTCCCCTGCACACAGAACTGAACACAATAAACTGAACAAGATGTAAAACCAAATTAAAAATTATAATAAATAACTGTTGGATGGGATACTGTTCTCTCCTTTCCTTGCTGTTGAATTTTAAATGGAGTTGGTTGCACACCCAGCTCTGTGCTCAGGCTCCAGCCTGTCAGCACTGAGACATGATTATGAGAAATCTGAGCAATAGCCAAATCTCAGGTCTGAAAATAAATTACATTTTTGATTTTGGATGTGACCAGAGACACAAAACGCCTTGGCTGATTTACATCCCCCCTCAAAAAACCTCCATCCTGAGGCGACACTGAAGGAGCAGCACAAAGAGTTTTGGTGTAGAACTGCTTGGGTTCAATGCCTTAGTTCTGGTTGGTTTTTAATCAAGGTCGTTTTCTTGCAAGGTTTAGAGATGGGCAAATCCACACAGCTGGAATGGCAGCTGGGCTGGGCGAAGTGCTGAGCAGATGGACAGATGGATGGTGCATGGTACTAGGGGATATTTGGGGGTTAAAAGCAGTTTGTGAAAATTCCAGGAGCATTTATGACACTCCCAGACAGCTCCAAAAGCAGGGAAGGGACTAAAAATGGACCCTTGTATCCCCAGTAATGTGATTTTTAACTGTTTTACATGACAATTCCAGGGGAGGAACCACAGGGTAATGTAGAGCTATTTCTGCATTTTCACCTGCACTCACAAAGGTCTTTCCAGGAATAAAAAATAAAAAGAGAACAAAAGTGACCTGAAGGGAGATAAATAAGCCCAAAACAAGGTGAATGGAGGAAACATTTGGGCTTTTCCTGCATGGATGGCCAGGAAGCAGCTGTGGCTCCAGGTGCTGTGGGTGCAGCTCCAGGAGCAGCACAGTATGCCAGAGGTGACACTGGTAGTGCTGATGTCCCCATGTCTGTCACACTCCAGAGGGGACAGAAATTGGAGGGTTTAGTGGAGTAGCAGAGGGGATACAAGCAGAGTCCTAATAACTGTTGGGATTTAAAATTTTGCAGTGGAACTGCTGCCTTACGCCATTCCTTGCCTGTCCAGGGGGGAGGACCTGAGGGATTTGCACCTCTCTAAGGAAATGCCTGTAAAACCCCACTGGGGGGTTGGTGGCACAGGGAGAGCAGTCAGGGCTGGCCAGGGCAGTGGTGCCCTGCAGGGCCTCCCCAGAGGCTCCCAGCTGGCTCCAGAACATCTCCCACAGGGGCTGGGATACTGCCATGGGCTGGCCTGGATGTTCCACCTGCAGATCTGGGCACATTGCATGGAGCTCTTGGGAAATGCAGGGACAGCTTGAGACAGCTCTCTCTGAGATGAAAAGCAAAGTTTCTCTTTGGAATAAGTACCTGGGGTGAGCAAACAGCAGTTTGCTGGGTCAAGTGGTCTGAGGATTCAGCCACATATGGGACATTTGAGAGGTTGTGCCACCAAGCACTCAAAAAATGTTGGAGCAGCACCAGGATGAAGATTTAGCTATGGGTGTTGGCACTGATCCTTGAGCTTCCCAATTCCCCATGGAGAAACCCCAGAGCCCTTTGAGCCCAAACCAAGAGGTGGCTTTGCAAAGGGTTGGGTCTTAAATAACATCTCCTAACACCTTCTAATGTCTTCTAACATTTTCCTATTTCCCCTGGGAGCTCTTGTTCATTCGTTGCATTGAACAGGAATAGGGAGTTTTATTTGGATGAAGGCACAGAAGTTATTTCATCCTTTCAGGCTGTGATAACTCATCTAATAGCCCTATTACATCCGGCCACGGCACGGCGGCAGGCGTCTGACCGCTTGGGGCTGGACAGACAGGGGGGAGAGCAGCAGGATGAGATAATCTATTTTGTCTGTTAAGAAAGAAAAAGGACTTTTGGCATTAGCAAAAGGCAGGTGATTTGAGAAAATAGCAGAGTTGTTAGAAAGGGCTGGATGGGGGTGTGATAGATGGAGGTAAGAAATAGGGGGATATGGGAGGAAGAGGGAGAGAGGCTGGAGTAAAGGAAAAAGGAGGAAAAAAAAACAAACCAGAAGGCAAAAATTTTTGGGAGATGAAATTGCTTAAAATTCAGTGTGGGGTGTTGTGTCCCAGCAGCTCTGCAAGAGCTGTTTGCTGCAGGGAAGGCAGTGCTGGGAGCGATGCTGGGGAGGGAGTGATGTGCTCCGTGTCCTGTGGGTTTAATGGGGAAAAATGAGGAATTACTGTGTTGGCAGCAAAAAGCAGTATTCTGAAATTAGTCAAAAATTAAAGGGTTTTGGTGTGGTCCATGTGGAGATGCTCACCCAGTGGTTTGGTGGGGACCAGTGGGTGCCGCAGTTCCATCCCTGGGCTCCAGGATAAGGGCTCAGGGCAGCCCCTCTCCCTCAACCTGCCATTTTACAGTGATATCTGAGAGCAAAATAATCCTACTGAAAGTACTACTGGCTCCTAAGAAATTCAAAGCCCCAAATCCAAGCTCTTTACCCCCAAATCCAAGCTCTTTACCCCCAACTGCCATAAGATGTGATGTGGCCACATTGGCTGTGCTTGAGGCTGCTGTCACTGAGCACCCCAGAGCTGAAAACATTTCTCCCTCAAGTGGGAGGGATGGTTGCAGTGGAGACCATTTGCAATCACAGCAAGGCCTATATTTTTCCTGCAAATGACTGTACTTGAAGAGTGATTACTTCATTTTAGCTCGATTGCTCCTACAAGACACTTGGGGGCTGATGGCACAGAGAGACCGGGCAGGGGACTGCAGGCTCATTCTGCCACTGCTCAGGGTGGGAGGAGAGGCTTGGCAAGGGTTAGGGGAAAGGATTTGCACCCCAGGAATGGGATGGAGGTTGGTCCTGATGGGTTGTCACTGGCTCTATCCCTGCAGCTGCATGGGGCAGTGCTGTCTGCCCATCCATCCTTCCTTCCTCACTGCTTCCCCTTGTCCCTCCTTTCTTCCCTGGTGCAGGATTAGTCCCAGGCCACTCATAGCAGGTGCTGTACCACCTCCAAACCCACCCCTGTGTCCCTGTCTGTGCCCCTGGCCCAGTCAGTGCCAGGGAGATCCCCCCCAGCTCGGGGAAGCGGTGATGGGTCCTTGGCCAAACTTCCCTCCCATTCAGCCCTGTTGGACAGGTGGGATTTGAGTCGGATGTGCTGGAGGGGCAATGTCTGTAACTGTCCTCCTGCAGAGCCCTGGGGACAATTCCTGCTTGTCCCCAAACTTAGTGGAAGCATGAATACACACCCTCCATGCATTCCTCCGTGCATCCCTCCCGCACCCAGCTCCATCTGCCCGGGTGGCCCCTCCAAGCCCGTTCCCCAGGGAGGAGCCCCCGGGAGGTGCCGCCCGCCCGCACCGCGCTGCCCTGGGCCAGTGCCAGCCCTTCGAAGGGACAAGGAGCCTTTGTGGAGCCCCGTGTCCGTCCCTCCGCTCATGCCGCATTCGTGCCGTGCCCCGTGCACCCCCCGGTGCATTCACGTTCCCGTGGGGAAGCACAGGAGTGGCACCAGATGAATCCCAGGGCTCACCTGAGCAGGTGGCACGGCTGGGCTGTGGAGTGTTGGAGCAGGATGGTGACCCACAGGGAACGGGAAACAGTTCTGTTGTCACACGCTGGCTGCAACAAAACCCCCTTTTTATAGTTTTGTGAAGTGATTGGTTGGGAAATACAATTCAAGGGTCTAAGAGGTGGTGGAAAGCACAGCACAGTGCTCCAACAGGTAGCTTAAAAATTCATGTTTCCTGGTTGATTCCCCCAGAATCCTGGGAATATCCTGCTTTGGCTTGCCCTTGGCTGCATTTCCCTCCCCCCTGAGCTGTTTCAATTCAGCTGCTGAGACAAGACCCCCACAGTCTGGGCAGAGACTATCCCCAGCTCATCCCTCGGTCGCTGCGTCACCCTGCTCATCTTCCCAGAAGGATTTGGGGGATCTTTCTCCAAGAAACTCCAGGGGGACCCTGCAGAGTTAGCACTGTGCCAGCCCTCTCCTGCCTTTGCTGCCGTACATCTAAGCAGCTTAATTCCTTTATGGGGCATTATTTTACCAGGCTTTTAGTGTCACTGGGGAAAGGATTTGTCAGGATCACTCCATGCTCAAGGTGGGGCAATGTGGAGAGGAGTGTCATCACCCTCCACCCTCAGCCCAGATGTGCTGTCCTGGCTAGGGGACACATGGTACTGGTCTGGTTTGTCCCCAGATCCATGGGGACTGATGCATCCCTGCAAGAACTGTCACCATGCTGCTAACCTGCTTGGGGGACTGCTGGGAGCAACTGGGGCCATCGGGAATGAAACATTCTGTATCCCCATGGCACAGGGAAGGGTGACACTGGGGACACTGCCAGGAGGAGTATTTGGGGCTGGCAGCTCTGAGGTGACCCAGATGTCCTGAGCCCCTGTCCCAGGGAGGAGGAGGCTGGGAGGGGGCTCTGCGGTGCCCCCGGGTCAGTACAGTGTCCCAGATAATGAAGCCAGCCCAAGACGGAGAAGCAGCCAGCAGCATCCCTAGGGATGAGCTGAACTCGGATGAAGCTGGCAGGCAGTGTTATCCTACTTCCAGGGCTGGAGCTTCCTGGTGGGTTCACAGGGCTCAACAACACCCAGGTGCTGTCCTCTGTCCCTGTCACCTTACTGGGTGCTGGCAGCTGGCTGCTGTCTTTCAGGACAAGGCTGAATCATCGCAGGGTGATGCCAATGCCGGGGATTCTCCCTGTCTGATTTGGGGTAAGAAGTTCCAATATTTCCAGCATTGTTCTCTCTGCCTTCCAAGTTTTCCTGTGCTCAGGCAGTTTGCCACCCTGGAGTCGAGCTGGGGCTAGGTGACCCAAGCATCAGAGGGAAAGCTGATGCAAAGTTCCCCTCCTCCTCACCCCAAACCCTTGGGAAAACATTTTCCTCCAGAAATAGGACTGGAGAGGATGTCAGTGAACAAGAGGCCTTTCATCCCCGCTGGCACTGCCAGCAGGGACACCAGGGCTGCCAGCACTCTGTGCCTCATCCTGTGCACTCGGCTGGGAAAGGGAGAGAGATTTTCCTCCTTTTACATCCTTATGGGTTTTTCTCCTTTCTGCTTACTCTGAGTTGGATCCTGCACCTCCCTCTGTCACCCCTTCCCACTCTGGGGGATGGTGGCTTTGCTGGGTGTCACTGGGGTCTCAGGTGTCACTGCTGCTCTCATACAGCCTTGTCCAGCTTTCCCTGTCACCATCCCTCGGAGCAAAGCATCCTGTCCCTGTCCCTCAAGGACATCCAGCCTGTGCTGCAGGACCGGGTTTCAGGGTCCGAGGACACCCCAGGGTGGGCAGGAGGCTCTGTCCCCAATATCCAGCCTGTAGGGTCTTGTCTCTGCCCCACAGCCTCAGGCACAGCCCAGGGGGGATGGGGGGCACTCGAGGGGCTGGGGGCACCCACCCCAGAGTGGGTCTCTCCTAGCCTTCTCCCAGCACCTAGCCTGGTGGGAACCCTACAACTGGGATCCCTAAAGTCACCCCCTGCATTTGGGGGGTCGTGGGGACCCTTCTGTAAGCTGGAGGCGCTCCCGGGCAGCCCGGGCCCTTCTCCCCGGCACCGGAGACCTCCCCTTCCTTAACCGTGCACCGCTCTCAGTCCCGTGATTCCCGGGACCCCCATTCCCCGCCTCGCCTGGGGCTTCCTCCCTTTCTCCTCCGGTACCGGATATTCGCAGCCCCCGGTACAGGAGACCCACTCCCCCTTACCCACGCACCGCCCGCCCTCCCGTAACTCCCGGTACCGCCCCCCTCCTCGCACGCCCTACACGGGAGAACCTCCTCCCTTAACCGAGCGCCGCCCGCCGCCCCCAGCTCTCGGGACCCCCTCCCCATCTCTCCGTCTTCCTCTCCCCCTTACCGGTAGAACCCCCCAACTCCCCCGTAAAAAACTCCCGGGGACCGGCCTCCCCATCTCTCCTCTCCTCTCCCCATGACCGGAGAAGTGCACGCCCCCCAACTTCCCCCGTAACTCCCGGAACCCCTCCCCCATCTCTCCTCGCTCTCTCTCCTCTCTCTCCTCTCCTCTCCTCCTCCTCCTCCTCTCCTCTCCTATCCTCTCCTCTCCTCTCCGCTCCTCTCCTCTCCGTTCCCTCTCCCTCCTCTCCTCTGCCTCGCCTCCTCCCTCTCCTCCTCCTCCTCCTCTCGGCTCCTCTCCTGCCTCCTCTCCTCTCCTCTCCTCGCCCTCCTCCCTCTTCCTCTACTCTCTCTCCTCTCCGCTCCTCCTCTCCTCTCCTCTCCTCTCCTCTCCGCTCCTCTCTCTCCTCCTCCTCCTCCGTCTCCTCTCCTCTCCTCTCCTCTCCGTCTTCCTCTCCTCCTCTCCTCGTTCGCTCTCCTCTTCCTCTCCTCTCCTCTCCTCTCCTCTCCTCTCCTCTCCTCTCCTCTCCTCTCCTCTCCTCTCCTCTTTCTCCTCCTCCCTCCCTCCTCGTCATCTCCTCTCCTCATCCTCTCCTCTCCCTCTCCTCTCCTCTCCTCTCCTCTCCTCTCCCTCTCCTCTCCTCTCCTCCCCCCAGTACCGGAGAGCCCCCCCCAACTCCCCGTAACTCCCGGGACCGCCCCCCTCTCTCCGCAAACTTCCCCCGCGGCACCCACCGCTCGTGTCCGCCAGGGGGCGCCGCCGCCCCGCCGCCGTTGCCGTTCCCGGTACCGGCGCCCCCCCCGCGCCCCCCCGCGGGCGGCGGTGACGTCAGGGCGGGCGCGAGCCGCCGCCGCCGGTATTTGAGGCGCGGGGCGGGCGCGGGGCCCCGCTGCGCCCCCGCCGCGCCGGAACCGCGGGCGCGCAGCGGCGGCGGCGGCCACGGCCCCGCCGCCCCCCGCCCGGTCCCCGGCACCGGCCGCACCATGCGGAGCGCCCGGGCGCTGCTGCTCGCCCTCGCCCTGCGGGTCTACGCGCTGGACACCGAGACGCCCGCCGGTAGGAACGGAGCGCGGTGTGTGCGCAGGGGAAAGGGGTCCTGCTCGCTCGGTGCGGCTCCGGGGCTCCACTGTCCCCGGTGCGCGTAGGGTCCCGCCCGTCCCGCCGCCACCTGTTCCCACCGGAGAGTCCCCGAGCCGCCTCGGGACCCGCGTCCTCACTGAAGCCACCGGGATCCCGCCTCCCTCCCCTCAGGGAACCGGCACAGGGGTTCCTCCTGCCTGCGGGCTCCCGCCAGACCCCGCCGCCACCGGGGGAAGTTTTCCATACCGGGGGTCTCGGCGGCGCCCCCCACCCCGAGGATGCTCCGCCGAGCGCTGCCCCACGGCTCCCGCTCGCTCCCGGTACCGGGGTCGCCGTCCGAGCCCCTCTCCCGCCGCACCCCCGGAGGAAAAACTTCCCCCGGTGGCGGCGGGGGGAGCGCGGGCGAGAAGAGCCCCATGGCGGTGCCCGAGGGGCGGCGGGATCCCGCTGGTTTCACCGGGGGCCCCGACGGGAAGCTGGGCACCCTCCGGTAGAACAGGTGGCGGCCGCGGCGGCTTCGGTCGCAGCCTCCTGGCTCTCTTTGTACCGCGGGGATACCGGGGGAGTTGTACTGAAATACGATCTATCGATTAATTTGATTTTATTAATTCACATATTTTAAGTTTTGCTCTCCTCCCCCTGAGCACCCCGGCGCCGAGCCCTGTGCCCCCCGGGACCCCCCAGGCAGGGGCTGGGAAAGGGCTGATGCGGGGTGACGATGACTCGCTCCCGGATCCCTTCGGGAAGCTGGAACGGGGTTGGATGCTGCGGGAAATGGGAATTTGGGGCTCCCGAAGTGCTACCGGGGGCTATGAGCGCTTTTTGGAGGAAACGGAGCCACGGGGAACAGGGAGTTGGTGCCTCACTCCAAGGGGTCCCTGGCGCTGTCACCTCTAGCTCCTGGATGATGCTGATCACATTAAAGTGTATTTTTGCCTAGTTCTTTGGGTTTTTATCTTTAAATCCAACCTGCTCACCTGCACTCAGTCCCTGTGGTGGTGCATTGATTTTGTTTTTATGGGTAGTGGCATTTCTCCAAAGATTATAAATAGTGACACCCATCAGCAGAAAACAAGCGGCGGCTGACCTGTGCGGTGGGGGATGGATGGGGGAGTGGAGAGACGATGTGGGGGGGGGAAGGTGAAGCCATTGAGGCTCCCCTGGCTCATGCAGGGTGGGGGAAATGGGAAGGGTTTGCATTTTGGTGGGGGGAGGGGGAGAGTTTGTGTGCTGGGAGAGCTGCTCTGAGCTTCGGGGCTGGCAGGGGGTGATAGGGAAACTGAGGCACGGGGCTGGTGGGGAGCTCCGTGCTCCGCTGGAATAGGCGGCCTCTGTTCCCCCGGTTTCGGGGGGGGGGGGGTTTGGGGTTTGCTGCTCCCCAGCCCTCGTGTGTGTGTGCTCTGCTGGCTCTCAGGGCTGAGCTGCTGCAGCCCGTGAGAGGCTGGAGGGGCAGTGGTGGGGACGCACTGGGGACTGGGGGGCTTTGTGGGGAAAGTCCCCTCCTAAACAAACCCTTTTCCCTCGGTGGGTTCCCTTCGCTGCAGGGCGACAATGGCGAAGGGCAGGATCGAGCCTGCTCCTGGTGTGAATCAGGAGCGTGTTTGCTCCATTTCTCTGGCAGATGCAGAGCAGGCTCAGCTCCGCAGTGGAGCCGAAGGGACTGGATCTAGCTGGAGGTGAGGGGTCTGCTGCCAGCCCCCCCGCTCCACTGCACGCTGCTTTACCCATGGATCTGCTGTTTGCTCCTGCTGATGTGGCTTGGCCGGCTGTGGGGAGGTTGCCCGGCTCATCCCTGGGGCTGCACAGTGGCAGGGCTGGGAGAAATTATTTAAACCATTTACACGTGCTGTGGGCCGCTGGGGAGCACCAGCTGCTTGACTCGGTGGATATTTTAAGAAGATGGGTTAGTTTACCTGTGCCTTTGCGAAGAAGGGGTTCCGTGTGGTCCCTTCTACAGGTGGGGAAACTGAGGCACAGGGAGGAACTGGGGTGCCCTCGTCACAGCCCCCCACGGCCTTAGGGTGTGTTTACTCCTTCCTGCAGCCTTCAGGCTTCCCGTTACGAAGGTTTCGCGGGGAGTGAGCTGCCATTGCCGGCCCGTAGTGCCTGTCACGGAGGGGCCTGGCTGGTGTTGGGAGGGACTGGCTGACCCCCCGAACTGAGCAGCGCGGGGCTCGTGGGGTGTCAGCAGGCTGGGATGGGGACCTGTGCTTGGCACCAGCGGCTTTGCCAGCCCCGTCTGTCCTCCCTGGGCTCTCTGCAGCAGCACGCGGAGCCTTTCCCTGCTGGAAGCCCGTGGCCGGGAGCCGCCTGGCTCGCAGGGCTCCGCGCGGGGCCCGGGGGCAGGAGGCTGTGCAGGCTCAGGTGTCTCCCTCCGCTTTTTGCGTTCCCTGCCAGGAAAGGTGGATGTGACACTTGGGGACGTGTTGAGGGCATGGTTCGCTCAGTGATGTTTCCCAATGATTCCGTGGTAAGGTGCGCTCTGCTTCTCTGTGTTGCCCCCAGGAGTTCAGCAGTGAGCTGCTCGGGTCCCAGCCCGTGCGCCCGGGCTGTTTTCGGGCGGTGAGGACGCGCGATGGGGACACACGGCCGCGGCGCTGCGTGCCACTCCTGCCGGAATTATGCGGAAACTGTTTGCGCTCGGCTCCGACTTCGTTAGCAGGAATTAAGTAAATAAATTATTTGGGTTTGCAGCTTCCACTAGGGAGGTTGGGATTGCCAGGGAGCACTGGACTGGGGCTGGCGGCGTCTCCAGAGGCACTCAGACTGCTTGGGGGGCCGGGGGACGTGGCTGCCGGCTGTGGTGACCAGCTGGGGTCAGGCAGGGGGGACGGGCCCCCCAAGCGTCCCTGTCCCCGCGGGACAGCGCTGGCAGGAGGTGGCACGGGTGACCCTGACCCCGACGCGGCGGTGCTGTCGCGGTGGAATGAATGGGAGCAGCCGAAGCGACGCCGTTCCCGGGGCTGGGATTGGGGTCGGGAGCGGGGCAGCCCCGCCCGGTAACGGCCACGGGGGCTCGGGAGGTGCTGGGGGAAGGGATGAGCAGGGGATGCTCGGGGAAGGGGGTCAGGAGCAGAGGTGTCCCCGGGTGCTGCGGGGGGACGGGGTGCTCTGGTGCCCGATGCTTCTCTTCCAGCGTTTTTCCCGGTGTTTGTTTCCCTCCACCGGCTCTCCCAGGCCAAGGCATTTTTATTCTCCCCACCCCGCCTTCGCCAAGCACATAAAATGTGCGAGAACGTTACATTTTCCTTGTCAGCTTGTTTCAGGCTGCGGTTTTGGTTTTTTTCCCCCTCTTGCCTGTTCTGCCGCGCCAGGGGAGAAGCTCTTTCTCTTGTTTGTTCCTGCGTGTGTTTTTAATGTCCTGGGAATGCCATGCCCTTTCCCGGAGCGCCCAGACAGTGCAAACACCCTTGAGGCTCCTGCGTCGGGATGCTCTGGAAAATCCTGTTGACATGCCCAGGTGTGCCCGGGGCAGAAGTTTCTGGTTCCCGAGCCCTTGGCTCTCCAGTGTGTGCAGAGAGACACTGCAGTGTGGTGGATTTTCATCATCCATGAGGGAGAAGCAGAATTTAGGGAGGCTCCAAGTGATGCTGATGCTCCTGGATGGACTTGTCTCTCTGGCTCTGTATCTGCAGCTCCATAGTGGAGCCTGGCAATGCCTGTTTTTCTTCTCCCCCATCAAGACTTGGAGTTACATTTGTTTCATTTTTGTGCTTTTCTTCTTGTTCCAAAACTCCTGTTTCATGTTTTGTCTCTGGGTGCCTGGACCTGCCCTGGCCTCGGGAACAGGGATGCTGGTGAGTCACCTCCTGGCCTGAAATACACATTTTTTCCTTTATTATCCAAACTAAGACAAACTAGGTCTATTCCAGCTTCCCTGGGAGCTTTCCCAGAATACAGCCTGTCAGGATCAGGGTCCTGGGGGATGAGGGACGCCCCCTGGAAGACCAAGGCAGGTGCTTGTTGGTGGCTTTAACCCCTGTCTTGGCTGTGACAACCTCCTTGCTGTCTGTTGATGTTGTTTTTTCCCTTGACTGCACTTGGGATGGAGCTTTTCTGTCACTTCATCGCCCAGTTCTTGCTCTGCAGAGGAGTTGGGAGCTCTGGGCACCCCAAAATGTTTCATAACAATCTCCTAGCTGCAGTCCCTCTGCAGGGATTTGCTGCTTTGCTTTGGGCAGTCATGTGAGGGTTAAGCACGAGGGGCTGGAGGCAGAGGAAGGCAAATCCCTGCTGCATCTCTGGGAAGTGGGAGGTAGCACAGGCTCTGGAGAGCCTTATCGACATGGCCCTGCCATCTACCTGCTTAAACATCCATAAATAAGCTTTTTAATAATCTATTATTAACATGCACTGTAATTGTCTTATTAGACATGTCTGGGAACCTTTAGTTAATGTGTGATTTAATGTCGAGATTCCCAAACCTCTTCTCCCCTGTGGCAGCTCAGGATTTGCTTTGCAGCTTTCCTTGAATCCTGCTCTCCCATTCCAGCCTGGAGACCCCTCTTTGTGCTTGGTGAAACTCAGACTCTGCTCTGGACAAGAAGGATTCCCAACAATTTATCCCCCGGAGCTAATTGCCTCCTTGTTGTCAGCCTCAAAGTAAATAGGTCCTGAAGATGGAGCTTTTCCTTTCTGCTGCAGGTGGCCTGGCAGGAGCTGCTGCTGCTTTTGCCCGTGCTGGGATGGATGTGGGTGGATGATGGGGTGGGGAGGGGGTGCCAGGCTGTGGCTGCCTGGCTGGAGTGGTCCTGGGGCCATGGGCTCTGCTCCTCTTTGCTGGGTGAAGGACGTCTCTGGGGAGTGGCTGTGGAGCTGGCAGGTGTCAGGAGACTTTCCTGGGTGTTCTGAGCTGTTGTTTTCCTGGCCCTGGGAGTGGCAGGTTCTGCACCCTCTGCCTGGATCAAAAGGCAAAGGCCAGCACTTCCAGTTGCTGGAAGGCAAAGGCAGAGAGCTCTTGCCTGTGGAGCAGCCCTTTCCCCCTCCCTGCTGGGACTCACATGTCAGCTGCCCTTTGTGGCTGTTATTTTATGTTTTTTGTTTTTTTTTAATCAAGAGTGTTTTTCCTGCTTGCTGGGTGGTTGTTGGCTGCAGCTCATTCCCAGCTGCTTGTGTGCTGCTCCAGGTCCTGCCTGGGTGTCACAGCCCAGGTGTGTAGCTCTGCCTGGGCCCTGGTGGGGGGGAACATGTTTCCTGCATGTTGAAGGGGCTCAGGCTTTGCACCCCAATTTCTCCCACCTGGAGAGTGAATCCAAGTGTGGGTTGTGGTGAGCCAGGCTGGGGCTGTCTCTATTTCCTATTCCTGGATGCCTCTGCCAGACCCCAGATTTGGGTGCAGGTGCTGCTCACTGCAGGAGCAGGAGAGCAGAACTCCCCCTGTGCCATGGGATCTGGGGCTCAGAGGGGTCTCAGTGTGTCACCTTGACTGTGGGACAGATTCACAGCTGGAAGGACCCTCTTGACTGGCTTTGGTCATAAATGTGTTATTTCCTGACCTTCCTGCCTCCCAGAGTGCTCTGGATGTTGAGGAGCAGGAGTGGGGTAAGGGAGGTGCTTGGCACCCCTTTGGACCCGGCTGACCCAGAGTCCTGCAGCAGGGGTGGGGGCCCCAGCTCAGGTGGGAGGCTCTGGGCAGCCCTGCTGCTGGAAGCAGGGACAGGGATGTGCCTGGGGACCCCGCTGCCCACCCAGGGTGGGCTCTGACTGGAAGCTGGGAAAGCCCCCATCCCCAGCAGGGATGCAGTGGGAGTAGAGCATTGCACTGCAGCTGGGGGGTGGGAGTATGCTGCAGCTGGAGCAACTTCCTGAATATTTTTGTCATACACGATTTTTTGATGCCTTTTTCTAATTGGGCTTGAAAAATACTGGCAAATCACTCATGACAGGGTGGCTGTGCTGGCACAGGTCCCCCAGCTCCCTGAAGCCTTCCTGGACTGCCAGAGGGTCCATCCTTGCCCATTGCTGGTGCTGGGGAGCCCCAAATTAACAAATAAGTGCTTTGGCTCCCTGGGCTCCCTATGTGGATCCTACTTTCCTGACATCATTAAGTTAATCAGGATTGTGGCTGGGATGGGGAGGCAGGAGATGCTCTGAGGATGAGGAATGGGGACATGGATGACCTGATGAATCTTAATAAGGCCACTGTCCCCACAGCCCTGCTCAGGAGACAAGCCCTAATGACCCCTGGGTGTTTGTGTGCTGCTTTGTGCTGGAGGCCTTCAGCCTAATTAGCCCAATGAGCCCAGCCAAGGCTCTGGACCAGCAAGGGAGCCTCAGCTGCTGGACACGCTGGCCAGGGTGGGACCCCAGAGCAGGATGCACCAGAGGAGAGTGGTGGCCAGGCTAGAAGAGGAGATGAATCACTTGCTGTGGCCCAGCTGCTCCCCCAGAGAGAGGGGCTTGGCTATAGGGCACTGCCTGAGGGCTCTTCTGCTGTGTCCTGGCAGGAGATGTGGGAATGGCTCCTCACTGGAGGAGGCCAGAGCAGGTGCAGGGATGGACTTCAGCAAACTCCATTCCCTTGCTTGGATGGATTTGGGGGTGTCTGTGGAGCTGCTGTGGTTCTGGGGGTGCTCTGTAGGACTCCTCAGGGTGCAGCCCCCTCTCTGTCCTGTGCTGCGTGGCCCTGGGGCCTTAGGTTCCTCCAAGAAGCTGTGATGGTGGAGGGTTCATTGGCAGCAGTTCTCAAGGCTGGTCAGGAAGTGCAGGCAGATCCACCCAAGGATGGTGTCTCCTCCAAAGCCCTTCCCTGCTGCTGGCAGCCCACCCGTGGGAACGAGGACCTCTCACAGCCCCCCACACCCTCAGGTGCCAGGTCCTCATCCCCTGCCACCACATCCTGCCCCTTAGCTGACACCCTGGAGAATTAGCTGCATAAATGCTCTTTCCTTAATTACCATGTGCTTAATTGAATTAGTGTAGGTGAATGATCCTGGGCATCCCCTGGCACCTCAAGGTCCTCACTGGGACATCTGGTTTTGTGGTTTTGGTGTCAGTGGGGCACCTGTCTCTGCACCCTGTGGAGGTGGGTGCTGGAGCTTTCTGGTGTGTTTTTTGGGGAAGGAGCAGCTTGGGAGTGACTTTGGAAGACCCCCAATGCCAGGGCAGGCTCTGAACTCTCCCTTTGGTTCAGGTTCAGCTACTGCCCTTCTGGGGCTCTTCCCAAGGACTCACTTATTTCTGTTATTATTTCTACTTATTTTTACTGTATTTTCATCTGTCTGCTGAGTGATAATATCCCATTGATTTTCTGCAGCCAGCAACCAGCCTGCTTTCCCTGGATTATAACAATATTAAACTAAAGCGCTGCATCTCTGCACTGGGCTATTTCTCTTTGTATCAGCTGAACTTTTTATTTAGTCTCTCACCCTCTCTCACTCCTGTCTGGGGAGCTGCTGGCTCTGAATGACATTTCTCTGTGCAAGAGGGCTGCTTCCTGCCTTCCTTCCCATGGAATGGTGGCTGCAACTGGTCTTGGATGGGAACTGGGATCTGTCTGAGGCAGGATGTGTGCAGGGAGGAGGTGGAAGGTGCTGGGCACTGGGGTTTCATGGTTCTCCCATGGGGTTGCAGGGTGTTGTGTACACTTCTGGCACTGCAGGGACTTTTCAGTCATTCCTGCACACTTAGTGTAATCCCAGAGTTTTTGCTGGAATGGGTTGAGGGTGCTGCAGGTCAGGATGGATGGATGTCCAAGCCAGTGTTGACTGGGGTGGCTGAGCCAAATTAATGGACTGGTAAACCATGGTAAAACTGGTAAACTGGTAAAAACAAACCTCTCTTTTCTGGGTTTGATTTGCTTTTTCCTTACCTTTGCCTGTCTGAAGGGTGCCTGGCATGGTCCAGTGTGTTCCCCAGAGCTGTGACAGACCTGCTGGGCACAGGGCTCCTTTTCATTCCTCCTGTGAGGGCTGGTGCCTGTGACCTCCAGCTGCACAGCAGAGGCTGGGCTGAGCCCTGGTGATGGATGTGCCCTTGTCACACACTGTCACCCCCAGCCCCACGTCAGTCAGCCCACACTGCTGTTCCTGGCTCTGCTGGTGGCATGGAAGGAGGAGGAGGATGGTGACCTGGATTTTGCATGGCACTGAGCCTCATTCCTCTTCTCCCCAGCTTTACCCTGTGTGGAGCTGGCTGGGGCGCTGGGCACAGTGGGGATGCTGCAGCCCCATCCTGGGTGGGAGCTGAGGGTCTCTGGTTCTGTTCTCTGCCCTGAAAGCCATGAATGACCCTTGGAGCTGCCTCCTGAGGCCCTCCCAGCACTGGCACATGCTCCATCCTTGGAGGATGAGCCTCCTGGCACTGTGCTCCTGCATCCATCACTGTGAAGATGTGGGACCTGCTGTGGCAGGGGAGACTGAGGGTTCCCCCCTTTCTATCCCCTTCAGAATGAGATTGGTGTAGAAAACTTGGTCTTTCCCATGATTTCTGCAGCTGGTGTTGGAGCCTCCAGGGCTTTGTTGGTGCTGCTGTGTCCCTGGGTAGCTGCTTTTCCTGCCTGAATTCGTGCCAAGGGAGCATCTCCATGTCCTCAGGCATCCCCTGAAAGCAGCGTGTGCCCCTCAGGTCTCACGGTCCTGGTGTCTCTGGGTGTGAGGGGTGGATGGTCCTCAGCAGGGACCTGGGGGACCTGATAGTAATAAAGGAGCCAGGGGGAGAAATGAGCTTTCTTCCCCCTGCTTTTCCCAGTTTTTGATATGTTCCCATTTTTTTCCCCAAGGCAGCTCTGCAGCCCGTGAGCTGTAATTGCACAGGGAGCGATCGATAGTGGCAGGACGGAGCTCTCCAAAGGTTTCCTGCCCTGTTTTTCTTCCCACAGAGTCCAAGAGGCAGCACTGACGACGTTAATTAAGCCATGGTTCATTATTAAAGCACTTGTGCTGAGGGTTAGTGGCCTCCTGGCTGTCAGCTTGAGGGTGTTTTTGTGCTGCAGGACCTCTCTTGAGCAGAGTTCGAGTGATGTTGGGCCTTCCTTGGGAACAGCACTATCTGGGTCCAGGTGTTGGGCACGAGCAGCCCTTGGATGGGATGTTAAATCCCCACATCCCCTCTGGGCATGGAGCTAAAACCTGGCTTGTGTCCCCCAGCATCTCCAAGCAGCCAGGGAGGTGAACTCCAGGGAGACATTCCTGGTGCTACCTGCAGCGGGCTGATGCAGCACCCCAGTCCCAGGAGTGCTGATCCCCCTGGAGCTGAGAGCATGGGGAGCTGCAGCTGCCCCAAGGAAGGATTCTTGCATCCCCCTTTGCTTTTAAATGCACTTTCACCATACAGTGATGTATGGCACACTTGGTCCTTGCCCAAGCACAAGCCACCCCTGTAAACTCTTTGGAGTTGTATCTTCCCAGATGTGTTTGCTTCAAAATGCCTGTAATGAATCCAGATTTGCCAATTCTCCCCCATCCCTGGGGTTCCTCAGAGGCTGCTGGGAGTGGGTACTTGCTGCAGGAGGTTTGACAACTCCTTGGGGACCTGCAGGTAAAAGCCATAGAGAGTCTTTAAGAGTAAAAAAAAAAAAAAAAAGGGATAAAAGGAGATTTATGTCTTCTGTAGTTGCTGGCAGATGGATATTGTTCTCTAGTCCTGCATGTTCCAAACACTGAGGTTATCAGGCATAAGTGACTTATTATGCAAATCCTCTGTCTTAATATCTGGCTGCTCTCTCCCTGGAATTGCATTGGCCAAACCCCATGTGTTCCTGGAGCTGCTAATGTTTACACATTAGCTTCTCTGGCTAATATACAAGGCTTCAAGTTGCAAATTGATGTTTCTTAGAACTGAGCAAATTATTTTTCTATTATATACAATATTTAAAATTATTTGGAGAACCAAAACAAACTATTGGTGAGAATTCTAATGGTGCTGCTTTCCATATTCTTCCAATCAGCTTTTATCAGAGCTGAGAAATCAGTGATATTTCTTTTGAAAGTTTCTCTTTGGCAGAAGTGAGGAGCAGAGGAGCAGGGAAGGGGTTTGTCGTCATCTCTGGGCAGTGATGCACAGAAACACTTTCCATGTTGTGCTGCTGCCCCAGGCCCTCTGCCTGTGCCAAGTGCAGCTATGGAGAGATCCAGCTCCCCTTGGCCTGGCCTGGAAGGGCTCTCCCAGTGAACTCCTGAGGTGTTTGGGCTTGGCCAAGGAGCTGTTGTTGTACCTGGCATGGTGGTGGTCCCTGTCAGTGTGAGATGTTGGGGTGCTGGCACACAGGACCATCTCCCTGTCTAGATTTTCACATGAGCTGGATTCCTCAGTGCCAAACAGCCCCAGCCCCAGGAATCTGAGCCCCCTGCAGACAGAAATGATCCCAGTTCCCTTAACCTTGCCCAGGAGCCTGTGGGGTGCTGTGTACAGGATCTCACTGGCTGAGAAGTGCATCTAATTGCATCTAATTTTAGAGGAGTTGCAGAACGTGCTCCCTGTCCCCCATGTCTGCCGGCGCCCGGAGGGAAGCACCTCCCAGCATTTCCTTCCTGGGGCACGTTCCTGTAGGAGTGTGCCAAGGAAAGCACCTTTAAATAGCAGCTGGGATCTGGAGATGGAAGGCTGGCTCTGCTCCGGGGGTGCTAGGGAAGGGATGGCACCTTGCCGGGATCTGCTGGAGCTGTGCTTCTGTATCCCAGCAAACCCATCTCCCTGGGCTCTGTGCCATCCCTGGGGTGATCCCGGGCTGCCAGTGTTCTGGGACTTCACCACATCAACTCTGTGCCTCGCTTTCCCCACTTGCAGCATTTACACTGTGTAGAGAGCTTCATCCTTTGGTGCAGACAAAGAGCATCTTGCTCGTGTTCATGTAAGAGGAGAGGCCATGGGCATGATGGTTTGGGGGTGTACAACTGTGGAGCCTCTGGCTCCATCCCTTCTCCTGGGAGGCAGTGGGAACTCTGGGTTTAATGGCAGGAGAGCTCTCTTCACCCCCTGCCACATCTTGGTGTGGTCATATGATGGTTTTACTCTGCAGGGTGGCTTGCTGCACTCAGAGATGACCATTGGGCTGACCCAGTCTTGGCTAAGCCAGGCTAGAAGCAAAATGGGCTTTTTCCCATTAGGACTGGGTGTCCTGGGTGGCTACATTGCATTTTGTAGCTCTGGGCAAACAGCACTTGCTAAAGTTTTGGTATGAACCCATTTTTCATAAGGCCTGTCCCCATTTTGGGACATTACTGGTGTATCATTCCCATCAGATGATACCCCAGAGGGTCTTGGGTGGGAGAGAGCACAATCCTGCCATCCTGGATGGTGCTGGGCTGTGATCCCAGTCCTGGATGATGCTGGGCTGTGATCCTAATCCTGCCATCCTGGATGGTGCTGGGCTGTGATCCCAGTCCTGGATGATGCTGGGCTGTGATCTCAATCCTGCCATCCTGGATGGTGCTGGGCTGTGATCCCAATTCTGGATGGTGCTGGGCTGCCCTTTGGCACTGGAGCCTTCTCAAGGCTGCTCGATAAAAGGCAAGAGAAGCCATGGATCATGTCCCATGGTGCAGGAGGTTAAACAGGAAAGGTTTAAGTGTGTAATTAACTTGGAAGAGAGAGCAGCGTTGACTATGTGGATGAAAGAGCGCAGGGTGGGCTGTGGGCAGGCAGCCACGTTCCTTGGTGGCCACGGAGAATTAATTAGATTCTGTCCTTTGTACTTGGCAGTTTGGTCTTTCTTTTCCTCCCTCTTCTTTGTGAATCGCTAGTCCCTCCCCTCCCTAGACTTCCTCCTCTCCATCCCTGTAGAGGGGGATGCTGAATGGCAGTGGTGCCCTTCTCCCTGGTGAATCCATTAATCCACCTCCTCTTCTTTCTTTTTAAGAAAATTTAGTCCATCTGGTGTTTAATCCTCATGTTGGTGCCCGTGCCTCTGCTCCCTCCGCATGCCCCGGTGCTGCAGTGGTACTTAATGCTAAGCTTGCTACCAGGCTCCCTGGCAAACCCCTCAAGTCACCTGTGTTTGCTTGCTTTCAAACAGTCTTGCTTCATCTGGTGTTTACCCTCTGCACTGGTGCCTGTCCCTCTGCTCCTTTCCGCCTGGGCACATGGTGGATCCATGGAGGTGGCAGCACTACCTGGAGGAGGCTGAGCAGCACAGGTCTCCACCTCCCTAGCAAATCTCTCAAACCACCTCTTTTTTCATTATTTTAAAAAATATTCTGGTCCCTCTGGTGTTAAATGCCTGTGTTGGTGCTCACCCCTCTCTCCCCTCTGCCCAGGAATGCTGTGATGCTATGGGGGTTTTGTGTTGGGTGTTCAACGGGGCACGTCTCATCCTTGGCTCGGGCTGCCTCTCGTGCATGAGGCAGGCTCTGTGTTTGGGGTGATTAGGCAGCTTTGGGGTGCTCAGGCTGTGTCTCAGACACATCCCACCCCCGGGGCAGACCCCCAGCTCCCTGCAGTATTTTTAGCTGTTGTCACATTGGGATCTCACCTCCCGCACTTGCTGCCTTCACCTCCGCACCCGGAGCTGCTGTCGCCCTGGCCTGGAGCCAGCTCTGGGGGCTGGGGGCTCCTTGCTTCGCTGTCAGGGTGTATCCATTCCCAGAACAGTCCCACCCAGCTCCCACAGTCCCTGTCCTGCTGCCCTTGGGATGGAATAACCTCCCACTGCTGCAGATGGATATTTTGGGTTGCGGCCTCCCTGCCCTCCTCTGACTTTCCACAGCTGCTGGAGCACCTCCAGCCACCCCCTGTGGAGTTGGGCTGTTGGCATTTAATTGCTCAGGTGTTAATTTTTATGCTCTTAATCTTGTTATGAGGTGGGAGAACCTGCTGGAGGTCGAGCTTCTCCCAGCCATGTCCTTGACTGGGGAGAGATGGTGCCAGAAGCATCCCATAACTCTTGGAAACCAAGGCTCGTGAAACCCTTTGGCTTTTTTCCCTGTGTGTACAAATCATGGACAAATTAGTCAGGGAAATGGAGTGGCCAGTGGAACTGCCTTCATTTTGTGCCGTGGATGGGAGGGAAGGCTCGTGCTGGGAAAAGCCGTGGCAGTAAACCTGTCTGAGCAGGGAGATGGATCAGCTCGGCCAGCACAGGATCTGCTCTATAATTGCATTTTAACTTCTGCAGCCCAGGCATCGTCTTGTGGGTGGCCGAGGAGGCAGCTGTGGGCTGATGGAGCCGTGGGTTGGTGGCAGTGGCTGCACTGGGGGTGGCAGCAGGGTTTGGGTGGGGGGCTGCAGTCCAGGACGGGGAGGAGGGTACATATCTTGTTATGTTTTCAGCGGCTGGGAATAGTTTATTGGGGGTGAAGGAATCACTTTTCCCTGGGAATAGGGCTCTGCCAGCCTGAAACATTGTTTGTCTCTGCTCTGGTTTCTCAGTCCAAAAAAAAAAATCCCCCAAGAACAAATTTCTGCCTCCCAGAATATCCTGCTCTGCAGATCTTGGAAAGAAACACTTGGGCTTTTTTTTTTCTTTTAAATCATTTGGCACTTAGTCTCTGACACTGTTTTATTTTGAAATTTATTTTATTTTCCTTCCTTCCTGGAAAATTTTGACAGATTTGTGCTTTTCCTCCCGTTAGAAAGTGCAGCCAAGTTCCAGACTCTAAAATCTGACACGTCTCGTGGTGAGAGCTGAGGACCAGGGGCTGTGGTGCGGGGGCACATCCGCACGTGGGCTGGGCAGACGCTCCATTTCGGGAAGGGCTTTAAGAAAGCTGTGATGTCTCAGTGCTTCCAGACGTATGAATAGGAGAGAATTTGCTTACACTTTTTAAAAAAGAAGTTTCTTATGGCTCTGAGAGGAAAAAACAGTTGGTGGTGGAGCTGGAATGTGCCCTCGTGCTTTAAAAAATGAGTGCAAAGGGGCGAAAAAAGCCACAAATGTCTTCTTACATATGATAGAGTTGGGATTTGAAATTTCCTGGGCATCTTATGGGCTTTTTCCCCAGTGTTTGGACTCGTGTTTGACTAAGTGTTGCATCCAAGCATCCCTGAGCACAGGGAAGCACAACCCGTGCCGGCAGCGAGGCCATTAACTGCCAAATCCCCGGGTGGCGGGGGGAATTACTGATGTAATTTGGGATAAAATGGGAGGAAAACAGCAGAAATAATCCCTTGGCCCAGCTCTGTTTTCCTGCCGGCCCATTAGGGGATATTTGCCTTTGTTCATTCCGCTTGCTCAGGGCTTCCCGGGGCCCCTCGTCAGCCGGGCGTTAATGAGCGCCGTGCCGGTCCCTGCGCGCGGCGTTAACGGGACAATGGGGCAGTGTGAGCCAGCAGCCCCCGCGGGCCCCACGGCCCAGCCGCCCCAGCCCCGGCTCCCATGGATGTGGGATGGGGGAGCTGGAAATGGGGCTGGACTGGGAGGGGGCTGGATGTGGCATGGGGAGCTGTCTCTGTGTCACCTCCCGTGGCAGCAAGTGGCCTTTTGGCATCTGCTCCACTGCTCAGTCCAGCACGCCGTGGACCAGGGAGGTGCGGTGTGAACACCCTCGGATTCCCAGGAGATAAATCTGGAATAAAACAGAACTGCCCAAAGGACTCAGCTGTGCTGAGGGGGGCTCAGGGCTGCCTTCAGGGAGTTGGAGTTCCTGGCTCAGAACTGCCACACTCACATGGGGCCATGGAAAGACCCCCAGGAGCCCAATCTGCAGGTGGAGGGTTGGGGTCAAAGCACGAATTTTGTGTGGCCACCACAGACAAGTGCTGTTTCCTGGGGGAAGCCCCTTGTGTTACCTTGGGAAGCAGAGCTGAGGCACATCCTGCTGCTGAGGCCTCTCTGGGACCTGGCACCTGCCAGCTGGTGGAGCTGCACAGGAGCCCTGGGTCCCTGGCAGCACCCAGGACCTGACCCCTGCCCATGGTGCCCTTGGGGAATGTCTGGAGTCCCCCAGCATTGCAGGGGCATCACACAGTCCTGGTGGGGTATTGCAGGGATATCACACAGTCCTGGTGGGGCATTGCAGGGATATCACACCCTCCTGGTGGGGCATTGCAGGGGCATCACACAGTCCTGGTGGGGCATTGCAGGGGCATCACACAGTCCTGGTGGGGCATTGGAGGGGTATCACACAGTCCTGGTGGGGCATTGGAGGGGCATCACACCCTCCTGGTGGGGCATTGGAGGGGCATCACACAGTCCTGGTGGGGCATTGCAGGGATATCACACCCTCCTGGTGGGGCATTGCAGGGATAACACACCCTCCTGGTGGGGCATTGCAGGGGCATCACACAGTCCTGGTGGGGCATTGCAGGGATATCACACCCTCCTGGTGGGGCATTGCAGGGATATCACACAGTCCTGGTGGGGCATTGCAGGGGCATCACACAGTCCTGGTGGGGTATTGCAGGGATATCACACCCTCCTGGTGGGGCATTGCAGGGATATCACACAGTCCTGGTGGGACATTGCAGGGGTATCACACAGTCCTGGTGGGGCACTGCAGGGGCATCACACAGTCCTGGTGGGACATTGCAGGGATGTCACACAGTCCTGGTGGCATCTTGGGGAGGGAGCATCTACTCTGGGAGCTCAGGGGCTGACAGGTGTGTCCCCACAGCTGGCTGCACCTTTGAGGAGGACAGTGACCCCAACCAGTGTGAGTACAGCCAGGGTGAGGACGATGACTTCGACTGGGAGCTCATCCGCAGTTACCTGATGCCTCACCTGACCCCTGACCTGCCTCACGGTGAGTTCTGGGGTCCCCCTGTCTCTGGGACCCTCTGTCCCTACCCCACCTCTGTGTCCTGTACACCAGGGCTGGACTATGTGACTCCTCCTGGTTTAATTCCTGCAGTGTTTTAGGCTTGGCTTCTCCCTGGGTCTGTGGGAAATGGGGGAGAAAACATTTCTGGCTTTTTCAGCTGTGGGGAAGGCCTTGTGAGTTGGAGGCATCTCCAAAATCTTGGGAAGGATAAGGAAGAAAATGAAAATGGACTTTTTAAAAATCTGAATTTTAAAATTTAATTTTTTTTTAATTAAAAAATTTAAATTTGTTTTAAATAGTGTTTTGTTATTTTCTGAGTCCGTGTTCTCTCTAGTGGCCAGGCAGCTATGAGGAGCTCCCCTCTCCATGAGGATGGTATAGGCACCATACCTGTGTGCATCTGGGGGCTTTGCTCATTCCCTGCTCTGAACTCTGTGCTGCTGTGACCCCCTTGAGTCATCCTTGAACCCATTTGCTCAGTGGGGTTCACTGGATGTGAGATGCTCCTTGTTTTTGGCACTGCTGGCTCCTGCCTGATCCTGAAGGCCAAGTCCTGTGCTGAGGATGGGCAGGAAGACAGGAGAGCTGGTTTACAGCTCAACAGTAAAAATGACCTTTTCTGTTTATTAAGATATTACCTGCTTTATAGGAAACTCTTTACTGTTCCATCAACCTGCCTCCAGCTGTTTATCTTGTGCCTTGTTTATGCCAGGGCTTAGTTTGGCTTTTCTCCTCCACTAACTCTCCTCTGCCATTGCCTTTTCCCATCCCCTTTGCCTTCCATCCTGTCCCTCCTGGCATGTCCTGGGTGCTGGGGGAGGGTAAACAACCTTCAGGGGTCTGCTGACAGATCCCTGCTCCTCCCTTGATGATTTTTCCAAGTAATTGCTTTAAACTGAGCTATCCTAATTGGTGTGTGTCCAGGGGGGGTTTCCTGGGGAAAGCAGAGCTAGGAGTTGAGGTGGCTCATGATGGAGTCTGAAACCTGTAATTAGTTGAGTTTCCTGCTCAATATTCAGTTGTAATTTAAAATCTGCAGTGAACTGCCTGAGTTTAAAGCCTGGGGCTTGCAGGGGGGGCAGGAGGGTTGGGTGCAGTGGAGCTGCTCTCCCTACTTGAGGAGCAAAGAGTTTAAGGGGTACCAACTGCAGGACTGATGGGGAGCTGGGTGTGACATCTCTGGTTGGATGGTGTGAGTGTCACCCTAGGAAGAGGATTTTTGTCCCTAAGCTCCCCTAAGAGCAGGTAGATGGTCTTGGGGCACCAAGGGGTGCAGGGACCCCACTTTTGGGTGGTTTTACCCTGTTTGGGGTGGGGAGCTGTGCATGAGACTCCTGCAGCCCCATCACCCCCTCGGCAGCAGCTCAGGGGATCAAAGGGATTTCACAGCACCAGGGCCTCTCCAGGGAGCACTTTCCAAAGAGTCTCGTGGTCTCAGATTAAAATGAGTTTTTATTGGAGATCAGCCAGTTTCAAGGAGTGTAGGATTTATTGGAGCGGGCGCTGGCTGCTGGCCACCTGCTGCTACCTTTCCATCCCACTCTCTTCTTGCTTTCTTGTTTGGTTTGGGGTTTTTTCCCCCCTTCTCTTGACTTGTCTCTCTTTCACCTAAAGATGACAGATGGGTCTCTCCCACATTGCAATCGTGATTATTGGTGTGGTTTTTTTTTTTTTTTTTTTTTTTTTTTTGTCTCTTTATTGTTCCTTTTTTAAAGAAGCAGCTGTAGGGAGCTGGGTAAGGCAGGTGAGAGCCTGCAATCTCAGACTAGCTTGGGTTGGAAGGGACCATAAAATTCATCCAGTTCCACTCTCAGCCATAGCAGGGGCACCTTCCACTATTCCAGACTGCTCCAAGCCCCAGTGTCCAGCCTGGCCTTGGGCACTGCCAGGGATCCAGGGGCAGCCACAGCTTCTCTGGGAATTCCATCCCAGCCCTGCCCACCCTGCCAGGGAACAATTCCTGCCCAAGATCCCAGCCAGCCCTGCCCTCTGGCACTGGGAGCCATTCCCTGTGTCCTGTCCCTCCCTGCCTTGTCCCCAGTCCCTCTGCAGCTCTCCTGCAGTCTCTTTTGGCACTGAAAGGGGCTCTGAGGGTCCCTCACTCAAAATATTCAAATAACATATTTGTGGGCGAGATTTTTCATCAAATATGCTTTTTCCTAGAATTTCTTCACTGACATTTGGAAACCCCCTGTGCATCACAGCTTCTTGGTGCATGGAGCTGCTGTGTCCCTGCACAACTCTGTCCCTGTGCTGTGGGGGACTGAGCTGTTGTCCCCACCAGGAGAGCTCAGATGTCTCCCCACCTCATCCAAGGACTTGCTCCTTCAGCTCTCAGCTCGAGCACCGCTTTCCAATCAGCTCCTGCTGCACATCCATAAAACCCTTGAACCACAAAGCCTGGTTGTTTGCTCCCATGGGAATTGCTGCAGTGTGTCCAAGGATGCCATGGGGGTGGGACATCATCCCCTGCTGCTGGGGCTGCTTTGGGAGATGCTCAGCACAGAAGTGGGGAGTGGTTCCCTGATTCCCGTGCCGGCTCTGACATGGAGAAGGATCCGTCAGCTTCGTCTTCCAGCAGGATTTCCTGGAGACAGATGCTGCAGTGCTCAGACCTGGTCCCCTGGCACCTCTTGTCTGGCAGTGCCGCCCTCTCCCTGTCATCCTGCCTGCCTTCCCTGCCTTCTAATAGCTCCTGGAAGTTTTTTTTTTAATTTATTTTTATCTCTCGATGATTTTGTAGGAGGATAAACTCATTGAGACGGGAAGCAGAGGGACTGGGTTCTTCCCCCTCTTCTTCTAGGGCTATTTGGGTTTTCCCTGGAGGGATGCAGTGGCAGGCAGGGCCCTTGGGATGGGCAGCACGATAAAAAGAGCTGCCCCTTCCCTCCCTGGGCATGCAGGGCTTCAACTGGCCTTGGGCACTTCCAGGGATCCAGGGGCAGCCACAGCTTCTCTGGGCACCCTGTGCCAGAGCCTCCCCTCCCTCACAGGGAACAATTCCTTCCCAATATCCCACCCAACTCTACCCTCTTGCAGTTTGAAGTACCTCTGCTTCTCTTATATTTACAAAGGAAACCCAACCCACACCCTGGGCTTCAGGCTCATGCCAGATATTTACAGCAGAGGAGGATAAAATTAGCACAAAAGCGAGGGGTTGGAACCTGCTTTTTCCAATCCTGCAACACCAGGAAGAAAATTAAGAGGGGAAAATAGTGTGTGTGGGAAGCCTTGCCCAATGAGGGATGCTCAGGTGCATCCCTGCTCCCAGGTGACCTTATGGGCATTCTCTGTCTTTTAAAATAACTCATCAGTGGTTTAATTTTAGTCTTGACCTCTTTATTTTGATCCTGTGACTTTTTGTTTGTAAAGGGAGGGCAGAGGAAGGGCCTGTGTTTGTTAACAAGAGTCCCTTCGTTAATGAGGTGGCTTTTGGGAGATGTCCCCTGGCATGGGGTGGCTCAATGGTCTCTCTCCACTCTGCTGTTGCCTGGACCAAATGGGGCTGATCTCATTAGAGCAGAAGTAATTTTGCTGGGGGAAATAAGAGGAGAAAAAAGAGAAGCATGGACATAGTGGCTTCCCCTTGGTGTGTGAAACGAGCTGTGCTGGACTCTGAGGAAATAAATTGTCATCATTTTATTTCACCCTGAGTAGCCACCCCAAGGGGCTGGCAGGACCAGGCAGCCATGCAGGTCAGTGCTGAACATTTCCCCTTTAGGGGTTTCTTTGCCTTGCCCCGTTCCTGTCCCTGAAGAATGCACTGGGAGATGTCTGGTACTGGCACCATGTCACCCCAGCTGGTGCTGTAACCCCCTGGGGGTTTTGGGGTCCCCCCCAGGTGCAGGTCCCAAATTCTGGGACAGTGAATGGGTGCCTCCTGCAATCCCCAGTGTTGTAGGGAAATGGATGGGTGCCCCCTACGATTCCCCCTCACTTTCCTTAGGCTTTTCTTGGAGCTGCTCAGTGGGAGTTGATGGGAAGAAAGCGCCCGAGTTTAGAATTAATAACGAAGCACTGACTGTCAGGAAAACAATGGCAGGCTTGAATAAACGGCCCAGCTTTGTTATTTACAGCTTCTGCTGGTATTAAAATGAAGATTAATATTGCCCTTGCCTTTGGTGAGGGGGAGGATTCAGTGGGGCAGCTTCCCATGCGTCCCATATCCCATCCATTCTGTATGCCAGTCCCACAGCTCTGGGACAGCTCTGGGAGCTGCCACGAAGGGCTGCAACCCCCCCCCCCCCCCCCGGCTCTAGAGTGCCTGGGCTGGAGTGTGCAGGAACAGGGAATGATGCTGCCTTTGGGTCCCCTTTGGGATTGTCATCCTGCCTGCCCTACAAGTACAGCTTCAAGGCTGTGCTGAGGCTGCTGGTGATGTTGGGTGGTGGGAGGTGGGATCCCAGGTGGTGAGGCAGGTCTGGGAATGACCACCCAGGCATCCCTGAGAGCTGGATGCTGCTGCTCGTTAAGCCAATGAGGTTTTCCCCTGCAAGTGCCTGCTGAGCACAGTTTAAATGCAGTGACAACTGTGTGGTAAATGATACGAGGAGCTGGGAATGGAGTTAAACAGCTGGGGTCCCTCTGGAGAGGGGGATTGATGCAGCCAAAGCTGTGAGAGTTAAAGGAGGGCGACACTGTAGCTGTTCCTGACCCTGGTGCCCTGGGGAGGCAGCAGCTCTGATCCTCCCCTCTTCATCCAGCAGCCAGGTCCCACCACAGTGTCCTGCTGCTGCCCAAAAGGCATCTGCCCCTGAGTCCAACCCAGGTCCCTCCTGTCCCCCACATCTTTGTGGGCTGTCGTGGGCCAGCACCCTGGGGGACATGGACATCTTTGTGGTCCCACATCCTCCATCTTCTGTATCCCTTCTGGCAAAACTCAGGAGAGGTGGAACGGGGATTGGAATCAGAGAATGTCCTTATTTGAAGGGACCCACAGGGATCATCCAGCCCCTGTCCCTGCCCTGCCCCCAGCAATCCCCCTGCCCATCCCTGGAGCTCTGGCAGTGCCCATTCCCTGGGGAGCCTGGGCAGTGCCAGCACCTCTGGGGGAGGGAAGAACCTTTCCCTGAGCTCAGCCTGAGCTGCCCTGGCCCAGCTCCAGCCCTGCCCTGGGTCTGTCCCTGTCCCAGGGAGCAGAGATCGGAGCTGCAGCCCCTGCTGAGCTCTGCCCTCAGTTTCCTTTGTTCCAGCTGAACGCACTGAGTGCCCTCAGCCCCCCCCCCCCCGTATGGCCCCTCCTGACCCTTCACCATCCTCACAGCTGCTCCACTCTTTCCCCCTTCTCCCCCACTGCCCCAGGCTCCTACCTGATGGTGAACTCCTCTCAGCACACCCCGGGCCAGAAAGCTCACCTGCTCCTCCAAGCACTGAGTGAGAATGACACCCACTGCCTCCAGTTCAGCTACTTCATGTTCGGCCGGGACGGGCACAGCCCCGGCGCGCTCCGCGCCTACGTGCGCGTGCCCGGGGGCCTGCTGGGCGGCGCCGTCTGGAACGCGTCCGGCTCGCACGGCCGCCAGTGGCACCAGGCGGAGCTGGCAGTCAGCCTCTTCTGGCCCAGCGAGTATCAGGTGAGGCCAGCAGCCCCCCTGGCCCAGCCCGGCCCCCCTGGCCACGGGTGACCCCTGTTTGGTGCCGCAGGTGCTCTTCGAGGCGGTGGTTTCCAGCGAGCGCAGGGGGTACCTGGGCCTGGATGACATATTGCTCCTGAATTATCCATGCTGTGAGTGCCGTGGGGTGGAACCTGAGGGAGGGATGCTGCTGGGCTGGGCTGGGCGCTGGTGTCCGTTGGGGTGGTCCTGGGGTCTGGTGGCACCTGGGTGTCCTGATGTTACCTGGGCTGGTGGAGCTCCATCTCCTGGGCTCCCCCGAGGCTCCTTTTTTGCATCTCCATCCCTGTCTCCACCAGCTCCGACATTGCTTTAGTTTTTATAAAACCTTGGAAAAGACAGAACACGAGGCCTGAGTGTCCCCATCAAGAGAAGCCTCCGAGGCTATTGGAGACCCAAAATCCGACTGTCCCAACACACTGGCTCTTGGCGTCATCCCTATTTCTTGCAGGCAGGAGACCTGTGCCCTCTATCAATACTCAGCATCTGGCAGACCAGCACTGTGAAGTGCTGGAGAGAAAGGCTTTTCCCTCCCTGGGACACTGGCTGGTTCTATGGGGACAGGAGCACATGGCTCACTCAGAGCCAGGTTGGGAGGGTGGGCGTCAGGCTCAGCTCAGCTGTGACATCCCGGGTGGGTTTTTGGGTGTGGAGGGATTTTTGCAGCAGTGCTGCCGTGGGGTCCCTTGGAGCTCAGGTCCTTCCTCACCCCTTGCTTTGTCCCTCGGCAGCAAAAGCACCCCATTTCTCCCGCCTGGGTGACGTGGAGGTGAACGCGGGACAAAACGCCACCTTCCAGTGCGTGGCCGCTGGCAAGGCGGCCGAGGCCGAGCGCTTCCTCATGCAGGTGAGTGTGGCAGCCGGCTGCGCACACGGCTTTCCTGGGGCAGAGAACCCCGCTGGACTCGGCGGGAGAGGGGCGGTCCCCCTGCTTTTAGGTATCGTCTGGGGACAGCCCCGGTGGCTCCGGAGGTGCCAGCGTGCCTCCCGTGACACTGTGTGTTCCCTGGGCAGAGGCAGAGCGGCGAGCTGGTCCCGGCCGCCTCGGTGAAGCACATCAGCCACCGGCGCTTCCTGGCCACGTTCCAGCTGGAGGCGGTGTCCAGGGCGGAGCAGGACCTGTACCGCTGCGTCACCCAGTCCGCCCGCGGCGCCGGCGTCTCCAACTTCGCCGAGCTCATCGTCAAAGGTGGGTGAGCTGCTCTGGGCCGCTCCTGCTCCGCTCCGTGCGGAGGGAGGTGGGATGCCCGGGACAATGGCATCGTGGTTTCTCACTGTGGATGAGTTGTTACATGTGGACTGTGAAGCATAAAACCAGAAACTCCCTTTCCCAGTAGCTTTAGATCATTTATTTTTGATTGCAGTAGGTGGGAATTAATTAATTATGGTGAAACTGTGCGGCACCACGCTGGGCCCTGTGACTTATAAAGATAATTAAGGTTTGATCAGATGAAACCCTATTGCAGCTGTTAAAGCCTTCTGAAAGTGATGGAGGGCACAGGCACAGCCTGAAGTTTAAATACTGGATTGATGCTTCCTGTACTTGGGTGACTCCCACATCCTCTGGGTAAGGAATCAGTTTGTTCTGTGCTGTGTAGCACAAATCCCAGAATGGTTTGGGTTGGAAGGGACCTTAAAGCACATCTAGCCCCATCCCCTGCCATGGGCAGGGGCACCTTCCACTTGACCATGTTGCTCAGAGCCCTCTCCAGCCCGGCCATGGACGCTCCCAGGAATGGAGCAGCCACAGCTTCTCTGGGCAACCTGTGCCAGGGCCTCCCCACCCTCAGGGAAGAATCTTTTCCTAGTGTCTAATCTAAACCTGCTTTGCATCAGTATGAAGCTATTCCCCCTTGTACTGTCACTACATGCTCTTTTAAAAAGTCTGTCTCCATCTCTTTTGTAGCCCCTTCAGATACTGGAAGGTCACAGTCAGGTCACTCCAAAGGTTCTCTTCTCCAGCCTGAGTGTGGTGGGGTGGTGTGGGAAAAGACGCTGGGAACATGTTGACTGCAGCCTGTAAACAATAAGATAAAACCATGGTACCTGTGGTTGTGCCAGTGCTGGCCTGGCTCTAGGGATGCTCCACCTGCCCCTCTCTTCCAGAGCCTCCCACCCCCATCGCGCCCCCGCAGCTGCTCCGGGCCGGCTCCACCTACCTCATCATCCAGCTCAACACCAACTCCATCATTGGCGACGGCCCCATCGTGCGCAAGGAGATCGAGTACCGCATGACCTCGGGGCCCTGGTCGGAGGTGCACGCTGTCAACATGCAGACCTACAAGCTCTGGCACCTGGACCCCGACACGGAGTACGAGATCAGCGTCCTGCTCACCCGGCCCGGCGAGGGGGGCACTGGCAAGCCGGGGCCGCCCCTCATCAGCCGCACCAAGTGTGCAGGTGGGTCCCGTGGCATCTCCCGGGGAGGTCCTGGCACCCTGAGCCCCCCATGTCCTGTGGTGAGGAGAGGAGCTGACCCAAGGCAGCTGTGTGCTGCTGGCAGAGGTGTCCCTCATTAACTTCTCCCATTCACTGCAATTAGAACTGACTAAACTCCCTCCCACTGATGGCACTTGGTCCCTCTCCTTTGGAGAGCTTGACTTGGGCTTGATGACAGCACCAGGGCTCCCGTGGTGCAGGCACCTTTCTCTGGGCATCTGGGGCTGCTTGTGGGGCTGGTACCCTGCTTCACCTCCACAGGGAAGGATGAGCCTGTGAGGGCTGCTGTCCCTGCAACCCAGACTGTAGGGTTGGTGGCTGAGAGATGTCCCCAGTGGTGTCCCCAGCCCTGTCTGCAGGGTAGCAGCATCCTTTGCTGGGGCTGGTCCCAGTTTTACAGTCAGGGTTGCTCTCTGCACTCGTCCCTTTTGTCCCTGTGCTGTAAAGGGTTTTCCCTGACAAGACACATAAATCCATGAGATGTTTGTCTCCTCGCTCACCTCTCCCATCTCTCTTTCCCTGCAGAGCCCATGCGAGCCCCCAAAGGCCTGGCTTTCTCTGAAATCCAGTCCCGACAGCTGACATTGCAGTGGGAGCCCCTGGGCTACAACCTGACCCGCTGCCACACCTACACCGTGTCCCTGTGCTACCGCTACTTCGTGGGCAGCGGCCACAACCAGACCTTCCAGGAGTGTGTGAAGATGGAGCGGAACACCAACCGCTACACCATCAAAAACCTGCTGCCCTACAAGAACATCCACGTCAAGCTCATCCTCTCCAACCCTGAGGGGCGTAAGGAGGGCAAGGAGATGATATTCCAGACAGATGAGGATGGTGAGTCTGCTGGGGGAGGTGCATCATCTCCAGAATTGCAGCTCTGTAGCTGGTGAGCTGCTGGGATGTTTCCTGTGGCATGGTGTGCATCCCTGGCTCCTGGCCCATGGGCATGATTGGAATATCTCCTGAGCCAAGCGGGAGGTGAAAAGGATCTCCCAGTCCCAGAGCTGTGTGACAGGAGGAGAAAGAAAGGGGCAGTGATGGTGTTTGTGGAGAGGAGATGCCTGGTGGGCTGGGAGACTCAGGGACTGGATGGGGATGTCACTGTAGACACACTGCCCTCATTCTTGGAGTGGAATCTTACATGGGTAAGATGGCTGGTCCAATGGAACGTGTGGGAGTTGGCTCATACCCAGCTTCTCTCAGCACGAGTTGTCCTCACTCACCTGTTACTGGGAACCAAAGCCTGGCAGCCATAATAACAGCAATTAAAACAATTTATGCTTTGCGCTTGGTAACATCTTTTATCTGCTTGGATGCCGATGGACTCGGCACTGCTGCAATTCTGGAAAAGTGCTGTTCACCAGCACAGGTGCAGCTTTCCTTGGCTTCCCTGGGGCTCTTCCCTGGTGAAGTTTGCTCTTGGGTGGGTTCAGGTTTGTGCTGAGAGCTCTGCACTGTAAGGTCCCAGTTTCTGGCAGCAGCTTTGCTCCTGTTTTCCCCCTGTTCTGGCTGTGCCCTCTTCTGGGTTCCCTGTCACCTGAGCAGGAGGACATCCTTGATTGACAGCATTGCTCCAAGACTTCTTGGTTTTGGAATCTATTGCTCTGGCAAGCCCTTCCCTGAAGATCTGCTCAAGCTGGGGCTGCTGGAGAGGTCTCCCAGGTCCAGCCTCACCTGCCCCTCACCCTGACTGCATCTTGCCACCAACGGTGCCTGAGTGGCTCTGGACTCTGGAGATATGGCAGGAGCTACAGGACAGAGCTGGCTCTGTGTGTCCAGTGCCTCCTGTCAGTGACAGGCCACATCCAAGGCTGGTCTGTCCCACTTCTGACTGCTGGGGGCTGAGTGTGGCTGGAGCATCCATGGCTCTCACCTCGAGTCATCTGTTAAGCAAAAATGGAATTAATCTTCAAAGCACTTCTTAGCATCAAGAATCAGCAATTAAAGTGAAGGAACTAGTAATTGCAAAGGATTGAGCTGGCTCTGGAGCCCTGGAGGACCCCTGAGGAGAAGCCTGCACAGAATTCCCTTGCACAGGACTTGCAGTTGTGTGTGCAATGCTCACTCCTGTCTCCCAGGCTGGAAAGCAAAACCTGAAGAGCTGGAGTGGAGCTGAAAGTGTCTCCAGGTCCGTTTTCATCTTCCAAGCCTAAATCCAGCACCTTCCTCTTCACACCAGCACTTTGCACATCCCTAGCCCTGAGCCTGCCTCAGCAGGGGCACCCAGCTCCACCCTGCCAGTGGTTTATTTTCCAGCTATAGTTGCTCCTGTTTTCTCACTGGACTGTGACTGCTCCAGCTGTTTGCTTATGGAATATTAATACAGGAGCTCCAGATGTCTTTTTGCTATACTCTAATCACTCCAGCTGCTTTTCCCTGTGCCTCAATTAACTGGGGCTAGTGGCTCCCCCTTGAATTGAACTTGAGGCTGTGTATACATTCAGTCTCATGGAGATGGATCTATGGATATCCTCCTATGGATATATGGCAGATACTCCTCACGTGTCTGACCCAGCCTGCCTGGCAGGATGATGAGGGTTTGAGCTCCTAGAACTGTGGGATGAGCAGCTGCCCATGCAAGTAAACCAAGGTGCCAAAAGCTCGTTGATCACAGGACCCTTAATTGTGGTTTATTTTGGCATGAGGTCAGTTTTGGCAGCAGCATCCCCTAGGGCTGCTGTTGGTGGGCTGCAAAGAGGCACCTCCCCATCCTGAGTGGTAAACTGTGGTTTTGGGCTGGAAAATCCAAGTAACTGGGGCAAACCAAGGCTGTTGTTTACAGCATCCCTCTTGGACCCTGGGCAAAGCTGTGCTGGGTGTGTGGGCAGGACACTGAGGGAAGTGTGCTGCATCCATGGGTTGTCCAGCTGGTGTTTCGGTGCCCCCTATAGATCCAGGTCCTATGGATCCACAGCTGGAGACTTCATTCTGTGTGTGCATGAAATGATGGAACTCAGTCCCTGGGCCCTGTGGAAATATCCCTGCAGTGTGATGGTGCTGCAGGGAGCCAGTTCTCCCTGTGCAGGCAGGGTGCATGTGCTGCACGCCAGGATAAATGTATATAATTCCATAAATAAATACATGTTTGCAAATATGCATAGCAGAGGGGTATGTGCACACCTGGGAGCTGTTGTGTGCATCCTCTGTCTCTCTCACCCTGGGGTGGAAGCATAATACCTTCACTTACATACGTGAATATACAGGCATTATTATATTAAGATAATATATTAATTATCCTATGGACAACAACAATGATACAACATACAATAATAAAAAATAAGATGCAATTGTCTATATAATGCAGACTATGTATAATAATAGAAAATAACATACAGTTATGTATAGTGTAGGTTCTGTATATTAAAACCCAATCTCTGTAGGTTCTGTATATTAAAACCCAATCTCTGTAGGTACACACTTTCCTGCCCTACAGGTTTCTGTAATTCTTCCCGAATTTAATAAGCGCCTGTGTACACGTGTAGGACACAGTGCCTCTGATTAAATTAACGTGTAAATCAGGTGGCAACCGCGCGTTGGCACGGTGGGAAGCGTGGGAGTGATCCCTCTCTCCAGCCCGTAATTACCCCCGGACAAAAGCTGTGAAAAAAAGCAATCAGAGAGAAGAGCTGCTGTCCCCTGTGAGGTTTGGGAGTGGGGGATGCTGCTGGTGCCTTCCTGAGCCATCACCTTTCCTGGCCGCCTCAGGTGGAGAAATCCATCAGAAGGGAGCAGATATTGATCCCGTGCCGCTGACTGCCGTCTGCAATTACAGTTATTATTGTGGTGCTGTTAATTAGAGGGGAGGCTGGGCCATGTCAAACCTGTCTGTGAGGTTGTTGCTGCTCCTGGCAGTGTCAACACAGGATGCTAATGGCTCTGGGGGGGGAAAATTGGGTTGTGGGGGAAAAGGGAATTTCTTTCTTTTCCTCATGCTGGAAAGCTAGGGCACCCTGTGCTGCTGCCGGTGCCTGGGCTGAGGTGCTGGAAGTGGTACCTGTGGGGCTTGTGCTGCTGTGGGGACCTCCCCCTCCCATGCCAAAGTGGCACCAGTGGGTCCAGGAGCATTGATGCCTTGGGCATCTCCCTGGGAAGCCACCAGCCATCTGGTGGCACATGCTGGAGATGAGTGACATGGCAAAGGGAATGTGGTGGCTCTGCCACATCCACCCAGAGGGGTTTCCTGGAGGACTTCTTGCAGACTGGTTTCCAGCTACATCCAAGCACACCTCCTTTCCTTCCCCAGTGCCTGGTGGCATCGCCTCCGAGTCCCTCACCTTCACCCCACTGGAGGACATGATATTCCTGAAATGGGAGGAACCGGTGGAGCCCAACGGCCTCATCACACAGTACGAGGTACGTCCTGGACGGTGTGGCACCTAGGGGACATGGGGACATGGGAGGGTCCTGTTGAGGGGTGTGTTGGAGGAGTCTCAGACAATCTCAGACCATGGCTGTCGGCCATTTGGAATAGAGGCAGCTGCTTCTACCCCTGAGCCCTTTGGCTTTTCCATTGAACCTCTGGCTTTTGTTTCACCTCAAAAAGTCCCTGGCTGCCTCCAGGCTGCCCTGTGACTGTCCCCTCCTCTGAATTCTTCACTTTAATCCCTTCTCCACCCAAATCTGGGCTCTGTCCCCTCTCCCACGGCCACAGGTGATGCTGTACCCTGTCCCTGCAGATCAGCTACCAGAGCATCGAGTCCTCAGACCCAGCGGTGAATGTGCCGGGCCCGCGGCGCACGGTGTCCAAGCTGCGCAACGAGACCTACCACGTGTTCTCCAACCTCCAGCCTGGCACCACCTACCTGTTCTCAGTGCGGGCCCGCACAGGAAAGGGCTTTGGCCAGACTGCACTCACTGAGATCACCACCAATATCTCCGGTAGGTTCCCCCACTCCACTCCTGCTGCTGGGGCTTCTCCTCCACTCAGGTGTCCTACGGTGGTGTGGAGACTCTGGCTCACTCTCGTGGTTTTGGTGGCTGGATGCTGCCACAGAACGATGCTCCTGGTGGTGGCAGCTGTATTGTGAGCCCCCGGGCAGTCCCCAGACTGGTGGGTCCCTGTCTGGGGAGTCTGGCCAGCCCGGTGCTGGTGCTGTCAGAGCTTTCAGTGTATAAGTGAGGGATTAATTGGGCTTTGTTAATAGGCCATGCAGTACTTGGGGCTCTCTACTCATGTCTGTGGAGTCGCATTAACTGCAGCAAATGGGCTGAGCTGGGTGTGAATGGGGACACTGGGATGAAGCAACTTAAGCTGAACCCCAGCAGCTGCCAGTGATGATTTGGGGACCACAAGGCTATGCCAGGCATGAGAGGGGTCCCCTGCCTTGGTCTGGGGGTGCTGCTGGGCTGGCTCAGGTGTGCTTCTGCCCTGGGATGGGGAAGCTCACATTGTGCCCGTGAATTCTGAGTGGTGCTGGTCTTGGGCACATCTGAAGACTGGAGCATTCAGCTTATGCTGAGGATGGATCCCACTTTTGGTTTTCTTGCCTCTGCCAGACTGGTGTTGGTAAACTCCCTTGTGCACACCCAGGAGTCCTCTCTCAATTCTTGCTCAAGACCTGGAGAGATTTTTTACTTTATTTGCAATAATTTGTATTACACCACCGGGTGATGCCTTGCCCTGGGCAAAGCTGCTCATGTCTTAGTTTCCCCCTAAGCCAGGGGAGCCTCAGAACTGACCCCAGCTCCTGTTGCAGCTCCCACCTTTGACTACGGGGACATGCCATCGCCCCTGAGCGAGTCAGAGAGCACCATCACGGTGCTGCTGCGGCCGGCGCAGGGCAGAGGGGCTCCCATCAGGTAGGTCGGGGCTGCAGGAGGGTGAGGCCCCAAAACAGGGTGGCACAGCGGGGTCCAAGGAGGGGCAGGACCGTTCTTCCCAAAGCTAACCCGTGCCTGGCCCTCACCAGCACCTATCAGGTGATTGTGGAGGAGGAGCGGCCCAAGAAGCTGAAGCGGGAGCTGGGGGGGCAGGAGTGCTTCCCGGTGCCGCTCACCTTCGACGACGCCGTGTCCCGCGGCTCCGTGCACTACTTCGGGGCAGAGCTGCCTGCCAGCAGCCTCACAGAGGCCAAGCCCTTCACTGTGGGGGACAACCAGACCTACAGCGGCTACTGGAACCCGCCCCTGGAGCCCAAGAAGGCCTATCTCATCTACTTCCAGGCCATGAGCAACCTCAAAGGGGTGAGTAGCCCTGCACCCTGCTCCAGCCAAGGGTTGGACCAGGTAAAGGCAGTCTGGGGTCTGGGGGTTGATAAAAACGGGACTACTTTTAGATCCCCCTCGGGGTTCAGGTGTCTTACCAGGGCGCAGTTGGTGCTCCAGGCCATCCTTTATGGCATGTTGAGATGATGGGTGGGTGTCCTTCTCCAGCACCCCTGGGTGCCTGTCCCCATGCCCATGCTGATGCTGGGGGTCAAGTAGCCTAATTTCCTCCACCCACCACAGTACCAGCCAGGATATCAACAAGCACCAGTGCAGAGGAGACCCCATTCCTGGGGCTGCTCCTGGCTTGAGAAGAACTGTTTGGACAGCCACAGCTGTGTGTCATTCTGGGACTCAGCACTGGTGGGACAGCCAGTCCCAGCTCCAGAGATCCTGGGAGCTCCCGGGCTGCCCTTCCCTCCCTGCTGCTGCCAGTTCCCTCTTTGGAGCTGGACCCCCACATCCCGCGGGCTGATTGCTCCAGAAACCGGCAGGACTGCCTGTGGGGACCCTTCTCGGCACCACCCGCTCCGGCAGCTCCTGTCCCACCGCGGGAGTGTCCTCATCCTGCACTCTCTGTCCTGCTGAGAAGTTGCTACGAGTCCTTTTCTTTGCTCCGGGGTTGTTCACACCTCGCTGCGTTGTAATTCCCGGCTCTGGCTCGCTTGGCACCACTGGATAATAACTGGTGGCTGATGCTGTGTTACATCTTTCCTGCTGGGAGGCAATGGATTTATCCCAGCTGCCATCAGATGCTGGAAATACACTGGATCATAGCTGGGGTTTTTCATGCTTTTTGTGCCAGATGAAGCAAGAAGCAGGAGAAGGAAAAGCTGGAGATCCCAGGGAGAGCAGTGTTGTAGCTGGCCCTGCCCTGGACATATGGCATGGGCAGGTCTTGGGCCGAGGGTGGACATAGCAGCATTGGTGCCTGGTGTCCTGAGAGACTGGAGGATGCTTGGAAAAGAAGACAGTACTGCCACAATGGTGGTTTTTATTTTGCAACAGAAGTTGAATGCATGGAAAAATGGAATACTTTAGCTGAATCCATCCCTAAATTGCAAATGTTGAAACTGTTGGAGACTTGAGCTGAGACCTCATGGCAAAATTGGCAGCAGGTGCAGAGCACCAGGATTGCAGCTTGAAACTTTGACTGATGGAAGACAAACCCATGAAGCTCTGGATGACATGGAATGTTATCCATGGGAATATTTTAGCTGTAGCTGGTGGCACATTAGTGACATGTGGCTTGGCTGCATCTGCTGGGTCCTCCCATGCTGTTGAGCTTTGCCATCCCCTCTGCCAGGAGCAGTGGCTCCAGCTAAACCTGGGAATGCTGGGGACAGATCATTCATCAGCATCTCTTGGGATGTGGGTTCCCAGGAGCTGTTTGGGTGCTGCAGTGCAAATCACCCATGGACTCCCTTAATTTAGGGGCCAAAGTACCAGTGGGCCATTCCTGTGCCCACCCAGCCTCGCTGGGGCAGGAGTGGGGAGTGGAGCCGCTGGGATGCTCATCCAGCACTGATCCCTCTTTTTACCTCCATAGGAAACTCGGCTGAACTGTGTCCGGATCGCTCGCAAAGGTGAGCCCTCCCTTTCCCTGCGGCTCCTGCCCGCGGCTGTGCCGGTGGGTGGGGACCAGCACTGGCGGTGGTTGGGCTGCATGTGATGGGTTGTTCCAGCCACACCCCATACTCTTTTGTTCCCCACTCTTTTTGGCATCCGGAATTTTTCCCGTGGTTGAATTTTCCTTCTTAATGCTGTTAATCTCCTTCTTAATGGTGGAGATGGCAGGCTGAAGTGGTGGCGCTGGATGCTGAATCCAGGAATGGATGATCTTACCTGGGGTGTGATGAAAGGTGCACAAAGGGGCCGTTTCACCCCACTGGAACTGAGAGAGGGACTTGACCACGGTCATAGTTGGCACCACAGAGCCCTGTAGCATCTTGGTGGAATAATGTGTGTTCATGGAGAAAGGAGCATCCCGTGGGGTGAATCCCAGTGTTTTCATGTCTGATGGTGCCAATCCCCTTGGAGTGTGGTAGGTACTCACAGCACCCTTTTCCACCCACCCCTCCTGCCTGTCCTTGTCCCCTGGCAGCTGCCTGCAAAGAGAGCAAGCGTCCCCTGGAGGTGTCCCAGCACTCGGAGGAGATGGGCCTGATCCTGGGGATCTGTGCTGGGGGGCTCATCGTGCTGATTATCCTGCTGGGAGCCATCATCGTCGCCATTCGCAAAGGGTAAGGAGACTGGGCTGGTGGCTGCTGCTTCATCCCTCCCTCCCTGCTCGCCCTTCTCCACACCCCAGCACTAACTGGAGTTACTGGTGGGCATTCAGCTGTGCTGGGCAGGCTCCAGACACTCCCTTGGGCTGTGTCTCTGTGTGCCTGTGCATCCCACTGCACACAGAGCCTCTGCTCTGTGACACCAGGCATGGAGGGGACACTGGGGATCGAGCAGCAAAGTCCTTTCCCCCTCTGCATCTTTGTTCCACTGTCCCTCTCTCCCATATTTTTTGGTCTTTTGCATCTTCTCCTGCTGCTTCTTGGCTTTGTGCTGCTCTGGTGATCCTGCATGGATGGAAACACTTCTGGCCTGTGCCTGAGCCCTTCACCAGTGCCAAGCCCAGCTGTCCCTGTTCTGCCAGCTCTTCCCTGCCAACAGCAGCCACGGGACCCCAGGGTGTGCAGCCCCACACCCCCAGCCCAAACTTACCAAATCAGCTTCATCTGCAATGGAGATGTTCCTTTGGGCTTCTCTGTTGCCTTGGCCAGGCCAGCATGAGCACATCAGCATGGATGTGGCTGTAGCTGTTGTGGTGGGCTTGTACTGGGGGAGCTCATGGGGTGGGAGGGAGGAGGACAAGGCTTTTCAGGACACTCATCCCTGGGAGCACTGGGGATGCAGCCAGTGCTTTTCACGTGGCTGCAACGCCCTGGAAAAGTGGCTTCTTCTGTGCAGGGCTCGAGGCAGCACCGGGCTGGGGGGGCTCTCAGGGCTGGGATAAAGGACAGCAATTAAACACGGGGCTTGGGAGGATGGAGCAAAGTACGTGAACAGCCAGAGGGAGAGAAAAACAGCAGAGCCTCGGCCTCTGTAAATCTGCAAAGCTCTTTATGGCTCTGTGCACCCTGGAAGGATCCTTGGGGATTTACGTCTCTGGAAGAGCGGGGCTGCAGCATCCCTGCACACTTTGAGGTGCAGGGCTGGCTCATGGCTCCTTTGGCTCCTTCCCCAGTGGAGCAAATGCCAGCAGTGCTGATGTGTTTTGGGGAGTGATGCTGTGGGTGGGAAGCTGAGAGTGTGGCTCTGCATTCCCATTGCTGGTGCTGTGGGACAGGAGGAGGAGGAGAAGCTGCTCTGCTTCAGCATCCCAGGATGAACCTGTTGAAGGATAAACCAGAGCCACAAATTAGATCTGGTGCTCAGAGCCCTGAATTGCAGGCTGTTGGGAAGCTGGGATGAGCTCATAAATCTTCTCCAGAGTGCTTTGCCATTTGAGAAACACTGATGTGGTGGAATGGAAATGTAATTTTGGAATACGTTTGTCTCTAGTAAATGGTGCACTGGGAATGTGACATCCCAACCCCATCTCCCCCTCTGGGCCCCTAACCAGCAGCCTGGGAATAATCCCTACTTTCGGGACATCTTTGTTGCTCACTCTAAAAAATTATGGAATAACCCCTTGGACAGGGGTGCTGTGGATTCTCACCACAAGTGTGGCCATGCTGAGAGCTGGTACTTGTGCTCTCCTGCCGGGGTGCTGGCTCCTGCCTGGAGTAAATAACCTGTGGGTGCCACAGGGGAGCCTGATTCCTTTACGGTGCATTGAATTTTCGGGCAGCTGACTTGCCCTGTAACCTCCCTTCCCAATGCTGGAGAAAAGCTGCTTATGCAATTTCTGCTGTTCTCTTTGTTTGCACGCTTGCCAGGAGGAACTACTATTCTTACTCCTATTACCCGTAAGTAATTGTCATTCTCCTGCTTTACCCTCCTCCTGGCTGCCCCCCTCACCCTGCTGCTCCAACAAGTCCTTATCTCTGCCAAGTGCATTTTAAGGGTCTCTTTGGATCAGGGAAAATAATGCTGCTGAGCTTGTTAGAGACAGAAGGCAGCATAAGGGGGAAGGGTCAGTGACTCTGAGTGGAATTCTGGATTTTAGCAGTGCTTTGCAGTGTTCCAGACCCACCATGATGCCGACACAGGCTCAGATCTCCTGTTCATCCTTCTGCTCTAATTGCTGCTCTGGTTTTAGAGCCTGATGCTGCCTCTCAAAAACATTAATTCATGTTTCTTTGCCTTGAATTTGACTTGAATTTAGGGTGTGAGGTTCTGTCCCAATGCAAACTCTTGGGATTTCTCAGCATATTTGTTAGGTGTCTAAAGAGATCCTGCATATTGGGAAAAGCCTCTGCAGTGGGTGCTGAGCATGGGTTTACTCAAGGGGGTCCAGCCCATCCATTGGGATGGATTTGGCCCTGACATGGCTTTAAAGTCACAGAATGGTTTGGCTTGGAAAGGATCTTAAAGCTCATCTCATTCCAACCTGTGCCATGGGCAGGGACACCTTCCACTAGACCAGGGGGTAGTGCCTGGAGAAATGGGGCTGGGGAGGGCTGGGGCAGATCCATGTGATGGGAGATGGCTGGAGAGAGCCTTTGGCTGCACAAGGAGCACTCCTGACTGTCCAAGGGCAGGGGACAGGAGGGGACACTGAGGCTGAGCAGCTGGAGTTGCTGCAGCCAGTGAGGGATGCTGCACATGCAACTGTGACCTGGACAGCAGAGCACCAAAACATGATGACCACACTGCTGCAAATAATCTATCCTGCTCCCAGGAATAATCCTGGAGCTTTGAGGTGACCTTAGAGCACCTGATGGTGAGCCCTGCTCACTTGTGCTCCTCCCTGCTGCAGGAAGCCCGTGAATATGACCAAGGCCACCATAAACTACCGGCACGAGAAGACGCACATGATGGGCGCCGTGGACAGGAGCTTCACGGACCAGAGCACCCTGCAGGAGGACGAGCGCCTGGGGCTGTCCTTCATGGACACCCACAGCTATGGAAACAGAGGTGAGCTGGGAGCCTGGCTCCCCTGTTCTCCTTCCACAGCTGTGGACACACAGGTGAGGGTGCTAACCAGCATCCCCCTGCTGCCATCCCACAGCTGTGGCAGCCAGGGTAAGGATGGGGATCCTGGCATTGCCCTTCTTCCTTCCAGCCACAGAAAGGTGTCCAGCAACCTCAAAATACCACAGAAACAACCTGCCCAAGCTCAAGGAGTGTTTGGACAATGCTCTCAGGCACAGGGTGGGGTTGTTGGAGTGTCTGTGCAGGGCCAGGAGTTGGACTCTGTGGTCCTTGTGGGTCCCTTCCAACTCAGGATATTCTGTGATTCTATTGAAGGCTTGGTGTTACATCTATTTTAGACTGCTGTGTGTGGCATAGCAGGCTCTTCCCTGCCTGTGTAAATCTCCAAGAGCATGGATTTCATCGGTGTTGGAGCTTTTGCCACCATCCAGGCTGTGCTGAAGGGAAGGCGCTTGTGGAGAGCTGGATCTCTATCCTCTCATGGACATCTGAGCTTGTGGCTAGGCAGTTTGAGGCCATTTGTGGGCTCAGGATCTGGCTGCAGCCCCCCTGGAACTGGGTGAATCCCACCCCCTGGCTTATGCTGAGGTTGGAAGCTTTTCCCCCAGCCTTCCCCACACAGCCTGGGCTTTGAAGGGTTAAAGAGCCCCCGCACTCACATCAGAGGGAGACTGATAACTTCACACCCTCTGGAGGATGTGTCTCCATGCTGATTTAGTTGTAAAATAACTCTTTGGATGCCCCAGTTTCAGCCATATGCTAATAACATCTGTTACAGTAACTGCAAGATGCTCCTGCACCGGCTGCGGGATTGATGCGCTTCCCACCATTGTCTCATGGATCATTAAAGCCCAGAGGGCAAACTCTGCCTCCTCTTCGTACACAGAGCTAGCTTAGGTGTATTTTTTCTTTGGTTGCTGTTCTTGAAACTCCCAAAGGCTGGTGGGGCTGAGCTGGGGAGCTCGGGCTGCCTGCCATGGCTGGGTTTACATGGTCACTGCCTGTAAACATCCTTAATTAAGGAAGGGAAATGAATGACTTGGTGACTGGTTGGTGGCTGTTCCCCCCCATTCCATTCTTCAGTTTCTGTGCATTTAAAAGAAAGTCACTAATCCTCATGGAAACCAAGTGGTTCCTCAGTAGAACTGTGGAACTGTGGCAGCACCTTGCAAATGCCAGCAATTAATTAATTTCTCATTAAACCCAGTGGCTGATGAGCCCATTGGTCAGGTCATGGGATGTTGAGCACTCTCCTGTGTTGTCCTGTTGGTTCCCACTACTGGAGGACAGGGTTAGATGGGACATTGGGAAGGAATTGTTCACTCTGAGGGTGCTGATGTCTTGGCACAGGGTGCCCAGAGCAGCTGTGGCTGCCCCTGCATCCCTGGCAGTGCCCAAGGCTGGATTGGAGAGGGCTGGGAGCACCCTGGGACGGTGGGAGGTGTTCCTGCCATGGCAGGAGGTGGCTCTGGATGGGCTTTAAGGTCCCTTCCAACCCAAACCATTCCATGGGTCCCTGCTTGCCCATCTCTGGGAGTAGTACAGAGCATCAGGTTTTGTGCAAACCTAGATTTTGGGATCTGGTGTGGGAGCTTTCCCTGATAAACACAGGTGAGGTCTTAGGCTGTGCTGGTAATGACACAGCAAAGGCACAAACCAGGTAAATACTGCACAGACTCTCCATCTGACAGCAGTGAGCTCCATTTGTGGCAGCATGAGGAATCCAGTGCTGGTCTCTAGCAGGGAGGGAAATGAACAGTTAAGCTGTGCTGGAGACTTTGGCAAGGTGATTTTTCAACTCAGGATCTTGTGTGAATATTTGGGCTTGGAGCTCTTGCTTGTCTGCATGGGAGCTCTTTGTTCCAGCCGATGGGAAATGAGATTATTACCCCTTATGGCCTTGCCCACTGATTTCTAATAGATCTGCTGGGGTCCTAAAAGGCTGTACTGGGTATTTTTGGCCTTGTGGTGCAGAAAGAGCTGCAGAGAGCATGAGGGAGTGTGAGTGGGATTGGGGGCTGGACCTCTGGTTGTCCCCCGAGAAGGTGGCAGCACCAGCATCTCCTGGGGATGTTCCCCCACCCCTCTGTGGTTGTGAGGAGGCGACGGGGACGCAGCCCAAGGTTTTGCTGCCCTGACAGCCCCTGGCTGTCCCTCCCTTGTGCAGGTGACCAGCGTGGCAGTGTGGTCAACGAGTCCAGCAGCCTGCTGGGGGGCTCCCCGCGGCGGCAGTGCGGCCGCAAGGGCTCCCCGTACCACACGGGGCAGCTGCACCCCGCCGTGCGCGTGGCCGACCTCCTGCAGCACATCAACCAGATGAAGACGGCTGAGGGCTACGGCTTCAAGCAGGAGTATGAGGTGGGGACAGCTCGTGCCAGCGCCTCAGGGGGAGTGGGGATGGATGGGGGGAGACATGGGGACATGGATCTGTGGGCAAGGAGAGGATGCTCCAGGTCTGGAGCTCTGGGCTGGCGTTGTAAGCATGGGGGGTGCTCTGAGTCTGGATTCAATGGCTGGTGCTGACAGCTCTGGGTTATTTGTCAGTTTGGGCAGGTCCCTGAGATGAGCCAAAGCAGCCCAGCCAGCCCTGTCTGCAGTGTGTTATCCCAGTTCTCCTGCAAAGGCCAGGGCTGTCCTTCCTTTCCCTTTCCCTCCCCTGGGCATCACCATTCTGCTCTCCAGCACACTTGGCCTGTGATAAGCATGAGGCCGTAGCCTAAGGACAAGCAAATCCTCTGCAATCTGGCAGCTCCAAGACCATGAAGACCCTGGGGATGCTGGAGAGGGTGATGCCAGAGGAAAGATTTCATTCTCAAGGGTTGTTGGCAGCATCATGTCCATCCCAGCTGGCCAGGTTGGAGCACTCGTAACAGAGCAGGTTGTTTCTCAAGCTTCTTCCTCAGCACAGCCAGCGGGGTCATTTCCTGACTCCTCAGTGTCCCACAGGTCTGGAGATTGAAATTTCCCAGTGAAATTACTGTTTAGTGCTCAGCTGTTTCAGGAAAGGAGCTCTCCCCCCTTTTCACACATTGGACAAACCAGGGCTTGTGATAATCATTAGTGCTCCTTGAAAAGCTGCTGTATGTTCTTGGAACTAGTCATTTGAAAGCACTCAGATATTATGGGAGGGGAGAAAACATGTAATTTCCTTCCACTTTCCCCCTCTTATGCCAATCTATGAATGTCACTGTTATTACACACAAACCTGTTCTGTGCTAGGAAGAGAAAGGAGCTGGGGAGGTTTAGGGAAAAAAAAACTGACAACCAAACCTGGAAAAAAAACCAAAAAACAAGGCAGTCTGTAATTTGCTGGAAAATGGACCGTCTTGTGGATGCAACAGGAGTATGTAGCTGGCAGAATGAGCTGGGGCTACAGGAGTCAGGTATTGAGATGGAGGGACCCCCCTGTCTGTCCTGCTCCCCAGGGAGCTTTTGGGGTTGGGGAGACCCCACAGTTCTGCCCGTGGCTCGAGATGTCCATCTTTTCCTTACAGAGTTTCTTTGAAGGCTGGGATGCTTCAAAGAAGAAAGACAAGACCAAAGGGAGACAGGATCATGTGTCCACATGTGAGTGCCTTTTGCCAAGGCTTAGACACCCCAAACAGCTTCAGAATCCCAGAATCCTGCGTTCTGCAGATTCCTGGGCCAGAGTGATTGCCTGGGATGCCCTGGGGGTGAGCAGGCACTGATGGTTCCTTGTCCCCTTTCCCCAGATGACCGTCACCGCGTGAAGCTGCACCCACTGCTGGGTGACCCCAACTCTGACTACATCAATGCCAACTACATCGACGTAAGTGGGGACAGGGCCGGTGTCCTTGGGGCTCTGGGCTGCAACAGGAGCTTCCTGTGGACCCTCAGGGTCTGTGCAGCAGCATTTGGAGGAGTTTGGACAGCCCAGGGTGGGCTGATCAGTGCATCCCTGGAACGCATCATGAAGGACCTGCCTGATTTATTTGTGTTCATCAGCACTTTCTGCTTGTTGCATCTCTCCCTGCTCTGCTCTGTCCCTCCTTTCTCATTCCCTCTCTGCTTTTCTGTCCTCTTCCCTCTCACCTGCTCATGTGGCTGTGGATCTCCCTCTCCCTGGTTTGGGCATGCAGAGGTTGAAAGGACCAAGGGACCATCTGGGGCTCACTGCAGGGTCCCCCTCGATCCTGCTGGTGTGTGTGAATCTGGGCAGAGCCCAGCCCTGGTGCTCTCTGAAAGCAGTGTCCCCAAGAGCCATGTCCCCTGTCACCTCCAGGGATGCTGAGACCAGAGCAGGTGCAGGAAAGCTCCACTGTCTCCTGGAAGCAGCAGCAAATCCCACTCTTCCCTCCTGCCCAGAGGGTGTGTCTGTCAGTGGTGGCCTGATCCCAGTGCCCGAGCAGTGTCCCTCAGGCTGTCCCTGTCCCCTGTGTCCTTTCTGCCCTGTCTCTCCATGGCCTGCTTTTGGCAGGTGCTCTAACCCCTCTGCTCTGTGCCTCACTAATGTCTCTGATCTTTTTCTCTTTAAATCTGTGTCCTAACGGGATCGTTAAGATTCGGATTAACCGAGAAGTAAGTAGACTGCTCCCCCTCTCCTCCCTTCTCTGCTCTCATCTCCTGCCAGGCCTTGCCCTGGCCAGTGTGGTCTAAATACCATCAGGGAGAGGCAGGCTGGGAAACTGTGTCTGTAAGCCTGGGAATGGTCCAGGAAATGGGAAAGCAAGGTCTGTGTGGCACTGGGGCATGGAAAGCAGGGCCCATGTGCTCAGAGAAGGGATTGGATTTGACCCACAAAAATCCCCTGTGGAAAGACTCGTGGGGGATGGAGAAGCCACAGTCACCTCCGTGTGTGTGCAGTGGCTGAACTCTGCAGGACCCATGGCCAGGTGTGGCACGCTGTGTTTGCAGTCCTTCTGGCAGTAGCCTGGCTGGAATGTGCTCTTTGGCAGGTCCTTGTTAAGGGTTGGGCAGCTGGGATGAAGGAGAGTGGGGCTGTCTCAGCACCAGGTGGCTGCTTTGGAGTGGGGGGTCACCAATGGGGCTCTCCTGGCAGCAGTGTGGTGGCAGCAGGAGCTGGAGCAGAGCTTGTGGATCCCTCAAGGTGCTGATAAAGGATTTTGGTGCAGATCAGGGGTGCAGGTTGGGCATTACATGAGCCTCTTGTGGGATGCAGGAGATGCACCCTCCCAGCACGGTGTGTACTGAATGTGAGATGGCTGCTGAACCTCCTCCTCCTGCAGTGGATTTGCAGGACCTGGCCCAGTGGCTGTGGGGAATTTCTACCAGTTGAGTGACTGGGAAATGTCTAAGGGTCTGTGTCCCAATTTGGGGCTGATGTCTCTGCTTCCCTTGCAGGGCTACCACAGGTCCAACCACTTCATAGCCACACAAGGTGAGTCATGCCCTGCCCTCTCAGCCAGTGGTTCCTCAGCTCCTGATGTAGCAACCATGTTTTATTCCTGGTGGGATTAAACCTTGCAGGAGCAGGAAAGGAATGGAGGGAATGAATATGGAACAGCTCCCATTCCTCCTGCCTCCCCTTGGGAGCCCTGCACAGCCCTGGGGAAAAGGTGCCTTGGAGCTGTTGGTGCCTCAGAGGCAGGAGGAGGGACATGGTGGCATTGGGCCACTGCCAGGGCTGGTTCTGCTGGTGGTGCTCATCCATCTATGGGGACTTTTACTGTGTCCCACAGGGCCCAAGCAGGAGATGGTGTACGACTTCTGGCGCATGGTGTGGCAGGAGCACTGTTCCAGCATCGTTATGATCACCAAGCTGGTGGAGGTGGGCCGGGTAAGGATCCCATCCCATCCCATCCCATCCCATCCCATCCCATCCCATCCCATCCCATCCCATCCCATCCCATCCCATCCCATCCCATCCCATCCCATCCCATCCCATCCCATCCCATCCCATCCCATCCCATCCCATCCCATCCCATCCCATCCCTCCAGGCTCCAGCTCTGCTGGAAGGCACCTCCACAGAGCCAAACCCCCATCCTGTGCTGTCCTTGCAGGTGAAGTGCTCCAAGTACTGGCCAGATGACTCCGAGATGTACGGGGACATCAAGATCACGCTGGTGGAGTCTGAGACACTGGCTGAGTACGCTGTGCGCACCTTCGCCCTCGAGAGGGTACGGCCCTGTCTGCCCTTGCCCCTGGCACTGCCCCTGGCACTGCCCCTGCCCCACCCTGCCCCCTGCCCCTGGCCCTGCCTGCCCCTGGCACTGCCCCTGCCCCTGCCTGCCCCTGGCACTGCCTGCCCCTGGCCCTGCCTGCCCCTGGCACTGCCCCTGCCTGCCCCTGGCACTGCCTGCCCCTGGCACTGCCTGCCCCTGGCACTGCCCCTGGCACTGCCCCTGATATTGCCCCTGTCCCACCCTGCCCCCTGCCCCTGGCCCTGCCTGCCCCTGGCACTGCCCCTGGCACTGCCCCTGCCAGCCCTGCCCTGCCCCTGGCCCAGGCCCTGGCCCTGCTCCTGCCCCTGCCTGACCCTGCCTCGGGGAGAGACCCCCCTTGGGCACCTCTCACCCTCCACAGCTTGGCATTTATGAGTATCCCGTTTATTTAACCCAATATGGGGTCACCAGTTGTTCCTTCCTTTGCCTTTTCCCTGGCTCTGCACCCTGTGCCAGGCGAGTGGCTCAGTCCCACCTTGGATTGGACAGTGAATGAGTGTTTAATTTTTGTGTGAGTGTGATGGGGGTGAGGGATGTGTTCCTCTCCTCTGGGCTGGAGGCGATGTAGCCATCACTCTGCAGTGTGGAAATTGGAGATGGAGCCTGTGCAATTTACCCCTTAATCTACAGGAATGTCAAATTGCAGTCTGGTCATAGGGCAACTGCCACCTGAGGCTGCTGCCACCTCCTCCTTTTTCTCCTTGGTGGCTTTTAACCCTATTGCTGCCAAGAGGAGAGAGCTGTGGGGCTGCCCAAGCGTGTGACTGCTGTGTAGTCCATCTGCCTGGATGCTGATGGCAAAATGGTGTATTCCTGAGAACAGCAGGTGTTTGATGTTGCCCTCTCACCCTTCCCTTGCAGCGGGGTTACTCAGCCCGGCACGAGGTGAAGCAGTTCCACTTCATGTCGTGGCCCGAGCACGGCGTCCCCTACCACGCCACGGGGCTGCTGGCCTTCATCCGCAGGGTCAAGGCGTGCACGCCGCCCGACGCCGGCCCCATCGTCATCCACTGCAGGTGGGCACGGGATGGGGGGCCCTAAAGCCCATCCCCTGCCACGTCAGGGACGCCTTCTGCCAGTCCAGGCTCCTCCAACCCCTGCCCAGCCTGCCCGTGACATCCCTCTGTGATGGAATCTGGGAAATGTCACCGCTGGGCTGATGGCAGCAGGGATGAGGGGCTGGGACAGACAGGGAGCAGCACTGTTTTGGGGCTGCCCCAACCTGGTGCAGGTGACAGTTCTGTCCCAGTGGACAAGAGTGAAATGGCAGTGGGCGGCTTGACCACTGCTGAAGGTCAGTATGTGGGGTCTGGCTGAAGGGAGAGGCAGGGGGGCAGCAGGACAGCCCTGTTCCCAGGGTTACCCACAGGGCTGTCCCTGCAGGGCTCAGCCACTGGGATGCCAGAGCTGGGAGAACACATCTGAGTGACACATCTGAGCAGCTTTTGTGGCTTCCCATGCCCTGAGCAGGCATTCCCACATGATGGGCTAATGGCTGTTCCACCACTGGGCAGACCAGGAGGAGCTGATGAGTGGGAAGGATTTTTTTATTTTTTATTTGATTTCTCCCTGTCAACTGCCTCATCAGTGTTCATTCACCAGCCAGTGTGATTAGTGCCCGTAGCCTGTAATCACTGATAATCACGATGAGTGATTCATCAGCCCCAGAAATTAGTATTTCCCTGGAAAAGACTCTGTAGGAAAGGGGTAGGGGGTTGGTTCTGTTCCTGACACATCATGGGGGGGGTCAGGGCACAGTAGGTCTTCAACTGTGACTCCAGCCATGACAGGGCCTGGGATGTCACCATTGCTGGGCTGGCTCTGGGCATCCTATTGGGCTCAGCCTTACCCTGAGGGTCTTCCCTGAAGCATTCAGACCCACCCATGCCAGGGGAACCTCCCTGTTCTCCCAGGGCTCAGAGCTGAGCCCTGCTTGGTTCTTTTGGGATCCCAGCTGACTGTTGGCACTTAGATGGTTCAGTTGTTTGTTTTGTTGCAAAACCCATGTGTTCTGCTGTCTTAAATTAAAAATTAACTTCAGACATGGGTGCCCACCCACAGCCTGACCATCACACAGCCTTGGGGCTGCACAAGGGTGTTTGGGCAGATTTGAGGCTCTGCAGGTGTGTGAGGTCCTGGCAGCCCTGTGGGGTTGCCTGGTACAGGGTCTGTGTGTTGAGCCCTCGCCCACAGAGACCTTGCTCAGTGCTCAGCAGCCTTTGGGCTGTGTGTGGATGCCAGCACAGACTGGGAATATGTTTGCTGTTTCCTCTTCATGCCCAGTGCTGGCACAGGGAGGACTGGCTGTTACATCGTCCTGGATGTGATGTTGGACATGGCTGAGTGCGAGGGTGTCGTGGACATCTACAACTGCGTGAAGACGCTCTGCTCGCGGAGGATCAACATGATACAGACCGAGGTGAGCGGGAGCTGGGGACAGCAGAGACTGGGGCTGCTGTCACCAGCTGCCTCTGGAGCCTCAGCCCTGTGCCCTCTCCTCCCCAAAGGAGCAGTACATCTTCATCCACGATGCCATCTTGGAGGCCTGTCTGTGTGGGGAGACCAGCATCCCCGCCAGCGAGTTCAAGCCCACCTACAAGGAGATGGTGAGGATAGAGCCACAGAGCAACTCCTCACAGCTGAGGGAGGAGTTCCAGGTGGGTGTCCCAACACCTCTGCAACTCCCCCTTGTCCTCACTGTCCTGGTGCCCGCCCCTGCTGGCACTAGGCAGGGCTTTGAGGGGGACCTGTGCACCTGCAGACCCTGAACTCGGTGACCCCACACCTGGATGTGGAGGAGTGCAGCATCGCGCTGCTGCCCCGCAACCGGGAGCGCAACCGCAGCATGGACGTGCTGCCGCCCGACCGGTGCCTTCCCTTCCTCATCTCCGTGGATGGAGACAGCAACAACTACATCAACGCGGCCTTAACTGATGTGAGTGTTCCCTGGGGAGGGAAGGGGCTGCTTCCCACTGCCTCGGGCAGCTTTTCACAGCAAAACTTGGCTCGGTTTGGATTTATGGCCTCGTTTTGCACGAGGGAAGAAGGCTCATGGCAGCTGCATGTGGGGGGGGAAGGGTTGGGACTGGTGTAACGAGTCCTGCACCCCTTCTTGTGTGTAGTAGCACCCTGCAAGAGCTTTCCTCCTGCTCTCACGAGACAGGCACTGAGGGGATTCAGGATTTTGCAGTGACAGTGAAGCAGGGGAGGAGGAGGAAGCTTTTGGGGGGTTGGTAGTATTAAGCCCCCCATGTGCTGCCAGCCTCCCTGTGATCCTTCTGCCCCTCTTTCTGGTGCAACTTGAGGGGACTCTGAACTGCTCCCAGAGCCACTATGCATCCCCCTGGTGCAGTCAGAAAGGACCCTGTGGTGACAAAGCTATCTCCTAGTGACTGATGAGCACCAAGCAGAGCAGAGGATGCTGCAGGCTCCAAGCCCACACTGAGGGATGGGGTCATTCATCACCAAACTCACTTCCCTCTCCTTGAAATACTTTGCATGGGCAGCATGCAGCCCCCCATACCTAAGGCATCTTCCCCAGACCCTCCTGGTCACAGCTGAGTGCTGGCACCAGGCTGAGCATTATGTGTCCATGCTATGGGTGATTTATCCCACTGGATCTCTGTGCAGATCCCATCTCCCTGATTCCTGCTCCCACAGCAAAAGCACTTTGTAAAGCAGAGTGGGCTGCTGGTGGTGGGGAGTAGCTATTGTAGCACTGCAGTGGGATGGGAATTTCGGTTCCAGCTTGCTTGCTGTTTGCATATCCATTTTATCTTTATGCATCACTGAGCCTCCCTTAATCTCTGCTAAAGGGTCAGTGAATGAAATATTTTTTATAGACAGACAAAGCCCTTTGGATGAAATTCTTGCTGAAGGGATAAAACCTAATTTCCCTCTTTGGGTTAAAAAAAAAAAAAAAAGAAAAGTCTCATTCTCTTTAAGTGCCAAAGTGGTTTGCTCAGCCAGTCTGTCCATCTGTCAGATCAGCTTGGCCTGTGCCACCTGTCAGCAGTGCTGGTGCCAGTGGGTCCGTGCCCTGTCCACACGCTGCTGTCACTTACACCCGTGCCAAAGAGCAGGGTGCCAAGACAAGCCTGGGCAGTACCTGGTGGAATCTCTTTCACCTTGCTGCTCTCATGCCCCTCCTTGAGAGGGTGGAAAGCTCTTGCTGAGTGCTAGGGTCTCACTGCTGTCCATGGACTGGGCTAGGGGAATGGTTCAATAAAGGCATTTCTGTGAGCTCAGGAGGTTCTGCAGCAGGTAGAGGACCCCCGTTAGCAGAGAGCTGTTCTGATTCTGTGTTTGAAGAGGCTTGAGCCAAACTGTTAATTTAAGTGTGCCTGATGCAGTGTTGAGCTCAGCTGTCCCTTGGCAAACCAGCAGCAGGATCACCATCTTGTTCAAAGCACCAGAGATAGTGTAATTTCCTTTCCTTCCACCTCCTTCTTGCAGTCTCTAGGATCTTTTCTTCGGGGTTTTCTTTCCTCCTCACAAAAAAAAAAAAATTGAGCCCAGGTCAGTGGTTGTCTCTGCTGCTCTTGGTGCCTTGTGGTGGGGTGCTGTGGGTGGGGTGGTGCTGTGGGTGATATTTCCAGACAGGGCCAGGCTGCAGAGCTGGGGTCTGGGGTCTTCTGGAATCCACAGCTTCTGCTTGTTCTTGGCTCAAAGGTGACATCTTTTCCCTAATTATCTATGCAAAATATTCTTTCCTGTGAGAGAAAAATGTAGGTGTTTTCATCCTGACCAAGGGCGGGATCACTTGGGTCTCCCCATCACCAGGGCATGGAGGGACTGAGGCTGTGCCAGGGAGATCAGCTCTGCTCAGGCATGGAGAGGAGGGTTTTGGTCCCACCCATCTGGTTGCACTGATTCTTTGGGGTGTGACAACAGTGGCTCCAGTGTCACCAGCATGTCCTTACTGGTTCTCATCTTTCCTCTCTGCAGAGCTACACCAAGAGCGCTGCCTTCATCGTCACGCTGCACCCGCTGCAGAACACCACCACCGACTTCTGGCGGCTGGTGTACGATTACGGCTGCACCTCCATCGTCATGCTCAACCAGCTCAACCAGTCCAACTCTGCCTGGGTGAGCCTGCTGCCCATCAGTGCCTGTCCTGCCCTGTCCCCATCAGTGCTTGTGTCCTGCCCTGTCCCCATCAGTGCTTGTGTCCTGCCCTGTCCCCATCAGTGCCTGTCCTGCCCTGTTCCCATCAGTGCCTGTGTCCTGCCCTGTCCCCATCAGTGCCTGTCCTGCCCTGTTCCCATCAGTGCCTGTCCTGCCCTGTCCCCATCAGTGCCTGTCCTGCCCTGTCCCCATCAGTGCCTGTCCTGCCCTGTTCCCATCAGTGCCTGTCCTGCCCTGTCCCCATCAGTGCTTGTGTCCTGCCCTGTTCCCATCAGTGCCTGTGTCCTGCCCTGTTCCCATCAGTGCCTGTGTCCTGCCCTGTCCCCATCAGTGCCTGTCCTGCCCTGTCCCCATCAGTGCTTGTGTCCTGCCCTGTTCCCATCAGTGCCTGTGTCCTGCCCTGTCCCCATCAGTGCCTGTCCTGCCCTGTCCCCATCAGTGCTTGTGTCCTGCCCTGTCCCCATCAGTGCCTGTGTCCTGCTCTGTCCCCATCAGTGCTTGTGTCCTGCTCTGTCCCCATCAGTGCCTGTCCTGCTCTGTCCCCATCAGTGCCTTCATCCTGCCCTGTCCCCATCAGTGCCTGTGTCCTGCTCTGTCCCCATCAGTGCTTGTGTCCTGCCCTGTCTCCATCAGTGCCTGTCCTACCCTGTCCCCATCAGTGCCTGTGTCCTGCCCTGTCCCCATCAGTGCCTGTCCTGCCCTGTCCCCATCAGCACCTTCATCCTGCCATGTCCCCATCAGTGCCTGTGTCCTGCCCTGTCCCCATCAGTGCCTGTCCTGCTCTGTCCCCATCAGTGCCTGTCCTGCCCTGTCCCCATCAGTGCCTGTGTCCTGCCCTGTCCCCATCAGTGCCTGTGTCCTGCCCTGTCTCCATCAGTGCCTGTGTCCTGCTCTGTCCCCATCAGTGCCTTTGTCCTGCTCTGTTCCCATTGCCCTGTCAGCACTGCAGCCCCTTGCCTTGCTCACTCAGCAGTTTCTCCTCTGCAAGGGGACATGAGACTGTCTGCAGCACTCAGGATTGTCCCCTCTAAGCACAGGGCTGGCCAGTTGGAGCCAAGGGTGTTGAGCAGCAGCCCAACATGGGTGCTGGGTGCATGGCACTAGTGTTGCACTTATATTCTGTTGGTATTGTGTTGGCATTGGTGTTGAGTTGGTGTTGGCATTAAATTGCCATTGGTGATCTGTTGGTGTTCCATTGGTGTTGGCATTGCAATGGTGTTGCACTGGCATTGTGTTGGTGTTGGCATTAAACTGGTGTTGTGGTTCCGTTGGTGTTGACATTCCTCCAACAGGTCCATGTCCCTCAAGCTGGAGGCAGCTCTGCAGGTGGGATCTCACCTGAGCAGGGCAGAGGAACAGAATCCCTTCCCTTCCCTCTAACATTTTTCCTTTTTACTCAGCCCTGCCTCTTTCCCACCATCTGTTCTTCGGGGGTGTCTGGGTTACAATATTTAGCTGGATCCTAAATGTTTACTGATCTAAGACCAACAGGTAATAAATCAACCTTTCCAGCAGGCAGCTCCGAAAGGTGACTTTGAGGGTACAGCCCTCACTTAAACTATGCCTTGCTAAGGGAAGTTTTAATATCCAAATGATAGTTCTGAGTCTGGAAGGCTCAGAGATCTGGGAGATTTATAGTCCCTATTAATAACCAATTATTCCTGAGACACGTTTGCTGTGCAGTTGGGCCCAGGCCGTGGCTGACCTGCGTTGCTAAATGCCCTGTGAAAGTGTGGTGACAAACATCATATATTTTGTGTTGCTGCTGGTTTCCCAGCTGTCACACTGTGAAAACAATCTCACCCATGCTCCAGGGACCAAGCCATCCGTCAGTGCCATGACGGACACAGGGAGGGGGAGTTGCTCCTCAGAGATGCAGGCTGGGATTGCTTTGGCTTGGTGGGATGTCCTGGCCATGGGATGAGGAGCTCTGACATCCCACATTGCTGTCACTGCTGGTGGCAGAGTGGTTCCTAAGCCAACAGGGCTTGAGAGCCAACTGGGAGCCCAGGATCAGGTCTGTGCTGGAGCTGGGGCACAGCCCATCCCACAGTCTCCTGGAACAGCAGTGTTCATTCCAGGCAGTGTCAGCTGTTGTGTGGAGTGTGAGGGGGCTGTGTGGTGCTGGGGGTGTGTCCTGATTTGAAGGACAGGTGTCTTTTTGAAATGGAGAATGCAAACCCCCTCCCTCCAAATTATTATTAAAATTTTGAAATTAAGGGGCTCTCAGGCAAAGATAGGGGTATTAGGAATAACAGTTCTTTACTAGGAAAATTAAAATAGAAATACAATATTACAAAGAACAATCCCAAACCCTGCCAGAGTCAGAATCCAAGCTGACACCCGTCAGTCAGTCAGGGTGGTGGCAGCAGTCCCATTCAATGGTGGCTGCATCCTCCTGCAGTGGCAGATGTGGTTCAGCTGGAGCAGTGCTCCTGGAGAAGGTGCAGTTTCCTCTGAAGCTCCAGGGATGATGTGGAAAGGTCTGGCTTTCCTCTGGAATCCAGTGGAAAGAAGGTGCCTTGGTGTCCAAAATGTCAGTTTTTCTCTGGGTAGGAAAGGCTTGGCTCCTGCCCTGGCTGGAGCATCTCCCAGTGGGATGATGGAATTTTATCAGTCATGCACTGGGACTCACTGGCCATGAACAGGAGATATCTCCTGGAGGGAGGATGGGCTGTGGGAAGATAAAGATGATTGCCCAGCTGGTTTAAAGATGGCCTATTATCTGCTAATGTGTGCCAGGAGATCAGGGTCACTGCCCCACCCGGGTCAGCAGATGGGGACAGAATTCACATTGCTGGGCACATCAACCCAACATGGGGGGGACCTGAACTTTCCTCTCAGATCCCCCAATAAGCTGGGAGATCCTCCAGCCATTGATGTGCTGAGTGAGAAACAGCACTATGGTCCATCACCCTACCCTGGGGCCACCATCCCACCCTGGGGCCACCTCATGCCAGCAGCCCCCCGGGGTCCAGCACCAGCCGTTCCTTTCACAGGCATTTCCTGGTGCCTGATGCCCTTCCCCGTGTCCCAGCCCTCATTGCAGTCCCAGTGAGCTGTGCTTCTCTCCCCAGCCCTGCCTGCAGTACTGGCCTGAGCCGGGGCTGCAGCACTACGGGCCCATGGAGGTGGAATACATTTCGGGAGTGGCGGACGAGGACATCGTGTCCCGGCTCTTCCGAGTCCAGAACATCACACGGGTGAGCTGCCTTATATCAATTACAGAATCCCAGGGTGCTTGGGGTGGAAGGGAACTTCACAACTGTTTTGTTCCAACCACGGGCAGGGACACCTTCCACTATCCCAGGTTGCTCCAAGCCCCATACAGCCTGGCCTTGGACAGTTTCAGGGATCCAGGGGCAGCCACAGCTGCTGTGGGCAACCTGTCCAACAGCTTGACAACACTAGAAAAATGGAGAAATTTTCCCCTAATGCTCCATCTAAACTTCTCATGATGCAGCTTGAGGCTATTTTCTCTTTTATAATCACTTGTTTCCTGGGAGAAAAGACTGTCCCCACCTGGCTTCAATATTTCAGGGAGTTGTAGAGAGCAGTGGGATCCTTCCTGACTGCTGGGGTCTCCAGCCTAAGTCAGCTCCTGCAGAGGAGGCAGCCCCAGCTCTCCTGCCAGAGAAGAGTTTGTAAAATTACCATTGCTCCATCCAACTTCTCTGGAGTTCTCAGCTCCTTGAAAGGTATTAGAAAACTGCAGGAAAACTTTTTCCTCCTGCCTGAAGGTCCATCTCTGCCCTACCTCACACATAGCACAGGATGGATACTCCCCACATGGGCACAGCAGCCCCCCGGGCACCAGGAGAGCCCTTTCCATGCAGGATGAGAAGATCCACACAGATTTTCACCCTTTGTCAGGGTTGCATGGCTGGTTAAGGTTGCCTTGAAAGAAGAGAAATGCAGGGCAGCAGGGAAGGGATGTGTGATGCAGAGCTGTACATGGAAAGGAGAAGCCCATTTACCTACAAATGCCAGCTGGGATGAGGTGGCATCCCTGAGGTCTTTAAACTCCTGATGGTTGCCAAGAGGCTGAGGCCAGTGCCCCAGTGAAGGTCACTGGGCAGATGGGAATTAGGGAGCTTGGAAGGGAATGTGTGGCTTGGCTGACAGCCCGGCTGGGAAGGTGCTTCAGCGGGGTGGCTGGGGCCAGTGGAGATAAATCCTGATTATCTGAACTCTTAACACAAAGAGGGTTTTGGTTCACACTCCCTGAGGGAGCATCTGGCATTTCCTGGGTGTCAGCACAAAATCCTACACCAAATATGCTCAGCTCTCAGGTGGTAGAATATACTCTGGGCTAAATTAAAATGCAGTGTGATGGAAATCTCTCGATCGACCAGGATATTCCTCCAGGGAGCAGATTGCTGGAGCAGGGCTGGGAAATGCATGGAGCCACTTTGTGCCAAGCTTTGCTGGAATGGAGATAGGTGCTGGGGGTGTCACAAGTGTTCCAGAGCTTTCACCTTAATTCAAAGCAGATCCCAAAACTTTCCTTCCCAGGCTGTCAAAGGAGTTTTCTTCTGTTTTAACTCAATTTGTTTGTTTCCTCTTCCTCCTCTGCCTTCCTTGTTTCCAGCTGGAAGAAAAAACTGGAGCCTGGGGTGGTCAGTTCATTACAGGCACATCACCAGCTCACATCAGAGCTCCCAGAACCAGAAGGGTTTAGGAAAGCCCCTAGAAAGGTTCAGGAAAGCTGTTGTTTGAAATGTGCAGGTTGGAGTGGGTACCAAGTGCCCCCAGTTCCCTGGAATACCTGTTCCCCTACAGGAACACTGGTCCTGCTGGGTGAAGGTCTGGTGCTCATCCCACTCAGCAGGCACCTGAAACTGGGTGGACAGAGCCCTCCAGAGCTGAGTGCCCCCCATCTGGGCCTGACCCCCTCTTTCTGCTCCACGTGCTACCCACACATGAGCTGCAAGGGGGTGACCGTGGTCTCATCCCATCCTGTACTGGGGGTGCTCCGAGTGCTCCTGAGCAGGAGCCCCACATCTGCCCAGCTAATGCCTGCTGAGCTCCATGGATGTAATCCTCCTCCTGGATCCAGCTAACCAGATTAGGTTTCCAAACTAACCAGATTACCAGGTATTAAGCTCCTGCCTCCATGGCAGCCTCTCAGCAGCCTCCTAGTTTACAGAGAGCACGACAGAGCCACATCCCATGGATCTTTGACATGCAGAGGAAACCTTGGGGAGGCTCTGGGGCCTGGAGCAGGTTTTGGGGGATACAGGGACAGCCCAAGGTCTGCAAGATCGGGTAAACCGAGGCAGCAGAGTTCTCCTGGCTGGGATGGGGTGCTGGAGCAAGTGTGAGCTGGAGGCCAGGGCTGAACCATCCATGTTAAAGCAGCAGGAAAGGGTTTCCCTCTCTGCCTCTGCTGTCCATGCATGGCAAACCCCTCCTGCCCTCAGTCAAACCTCCAGTGGAAGGAAATGAGGGCAGCCCATGGGTTCAGGTGATGATTTTGCTTTTGCAGCTGCAGGAGGGGCACCTGATGGTCCGGCATTTCCAGTACCTGCGCTGGTCAGCCTATCGAGACACCCCAGACTCCAAGAAGTCCTTCCTGCACCTCCTGGCCCAGGTGGAGAGGTGGCAGAAGGAAAGTGGTGATGGCAGGACTGTGGTGCACTGCTTGTGAGTGTCAGCTGGGAAGGAGCAAGCTCTGCTGGGGGACAGATGCCTCAGATTCCATGGCCACAGCTGTGCCTGGAGATCCTCCACAAAGCCCTCACTGGGGTGACTTTGTCCCCAGATGGGGCCACCTCTGCCACAACATGAGTTTTGGGTGAGGCACCCTGTGATCACCTCCTCTGTGAGATGGATGCTCAGCAGAGGTGACACCAGCCTGCCCTTTGTGCTGATCCTTCCCCCTTGGCAGAGGTCCCAGCCCTGTCCCCACACCCCGTGTGTGTGACAGGCTCCAAAGGGACATGGCAGGAGCTGTGCCATTCCCACCACTTGCTACTCATTGTGGGGACAGAGAATCATGGCTGGGAAGGGACCTTAAAACTCATTCTGGAGGGACACCTCAGGTTACTCCAAGCCCTGTCCACCCTGGAGATGGTCTCCTCCCCTCCTCCCAGTGGGGCTGGCTCACAAACACTGTGTGTGCTCCCCTTGGATGGGACCTGGCACGTTCACAGATGGGGAGAGACAGCAGGCGAGCCTTTAATCAAAAACTAATTACAGCCTTGTCCATCTTCGTTAGCTGAAGGATAATTTGAGAACATGCTTTATAAAGCTCTGGCATCCTGTTCTCTCTTCCTCTCCCCTGTTCCCAGTGCTGTCAGGCTTCAGGTGTGGTGGTGTGGGAGCAGGGGTTCACCCCAGGATTTGGGGAGGTTTCCAGTGCCCTGTGTGGATCATGGGGTGGTTCCTCCAGGCAGCAGCATCACCATGTCACCAGCCCAGGCCAGGGGGACACAGCAGCTTCCCCAAGGTCACACGGAGTTGATCCATGGCAGGGCTGGGAGCTGAGCCCAAATGTCCAAGATCTAGCCTTGGTGATCCAAAAAAGTGTTTTCATGCTCTCGTGAGGGTTGGAGGGTAGGATCATTGTCCTGCCACCCCATGGGGCAAGTTCAGGTGCCCTGATACAGGTACAAGCCCCTGCTCTGGGATATCCCCTGGGATGTAGGGTTGGATAGAGAAAGGGAGACTTGGAGGGAGCAGGAACGTGCTCTGATGCACCTTCTCACCCCTGACACGTGTGTTTGTCCCACCAGGAATGGAGGTGGCCGGAGTGGCACCTTCTGTGCCTCCACCATGATCCTGGAGATGATCAAGTGTCACAACATGGCAGATGTTTTCTTCGCTGCCAAGACCCTCCGCAACTACAAACCAAACATGGTGGAGACCTTGGTAAGCACCAGACCCTCCCTGCCCACCCTGCCTGCCAGTCCTGCCATAGAGGAGAGGTGCTGGGGATGCTCACCTCCCAAAACACCATCTTTTTCCACTCCAAATTGTGATGATCTGCACGAACATCTTCATGCCAGCACTGTGCTGGGATGGGCTGGGAAGTGAGACAGCTCCTCAAAGCAGCTTGGGCTTGTCTTCATCCTGCCATGCCAGCACAGCCTCAGAGTCAGTGCTTGGGATTGTTGGAAATCCTCCCCAGGAGTTGTAAGGCGGAGTCACATTAATCCACAGGATGCAACTGCCATTCTTGGGAAGGTTTGTGGTGTTGGGAGCAGCGCTGGTGTGGAATCAGATAAATTCCTGTCAGAAATACAAAAGGGAATGAGCTCTTGGAGTGAAGTGAATGGGTGGACGAGCTGCTGGGAGCAGCAGTGGAGTGATGTGTCCTGAGGAGGAGGCTGGAGCTGGTGGCAGGTCAGGACAAAAAGCCCTTGCCCTAATTCAGGCCTCCAGTGATGCAACAGGGAGGGAGTGGGCTCATGTTTGTCCCTGTGGTGGAGGAATCCAGGTGCCTCATGATGTTTTAAAAGCAAGTCAGCTGGAAATGTTTACCCCATTTGGATTAAAAAATCCCTAAATTGCAAAATGAAATGGTTTTGAGGAGGGGATGGGATTTGCATTAGGAATTAAAAGCAGAGGAGAAGGTGAGGGAGGGGAGAGGGGAGCAGGGGGATGAATGCAGATTAAGGAAAGATGATATGACAAGCATGAAGCCACCAGACCCATTGGGCTAAATTGCAAGGATATTAAAAAAGGCAGCATTTCCCATCAGGACACAAGCCTCCTCCTGCCTCAAATGAACCTGAGCTGGCTATTCTGGGAATCTCAATCTCCCAGAGTGACCAGGAGGCCAGATCCGTGCCTGGTGTAAGGAGCTCGGCCCAGCAGAGAGCACTTCCTGCTGCCTGCGCCTCTTCCCCCTCTGTTTGCCCCAGGGGTTATTTTTATGGGATGAAAAATGGAAACAATCCCTTTCCTTAATCCAAAAAGCATTATGTGCTTTTAATCTGGGCTGCTGCAGCTCCCTCACTTTGAAGTCCTTCTCCCCCTCTCCCTGATCCCACCTGGGATCCCGTGGCTGCCCACCCATGTGGGATAACAGGATTTTCATGCTGGTGCTCAGGCTCCAGTCCCCATCCTGTGGCCAGGATCTGGGGAGATGAGCTCTCCTCTCTCCCTCGCTGCTGTCACACCCAGAGCGTTCCCACCTGATGTCCCAGATGTCCCAGCCTCTGTAGCAGCTCCAAAATCCTGATTTGTATGGGGTTTTTCCCCCAGTTCAGGCTGGTTTTGCTCACTGGAGCAACATTTCCTGGGATGGCACTGCCAGGGCCAGAGCTCTCCCAAGGTTTTTGTACTGTGAGTTGTACGAGGGCAAGAGAGCAGGGGAACAGCTCGTGGAAAGGAGGGCAGGGATGGATGAGTCTGCCCTCACAAGCCCCAGTTCAGGGATTTTTGTTAGAAAACCAGGAGTCAGCCACTCTGGGCTTTCCTTTTGTGCAGCTGACAGGGAGTGAAGGGTGAGAGGATGCTGACAGCATCCCTGGGTGTCTCAGCAAAAGATGGGAGAGAGAGCCTGCTCCTTCTGGGCAAGAGAATTTGTGATAAAGAAATGTCCTGGCAGCCAGGGCAGGGCATCTCCATCCACTCCAACCATGGATATTTGCCTGGGTGCTCTCCCCTTTTCCAGCCTCTGCTGAACTCAGAGACACAAACTCCTCGATTTCCTGCCTAAGGTTTTATTGTGGATACCTCTGACCCCAGACTCCATCATTCCCACATCTCTGCACCATTTGATTGACACATGCCAGTCACTGAGATGATGAGGATGCTGAGCCCCCACTGCTGGTTGTACCTGGGGTGGTGAATAAAGGTATTTTCACAGTAAGGGGATGTTGCAGTCCTGGTCCCTCCCTCGGGGCAGGTGGAGGTTTTTCAGTGGATTTCAGTGCTGCAGAGCTGTTGGGTCTGGGGCACCATGGCCCTGCCCCAGCAGTGGGGCAGAGTTTGCCAGGAGTGGAGCAGTGGAGGGCCAGTTTCCCAGGCTGTGGCCTCAGCAGAACTGTCAGGGGGCCCCGACAGGCTGACCAGTGTTTCCTCAGGGCTGTTGACTTGTTTTTTTCCTCAGATAGGGATAGCTTTGGGAAGTAGCTCCCTCGGGATTGTAACACCCTCTCTTCTCTCTCCAAACAGGAGCAGTACCATTTCTGCTACGACATAGCACTGGAATACCTGGAGTCCCTGGAGACCAGATAGCACCTGGCCACGAGAGGGGCAGCAAGGGCTCGTGCAGGGGCCGTGCCAACCACACTTCCCAGCTGGGCACAGTGTCCCTGCCTGGGGGGAGGGAAACAGCAAAGGACCCACCAGGAAACTCTTTGGATCCAGAAAACGAAAGGACATGGAGATGGCCACTCTCCATCTTCATCCTCTTCTCCCCATCCTCTCTGCCCTGGTGTGTCCCAGGGGGTGGATCCCACAGCTCAGCTGTTCCTTGGAACCACAGCCTGGGCTCGCTGTGTGCGGGATGCAGCCCTGCTGTGCTGCTGGAGAGGGGGCCAGGGAGGGGAGGAAGAGGAGCCCAGAAGGAGCTGAGGCTGTTTCCCAGCAGGGAAGGATGGATACTGGGAGATGTTGCTCTTTTGTGTGTGCAATTGAAGCTGCTCCTCAAGGAGCCAGAGGCTGCCAGAGGTTTTCCCTTGGTGGGACTCGCTCTGAGCCAGAGCAAAGACCCCCCAGGAGCTCTTGAGTTTCTTCCCGTTGGCACCATGAGTTTGATCCTGTTCTAGTTCTGTGAGTTCTGATCCTTTGTGTGTCCAGCCCTGGACAGACAGGGATGAGGGATGGGAGGGGTGGAGGGCACTGGCCATGCAAAGTCCCTCTGCAGGGACTGACCTGCACTGTCCTGGTGCTTTTGCAGAACTTTGAGGGGATGGTTCCCCAGTGTCTCCACACCTTCCTCTCCATCTGTAGCAGTGAATTCCTCCTGTTGTCCCACAGGCACTGGCCCATGGGTCTGTTTCTTCCCTTCTGTGTCTCTTCGTTTGAAGCAAAATCCTCAAAATTCGGGTGTGTCCCCAATACTTCCTGGATGCCACCCCTGGACAGTTGCCTGTTGATGCTCTTGGCTTTTGCTGGGCCTGGGGGGCTGGGAGGATCAGTTTTGGGGTGCTGTTGGCTTGGGCTGAGCTATGCCAAAGCCATGGCCATGCATGGACAGGGGAAGGTCCCCACACTCCTGTGCCACCAGGCTGGTGGCTGAAAGTACCTGATGCTTTTAGCTCCACCCTGCTGCAGGTGAGTGTGAAATGGCACTTTTTCCATCTGATGTTGTGGTAATTGTAGGAATTCTGCTCTCAGCCTGGTTATAATAACATAAACAGCCCTGGGAAAGTGCAGCCAGAGGCATCCATGTCTGGGGTCTGCCTGAGGCATTGATGGGAGGTTGGTTCTATCCTGAGGGCCAGGTAGAACCCTTCACCAGCACTTTTGGGGGGATGGAGCAGAGCAGAGGAGAAACTGTACTCTAGATGCTGAAGGCTTATGTGGGCAACCCTGTCTTTCATCCATCTGTCATCCTTCACCCTATCCATGTTACCCCCATCCTCCAGCCCCAGGGCAGGGGCAGCTTCTCCACCCTGCCTGCTGGGGCTGGCAATCCCTTTGCCCAGGGAATTCTCCCCAGGGAGTCATGAAGGCTGCACAGCTGTGTGCTGGAGGAGCAAACCCAGGTGTTTCCATCCACCTTCCAAGGGTGAGGGAGAGCAGGAGGAGCCATCCCTGCCCTCTCTCCTCTTGGGCAATGTGCCACTGCTGTGGTGGTGGGGATTCCCCAACCCTTGGCTCTCCCACCTCCTCCCTGAGGAATTCACAGCCTGACAATAACTTATTCCAAGGGCTATATGACATCATTCCTTCCTTCTTTCCATCCCTGCTGTCTCACCTGCCGTGTGCCCATTCTGTCTTGTCACCAAAAGGTCTTTTTTACCCCCAAATGGCCCAGTAACACCAGTACAGGCTCCATCAATACTCACACTGGGATAAATTAGTGTCCTTTTCCCAGTCCCCATCTCTCCATAGCCCTGTCTGTGCTGTCCTAGGGAAGGTGCTGCATGCTGGGTGCAGAAATTATTTGGTTTTGTATGAAAATGGCTGAGCTGAGCCTCTGAAATCCCTGGGAATGGGATGGTTTGGGGGCTGTCCAGCCCTGGGAGCTGGAGGGATGCTGCTGCCTGGGCCACCTGCATCCTCCCTGTGGTCCAGAGGGAGGGAGTGTCCCACAGGGCTCTGCAGGTAAAGTATTGCCAGAAAGAGGAAAGGGAGGGGAGCTGAAACCCCAGTTAGTTTTACAGAGACAACAGAGACTGGAGGAGTTGTATATATGTTTTAAAATCAAGATTTTTTCATTTTTATTTTATTTTGATACCTCCTTGCTGGGTGTCTCTGGGTTTTTAGGGCATCTCTGGTGAAGGGCAGATTTTGAAATCCAAGTGCTATAAAACCCAACCCATCTCCAACTCCTACTGAGATGTTCTTCTGACACGAGGCAAGGACATCCTGTACATAGAAATATATATATAGAAATCTATATATAAAAATATAAATACTGTTCTTAAGATGGATAATGTTTATTGGTATTATAGATTGGAGTGGTATTTTTTTTTTAATAAAAACAAAACAAAAAAAAAAAAAGGGAAAAAATTAAAACTCAAGAAAAACCACCAAATTGGAACCATTTTGTCTATATGCAGTCAAAGTGATCCTAAAAGCTGGCAGCATCCCAGAGCTGGTGCCAAAGGGACCTGGGACCAAGAGGCAGCTCCACCATGGAGGAGGATGGAGCAGTGGGACTGAGGGAGGGACATGTCTGATGTGGATTGTACCACGCACATCCAGCTGTTGTTAACTGGTTTTTTTATTATTTTGTTATTATATTATTATTTTTGGCTTTCTTTCCTTTTAAGAAAATCAGTTGCATAAATAAATGTTCCAAATTTGTGATGGCCTCTGGAGTTCTTTCCTGGCTCTGAGCTGGGAGCTGTGATGTGGGGAGCTGTGAGGTGCAGAAAAAGCCTCTCTCAGCCCTGTCTTTTTGAGGGTATTTCTGGGGGTAGATTTGCAGGGGCAGGTTCCTACAAATCCCTCATGGGGTTGCCCTGTGCTTCCAGAGCTTTGCTGTTGGTGCCCTCCTGGAGATCTCAGACTGGCAGGGTTTACCAGCCAGCCTGGCTGCTCACAGCTTCTGCTGCAGCTTCCCCATTGCTGGAAGGGGTGGTGTGGAGGGAAAAGAGCCCCAAGACCCTGCCCAGCTGGAAAATGAATGCCTGTTGTAAGAAGAGCCTTCAGGAAAAGTTGCTGCATTGTCTTCAGTGATTTATTTATTACGAAGCAGCCTTCAGTTAAATGTGTTGTGATATGAAACACTTCCAGTAACACTTGAGTCTTAATTTAATGGAGACCACGGAAAAAAATCTAATTGACTTGTCAGGATTGTTTTTCATCTTTAATTAAGGCTCGTGAAGGAAGCAGTAATTACACATTACTGATAAATTATAAAAAGGGGGATCACGCAAATGAAAACCGAGTCCAGCCCTTAGGAGGGGCTCTGGGTGTGTGGGTCAGCCCTGGCAGGGGTGTCCCTGGGGCTGAGCTCTGTGTCCCCAGGGCTGGCCTGGAGGGCACAGTGGGCTCAGGCTGTCTGAAGAGAGAGACAGCAGCTGCTCTCACCCGGACCCAAGGACTGTGGCTCGTTAAGGTTAAAGAGGGAGCAATCACTGGGGACAAGGGTTGTGGCCACTGGTTTGGTGTTTCTCAGGGGCGTGGGTGGCACCAGTGCCCTTCCTCACTTCATTCCTGCAACTTCTGGAAGTGGCATGGACAGCCCAGAGAGCCAAGAGGGCTCAGAGCAAGGACAGGAGCAGAAGTCCAGGTGCTCATCCTGTGGAGATGTCCTGTCCCACCTGGGATTCATCAGCGTGTCCTGGTGAGTAATACCCCCTGTTGGGGGTATCTGGGGATGGGATGGGATGGGATGGGATGGGATGGGATGGGATGGGATGGGATGGGATGGGATGGGATGGGATGGGATGGGATGGGATGGGATGGGATGAAACCCCTCTTTTCCTCTTGTGCAAAGCCAGGAGAGCTTGGCATGGGCATGGCTTGAGGCACTCAGCTCCTGCTGCTCTGCCGGGCCTGGACAGATCAGAGCTGCTTAAAGGGAGCACTTTGCATGTCAATAACTAATCCAAATCCATGCCCAGTGCCCAACTCTTGGCTCTTGGGAATTGCTTGCCAGCTCCACGCCTCCTTTGTGCTGTTATCTGCAGCACACATGCCTGGTAGAGCTGGTAATAATTTCCCTAAGCCAATGTCATGGTATTGTTGGAGGTGACCTGGATATTCTCATTCCACCAACAGGCTCGTTCCCTAATCCTGGCTGACAGACAGCACTGAAGTGTTGGGGAGCTCAGCCCCAGCCCAGGGGGTGTCCAGCAGTTGCTACAGGTGGGACCCCTGTCCTACCCCTCTCCACCTGCCCAGAGGGGCCAGTGTTCCCAGTGAGTGCTCAGCTTTGTCCTCACCAGCCCCTCCGTGGCCATCCTGCCCCTGGAGAGCCCCAAAAGCACAGGGAGTGCTGCCAGGAGGCTGCCCAGATCTCACCCACCCAGGTACTGAGGGCCATGCTCAAGGCTGTCAAAGGAATGGTGGGCAGGGATTCCTCTTCCTCTCCTCCTTCAGGAGAAGCTGATCCCTTCCCATCATGGGGGTCCCACCTGGAGCCCCTATGGTCATCCCTCCCAGTGGCTCATGGCACTTCAGCCCTCTGAAGTTTGGGTTTGTTCCTTTTGATGTGGCATTTTGGAAGCTGCCTCGAGCAAAGGGGCAGAGCAGAGGCAGGGCTGGGGGAGGCTGTGCTAAACACTCCTGATTAATCTCGGCAGATGAAATCATTAAAATGAAACCAAATTCAATTAATTCCAGCGGCCCATTTATCACCTGGGATGTCCCTGCTAGGCCAAGAGCTGCTGTGGCTCAGGCTGGGCTCATCTTCTCCATCCCCTCTCTGATCCCAGTCCTGCAGAGCCCTGAGGAGGCTGGGATGGGGACAGAGCTGTCCCACTCCTGCCCCAGGGGCAGGGCCATGTGCCTGGACCGCCCGTCCGCCCTTGCTTGGTTTGATTTTTGGGCACAAGCGTGGGGAGGGCTGGGTGGGATGACCCTGTGGCATGACCTTGTTCCCCTGGCCAGCCTGGGGATGCCCAGGGCTCTTCATCCACAGGGCACAGGGAGCAGAGGCTGCAGAGCCCCATCCAGGGATGTGCCCATCACCCCAAGCCATGATCCAGCAGCACACACCGTGCTCTTCCAGGGACTTCCCACCTCTCCAGTGCTCCAAGTGCTGTAGGATAATTTATTTAAGCAGCCTGAACTGGGCTGTAATCTCTATGCTGCTCATGTCACCTCTTAATGTTCCAACCAAAGGCTTAATGGGAAGAATTTGTATTTTGAAACAAATATTTCCACACGGTGTGCAAAATATCTAATCATGTATTTATCCTTAAGTACTTCCAAAAGTCAACATAATTATTCCAGTCCCATTAAGTTTAATTTGCAGTAAATTATGCATTTAGCTTTAAGTTGAGGTTGTTGGTTAGAGTCAAGATAAAGCTCTTGCTATTTATAAGGCAGTATTTCAGCACAGATACAAACCACAAATGCTTGGACAAGAAAATCCTGCTCGGGAAGTTTGGGGAGAATTTCAAATAGGGAGGTTAACAAAAATATCTGTAGCATGAGTGTCTAATCACAGATGTGTGAGCACACTCAGTCAACTAAAATGAGCTCCCAAACAGCTTCTGGAGCCCTGGGCTGCCAAAACAATTTTCCTCTGGCTAAAAAATTTGGGTTTTTTTTCAGGACATGGTTTTGAAAAATAAATGAATAATTTAACTTTCCTCCTAGTGTCACATCTTTGAGGTTCACACACAGGGAAGTTGTTCCCACTGGAAGAGGTGGAACAGCTTTAACCTGTGATTTATCTGTGGTCTCAGGTGTCTCTGCAGATTAAAGGCAGCAGGGAATTGATCTCCCCCTTCCTGAGCAGCCCAGGGCCCTTGGAGCCCATAGGGATCTCTGAGGGACACGATGGGGGCTCAGTCAGCCCTTCCACAGCAATGGCTCTGCAGCCAGGTGCCATGGATGGACCCACATCTCCATGTGCCAGATCCTCTGCATTTCAGGATCAATGACCAAGTGACAATTTTTTTTCCATTCCCAGGAGGTAAAGAAAGTGATGGGAGGACCTTCAATCCCAAGAAGCTGTGCTGGTGGGGCCAGTGGATTGAGAAATGCCCATTTGCTGCTGGGTGGAGGATGGTCCTTCAGGTAAGGCAAGAGTGAAGATTGCCCGTGGCTCACTGTTCATGTTAGGAGATCTCTCAGTGCTTCACCTCTCCCTTCCTAAACCCAGCCTGACTTCAACTGAGCTGGAGTCCTGGGCTGCTCCCCTGCGTGTGGCATCCTGGGGAAGGGCTGAGAGCAGCCCCTGTGCTAGGCAGAGCATCTCCCATCACTCACTGTCACCCTGGGGACAACAGTGCTGCATCCCCAGCCCTGCCCTGCTCTGCCCTGCCCAAGCCCTGGGCAAGGACAGTGCAGTGGCAGCAGGCAGGACAGACTCAGAGCAGCAGTGCTGCCCATGTCCTGCTCAGCTGGGTGTGCAGTTGCCAGACTCAGAGCAACAGTGCTGCCCATGTCCTGCTCAGCTGGGTGTGCAGCTGCCAGACTCAGAGCAGCAGTGCTGCCCATGCCCTGCTCAGCTGGGTGTGTAGCTGCCAGACTCAGAGCAGCAGTGCTGCCCATGTCCTGCTCAGCTGGGTGTGCAGCTGCCAGACTCAGAGCAGCAGTGCTGCCCATGCCCTGCTCAGCTGGGTGTGCAGCTGCCAGACTCAGAGCAGCAGTGCTGCCCATGCCCTGCTCAGCTGGGTGTGCAGCTGCCAGACTCAGAGCAGCAGTGCTGCCCATGTCCTGCTCAGCTGGGTGTGCAGCTGCCAGACTCAGAGCAGCCTGGCTCTGGCTGTGGCTGCAGTGGTGCCAGGTGCTGGCAGAGCCTCGGCCCGCTGGTGGCCCAGCACACCAACAGCTCAGCTGCTGCCTATTGATCCATCTTCAGCCTGCCCCAATGGATGGTGTTTAAAGCAGCAGCAAAAAGGGAATATGGAGCAGCTCATCTCCCCCTGCTCTGCAGGACACTTAGAGAGCTTTGAAGAGGGATTGGCTGACTCGGCGTCTCCAGGATTTTTGTTTTTACAAAATTAGATTCATTAGAAATGTCTGGCTGGGAATTAGGTCTCATAGCCTGATTTTATCCTGAGGATTTCTGCCTAGAAGTGTCTAGGTCACGACAGGGAGGCTGGAGTGGTGTGGGAAGGGCTGGGATGGGGAAGGCTGTCCCTGAAGATGTGCTGGTGGCTCTGCAAACCCCTGGAAATTCACTGGGGTTCTGGCAATGGGGGCTGTTGGGGTACAAGTCAGAAAGCTTTTGCTCCAAGGAAGGATTAGAAAGTGTAAGAGCTTTTGCTATGTAAGCCTGTACTGACATCCTGTCATGCATCCATCCCTGATCTCCCTTCTGCCTCCTCTGCAGGTCACCCTGGGGAGGTAGAGGAGCACCAGGGGCCCAGGCAGGAGCCTCCTCTGAAACTGGGACTTAAGCACTGAAATGTAGAAACTTTTCCAGAATCATTTCACAGCAAATTTCACACTCAGATTTGGTTTGGGCTCAATTTGCACTTTTTTATTGTTGTTGTTGTTTTTTATTTTTGTTTTTTTTTAAAGGAGGACATATTTTGCCCTGTCAAAAATTTCTCCTAACTTGTCATTAGAGACCAAACCCTTCTGGGCATCTCTCCAAGCACCCTTGCTGAGCCAGCCCCTGAGTCCTGTCTCTGCAGCTGCCATGGGGGTCTCTCACCCAAGCCCCAGAGATGCTGCCTGAGCCCAGTTATCCATGTGCTGCTCCTGCCAGAGCCAATGGGGACTCTGGGAATGTGCTGGTGCAGGAGAGTAGGGCCATGGTTCCTTCCAGGGATGTGTTTTAATGGTGGATTTGGCAGTACCAGGTTCATGGTTGGACTCAATGACCTTAGAATCCTAAATCATGGAATGGTTTGGGTTGGAAGGACCTTAAATCCCATCTCAATCCACCCCTGCCATGGCAAGAACACCTCCCACTGTCCCAGGGTGCTACAAGCCTTGTCCAGCCTGGTCTTGGGCACTGCCAGGGATCCAGGGGCAGCCACAGCTGCTCTGGGCCACCTGTGCCACCTTTTCTTACAGGTCTTTTCCAGCCTGAATGACTCTGTGGCTCCATGGCTGTGATTCCCAGCTCCCCAGGGCTGTTTGCAGGCACAGCCCAGCCCCAAGGTGCTGCAGGGAACCAGGGCCAGGAGGAGGCTGGGGAAGCAGAGGGGAAATGCTGCATCTGAGGCCAGGAAACATCCAGGAGTTCCACACTGAGGGGCTGCAGGGGATCTCCAGATCGGGTCAAGCTGCTGTGCAAGGCAAGGTATGAACTTCCCATCAAATCATGTTCCCCATATTGCTTTCTCTTTCCTGAGAGCTCTCAGAGACCATTAAGGAAAGCAGGAGATGTTTGCAAGGTTAAGAGACTCAGTGTCTCAACTCACCAGAAGGTTTGCAGTAATTTACAGCTGCAGGCAGCCAATGCTCTTCATGGGGGGAAGGGAAATGCAATTTAAGAGAACACAAATAAATAAGAAGCTGCAGCAGCCAACACTCTCTGATTTAATCCCAGCCCACGAGAAAGATTTATTCTGTTATCTGACAGTTTGATCACTCCAGGAATCCCATAGGTCAGCCCATATCTGCTGTTATTATCTCTGGGCTGTTTCCACTGAGATGCACAGGGAAGATTTGCTAGAGAGATGAACTGAGGCTGTTGATAGGAGTGCAATGGATGGGACCCCCAGGGACCCTCGTCCTGGAGGCAACCCCAAGGCTGGGTGGGCTGTGCATGGATGGGACCCCCCCGGGGTCCCTCACAACTGCAGAGCTGTCCATCCCAGTTGGTTATCCCAGTCAGGAATGCAGAGCTGCCATCCCAGTTGATATCCTAGAGTCAGGACTGCAGAGCTGCCATCCCAGTTGGTTATCCCAGTCAGGACTGCAGAGCTGCCATCCCAGTTGGTTTTCTCAGAGGCTGCTGTGTGGAGTTGCTCTGGCAGGAATTGGAGAACATTTCCATTGGAAAAAGCCTTGTGGGACACCAGTGTTAGAGGCCTGGAATTCCTGGAGCTGTGCAATTGCTGGCAGGAGGGTTTGCTGCTCCTGATGCCTCTTGATTCAGATGCCAGAAAAGGGCCAGTGGGAAGAATCCCTCTAAAAGCTCAGGGAATAAAATGCAGGCTGGAAGGGGGCACCTGCACTGTGATTCCCACCCTGTGGCTCTCCCTTTCACCCTTCCCCATCCCCTCTCCTCCACGTGTCTGGGAGGAGAGACCAAGTAGTTCTTTGCCCATTTGGATTATTATCTGTAAATTAACCCTTTCTCAGCTCTTCCCCACTTCTTCCCTTGCTGAAATTATTAATTTCCCACTGCAGAGTGTGCCTTTTGCTGTCAGAGCTGCCTGGGAATGGCACCAAAAAGCCATGGGAAGCTCTCCCACGCAATCAGGCACATAGCCACAGAGACATATGCAGGGGGAAGTGCAGCCTGTTCCAACAAACAGCCGGAGTGCAGAGACACAAACACACACAAATAAACAGGCTCACACCTCCCAGCGCACCTGAAACGTGTCCACACAGGCAGAAGCTTTAGTGGGCCTGGCTGGAGCCACTCAGAGTCACAAAAATGCAGGTGGAAGTGCAGAATTCCCCCTTCTCTGCTCTCACAGCAAGAGAAAATGCAAGGCTGGGGCACAAATACCTGAACTGCCTGCACTGGCTGCCCTGGAGCCAGATCATTTGGCAAAGGTCCCTCTTAGTTCGAGTTTCTCTGGCTGAAATCAAATATTGCTGAGCTCCAGTAGCTGAGGTTGTTTGCAAACCTGTCCTTGCCCAATTTCATGCCTTTCATGGTCTTTTTCATTTGGAGAAAGGCTGGCTAAAGGCTGCACAAGGGTGTGCAGGAAACTGCTGGCCCAGGAGAGGGTGTGGGATGGGTAGATGGAGGCCTAATTAGTGGCATTGCTTTAATTGAGCACAGGAAGGGGTTGGAGATAGCATTTTTCTATGGGAAATGTTGTTTTTCTTTTGATCCAAGGTTTTTCCAGCATTAACTAAATAACTGCTGATAGCCTGGCTGGGCTGTGCACACCATGCCAGGAGGGGAAGGTGTTTGACTTGACTCCAAGAGAAGAGATTTTGCATGGAAAAGCCAGCCAGGGTGTTACCCCAGAGGTGGGAGCAGAGGGGTTGGACACGGGCCACCTGGGAGCTGGGCTTTGTTTCAGCTGTCGGTGGAGTGGCACCCCAAAGTGTTGATGTTTCACAGAGAGACAAGAAAAAATGCTGAAAGTGCTTGGGAAGGAAGGAGCAAAGCTTGGAAAAGATCAGTCTGCTGCTTTTAATTTTTATTTTTCCATTCTGTAATTCTAAACGTTTCCCTCTCAGGAGCTCACAGAGCTCTGTGTTGACATTGGCTCTTCAGGGAAGAGGGAGGTTTGTGTCAGACCGCAAAGCAATTTTTAATCAAAACAAAAAGTAGCATCAAAAGGGGAATAATACAACCCTGTGAGTGTTGAAACCTGATGCTTCCTGGTGCTGTTTCCCCATCCTTCCCTCACCTCACAAACCCAAGCAGGTTTTGTGGAGTTTGGAGTGCATTTCCAAGGGAGTTCTGTGGGCTGGTGTCTGTGCTGCCCCGAGCAGGGATCCTCCCAGAGCCCGGCATGTCCCAGGCTGGCTGCTCATGGCAGCTCAGGAGCTGCGGGACACACCGGCCCCGAGGGGGGAACACCGGAGTGCTGCGGGAATGTGGGATACGGGCAGGGGTGGGGTTGGCAGTGCCGCCTTAATGGCTGGATATGACAGGACGTTAAAGGTCTTTTACAGCCCAGATCCCTCTGTGCTGCTCCCCCGGGGCTGGACGGGCTCTCCTGGCTCTGCCTCACCTCCCGTTTGACTTCAGCCACAGCCCGTGCCAGACTCTGCACAGCTGCTCTGGCTGTTGAAATACACGGGCCACGACACCAAACCCCTATACGGCCTTTACTGAACACACCAGCACCTCTGGAGAATAAAAGTCCCAACACTTCCACACACGACCACCAGCACAATTACATGCAGCTCCCATTACTCCCGCACAGCCCAACATCTGCTCACAGAAATTGCCACGGAACTCACCCAGGTTGTTATCATAAAGGCAGGTGCTGATGGCAGGGTGCTATTGAGGTCGCGGCGACAAGGTGGGACACCTCTGGGTGGTGACCTTGCCTTCTTCCTTACTTTTCTCAGCTGTGGAATGCTATTTGCAATCTTAGGTGATATTTGGGCTCGTTATTTTAAGGGTTTCAGCTCTGAACATTGTCCCAGCATTCTCTGCGTCTTTCGTTTGCATGTACTCCATGACGTCACTTCTCCTCCTCTGTCACTGGCGCCATTTTAGGGAAGCGACGAGGGCATTAACCCGACGGGAGGGGAAAGGGATATGGGATAAAACAATTGGGGCCGAAAACAGGGTGAGGCCAAGAACTTAACATTAACAATTAACATTACAGAAAACCGGGAACATTTATAAAAACATACAGCTGTAATCGCTGTAGAACTTTCTCTGGGGATGTCCTTGGGATGTTTTTTATCCCTGTGACACCACCTGCCCTGCCCGGGATCCCAGTGCGGGGCTGAAGCCGCGGGCAGCATCCCTTCCCTCCCGCAGGAGAGAGAATGGGGTCGGGACGGGAACGAGAGCGGGGACGGGGCAGGGACAGGAACGGGACTGGAGACAACACCTGCCCTGCAGGGACAGGAACAGGACTGGAGACAACACCTGCCCCACAGGGACAGGAACGGGACTGGAGACAACACCTGCCCTGCAGGGACAGGAACAGGACTGGAGACAACACCTGCCCCGCAGGGACAGGAACGGGACTGGAGACAACACCTGCCCTGCAGGGACAGGAACAGGACTGGAGACAACACCTGCCCTGCAGGGACAGGAACGGGACTGGAGACAACACCTGCCCCGCAGGAACAGGAACGGGACTGGAGACAACACCTGCCCTTCAGGGATAGGAACAGGACTGGAGACAACACCTGCCCCGGGGGGACAGGAACGGGACTGGAGACAACGCCTGCCCTTCAGGGACAGGAACAGGAACGGGACAGGAGCAGAGCCAGAGGCAGCCCTGCAGGAACAGGAACGGGGGCAGGGTAGAACTTTCTCTGAAGGATTTATTCATCACGGCTGTGGCTGTGGCTGTGGCTGTGGCTGTGGCTGTGGCTGTGGCTGTGGCTGTGGCTGTGGCTCTGGTTCTGGTTCTGGATCTGGCTCTGGTTCTGGTTCTTGCTCTGGCTCTGGTTCTGGTTCTTGCTCTGGCTCTGGCTCTGGCTCTGGCTCTGGCTCTGGCTCTGGTTCTGGTTCTGGCTCTGGTTCTGGTTCTGGCTCTGGCTCTGGCTCTGGCTCTGGCTCTGGCTCTGGCTCTGGTTCTGGCTCTGGCTCTGGCTCAGATCACAGGGTCCTGGCCAGGAGCCAGGAGCAGTGGTGGGAGGCCATAAACGGCCAGCACTGCACTGCAGGTCTTTCTCTTCTCCTTTTATCCTCTGCTCCTTGCAGGTGATGGAGGTGGCCATGCCAGAGCCTCTGCTCAGGTGGTGCTTGCAGGGACACCCTGCAGGGCAGGAAGGTGCTCCTGTGCTCCAGCCAAAAGCAGGCAGTGCTCAGGAGCAGGCTCCGAGTGCTGTGCTCAGGGCAGCGGGAGGGATACTCTGCTTGGAGCTGAGTTTCTCCAGCTAATTTCCCCTCTTGATGTTTCCTTCCTCGCTTCTCAGGCTCTCTGTGGGGCACCTTGCTGCCTGTAAACTGCACTTAACACAGTCCTGAGCACAGCAAAAGAAAAGTGCCCAAAGTGCTGAGTAAATATTGGCAGAGTGTTCAGCTTTTCCAGTGCCTGGAGCTGGCTGGGCTCCCTTGTGGCATGACCCTGCTTGCTGCTCCCAGGCTGGACGTGGCCAGGGATGCCACCCCCTGCACAAATTTGGGGGTCCCAAACCCTGGGCAGGTGTCCCCCTACCCTCGGGATAAAGAGTAGGTGTCAGCTCAGGAGCAAAATCTCTCTGGATTTGGTTTGGCTCTTTCCTCAGGGCTGTGTCCCAGCTCCTGAGACCCCACCTGGAGAAGGGACAGTTTTGGGCTGTGCCAGCAGCAGGGAAGCAGCCTGGGCACTAACCCAGGGCTAGGACTCGGTGCCCAACATTTCATTAGAGTCCAAGGAATTAAATTGTTTCCAAAAATCCTGTTTGAGGCTGGGGCTGTTCCCCAGTGAGAGGGCTCTGCTGATGCCAAGGAGCAGCTTGGCTGGGATGTGCCTGTGCCCTGCCCAGCAGGGAGCAAGACCAGCTCACTCCAGGTCAGGCTCTGTCCTGCTGCACTCAGAGCTGCTGTGGCCAGGAAATGTCTCTGGCTCCACTTCCAAACCCTGTCCTGGGGCTTTTTCAGAGGTGGCTGTGTCTAAAGGATGACCTGGGCAGTGGAAAATCCAGTCCCCCAGACTTCCTTCACCCTTCCATGCCACATGTGCCAGCAGTGCTACATCCACATTTCCAGCAGCAGCAGCAGGGTTGGAGCAGAGCTGTGTGTGCTGGCATCGCCACCGAGGCACGGGGGGATGACAGAAGGGCTTAATGAGGGTTTAAAAGAAACATCTTGTAAACTTTGGAGCAAAGGAGCTGCAGTTTGATTTGAACACGTTTGCTTGGCAGGGGCTGCCCGGGCCCCTGCTGCTGCTGCTGCTTTTACTGGTGCTAATTAGGCAGATTTCCATCCTGCCAGTCACAGGCAAGTGGCTCCTCTGGAGAGTCCCAGCAGGGCCAGCATCCCCCTGCCGTGCTGGAGGGGTCACTGTGTCCCCCACAGTACTGGCTGGAGATGGCTCACAGCCTGGGGACAGCTCAGGACAGCTGGGCCTCCTGGGATGGTGACACAGGAGTCCTGGCTGCCTGCCAGGGCAAAGCACTGAGGATGCTAATGGACAATGCTGCCAAACCCCTGGGACCCCCCCAGGCAGCCCCAGGACCCTGCCTTGCCCAGAGCCCCCAGGCTGGGGCAGAGCACCCTGAGGCTTTGACGATGATGTGGTGGCCCAGAACAGGAGCACTTGCAGACCTTTACAAGCTCAGGACTAATCCCACTCCCACTGGATTCATCCCACAGGTACTTTTCCTTCCACTGCCACCATCTGCTTCTTTTAAAGCTTGATAAATATTTCCTTTCCCCCCTGTCTCTCCCCTTCCCTCCTCCTCCTTTTAGGCGAATCCCTGCAATAACCCAAACATCTGCAATATCTCCTCCTCTCACCCCAAAAGCTCTTTCCATTTTCTTTTTTCAAGGCACAGCTCCACTCCCAGGGTGGCTGTTTGGAGCCAAGCAGGGACAGTTGAGGAAAGCAGTGCTGACCTGACTGTGCCACACCTGTCCTAAAGCTGTTGTGTCTCTTTTCCAGGCTATTTTCCCAGTGTCTCCACACCAGCTGTGAGCAGGAGATCCCTCGCTGGGGTTGCCAGGGCAATCCATCTCCTTGCTTTAATGTTTGTGGGGAGGCAGGTCCCTCTTAATTACTAGAGTGTCATTAAAAGGGAAAATGTTTGCTTCTAGGGCCTCACTGGCCTTTCTGAACTACATAAAAATGTAATCAGCAGCTGCCTTGGGGTTTTAACCCTTTTTTGATACACAGCTCTGTATCCACAGGAGTGGCAGCAGATCTATAGGGAAGGGCCTGATTCAGGAATCTGGTAGGAATAGCCCAAATTCGGTGTATGTGGCTGCTGTGGATATGCTGCTGCTGTGATGGATCAGGTGACTGTCTTATGAGATGCTTTGGGATCTGCAGGCACAATGTTGGAATTTAAGCCAACACCCTTCATGTCCAAAGCTTAGAGATGGCATGATCTCCCCAGTTTGGGTTCCACCCTCTCTGAGATGCTCAGGTTTTCCAGGCTTCATCCAGCATGGATGGCAATAGTCCAGCCCAACTGGCAGATGGGATTTGGAGAGGCTCCATCCAAGCAGGTCCTGGAGCTCAGGGGCTCCAGCAGCCCCTGCCAGAGCCCTGTGGACACACGGGGTCAGGCCTGGGGACACATCTGTCCTACCCAGCCCTGGGACCCCTGGGCACTGTCAGCAGTGCCTCCATTAATCACCTGCTGGCTCAGGGGTTTGTTCCCATGGGCATGGCACAGGGATGTCAGCCCAGGGATGCTCCATTCCCACACTGCCCAATGCTCCTGCAGGCACAGAGCTCTGCTGGGGGCTTTTCTTGTCTCTTGAGACCACAAACTCTGCAAACTCCTCTGTGTGCTGCAAAGGGAGCACACATCCACGAGGTCCTGCTTCAGGAACCAAGTCCTGGCAGTGTGTGGGGCTCTGGCTGAAGCACCCCCTGTTCACAGCTACACAGGCAGAGCAGTCCCTCCAGAGACCCCAGAGGGCTCGGTGCAGGTTGTGCACCACTGGTGAGTTACACTGGAATGACAGAGCTGCGAGTCTGGCTCTGCTGGAATAACTGGGCACTGTCTGGAGTCAAGGTGTGACAGTGCTGCCTGCGAGGACACAGCCAGGCACAGAACCCACAGTAACGCTTCACAGAATCATTTCAGTTGGAAAATCCCTCTGAGATCGAGTCCGACACTTCCCCCAGCACTGACCCTGTCCCCAAGTGCCACATCCACGCGGCTTTTAAATCCCTCCCGAGCTCATTAATGCACGAGTTCTCCCCAAAGCCAAGGTGTTTCCCACGCAGAGTATTTCGGCAGCCAGACCATGCCCCCTGGAGCTCGGGACATGGCCCCGGCTGCTCTGAGGGCAGTGGGACCGTGTCCCCTGGAGCTTGGGACATGGCTCTGGCTGCTCTGGGGGCAATGGGACCGTGTCCCCTGGAGCTCGGACATGGCCCCGGCTGCTCTGAGGGCAGTGTGACAGTGTCCCCTGGAGCTCGGGACATGGCTCTGGCTGCTCTGGGGGCAGTGGGACCGTGTCCCCTGGAGCTCGGGACATGGCTCTGGCTGCTCTGGGGGCAGCGGGACCAGTCCCAGGCAGGCACAGCCCGCCCGGGCTCTGCGCTGCTCCCTGGGCGCTGCCAGCTCCTGGAGCTCCACCTATTGCTGCTCGGTCGGATGCGGTTGGGAATCGTGGAGAAGCATTTATGGAGCTCCTTGCACGTGAAAGCAAGAACTCGGAGTAAATCAGGAGTTACTTGCTTTTCCAGTAATCCAGGGAAGATGAATGCTGCAGGAGAGTGACTGCTGGCTTTTGGGGAAAGCTTTTACTCCTCAAGCTGAACTCCCATTTGCAGTCAGTGTTTTTCCAGTCCCAGCAGCTGCTTCATTCCTCTCCGGATCCTGTCCCCGCTCAGCTGTCCCAGGTCACATTCGGGGGGGACGGTCAGGCTGGGGGCTCCTCTCTGCCTCCCCAGCTCCTCCGGAAACACAGGAAAGATATCACAGACTTTAGTTTGGGAAAACCAAAGAGCTTGAGCCTGCCTGGCCTGGGGGCTGGTTCCTGCGTGGTCTGGGGAGCCCCGATCCCGGCAGAGCTGTGGCCCCATCCCGGGAAGTCTCATGCCCTTCCCAGAGGGCGGAACTGCCGCAGGGCAGCTCCTCTGCCTGTCAGCTCTGCAGCATCCCCCGAGCATCTCACTCCCCACTGACAGCATTAATTACCTTTAATTACCCCTGATTTATCTTTAATTGTTCCCCAATAACACGTCCTGATTAGGGAAGGAGGAGCATATTCTGCCAGCGTTGCAACACCCTGAACTTTTCTCCCCTGGGTCCAGTTTTCACGCCGAATTTGGTGGGTGTGTCTGTTCTGCCCAGCCCGTGGTCACTGGGAGCATCTCTTCAGTGCAGGCACAGCCTCAGCAGCTTGTGGGCTGGTATTCCAGAGCCTGGGGAGGAGATGGAGATGGATTATCCAACATTCTACAGCAGGCTGGGACAGCTGTCATGGGATCTGTCACTCCTTACTCCATCCTGCCCAGACCTCTTCTAGATCTTTACCCTCTCTGTCACTCCTGTGGTTTTTTTCTTCTCTCTCTGTACATTGATATATCGAGGTGAATTTAAATTGCATCAAATTTTTAGGTCTCAGGAAGGAAAAAAAATATAATGGCAAAATCTGTTAGACCATGGAATAATATTCCAGGGGAAACGGTGGGAGCTTTATTACTTCAATCATTTACACCTGGGCTGGGCAGAAAGACTAGGAAAGAAAAATCTGGGGAAAATGCTGTAGATGCTGTGCCTGGGGATAAGAGGGCTCTTGCACTGGGAGATGTCTGACCTTTAGCTGCTCCCTGTGTATCCTGAGATGTCAGGGCATGTTCAGAGGTGGGAAGTCTACTTTTAATGAGGGGCTGCTCTGTGATGAGGAGGTGAGATTTCTCACACCCCCAGGTACCACAGTGTTAAAGAAAACTCAGTTGCCTGGGTCTGCCAGCTCGCCTGTGGGTTACCCAGCTCAGTATCCAGCCTTTATTTTTATGGAAAATCGACAGTTAGGAATTGAAGCCTGATTTTAGTTGCTGACATTTATTGCTTATGTAAAATATGGTCTCTCCTCTCTTTGAGCTGTGCAAACACAGCTCCTGCAGGGCTCCCTGCAGAGCCCTGGGATGGCAGAGGTGGGGCTGGCAGGGCTGGGCCCTTTAGTTCTGTGTCGTTGTTAGGGGAGATCAGAGATGAATTCCTGCTGCCAGAACTACTCCAGTGCTGGCACTTCCATCCCACAGGAATCCCTCCCTGGCTCCTTCCCTCCCCTGCAAGCTCAGGGCTGCCACAGGGGCTGCTCCCTCATGCAAATGCTTTGGGATTATCCCAGGTGGGTGTGCACAGGCAGGCACAGGCTCCTGCTGCCAAACCTCTGCAGAACCTCTCCTTGGCTTTGCTGGCTCAAGGCAGGACAGGATGGACCCAGAGGAATCTCGTGCTGGACCCCATGGGAAATACAATTATACTGTAAAAGGTTACTGGCTGGGAAATCTTTCCCAGGGGCTTTGGTGTGATGGCCTAAGGAGGGCAAACATCTCCTTCAACCTCTCCTTTTGATTTTTTGGGGTGATTCTGTACAGGGCAGCCCCAAGCAGTCCCATTTCCCCCAGATTCACTGTGCAGAGGGCAAGGACTGGGACTGACTCCTCTCAGCTCCTCCCTGAGCTGCTGGAAAGGCAATTGCTGCTCCTGAGTGGAGGAAACTAGAGAAAATAATGTGAAATATCCCTGTGCCACAAATGTTTATTTTGAGGAGCAGCAATAATGTGGCAGCCCCAAATGAAATATTGAATTTTAAGAGAGATGCAAACACATACAAATGAAAAATGTCTCTGATCATAAAGAAAGCATTTGCTAAAATTAAAATGGAATGCATTACTGTCCAGGCTGGAGACAGAAATGTCAGCAGAGCTGTGGAAGGGGAGGCTGACTCCTTAAGTGACCAGATGCAGCTATTGTTTTCTTTCCACTAATGCCAGTGGCAGTACTAGAGAGAAACAAAAACATCAAATTGTCTGACAAGAGTTTAGAAGTGAATTAAGTCCAGTCCTTGCAGAGATCTCCTTAACTTCCACCTCCTCAGGAATGGAGGCTGGAACACACTCCCATCCACAGGGACGGGGTGGGCAGAGAGGAATTAATTTTGCTGAGCAGAAATAATGTAGAGAATGGCACAATAATCTTTGAAAGGACAAGTGAGATTGGTCTGGCCCTGGCAGCAATCAATAGGGCCCATTATCCAGTTGAACTGGCATTCGATGGGAATGGCTCAGGATTGCATTGGATACATCTGTGTTTCACACCCCCAGCTAATGCAGAGCCAGCCCTGCATTGACATCAGAGCACTGCATCTGCAGGGAGCTTGTGGCAGGTTTGTGCTTGGGGAAGTGTTTCCTGGGTGGTTCTGGGGCAGATGGAGAGGCTGGTCCCAGTTTGGATGGAGGGGCAGGTCCCAGTGTGAATGGAGAGACTGGTCCCAGTTTGGAGGGTGGGACAGGTCCCAGTGTGGATGAAGAGACTGGTCCCAGTTTGGAGGGTGGGACTGGTCCCAGTGTGGATGGAGGGGCTGATCCCAGTGTGGATGGAGAGGCTGGTCCCAGTTTGGAGGGTGGGACTGGTCCCAGTTTGGAGGGTGGGACTGGTCCCAGTTTGGATGGAGAGGCTGGTCCCAGTGTGGATGGAGGGGTTGGTCCCAGTGTGGATGGAGGGGCTGGTCCCAGTTTGAATGGAGGGGCTGGTCCCAGTTTGGAGGATGGGACTGGTCCCAGTTTGGAGGGTGGGGCTGGTCCCAGGAGCTGGGTGTGGAATAAAGCCCTATGGCACCTTCCAGCAGTCTCCAAGGAGTTAATTCCCATTTTTCTTCAAGCTGCAAAGGGCACAGAGGTAAAGATATCTTAGTGATTTTAGTCTGTTAAAACAAAGCATACTGGGTCTGCTGCTTCTGGGTTTATTTATTTATCTATTTATTTATTTATTTATTTATTTATTTTACATTTTTCAAATGAGTCTTCCAGTGTCTTTGAGTGCTTCCCATGGGGAGTGACAATCACAATCCGCTGCTTTGCCTCTCCCCACGCTGCCTCTCCACAGGAGCTCAAGAAATCTTAACATCCCATCAAAAGCTAATTACATTCTGACACAGCAACTGGGGGCCTCAAGAGCTAGGGGGAGAGAGCAGCTGACATAATGGCTTCAAAATTACATGGAACATGCAGAATATTTGGTGCTATGAAGTGCCAGTGGTTCAGAGCAGCAGAGGAAGGAAGGAAAAGGCGAGTGGGAAGGAGTTAGAATGGGATTTGTACTGCAAAGCACTCCAGGCCATGGGTCCATAACCTGATCCTGCACTTTGTCATTGCTTTCAAACCCTGCAGCTCTCCATTTGAAGGGGAAGAAGTTCCCAACCTTCCCCTTCCTGGGTCTCGTTGCCCCCATGGAATCCAGACATCCTGGGAGCAAAGGGGTGTTTGTCTCCTGTTTTGAAGCCCCTGAGGTCCCAGTGAACAGAGACAGTCCCTGGCCAGTCTGCAGCCCCAGCAGAGGGAGGAGAGCTGAGGCCAGAGGTGAGAGGAGAAGCCTGGGAGCATTTGGGCAAAGGATCCGGCCAGGGCTGGTCACTGCAGAGCTGGACATGGGGCAGGGCTGGAAGGGACTTTCTGGGAAGTGCTCCTGTGTGGCCATCCCCTCCATGTGTGCTTCCCAGGACACATGCTGCTGGCTGCTCCTTGGGGCAGGACACTGGGAGATGGGAACAGCCTGGAGCTGCAGGTGATGGAAATACTCACCTGGGGAAGAGAAGGATCCAGGCAGACCTCAGACCCTTCCAGTGTCTGAAGTGCTCCAGGAGGTGGAAAGGGATTTTGGAAAAGGGCTTGGAGGGGCAGGCCAAGGGGAATGGGCTGTGGGGCTATAGTGTCTTCCCCCCACCCCAATCCTGAAGACACTGCTCTTTCCCAGATTCCACTGACCAGCTGCCTCAGGACCAATGTAATTCTTTCTTAAGATTATTGGCTCTGCTCAGGAGTGTGGCAGGAGGGTTGTGGCTGACCAGGCAGCAAATTAACTGGAATTTCATTATCCAATAATTGATATGATGCCTATGTATTTTAGTGAGACACTTTCTTTAACAGAAGATGCCCTCTGTCCACTGACTATTTACACTGCTAGGCTCCCAGGGGCCTCATGTGATGCTTCCCTTTTTAGTGACCTTCATAGGAGAGAGAAGAGTGAGCTTTGTTTCCCTTGATTTTTATCATGACTTCTTTCCCTTCTGCTTTGCAATGATTTATTCCTCTGGATTTAAAGCACTACAAGCTTAAAATTCCCTGTGTGTATTGGTGTAGATCAGGATTCACTCCCCAGGTGTGGCCAATGCTGCTGGGCAGCCCCAGGAAGATGCCAGGGTGATTCTGTCCCTTGGGTTTGGTGGCCCCAAGACTGCAGGGCAGAGCATGGTGACAGAGGATGTGTCACACATGGGTGTGAGCTCCAGCCAGGAATGCCACATAGCCCAGCTCCTTGCTCAGAGGCCTTCAGAGATGCTGTGCCATGTCACAGATATGGTGGCACTGCCCCTTTGCCACCTGTCCCTCATTCCCTCGTGGAATCAGAGCAGTGCAAGGCACAGCAGGGGCTCACCTGCCTTCCTGGGAGGAGGGTGGCACGTGGCAGGTCCTGGTGAGGACAGAGGGGTTCTGCAGTGACCTGGATGTTCCCTCTAGGTCTCTGAAGCTCTCAGCCAGCCCGCTGGCCCCTTCTGCAGTTCTCTGTCCTCCTGTGGAGACAGAGACAGTGGCAGAGCAACCTGCTGGCTCCTCAGGATGCTGGAGACTGAGCCTCTTTGAGGTTTTTCTTAGCTGAAGAAAACAAAGGCTCATTAAATCCATCTCGGAGCTCTGGTGACGCGGGGAGGTGACATCAGTGATGTGACTCACAGAACAGCAGCAGCGGAAGAGCAGCACCCAGGAGGGCAGCTTGGTGCTTTGTGCTGCTGGGAGGGGGCACCTGAAGCCTGGGTGGGTGTCTGGGCTGTGCCAGGCTGTGCCACTTCCACTCAGTACCCTGCTCCCACCCAGGCATCCCAGGAAAAAGCCCTGCAGGAGCTGGAGCTGGTGGGGGACACCTGGCACCTCCCACCCCAGGGCTGGGTGCCCACCTCAACACTGTCAGCACAGCAAGCTTGGGTCCATCTCCAGGTGCCCAAACTTCCCAAATGTGGTGTCACCCCTCCTCCTGAGTGCAGCAGGGACAACACTCCAACTCTGGGTACTGGCAGTGGCTCCTTCCTCCCCCATGGGAAAGGGCCAGTCCAGGCTGGAGAGAGCTTCTGGCAATTCAAGTCCATGGATGTACAACCCTCCTGGCATCCACCCTCAGGCCCCATGGACAGCAGGATCCAAGCTCTCTGTGCCCCACATGCTGCCTGACCCACAGTGGGTCATTCAGAGCTAAACTTTCTGCTGGCTTCCCATCACAGGGGAAATTTTGCCTGAGCTTGGTTGGGAATAAATCAGCTGCTACTAATGGAGGGCAAAACCTCCATGGGATGACAGGCAGGGACGAGCTGTTCCCCTTCCCATCCTCCCCCTGATGGATCTGCAGAGCAGGAGGAGTTGAGCATCTCCATTCCCAGTCCTGAAGGGCTCAGTGAGAGCCTCTCCTGGGGAGATAAGGATGCTCCAGAGCACCATGGCATCAGCTGTGCCAGCTGGCACAGGGCACAGTGAGGGCTGGCTGGGACCAGTCATGCTGTCCCTCCCTGCCAAGCCTCCTCTTGTCCCAGAAGGACCCTCCAGCCCCCAGGAGGACCATGCCCTCAAGAGATGATTCATCCCAGCCCCATTTCACAGCAGGATTGTCTCCCTGCTCCCAGCACTCACTTCCTTTTAATTAGAGCTGAGAGGAGTGAGGGGGCTGTGAGGGGAGGAGGAAGAGCGAGGTTTGACTCATGGTCTCGTCTCAGAGGATGGTGTGGGGGAGTCAGGGCTGGGGTGGTTTTTGTCCAGGTCCTGTCTGATCATGTTTGCTGTTTTAGCCTCTTTGAAGGACACAGTGTCCTCTAGAGCCCCAGTCAAAGGATGCTGCAGTGACAGATTGTGTTTCCTGGGCACCAACTGTGCCAGCATTGCTGCCCTGGGCTCGGGGCAGTGCCCACACTGAGCCCCTCTGTCCTGCCCCCAGGGGTGCCCTGTGCTGGTGCCTGCCTGGTGTTTGCTGAGCAAATATAATGTTAGTTATGGCTCAGCCCACTCCTACTTTTGCAGTAGTGTGAACTGCCCCCAGTAAAGGGGGAATGGGGATTTGGCCTTGGGTCTGTACTTACTGATCTCACAAGCTCAGTGGTCACTGACTCTGCTGCTGCACTCACACCAACAAAAGGACAGGGTTTAACCACAGCCAAAATCCAGAAACACATCCACCTACAGTTCTCTTGGGCAGCTGGAGATTTCTCTGATGTCCCTGTCCCTTATGGACATCTGGCTCCCCTGGCTCCCAGGCTGGGGCCACACTGTCAAATTCTTTCTGTCCCCACCATTCCCCACCACACAGTGGGAGCTGCTGGGTAGAACAGTTTGGGTTGGAAGGGACAAATAAAGGTTATTTATTCCAACCCTCTGCAGTGAGAGAGGTCATGGACAAGATCAGCTTGTTGATGTCCCATGGTACAGCCCAGGACTTGACATTGACTTGGGATTGCCCCAGACTCCAGGCCAGGAGGATGATGGGCAGGAAAACTGCCTTGTGACAGAAATGAGACATTCTGGAGCACAGGGTTGCACCTCCTAACGACAGTGAGATTGAGGCTGTGAGCCCCTGGCTGTGTCCTGATCTCTGCAGAAACTCAGGAAGATCCATTTGTGTGTTGGCTGCAGGATCTGCCCCCGCAGCTGGAGCCGGCTCAGCATCCCCGTGGGAGGGATGAATCCTGGAGTGTGAGGAGCTCCTGCATGGGGGGAATGGATTCCTCCCTGCCAGGAATGTTCCTGCTCCTGCAGTATGGGCTGGGGTGGGCAGAAGCACCAAAGGAGGCATGGAGAGAGGTGAGCTGGAGGATTTCAGCTGCCTGGGAAGCTCCTTCCTGCTCACTCACCTGAGGCTCCAAGGAAGCAGAGCTGATCTGCCTTTGTGTTCCCTCAGTGGAGATCCTCCTCGCTGTGGTGGGAGAAATTTTAATGCGAGGATTTTGGCAGCAAGAGAAGATCCTGATTTTTGCAGATATTTGCAGAAATCAAGTTTGTGAGATGTTGTCTTTCACTGGGAAATTATTTTCTTAAATCTGTAAACAGATAGGTCTAAGGTGGTGACAGAAATTCACCTAAATCCAGGTGCAGGGGTGTGGCGTGGGAAAAGCAGATGTTAAACCAAAGACATGACCAAAGGAGTCAGCATCCTCACTGAGGTAGGATTGGAAACAGGGATATGATGTTTGCATTTTGGTAATCAAAGGAGAATCAGATCTCCAGATTTTTAGGGGTTTTGTGGTCACAACAATCTGTTTGGCCTGTTCAACATGGGCTGATTTCCACTAGAAGGTGAAGAGGAGAACTGGAAGCAATTCCAAGCAATTCCCTCCCTTACACCTTGCAAATTACCAGCAATCAGCACAGAAAAATTTTGCAGCAGAATTGATGATGTTGTGAGGCTCCAAACTGGAACCCTACCGGTGATTTGGAGAGAGCTGGAAATTGCTTATGATCTCATGGTGTCAGGTGTCTCATTTATAATAAATAAATACAGAGACTGCACCCCAGACAATTGCTGTCAGATACTGGGAGTCATCAGCCAAAGAGCTCCCTTGGAATTTGGTATTTTAGGTCAGCTGGGTTTAACTTATTGGAAACTGCAGGCAGATAAATATCAAGGACTTTCTGACTCAGAGCTGTGGTATTCTGGAGACATTCAGTTGTTCATGTGGGGTTTGGGTCAGTGTGTAAATGAATAAATGAAGTGCAGAACCAAGCATAAGCCACCTGCAAAATTTCCCATGAAATTAAAAAGCAAACCTTGGGTTGTTTTCTTTTCACTTCCCATGAATATCAAAGGCAGGGCTGCACTGGTGAGCCAGGCAGTATGTTCAGAGAGTTCCTGGGAAGGGCAGGGCCCGTTTGCAGCAGATGAAATGGAAATGGAGAAATCCCACTTTGTCCCTTGGTCCTGCAGGGCCGGAGATGAGACACGGTGGCAGAAGTGCTGCTGGAGGTGCCAGTGTGCTACCCTGCAATTTCCCACTGCATCCCAGCAATTCCAAACTCTAGTCATTTGTAAATACAATGTTCATGGTGGAAAAGCTGATTGGCAGAACTCTGCTCGTGTAATGAGAGGGCAAATGGAGCATCCAGCCTCTCTGTGCCCCCTCTGGGCGGGATGGCTCAAACCTGGAGCCCAAATCCTGGTGCTGGAAGGCTCAGGGGCTCTGAACCGAGCTCCTCTGGCTCCAGTTCCACTGACGTCAGCACGACATCCTCGGCAGGGAATCTGCTCCCCAGAATTATTCCAAGCAATTGTTTAGTGAATAATTCTGAATAATGAAAATGCAGAGGGGAGGAATGGGGAAGTTGTTTGCTGTCGATTCACAAAAGAGGAGAAATGGAGGAATTTATCATGTCAATGATTTGCCTATGAATTATTCATTCACTTCACACAACAAAATAAAAATCCCTTTCTCCCCAAGCCCCCTCCCACCCAAGTTGAGGCTCGCTAGTTTTGTTTAATGGGTTTTGGATGTGCTGTCACTGGTCGTGGCCCTGCTCGTGGCACGCGTGGCAGGGTCCTGCTGCCGGAGGGGACGAGCCCCGAGCGGAGCGGGGCAGCACAGAAACCAGCGGGGCTGAGCAAGAACAGCCAAAAACCAGCGGGGCTGAGCCAGAACAGCCAGAGCAGCCAAAACCCAGCGGGGCTGAGCCAGAGCAGCCAAAACCCAGCGGGGCTGAGCCAGAACAGCCAGAGCAGCCAAAAACCAGCAGGGCTGAGCCAGAACAGCCAAAACCCAGCGGGGCTGAGCCAGAACAGCCAGAGCAGACAAAAACCAGCGGGGCTGAGCCAGAACAGCCAATACCCAGCGGGGCTGAGCCAGAGCTGCCAAAACCCAGCGGGGCTGAGCCAGAACAGCCAAAAACCAGCGGGGCTGAGCCAGAACAGCCAGAACAGCCAAAAACCAGCGGGGCTGAGCCAGAACAGCCAGAGCAGCCAAAACCCAGCAGGGCTGAGCCAGAGCAGCCAAAATCCAGCAGGGCTGAGCCACAACAGCCAAAATCCAGCGGGGCTGAGCCAGAACAGCCAGAGCAGCCAAAAACCAGCGGGGCTGAGCCAGAACAGCCAAAATCCAGCGGGGCTGAGCCAGAACAGCCAGAGCAGACAAAAACCAGCGGAGAGGCCAAGAACAGCACCTGACCTGCTGCTGCTCCCCAGGGATGGGAGAAGACTGCACAGCCAGGGCCAGCAAAGCCGAGTGGCACTGTCCCCACACAGCAGAGTGGCACTGTCCCCACACAGCAGAGCCCTGTGGCACTGTCCCCAGATGGCAGAGTGTGGCACTGTCCCCGGCTCCACAGCATCCACCCGGCAGCACGGAGGGAAGTGCTGCTGGAGAACGGCAGCTGGGTGGGGCGGGGAGAAGAAACTGCCGTGGATGGCAGGAGGTGAAGGAGGGTGGGATGGGATGGGATGGGATGGGATGGGATGGGATGGGATGGGATGGGATGGGATGGGATGGGATTGGGATAGTGGGGATGGGATGGGATGGGATGGGATAGTGGGATGGGATGGGATGGGATGGGATGGGATGGGATGGGATGGGATAGTGGGATGGGATGGGATGGGATGGGATGGGATGGGATGGGATGGATGGAATGGGATGGATGGGATGGGATGGGATGGGATGGATGGGATGGGATGGGGATGGGATGGGATGGGATGGGATGGGATGGGATGGGATGGGATGGAGGAATGGGATGGGATTGGAATGGGATGGGGATGGGATGGGATAGTGGGATGGGATGGGATAGTGGGATGGGATGGGATAGGATGGGATGGGGATGGGATGGATGGGATGGGATGGGATAGTGGGATGGGATGGGATGGGATGGGATGGGATGGATGGATTGGGAATGGGATGGAGGATGGGATGGATGGAATGGGATGGATGGGATGGGATGGGATGGGATGGGATGGGATGGGATGGATGGAATGGGATGGATGGGATGGGATGGGATGGGATGGGATGGGATGGGATGGGATGGGATGGGATGGGATGGGATGGGATGGGATGATGGAAGGGATGGGATGGGATGGGATGGGATGGGATGGGAGTGGGATGGATGGGATGGGATGGATGGGATGGATGGAATGGGATGGGATGGGATGGGATGGGATGGGATGGGATGGATGGGATGGGATGGGATGGGATGGGATGGGATGGTGGATCTGGATGGGATGGGATGGAGGATGGGATGGATGGAATGGGAGGGATGGGATGGGATGGGATGGGATGGGATGGGATGGGATGGGATGGGATGGGATGGATGGAGATGGGATGGATGGGATGGGATGGATGGGATGGGGATGGGATGGGATGGGATGGGATGGATGGGATGGATGATGGGATGGATGGGATGGGATGGGATGGGATGGGATGGGATGGGGATGGGATGGGATGGGATGGGATGGGATGGGATGGGATGGGATGGGATGGATGGAATGGGATGGATGGAATGGGATGGGATGGGATGGGATGGGATGGGATGGGATGGGATGGGATGGGATGGGATGGGATGGGATGGGATGGGATGGGATGGGATGGATGGATGAAATGGGATGGATGGAATGGGATGAGATGGGATGGGGTGGGATGGGATGGGATGGGATGGGATGGGATGGGATGGACAAAGCTTGGTTTTGGCAGCTGGCTCAGTGGTGTGTGTGTGTTCCAGCAGGGCAGCCCCAGCCAAGCCTGGGGACAGGTAGTCAGATCTCTGCTCTTGGAGAGCAGCTTAAGCCCCAGTCCTGACCCACAGCAGGGCTCAGCCAGCCCTCGACCATGTGCCTCTGATTCTCCTTGGAGCTGGGTGAGCCAAGAGCCTGGAGCACCCTGGACTGGGCTGGGCAGTGAACTGGAAACTGGATAAATGCTCACTATGTGCATGAATCTCTCTTTTTTTTTTTTTTTTTTCTTTTTTTACACTACTACTTAGACTTCCATTCATCCAGCTGAAGGTGCTATTTAAAACCCCATGTAAGTTAGCAGTGTAAGAGATGTCCACACGAGGGCTTTCAGGATGTTCACTAAATTGCTTTGGAGCCTCAAGTAGGAAGTGGTGCAATTCAGGGGGAAAGGCAAGGTCTTCCTCTCATTTTCATAAAGTTATAGTGCTAAAATGGAGCCAATCTCTTCTCAGTTTGGGAATAGCTGGACAGAGCTGAGCCCCTCTGCTCCGGAGCCAGGCTGGGAGAGCTGAGGGTGACACCTGGAGAGGAGAAGCTCCAGGAGAGCTCAGAGCCCCTGGCAGGGCCTGGAGGGGCTCCAGGAGAGATGCAGAGGGACTGGGGACAAGGCAGGGAGGGACAGGACACAGGGAATGGCTCCCAGTGCCAGAGGGCAGGGCTGGCTGGGATCTTGGGCAGGAATTGTTCCCTGGCAGGGTGGGCAGGGCTGGGATGGAATTGCCAGAGCAGCTGTGTCTGCCCCTGGATCCCTGGCAGTGCCCAAGGCCAGGCTGGACACTGGTGCTGGGAGCAGCTGGGACAGTGGGAGGTGTCCCTGCCATGGCAGGGGTGGATTGAGATGGGATTTAAGGTCCTACCAATCCAAAGCATTCCATAATTCCATTATTTGGGGTGAATATGTATCATGGATTGGATCCCCTGAGGGGGTGTTGTGTCTCAGTGCAGCACACAGGGTTCAGTGGGGAGAGGGGAGGATCAGAGATAAGAGTCTGAAGGAAATGCTGATTTTTCTGGACTCTCCAGTCTCTCCCACCCCTTCCCACAGCAGCCTGTGCATTCTTTTTATTGGCCCCATTAAAGGCAGTTGTCTGTGCAGGGATTGATTTGGAAGAAGCACGGAGTTAATTCATTCCCCAGATGGAAGGCTGTGTGTACATAAAGCAGTCTGTGTCTCTGCACGCCTCTGGAAAGGTGAGCCTGAGTCCCTCAGCCCATTTCCTCTCCGCTCTGGAGCCCTCACCGGGGCCATCCTTCTCCTGCATGGAGATTGAAGGATAAAACGACAGATGTCTTTCATTAAACATCTCCAGAACGAGCTGTTCAGCAGGCAATATGTATTCAGACACTATCAATATTTCATAAAGCCGTAATAGATGTTATCATAGATCCTCCATCCAATATTTATTGCACCATAATCACCGATCCATTGCGCCAGGGCTCTCCATCCACCCCCCTGCCTGTCCCCACTCAGACACGCTCCCAGGTACACAGGGCTGCAGTGAAGTGCAAACCCGGTGCCACAATAAATCTGGAGGAGTTTGAAGTTGTTTGTTACTTCAGGCACTTTCAGGCCTGACGATAATGAAACAAATCTGTTTGCAGAAGGCGTTTTTATGGAAGGGTTTCAAAGTGAGTTGGCTCAGTGTAAATCTTGGGGTTGAGGCCATTAGGAAGCATTTAAGCTGCAGAGAGGCTGTGGGGCTGTGTCTCCAAGTCTGGGGGTGTTGGAAAGCTACAGCCTAAAATTAGCAACATGGAAAATATGAATCCTTTTGGGAGTCTGCTGCTGGGTCAACAAGGGAAGGAGAGACCTGAGTGCAGCTGAAGCCAGACCCTTCCCTCCCTGTCCCCACCAGCATCTGAATGAGCTTCCCAAACAACTGCTGCTTCCAGGGGAGCTCTGCAGGGAGACGACTGGGCCTGGAAGATTTATAGTTGGAATTTTCAAAGGAGCTTAATGGATGGAATGTCACAGTTGTGTCGCTCAGGGGTCACACCCCTGGGTGTGACAATCCTTTGTGCCCTCCCAGCCCAGCAGTCTCAGGCTCATCAGTCACCTCTACACTGGTCCTTACCTTGGCCAAACCTCACAAAAGCTTTTGGCTTCATGTCAGAGAATAATCCTAATGGATAAAGTGGAGCCATCCAAAATCAACATGGTGCACATCAAATAAATGGGGTTTGTAATTGGTTTCCAAATGGAGTCTTAAAAGGAGATTCCAGGCAAAGAGGATTTTTTCTCATGGAGACCTGAAATGGCTGGTCTTGACCCCATGCAATTAATGGCCCCAGGAAGGAGCCAGAGGAAGAAAAGAGAAGAAAAATCTTCATGGATAAATGTTGAAGTGACACAGACTGGGGAAGAAAAGGGGCTCTCACAGAGCCCCTGTTAATGGCCACGTCTCAGGTCAAGTAAACACTGTATTTGATAGGGCCAAGTGTCTGATAATTTATGTCCCTGAGCTGAGGCCACCTAAAGGTCAGGTACATAGGGTCCACTGCTGGTCCTAGGATGGGTGGAGGCACATCCAGAGCAGGAGTTATTCACTGGACCTTAGATAACCCTGGGAGTGGGATGGATTTCCTCTGGAAAATGCCTGTTTATGTTTCTCTCTACTGACACAGCTTGGATGAGCAGCTCACACAACTCCCACCATGGCTAAATCTGGGGAAGGATGGCCTGCTGTGGAGCCAGGGAATGCCGCGGATCATTGTAGGATCAGGTAACTTATGATCCAGGAAAGCCCTGGGGACAGAAGGTCCCGAGTGAGCAACTGGCCAGTTCTGTGCAGGAAGGTTGTTATAACCCCTGAGCTTGGCTCAGGATCCCTGCTTCCAAAAGGGTGTGGAAATCTTGGAGGAGATTCAAAAAAGAGCTAGAAAAAACACCAATGAACAGGAAGTGACACCTTTAGGAGGGAAAATCAAGGAGTGTGATGGTTTAATTTGCAAAGAGAGGGCAGTATCTGGCTGATGGCCCCATTACACCTGCAGGGAGGAGAAAACATCCTTTTTCCAAATCTCCCCATCCTGGCAGGGAGAGGCTGCCAGACCCAGCCAGCCCAGCCTGGGAGCAGGGCAGTGTTTGTAACAGCAGAGATGTTTCTGTCCAGTTGTATTTCTGCATTTCTCATCACTGCATGTTTTTGAAGCAATTAACGCCAACCCATCCTTTTGCAGGAGTTTATTGTGCATCATTCTTTGTTTCTCACAGGGGTTTAAACAGGGTCATGCACTGTGGAAAATGCCTGAGAAACACCTACTTTACAGAAACTTCACCATCTCTTCAGGCTCTTGGGGCCCTGACGGGAAGCAAACCATAAGGAATGTGCAGGGGAAGGGATGAGCTTGTAGGATGTGTGAAAAATATTACCCTAAATGTTCATAGCACTCTTGAAATTTAGAGCCTGAGAGAGAGACAAGCTGAGCCTTCCTTTCAAAGTGAGGAGTCCATGAGGACATTGGGTGGAGAATGGGTATGGGGAGCTGGGAGAGGCTGCAGGTGCTGGGGAAGGGGAGGGCTGGGGTCTGGGTGGGACAAAACTTGGGCAAGGTGGGACTGAGGAGCACCTTGTGCCTCACTCCACTACATCCCTTTAAAACAACACCCTGGAGCCAGGCAGCACCTCAGTAAACAAATGGGATTTTAGCTTGGATTCCCCATAAATCACCAGAGCTGTTTCCACTGCAGAGAGCACAGTGTAATGAGCTGGTTCATGGGGCACACAAGGAACATTTTTATTTTACTCTTTTGGGCCCTGTGAGCCCCCAGGTTTGACTTTGATTTTCTGTGAAACAGAAAACATTTGCTGATGTAAAGGAGCCTGAAATAAGCAGGCAAGCTTGGGGGCTGCTGACACTCAAATAAATCCTAATGTCCTGGTATTTGGTTAAACCTGAATCTGAATATTTGTGTATGTTTTTTAGAACAATTACTTGCCTCAGGGAGCAATTTGCAGAGCTGAAACAATCCAAGACCTTTTCTTTTCTTTTTTTTTTTTTTTCCTTTTCCTGCCTGGTATTTCCACCCTCCAGGAAGTGAAAAGCCTTGAGAAGATCCTGCAATATTTTTGCCTGTGCAAATAGTTCCCAGATGCACAGAGCACAAGCTGTGAAAAATGCACAGAGCAAGCCCTGAGTGTGCCCCAGCTCCTGAAATGCCAACCAGGGAACCAAGACTGGACCATTCATCCCATGGATAAGCCCTCAGCTGGGACCACGGTGCCTCGAGGTATTTTGGCAGAGCCCCCATTTTTAACAAACATCCCCAGCTCAAGGGGGAAGGAGCACCTTGGCTCCTGTGAGCTGAATTTCAGATTTCTGAGGAAACCTGGCTTCCTGACAACTTGGCTTCAAGTGCTTATTATATGTAACACATAACCTCTTTAATATTACACGTGGTATGTTTAACTGCTTAATTTACTCCTGGAAGTATTGCCAAGTGCAGCTATTCTGTTGACATATCATTTGCATGATAAACTGGTGTATTTTAAGCCACAAATAGGATGCGTCTGTGAACTATCTGTCTGCACTTTTACAAGCTACAGCACTACAGCAGCTCCTTGAATAAGAGAATGGAGCCCCTCCTGCCTGGGGAGGGAATGAATGATCCCTTCTTCTAAAAGACAGCAAAGAACTCTGGGCTGGTCTCCATCAGGGAGTCAGATTGGGGAGTTCTGAGTAAATCCTTAGGCAGACATTTGCCTTGGACAAAAAATGGCCTTTTTCCCCCTTCAGAGCAGCTATTCTAGTTTGGCTGAGATTGGAAATTATGATTTTCTGCCTAAACAAAGCTGTTCCCCTGCTGTTTGCCTAAGCACCAGGAAGTCTCCCTGCAAGGACCTGCAGCTGGTGCCTCTGACCTGGGCAGACCTGCAGGGGCATTGCACAGGTCCAGCCAGGCTCTCCTGGATCCCAGATCATGCAATCAGGATGGACTGTGTTGAAAGGACCTCAGAGCTCTCATCCCCCCCCCAGCCATGGCAGGGACACCTCCCACTGTCCCAGCTGCTCTGGGCACCCTGTCCAGCCTGGCCTTGGGCACCTCCTGGGATCCAGGGGCAGCCACAGCTGCTCTGGGCACCCTGTGCCACATTCCCATCTCATCCCAGACTCTTTCCTCTCTCTCCACCCATCTGTGGTCTGTCTGCAGCCTCTCTCACCTCTCAGAGCTGGCAGAGCCTGCACTGGTGTTCCTCAGCTCAGTGTCCCGTGGGGCTGTGTCACCTCCAGCTCTGTGTCACATCAGCCTGGCAGCCACACAGGCCCCAAAAGGCCTTTGGACACTCCAGGCTGACATCTCAAAGTCTAATTTGACATGTTTCCAGCAGGGGAAGCATTTATTATATTAGACAAGTCAGTGCAGCTCCCAAGTTGGGAATTGCACTTATTTGCCATAATAATGGTGTAAAGTCCTCTTCCTTTTATTGTGTTATCTCTCTTTAATCATGCAGAGATGCTCCCCAGCCATTTTAATCAAAAGCTCAAGCATCACTTATCTGAAGACTAATGACTCAACTCCATGAGAGGAGAAACTTTGAAGAGCTTTGGTTGAGCTGGGAGGAGCAAAAAAAAAGAGGAGAGTTTATTTGAAACTTTTTTCCCCCTTTTTTATGCATATGGTTATTTCTTCTAATTTTAGCTGGAGAGTTTTGTGTGTCTGGGAGCAAGAGCAAATCTTGCTGCTTGTCCTGAACATGCAGCACTTAGGAATGTGGCTCAGGAAATGGGACACACTTTCACATAAAGGATATTCCCATTGGAAAAAAGATGGTGTGGTCAAAACTGTTCTTATCTATAGAGAAAAGTGCCAGATTTCCTGAATATTTTTCCTTGTTTGCTGAGAATACTTGACAGATATTTATCTTGGAATGAGCATTTTTACCTTCAAATGTGGTTTCTAACAAGAAAAGATATTTTTGGCTGAAACCAGAAAATCTTGTGAAAGTGCTCAAAACTTGTAAAATTCCCTCAAAGAATGTAGATAAGGAATTCAAGTGAGGTTTGTAATTAAAAGCTTTCTGGGGAGGATTTATACTATTTTCACAGAAATAGCTCATTGTCTAAGCTGGAATTGGGCTACATTGCCTTGGGTTTCTTCATGGGCAAATCCCTGGAGCTCCCAGCTCAGAGAGTGCCTGTTTCCAGCAGGCACAAACGCTCTGCTGGGGTCAAGATTGTGCAGAGTAGATGCCCAGTTTGCCATGAAGTGTTTCCAGCTGCCAGGACCTGGCAGGGCTCCAGCAACCTGGCTGGTTTGGGTTGCCTTGGCTGCAGCAACCAAAGGGACTCTTCCAAAATTGCAAGTGCTGCTTGAGTGCCTTCCTGGGCAGAGCAGAGAGTTTCCTGTGGCAGCAAACACATCACCCGTGCCCTGCAGCTGGGGAGCCAGGCATGGGATCAGGGTATTGAGGATCAAAATGTTGGAAGAGAACTGGGGATCTCCAAGGCTCTGTAGAAGCCAAGTGGGGATCCCAAGGCTTTGGGGGCTGCCACATTGTCTGTCCCTGCAGGGGCTTCTGCCTGAGGAGCCAGATCTGCCCACGGCGTTTTTTCTGGAAGTCATTTCTTGTAGCTCTGCACAACCACAGAACTCCTGACCAGGGGAGGGAAGCAGGAATGAGCATTAATCCTGTGCCAGGCTGTTCCTGAGAGCCTCCCAGGCCTTGCTCTGTTGGGAGGCCTCTGTTGGGATCTGATGGAAATCCTGCTCAGGCACAGCGCTTGAGGCCAGCGCTCCAGGGCAGCACGGCGCTGCTGCAGCTCCAGTGCCTTCTTCCAGGGGGTCTGTCCTCTGCTGGGAGAACAGGGACAGTTCTTCCATTTGTCAGGAAAATTCATCCACAAACACCAGAGGTTTATGTCCAAAAAGGACACAGAGGAGTCCTTTTACTTTATTTGAATAAAGGGAGAGGCCATGGGCCATTCCCCTGGGATCTCTCGAATTTTTGGAGGACTCAGCCTCCTTTTTATCCCAATTTCCCAGCTGCATTTCCCTCTCTCTTTCCCCATTGCTGAGGTACTGGAGAGGCACAGACTTCCCAAACACCTGATACCTGAGATTACTCTCTAATGCATAACCCTCCCTTTTAATTTTTGATTCTTACTGTGATGAATAAACCCTTCAGAGAAAGTTTTACCCTGCCCTGCTCCTGCTCCTGCCCCGTCCCCGCTCTCGTTCCCGTCCCGACCCCATTCTCTCTCCTGCGGGAGGGAGGGGATGCTGCCCGCGGCTTCAGCCCCGCACTGGGATCCCGGGCAGGGCAGGTGGTGTCACAGGGATAAAAAACATCCCAAGGACACCTCCCGGAGAAAGTTCTACAGCGGTTACAGCTGTATGTTTTTATAAATGTTCCCGGTTGTCTGTAATGTTAATTGTTAATGTTAAGTTCTTGGCCTCACCCTGTTTTCGGCCCCAATTGTTTTATCCCATATCCCTTTCCCCTCCCATCGGGTTAATGCCCTCGCTGCTTCCCTAAAATGGCGCCAGTGACAGAGGAGGAGAAGTGACGTCATGGAGTACATGCAAACGACAGACGCAGAGAATGCTGGGACAATGTTCAGAGCTGAAACCCCTAAAATAATGAGCCTTAATAGCACACAAGATGAAAATAGCGTTCCGCAGCTGGGAAAAAAATAACGAAGAAGGCAAGGTCACCACCCGGAGGTGTCCTACCTTGTCGCCGCGACCTCCATAGCACCCTGCCATCAGGATCTCCCCTTTACAAGGAATAGCATAGTTACTGAAGGTTTTATGATTGAGGGGTGTTTGTGAGGACGGAGTTGTTGTCGTTTGCGTCTCAGCCCTGTCCGGAGCCTTTCGGGTTGCCCACCCGGGGCTGATCTTTAGTAAAGGCCTTACTGAGGTGTAGCTGTTCTGGACCATTTACTTCAGTTATAGCGTTCTTAGTTTTTTTCGTGTTGCTTCTTTCATTTTTCAATATCCGATTTCATTTATCAGCAAACCTACAGTTTGTCTGTGAAGGCAAATATCTTTTACCATTCATCAATCAGTGGAATCCTTCCCGTTGTTTCTTTTATCTCTCAGTGCTTGTCTGATCTACCAGCAGACCCACAGCTTGTTCGTAAAGACAAATCCCTCATTCCTCTTGATTTTCACCCTGGAGCTCTTGCTTTGGAAACGGGGGAAGAATTAGAGACGCTGGAAAAAATCCAGTTTTGGGGTGGTTTTATCCATTTCTAGCAGGCTCTTGGCTCATTCATGTGTCACCTGGAGTCCTCCCTGTAGATACGTTGATGGATCCTTTGTCCTGATGTCCTTTGCTGGGCAGTAACATTGATGGTGTGACATTATGGGATGTGTTCAATACACCCCGTGTCGTGCTTGCTGTGCCTTGCACCCAGGGCCTGGATAGGGGGATTCCCCCCAAAGCCACACCCGAGCCAGGGCTACTTTAAAAAGTGTGTAAATGGTCTGTAACTACTCTGGGAGAGCCCCTGCGTTTGCAGAGGTGTCTGTCCGTACTTCTCTGGGGTTTGCAGATTCCCCTCTCCTCTGTGCAGCTGCAGTGAGAAGCTCTCGCTTTACATCTTGCTGCTCCCAATTTTAGCCTGGGGGTTCCCATCTCCTCTCCAGGAGTGTCTGCAGTTTAGGCGGTGATTTACACTGCTGGCAAGTCGGAGCCGGTGGGAGCAGCCGGGATGGAGACGGGGCTGGCTGATTTGCCGCGCTGATAAGCGGGAGCCAAGCGCACCCAGCGAGGCCAGATGGCTGCGGCGTTATCTGTCACCGCGGAGCAGATGGGTGCTACATAAACATCTCACAACCGCGGTTATTATTGATGCAATTACTATTAATACTATTTGCGAGTGTTCTGTGAGCCCAAACACAGCGCTGGGGTAAGGAACACAAAGCACACTTAGCGTTGATTGCTGGGCTGCTAATTAAGGGTGACTATCAGTAACACTATCTGCCATTACAGCTCATGATGCAATGGCAGCACATCTTGATTTCCAAGGGAAAGGGTTGGGGTGATGAGTCAGAGCCCAGGGAAAGCTGTGGGAGTTGCAGAGGATGCCCAGCTTCAGAGAAAATTTCTCTCAGGAGACTGAAAACCAGGGACATGAATGAATTGTGGGTCTTGGGAGAAGCACTTTGGGCCTGTAGCTGTTTTGGGGCATCTCAGCTCTGTGTCTGACCCAGGCTTTGCAGCTTTCTGGGCTCTGAATTCAAGGTAGCTGGAGCATCTGGGCCAGGGCATTTTGAACTGTATGGTTTGTGCCTTTATGCCAAAGGAAAAGCTTTAACTGTGGCATTTGACACCTGCTATTTCCCTGCTGTCTCATTTCGACTCTGCTCCTGACCTCATGTGTGTCTTTCCAGAAATCCGTGCCTCTATGTGTCTTGTCTATTTTTGCTGCAGGGTTTTTTGGGCAGGGACTTGGCTACTGTCTGTGCCAAGTGTCTGTACTTGGTGTCTGTGCAGCTCAGAGCTCAAGGGGCTGGGGCTGGTCAGGACCTCTGGATCCTGTGACAACAGTGGTCAGGAGTCACTGGGGATGGTCAGGAGTCAGTGGGGATGGTCAGGAGTCACTGAGGATGGTTAGAAGTCACTGAGGATGGTTAGCAGTATTTGGGGATGCTGTTCAGGAGTCATTTGGGATGCTCAGGAGTGACTGGGGATGGTCAGGAGTCATTTGAGATGGTCAGGAGTGACTGGGGATGGTCAGGAGTCTTTGGGGATGCTGGTCAGCAGTACTAGAGGTGCTGGTTGGAGCTCCTTCTGGGGGATGTGTTGTACCTGACCTGAGACTGGCTCACGTTCAAACCTTTCCACAGCCTGGTGTTTGCCTTTGAGCTAGTGTAGCATGAGATGATTTATTTGGGTTTTTTCCTCCAGAAGGATTATGGAGAGAGCTGGAGGGGTACAAATGTGTTTGACTTTTCCTGTGCCTATGTCAGGGTGAGTGAAGCTCATCCTAAACCTGGCTTTGAGATGAAAGCCCATTTCCCCCTCCAGATGTGAAAGGAATACACTCAGTTGGGAAGCTCCTAAATCTCCCCAGAATTCAGTTCCCTTCCCTGGAAGCTGTGCAGTCCTGGGAGAGCAGGAGGAGCTGTCATCCCTGAATTATTCACAGGCTGCCTGAACAAGGTCCTGGAGTAACACTGAAGCCTTCTCAGGAGGGCCAGAGACTCCAGAGGTCCTTGAAACCCCAGATTCTCTAGCATTTGTAAAAACCCCTTTTTGTATGTACCTGAATCTTAAAGCATTTATATACCTAAAAAAAAAAAAAAAAAAATACAGGCCTATATCTTCTTGCTTCAAAAATTCCTCTTTAAAAACCTGGGCTGGCCTTGGAATGGCTTTAGAAAATATTTCCCATCTGTCTCTGTCTCACACAATGAGGGAGTCAGTGGTTCCTGCCTGATACAACAACATGGAAAGATTCATGGTATGAGTTTTACCCCCCAAAGAATTTCTTGGCTTCCCAGTGCTTTGTTAATGTGCATTGATTATGTTTACTGCGCCGTTAGAAAGTCATTTAGGGATTTATTGGGCTGGCTTTAAATACTGAAAGTGAGTCATTACCCTGACCCACTTGTGCCTGAGCCTAAAGCTGAATAAAGGAGGGTGAGACTTTGCCCCAGTGGTGAAAACCCTCCCAGGAAACTCGTTTTTGAGGACAACAAATGAAAAAGGGCTTGTAAAGGCACATGACTGCAAGTCTAAGAGTGCAGGAATGGCTTAAATCCCTCCCCCATCCCCCTCAATCAGAGATAATAACAGGATAGCAACAGAAATTCTGGCTGGATGGTGCTGAGAGCTGGAGAACAAATCCAGCCATGCAGGCAAAGCCTGGCTCTCCCTGCCAGCAGTGGGAGGGAGGGATTTCTCACTCAGGGATTTCCACTGGAGATCAATGGGACTTGGCTCCCTGCCTCCCGTAAATCTGAACGTCTCTCCTCAGATCCAGACGATTATGGGTGAGACATGTTGGCAGTTTCCTTCAAACAGAAGGGAGATGATGGAGTTTTTCTTAGAATTTAGGATTTGGCTCAACTGGAATCACAGGATGGGCCATTAGCCAAGGAAAATGTGAACCCATTCTGGAAGGACTATTCATATTTTTGTGGATTTTTAAAATTACATTGCTTCAAGACCATGCTGGGGGGTTCTGGCTGATAACAAGAGCAATAATGATGGTAAGACCCTGAGATGTGCATGGCCACTTTGGTTCCTCCCAGCTCACAGCCCAAGCTGGGAGGTTTGGCTCCTGCTCTGACAGCTCCCAGCGATGCAGGGAGGAGCTCTGTGGTTGTGCTCCGAACACAAGCCAACCTTAACATTTCCATTTACTTTTGCTTTCAGAATTGCTGGTTTTGGAGCAGGTGGAGTCCCCATTTTTCACTGGTGGACCTCTCCACCAAGATGTGGCATGAAATCCTGCAAACCTGGGCAGGCTGAGCTGAGCTGAGCTGAGCTGAGCTGAGCTGAGCTGAGCAAGCCTAGCACTGTCAGACATGGCTTGGATGGCTCCTCATCCCTGAGCCAGCCTGGGTTTGGTGGCAGCTCTGCTGTGATCAGGCCAGCTGAGGGTCTGTTCTGAATTACAGCGCTTGGCTACAGCCACCTTTTTCCACCAGTGAGCTTGGAACTGCTCCTGTTTCACCATCCAAAATGCACATTCTTGCCAGGGGAAAATGCTCCACAAAGGACTCAGTGAAGCCCGGCAACCCCATCACTCTGGGCTGCAGGGATTGCCCTTAATGCCTCACCCCACAGAGAACTGGGCTGCCTCCAGCAACGAGGTGAACCAAAGCAGACCTGCAGGAAAAGCACAAGGCAAGTCTAATTGAGCTTTTCCAATGAAAAACAGAAAAAAAAAATGAAGCAGAAAAAGAAAAAAAATCTAAACTTCCATAAAGAGTTTAAATATGCCAAGCCAGCAGTGTGAGAGGAAGCCCTGAACTTTAAGAGCTCTGGACTCCTCAGGTCTCTTTACCCTGAGGTCCTGCAGGAGAGCAGCACACCTGGCCCCAGCTCAGGGTGGTTCTGGGCACCACGGGAGCAGGTCTGACCCACCCTGAGGAGGGCAGCACCACTCCTGCCATCTTGGAATGATCAAAGAGATGAAAAAGGAGCTCTTTGCTCTGGAGGGCTGAGCTCAGGATGGCTGTGCTGGAAAAGGGGTTGGTGGTGATAAATCAGCTCTCAGCCCTTCTCAGGGGGTTGGGCTGCAGGCTGCTCCTTCCTGAGGCCAAAGCTGTGGCTGTGCAGAGACGTTTCCATCCCTTCTTCCATCCCATCTGAGCCACCAACCCCTCCTGGAGGCACAGAGGGACAGAGGGACAGAGGCACAGAGGCACAGAGGCACAGGGGCAAGAGGGACAGAGGCACAGAGGCACAGAGGGACAGAGGGACAGAGGCACAGAGGGACAGAGGCACAGAGGGACAGAGGGAGGGCCAGCACAGGATTTGCCAGGGCTGGTGCTGAGCTCAGGGAGGCTCTGGGCCAGGCTCTGCTTGGCTGCTGGAATTCAGCACAGCCCCAGCAGTGTCAGGGGCACAGCCTGGACCAGGCCAGCCCTGGGCACCAGCACTGAGCTCTGGATTTCTGGAGCTGGGAGTTCTGCACCTGCTTTTGTGCACTCACCTCAGTGCTGAGTTGTGGAGAAATGACACCCTAAACCAGATGCTGCCATCTGGGGAGGACCATGGGATATACTGGATTTGACCAAGATTTTTCCATGCAAACATCTGTGCTCTACTGGGTTTCTGTAAAGCTGGAGATTTCTGCAAAATATCTCCCCCTGCAAGTGTTTGAAGTGTACATTTCTTTGGGGAAGTAAGAACAAAATACTTCCCTCCAGGCTGATGTTAAACTGTTTTGTCTGAGTTACCTCAAGTGGAGCTTTTGGGGTAAAAATTGTCACCTGAAATGTTTCTGACAGAAAAATCAGAACAGATTTAGTCAAAGTATTTTGCAAATCCACGTTGAATTGTGACAATGAACAAAGGAACCTCTGCACAACACCTGGCGTTCTGCCTTTCAACAGCCTAAAATTGAAATGAGTCTTAATTCAAAGAACTTCTTTTTTTAGACACTTAATTCCCTTTCACACACTTGTATTAAAGGAAAAAAAGATTTACAGCCTAAAGAACAGATTTATTCCTGTCAAATGCTTTTTTCCTGGTTATTTGTATTTTCTGCAGCCAAATGAGAGCTCAGGTGTTTGTGTGCCCCAAGAGAGATGCTCAGAACAATGATGTCCTCAAGGAAGGTTGGATCATTTTTCCTCTGTGGCTTCTGGGGTGCGACCCCCAGCCTTAGTGGCTGTCCCCCAGCTCCCCAGGAGTGTGGGCAGAGGCGGGTTGATGCTTGCTGTGCCAAAATGAGTTGTTTTGACACATTCAAATGGAAATTGCACGGGATTCTGGTTCTCCCGTTATTTTGTTTCCCTACGTGTTTTGAATTTTTCGTCCTCATTTGGGACGAGCAAATGTCACAACAGCAGTTGGGGGTTTTTATCTGCTGCAGTCTCTCTCCGAGGCAGTGTGAGGATGCTCTGGTTCGCTCCTCGTGTCACCCACGCTCGGCAGATCGGGCGCTCTGTGCTCTGCTCCGCCCGCTGACGGCAGCGCTGCTCCCGGGAGGGCATTTCCACACAGCTGGAAATCGCCTGCTCTCCCCTCCTCGATGGCCCGCAGGTGCTCTGCAGGCTTCTCCCAGCCAGGGCTGGCAGCTCAAGGAGCAGGGGAGGGGATGAAGCAGCGCACAGATCTTCCTCATGTGCCTTGAACTGGTCCGTCCCCATGGCAGGGGAGCACAAACAGCCTGGAGAAGAGAAGGTTGTGTGGAGACCTCTCCTGCTGGGGAGCTGGAGAGGGACTGTTCATCAGGATCTGGAGTGGAAGGACAGGGGGAAGGGGTTCAGACTGACAGGGGAAGTTTAGGTGAGAAGTTCTTCCCTGGGAGGATGGGCAGGCCCTGGCACAGCGTGCCCAGAGCAGCTGTGGCTGCCCCTGGATCCCTGGCAGTGCCCAAGGCCAGGCTGGACACTGGGGCTGGAGCAGCTGGGACACTGGGAGGTGTCCCTGCCATGGCAGGGGTGGCACTGGATGGGATTTTATGTCCCTTGCAACACAAACCACTCCTGGATTCTGCAATTCTGTGAAAGCCCCCAGCTCACTGTTAAGGGCAGCCAACTAATTTCTTCCAAAAAACTTTCTACACAGTTACCTCTGGCCTCAGTCAAACACAGATGCTTGAACAGGCCACACCACAGCATCACATTCCCCAAATTCATTTCTGTTCCAGCTGGGTGCAGGGAGCTGCCTGACCTGAATTTCCTCTCTCCCTTGTCTGGAGTTTGCTCTGCTGATGCCTAACTGTATCCAGGCCAGGTTACTGGTGGAGCCGGGCTCCAATCTCAGCTTCTAAATAAAGCTGTTTGCGTGGTGTGGGGGAAGAGGAATGAGCGGCCACAGCCCCATTAGCGCCGCGTTGGGAGCTAATGAGTCCGAGAGGAATCCTGCATTCCGCGGGCTGCTTGGCAGAGTGGACCTGCTTGTAACAGTGGTTTATCGAGCTGCATTTTCCCCTCCTCTTTTTAAAGTTACTAAATATTTTATGAACATCTGTAGGGCAAAACATTCGCTTCCCTCTCCACACCAGCCCTCGGTAACTCACTCACTGCTTTTACTGCGCATTAAATTCTTTATGGGTGTAATTGTGAAACCTTCCGAGGTGCTTCCAGGGCACTCTTTGTCGGCGTACCCTCCGCGTGGTGACAGCCAGCACGGGGATGAGCAGCTGAGTGTTGCAGGTGGCGGTGCTGGGGACCCGGTTCAGAGCAGAGGCAGCCGAACCCCCGCTCTGGGCACTGTCCGGGCTGGACCCTGCCCCGCCTGCGGGGCGGCAGCGACAGGCAGGGGGACGTGGTGGCTGCAGGGTGCGAGCGCCGAGTGCTCGGGAAGGGTTTCCTTGGCAGGGGCAGCATTGCTGGGGATGATGGATGTGCACAGCGACGAGTCCTGACACATCTGCGACTGCCAGAGCCAGGGGGGCGCCGTGCTGGGGTGCCTGGGGTGCCTCTGCCTCCTCCTGAACGAGTCCAAAACTGGCAGTGATGTAGAAGGGAGGGAGACAGGGATTTCTGGTTGTGACCCGCGTGTCTGAGGGGTTGTTTTGGCTCTCCACAGGGAGCCCTGGGTTCCCTGCTTCGCCTTTGAGGTGTTAATAATCCACTGCACACTGCTCTGACATTCCAGGTGAGGGAATAGGGTTGTGATGGAGAAATGGATCGGGACAAACAGAAATGTCAACATCTGCCTTGAATTCTGGATGATAACTTGTTTGACTGTTCATATCTCTCTGATTTCCCTTTCCAGCTTCAGGGATACATGGCAGGCAGGAGCAGCCAGGGAAAAAGGAGCTCCAAGGGAATGCTGAGAGAGCATGGCAGAGTGCAGAATAGTTTTAAAAATATATAAACAGAGGTATTCACACTGGAAATGTCATCCCAGGAGTTGCTGCCCTTCTGTCTCATACTGAAAGTGACATGGACAGAACCCCACATCCTGCTGCTTTCCTGCTGGGAAAGGGACTGACAAAAGGACCTGAGCCTGCAGGGAAGGGTCCAGGCCCCAACTTATGGGCTTTGCCTTCTCGTGGGTGCTGTACCCCAAGTTTGGCACTGGGAATTTGGTGTGGAAGAGTGTGTGAGCAGAGCTGGGGAAGCCAATTTGCTGAGAGGGACCCCGGCTGCTTCTTGAATCTGGCAAAGCCTCCTGCAGCACCTCAGGGGAGACACAAGCTTGAAATCTTAATTAAAAAGCAGAAAGCAGGGTTTCATGCTAGGCTGATATTGTGACTCTCTTCCCTTTATGGACAATTCTTATGCAAGCTCCTACTGTGTCTGTGGAATTGCTAATTTAAAGGAAGTTACAGATCTGTGCAGTGCAGGGCCTGTGTCAGCAGTGTTTAACATCAGGAGATCGAGGTGTGTGCTGATCCCTTTAGTTGTTAGGAACTTTCTTTTTATTTCTTGCAATCCTTCCTTTCTTGTCATCCACTCCAGAAAACACCAGAAGGAACATTGCCACCACCTGTGGTGCATGGAGAGAACACCAATAAACCAAAGTGTCTCTGTTCAGCACTAAACCCTGTTCTTGGCCAAACAGTGGCAGGGTCTGGATCAGCAGGGGACATCACTTGGGGGCTTCCCAGTCCTCAGCTCCCCTCTGGAAATTTTCAGGGGGAACAGCACAGTGCATGGGCATCTCCAGCCACAGAGGCTGAAAACAGGATTTGAGAGACCTGTGGTTTATGTTTTACTTGATCCAGGCCTGATGGATATTTTGGAAAGGCAGATTGACATTATCTAATCAAAGCCAGTCCATAATCAGCCAGATGGGACAGAGCTGTTCCACCTCCAGCTGAAAATGAACCAAGGATTTTGGCCTCTGGAGACGGTTGGCTTTCTCTTCCTGCTTGATTAGGGAAGTACAAGCTCCTCTCTTGAGGCACAACTTTGAAAAATGTAATTTAATTCCTTTCACTTCTCCATCTTTTTAAGAAAATAATTTCTTCTGTCCTGTTAGATCAGGAACCTGATAGTGATGGGAAAATTTATGAGGTCTGAAAACAGAAACCTTTGGGATGGTCCTAATAGGAGCAATTTACTCAGAATTTGGGAGATTTTAGGAACAGGCTGTACCTTATGGAGATAGAAGACTTTGGAGAGATCCATCTGGAGGTCCCTTGGGCACCTGGGCCCTGCCCCACACCAGATTTTGGCCAGACATGACTTGCACTTCCTGGCAGAGATTTAAGAAAGATCTGAGTTCAGCTTGGTGCCAGCAACAGATGAAATCCAAGATAACTTTATCTGTGCCCTTCTGGAGGAAGGATGTTCAATGTCTGATCTGATTGTGAAACTCATGGCAAGGCCAGGGGAGACCAAACACAGAGATGAGTTTGGAAAGTCATTAGAGAAATGTGGCCAGAAAAGGGCCATCAAGGGCTTTTAAACACAGGTTACTCACAGCTCCATCTGGCTCAGGAAGGCCTCGAGCTGCAGATGGCCAGAACTGGGAATAGTTTATGACCTGTCCTGCTCCTGTGCCAGGCCTCCAGGAGATTGGCCTCGATGGACTTTTGATCTGATCCAGGAAGCTCTTCTTATACCCTTATCACAAATGGCCACTGAGAAATGAGAAGAGATTGATCAAAATGGGAACTGGGAGGAAATTCAGGTTGCATCTGACTTTGTTGCTAGCTCCTTGCAGGAAGGCAAGGTTTGGACACAATTTGGGTCTTTCTCTTTGTCCCAGAGAGGTTCAAACTCCATCCCTGTGAGCCAGCTGGGAGGACACACAGCCCAGGAGTTTGCATAGGGTACAGATCAGGACATGGAGGAGAAACCTCCTCCTTTCAGCTTGTGGGGATGATGCTGGGGATTTTCTCTGGGAGCTGCTGCTCACAGGGGTCTGGGAGAGCTGGAACATGTCCAGGCTGCGCAGAGAGTGAGAGCACAGGCGTGGGCTGGTGCTGGTCTCAGTCCAGCTGCTCCCAGACAGAGCAGGCCAGCGAGGAGCTGTTGATGGATGAGTCCATCATCTCACTGAATCGAGGTTTGCGTCTGCCTTAGGGCACGGCTGTAAATGAGCCCCTAATGGATTCTGCTCCTAAAGCTTCCCTGTAATACAGAAATAGCTGCATCCCCAGACATAGGAAAGGGGGGCAGAGATGGATACACAGAGGGAAGGGATGCTGGAGCCCCTCAGTGGTTAACAGGGCAAGAAAACCCCTCCTGAAGCTGCTGGGGTGATGCTGAGACTGGTGAGACACTGGGAAATGGGAGATGTGGCCACCCCCTCCCTCAGCCCAAACTCTGCTTTGTTGCCACTGCTGCTGTTGTAATAAACACCCCTGAGGTATCAGTGCCTCCCAGACAGCCCCCACACTTGGGATCAGCAATGCAGCTTCTCCTGCCCCTGCCCCCTTCCCACATCCCTGCCCCTCAGCAGCCTGGTTTGGCTCAGATATGGGATGGGAACAGGCTGTGCTGTGGCACATGGGAGACCACGTCCTTTTCCAGCCAGGACTGTGCTCCTGGTGCTCCCTCCTGCACATCCACCTCCACATCCTCCCTGCTCTCCTGCTGGGTTAAACAGAGGCAGACACAGCTCCACTGCTTCTCCAGAGGGAGGACTGGAAATGCTGAACAGCTCTGCACCACTCCTGTGTCTGCAAACAAACAAACAAACAAACACACAAATGGTGTCAGCTCTGCAGGGATTTCAGCACCTCAAAGCTGTCCTTGATTCTGGAGCTCTGTGATAGACAGAGCTGATCCTGACCATGCAAAGGACTCAGGTTTGGAGAAACCAACGCCAGACTTGGAGGAGGCTGCAGAAGAAGGTACTGGCATAGTGGAAGGTGGACTTGGCTGCTCTTTAGAGGTCTCTTCCAACTCAAATCATATATTCTGTGGTTCTCCCTTATCCTGGAGCAAAATCCCCAACTCTGTTCAAGTCAAGCAGGAGAGAAATCCAGGAGCTGATTGCAAACCTGGTCTGGGCAAGAGGAGAGGACCCTGTGATGCAGCAGCTCTGGAGTTGCTTCCCAGACCTGCTCCCCTTTCTGCAGCTGAAATTTGCCTTTCAAATGCCAACCCCTGCAGGTGCAGCAGCTGCCCCTTGGCTGCTCTGCTGGGCCAGGCTGAGCCCTGGCACTCGTCCTGGCCACACCACCCTCCCTTGAGCCAAAACTGGAGTTCAACAGGGAAAAAACTCTGCCTCTCGCTGCAGCTCACAGGGATGATCTTGGGTCTCGTACACAGGCTGGCAGACGCTACCGTGCAAGGAATGTTTTTAATCTGCAGATGATTCCCTTCCCCTTGCCCTCCATCGTTTCACGGCCCCTCCCGCGGGAGCGGAGCCCCGGCCGCGCTCCCGGTAAGCGCCCGACTCGCCGCCGCTAATTCCGCCCGCCGTTCCCCGCAGCAATAATCCAAATGAATTAATCCGGTATTAGCGGAGAAGGGACATTGGAACTGCATGGGAATGGTGCTGCAATCAAATCACATACGTGTCAATTCAAAAGAAGATCTCTTTATCTCTTTAATAGCTTTTTTACCTGCCTGGGACTGCAGTTTATTCTCAAGGACGGGCTCTCATATTAATATAATTTACAGCTGTTCTAAAATGTTTTCTGTCTTTTACAGCTTGTTCTAAATATTTTAGCAAACACAAAGTGGGTTTCTTTCTTTCATCCTCCCTTGAGATGAGGCAGAAGATGATAAAAATCCTAGTTTTCCCCACAGCAAATGTACCTTTTTATAGCTTATTGGGAATCAGGCAAAATGGATCAATTAGGTGATCGTGTGGAGCAGCTTCTTGTTTATGAGGTGATAACTCCAGGCAGAGAGGAACAAACTCTCTGGGTGTATGGCCAGTGTGTTTATTTGGAAGATGTATTTTTACAAGGCTGTTAGGAAACACCATAAATTTATTATTTACACTGGATAAAGGTCAGCCTAATCAAGGACTTAAGGAAAATGGGACATGGATGCCAAATTTAAGGTCTTGTCCAAAAGTTGTCCTCCTGCTTGAGGCTTTCCCAGCTGCTCAGTGATCTGGGGAGGTTCCCCTCGGGGGAAGGAGGGAGAGGGGACAGATTGCAGAGATTGTCACCTCCCCTGAGACAGGACCTGGAACCTGGGCCACGGTGGGGGACAGGGATGAGGATGCTGCATCTGTCCTGTTCACGCTGCTGCCTTGGGTCCCTTCAAGCTCTGGTGTCTGTTTCCTGGTGCTCCAGGGAGTTTGTGACCAAGCCAACTGCTGTCATTGTCTCCTCTCAGTTTGGGGGTCGTGCCTCAGGAGGAGACTGTCTGGTGACACTGTCCTAGTGACACCAAGCACCCAGCAGAGATTCCCCATCACTCAGAGGTGTGTAGTGCCCCTGATGGGTAGTTACACCCTAGTGCTTTGCAGAGAGGAGACTCTGGGTGGGAAGAAGGGCTGTGACCACATGGAGATGTCAGAGAACACAGCACTCCCAAGGACAGCTGAGCCAGAGCCCTTCTCTGGGGTGACAAACCTCCTCTGTGGCAGGTGACAAACCCACCTGTGCTCTGGTTTGCCCCACGCTGTGCAGAAGCCCCTCTAGAGGCTGGATAAACCAGCCTGGAGCATCTCCCCAGCTCCTGAGGCCCCAGCCCCAGATGCAGCTGCTGGGATTGGTCCCGTGCAGCCCCGAGCCATTCCCTGCTCTCGTCTCTATTTTCTCGCCGTCATCTGGAGTCGCACATCACGGCTGAAATATGAAAGAAACAAATTAGAATTACCTCGCTGGTGTGACAGCGAGGAGAGCTGCGAGTAGGGGAAGCTGAATGGAATGATAAATCCCATCGCTTAAACCATGTAATGAATTTTCCCGGAGATTTGTCTCAGAGTAAAGAGAGGGAGAGGAGGGGGAAAGTATGAAATTCTCCTCGGATTTTGCAGTAGGGTTGCAGGCAGCTCTGACTGAAAAGTGTAAATCTGGAGAGTTCGTGCCTGCAGTGCATCCAAATAAGTTCCCCTTCCTTAATAGTCCTGGGTGCAATTTTCAGAGAAATGTCAAATCTTCTTTGCCTCCACTGGCACTCGGTCTAATAACATTATTTTGTCCGAGGAGCCTGGAGAACTAATGTGTTTCAGGAATAATTCTGCATCTGAATATAGGAAAGAGGATTTTTTTGCATTACATGGAAATATTTTTGTGCTATGAGGGACTTTTGTGGGGGTTGGAACATCCTTTGCCACTGATTTGTTGGATGACCTTGGATAAATCACTGTCCTCTCTACGCCTGTCTCTCCTTCCTTCTCTGAATGTCTCATGGATTTAGGTTTCAAGGATTTTAGGGGAGGGACCAAATTTTGTTGGATTTTTAGGATTTCTGGAAGAGTCACTAGGAGTGAGATGCATGTGTGAGCACAGCTCCAGCCAGGGAAGGAAAGACACAATGTCATAGACTCTTTCCTTGGAGGGTGAGAAGGAAAACAGGCAAGAAACATGAAGAAGTCCGAGTTTTCCTCAAAAGCAGAGGTCAGGAACCCACAGACCACACCTGAAGTACCCTCCTTCCCAGTGAGCTCCAAAGAAACAGATTTAGAGAATGGAAATCCCAAATGTTGCTGTGTTCTCTAAAATACCTGTCCCAAGGCAGGAGTGAACCTGTCTGTCTGGAGATGTGTTTTGAGGGCTGCAAAAATAACACCCCAGTGCATTTCTACCAAGGCTGCTCCTGGAGCAGAGGCTGGGAAACCAACCGAGACCTTGCCAGCCCTGGGGAGCCCTGGCAGGATGAAGATCTCAGTTCACAACATCCAAACTCAGTAAAAATGGGCTCTCTGTGACATCCAGGCTGTTCCATCACTGCCAGCAGCTCCCCCCTCCTTTTCTCACGGGAATATTGAATTTATTAAAAAAAAAAAATCCTTATTTTTTCAAGAGAAGCCCAAAGGAAAAACCCTGCAAGTTGCCTCCCGAGGAAACGGAGCACAGAACATGAACAAGCTACAAATACATGCCAGGAAAAATCCATAAAAAGCAATATTCCCTGAGGTAAAAGGAGAATATTCTCTGTGTTCAGACCATGCTCACCTCACCCTGTTTTCATTCAAAATTGGGTGTTGGCTGTCCTGGCCATACCCAGCCTGAGGGGGTGTGCAGGATGCAGCAGATTTTAAAGGACTTCTGAGGATTCTCTGCAAAAAGCGCATTTTATTATTGCCAAAACGAGAGAGATTATTCTTACAAATGAGCCCCTCATGGTGCAGCATCACCTGGCTAGGTGTCACTATAGAAAGGAAAGGTTTTCATGCAATTTCTGATTGCATCCTCCCCTCCTACTGTCTGCATGAGGGATCTCCTCTTTTTCTCAGACTGTTCTAGTGGAGGAATTTCCCCATTGAAAGGGTGGTCAGGCCTTGGCAGGGGCTGCCCAGGGGTTTTGGAGTGCCCATCCCTGGAAGTGTCCCAGGAATTCCTGGATGTGGCACTCAGAGCTCTGGGCTGGGGACAAGGTGGGCATCGGGCACAGGTTGGTCTTGGAGGGCTTTTCCAACCTCAATATTTTTGGGATTCTATGATTCCATCTCCCACAGGTGCCATCTTCCTCTCTGCCCCTGCTCCCAACCAAGTCTCCAAGGCCATCCATCCATATCCATCATCCATCCATAATCCATCCATCCATCCATCCATCCATCCATCCATCCATCCATCCATCCATCCATCCATCCATCCATCCATCATCCATCCATCCATCATCCATCCTCCACTGGACAGTTATGGATTTGCTGCACAAGGGTCACTGCTCACGCTGATTTGGCTCTGCAGCCCCAGCTGAGCCCCCTCTGGTTCCAGGGAACATTTCTGGGATTGGCAGCTCTGGCACACAGAGGCACCAGGCCCTGCCAGCTGAGAAATGAACCTTGGCACTCACAGCAAGCAGGAGGTAATGAAGGAGGTAATGAAGAGCAATAGGAGTTTTAAGCAATTCATTTTCCCCCCGTCACTCCCCTTCCCACCATCTCTTTTTCCCTTTTCCTTCATATCATTGGTTCAAGAGCAGAGGTGAGGCCATGTGCCCATTCCCTGGGAGCCTGGCCAGTGTCCCAAAGCCCTCTGGGGCAGGACCTGTCCCTGACACTCAGCCTGACCCTGCCCTGGCACAGCTCCAGCCGCTCCCTCGGGTCCCACAAACTGGAAGCTGATGTTGGGTCCATCCTACTGGGGAATTTTCCAGAATCTTCTCATCCCTGAAGCACGCTCCCATCCAAACCCTGCCACCACCCAGTGCAGCTCTCATCCACCCTCGTGTGATCCTGAGCAGAGCCTGTTTTCCCATTTCCCTCTGGAAAATGGAGCCCACTGGTTTTGCATGGATTGGGCCATGAAACACGAGGAAGATTTGTTTGGATCCAGCTGGAATTTGCTCTCCCAGGAAAGAGGCAGTGTGGCACAAAGGATTGCAGTGCAAATTACACTTTCCTTTATTTGGGCTTCAGATTATGGAACTAAAATTAAATTCAAACTCTTTGCAGGAAGGTAATTTTTCCTAATCACTCACACTGCTGCACAGATCTCTACAACTTGATTACGTTCTAATTAGATTAATTGGATGGAGAATAATTTCTTTCTCCAAGAAGATCAACTACAAACCACTAGTAATTCTATAGACTCTGCGGGGGGGAAAAATACCCACAACAGAATAACCCCAGCACTCATTCAGAGCTTTAAAACCAAAGCACAGAATACCCAGTAATTAAATTGTTAAAGAATTTATGAGGATATCTGGATGAGCTCGGGTGTTGTTTTTCATTCCTTTCTCTCTCTTTCATAATTTTCCCTTCTGCTCTCCCTTTTTTTCTCTGGGCCATAAACTGAGATGTGGAATTCCAATTCCTTCATTGATTTCTGAGATAAAAATTTTAGAAACTCGAGTAACAAAAGGTTGCACTCCCACATTCTGCATGTGAAATGGATTGCCTTTGTTACAGGGCAGCAAATATTGAACTGGGTAGTGCTGTGAGGTCTCTGGCCTGAATACTAATGGTCATTATTTACCAGAAATGAACACGAGCCAGTGAGGATCAGCACCTCCTGATTGGCTTTGGCAGCCCAACAAAGGCATGGAGAGAGGGACAGGGGACATGGAAAGTGGATGCCGAGCTCAGTTCCTGTGCCTGGCCTGGCTTTAGGAGCCGAGCTGCCTGAGAATTAATGCCGAGCACTTTTCTGCAGGAAGCATCTGGTCACAGTGCACGTGGCTGTTCACACACCCCTGCAGTGTGCTCATGGCTGTTCACACCCCTGCAATGTGCTCCTGGCTGTTCACACAGCACTGCAATGTGCTCCTGGCTGTTCACAGCACTGCAGTGTGCTCCTGGCTGTTCACACCCCTGCAATGTGCTCCTGGCTGTTCACACAGCACTGCAATGTGCTCCTGGCTGTTCACAGCACTGCACTGTGCTCATGGCTGTTCACACAGCCCTGCACTGTGCTCCTGGCTGTTCACACCCCTGCACTGTGCTCATGGCTGTTCACACAGCACTGCACTGTGCTCATGGCTGTTCACACAGCACTGCACTGTGCTCCTGGCTGTTCACACCCCTGCAATGTGCTCCTGGCTGTTCACACAGCACTGCAATGTGCTCCTGGCTGTTCACACAGCACTGCACTGTGCTCCTGGCTGTTCACAGCACTGCAGTGTGCTCATGGCTGTTCACACCCCTGCACTGTGCTCATGGCTGCTCACAGCACTGCAGTGTGCTCATGGCTTTTCACACAGCACTGCAGTGTGCTCCTGGCTGTTCACAGCACTGCACTGTGCTCCTGGCTGTTCACACAGCACTGCACTGTGCTCCTGGCTGTTCACACAGCCCTGCACTGTACTCATGGCTATTCACAGCACTGCAGTGTGCTCATGGCTGTTCACAGCACTGCACTGTGCTCCTGGCTGTTCACACCCCTGCACTGTGCTCCTGGCTGTTCACAGCACTGCACTGTGCTCCTGGCTGTTCACACAGCCCTGCACTGTGCTCATGGCTGTTCACACAGCCCTGCACTGTGCTCATGGCTGTTCACACAGCACTGCACTGTGCTCATGGCTGTTCACACAGCACTGCAATGTGCTCCTGGCTGTTCACAGCACTGCACTGTGCTCATGGCTGTTCACACAGCACTGCACTGTGCTCCTGGCTGTTCACAGCACTGCACTGTGCTCCTGGCTGTTCACACCCCTGCAATGTACTCCTGGCTGTTCACACCCCTGCAATGTGCTCATGGCTGTTCACAGCACTGCACTGTGCTCCTGGCTGTTCACACCCCTACACTGTGCTCATGGCTGTTAACACAGGCTGCAATGTGCTCCTGGCTGTGCACTGCCCTGCAGTGTGCTCTGAGATCAGTGCATTCCCCATGTCCTTGCTGTTCTTTCTCTGCCTGCTCCCCGGGCAGTGCTGCCCCTGGCTGGGCACAGCTGAGCTGAGGTGCGGAAGTGGGGCTGTAAGTCGTGTTCCGTGCCGGTGCAGGGTGCTGAGCTGGGCACCCCGGGGCGCTGGGGACGTGGCAGCTGCAGACTCAACCCTGCAGCTCCTGGCAGAGCTCTCAGCACAGGATGAGGCGTCAGGGCCCGTTAAATTCTGGGAAGGACACATGGGCTCCTCGATTGCTCTCCGTAGTCTCTTAAAAATTAGCGGTGATTAGAACAGACAGGAAACTTCCCCACTTGACCTTCAGTGTGCCCAGAGAGGTCGGTTATAGGGGCACAAACTGGCCAGATTTGTTCTGGAGACTCTCAAGTCAACGCTACACTTTCCTGAACTGGCTCAGGATCACTCAGGTTTGAAAAGGCCTCCAAGGTGAGCGAGTCCAAGCTGTGCCCGATGCCCACCTTGTCCCCAGCCCAGAGCTCTCAGTGCTACATCCAGGAATTCCTTGTACTCCTACGGGGAGGTTAGGGTTAGGGTTAGGGTTAGGGTTAGGGTTAGGGTTAGGGTTAGGGTTAGGGTTAGGGTTAGGGTTAGGGTTCGGGTTTGGGTTAGGGTTATGGTTAGGATTAGGGTTAGGGTTAAGGTTAGGCTCCCTGGGCAGTTGCAATCCCTGCCCACCCTTTCTATAGGGAAATTCCTGCTCTGCCCACCCTGAGCCTCCCCTGGCCCAGCCTGAGCTTTTCCCTCTGCTCCTGTCCCTGTCCCTGTTCCCTTTAGCAGAGCCCGACCCCCTCAGCTGTCCCCTCCTGTCAGGGAGTTGTGCAGAGCCACAAGGGCCCCTGAGTCTCCTTTGCTCCAGACTGAGCCTTTTTCCAGCTCCCTCAGCCTCTTTTGGATCTCCTGACTCTTCCCAGCTCCATTCCCTGCCCTGGACACGCTCCAGCCCCTCCAGGTCTCGAGGCACTGTGCTCAGGACTGTCCCACACAGGTCCTAAGCAAATGCACCTTCCAACATTCAGTGAACAGGAAAATTGTGCCAGCCTGGAGATGTGTGGGAGGCTGTCACTGCCAAATGACCCCAGGCCCTCTTCCTTGCCCCCTCCAGCCCTTGGTTTTCCTGTGGGTTGGGTGGCAGATTTATGTCTCAGTGTCTCCCGTGGTGTTTGGCTGCTTTGTGCTAAATGCAAAGACCGCCCAGAGTCTGAAATATGAAAAGTGTTTGGATGGGGCAGATAGGCCACCCGCAGATATCATCCCCAGGAAAAATGGCAGAGCCACAGCGAGTGCTGAAATTAATAGCACGAGATCTATTAAAGGGATTAGACACACGTTTGAACTCCCATGACTTTATCTCTCGCTGCTTGTGGCAGGGACTATTTATTTCTACAACCCAAATGTCTGAAGGGTGATTTATAGATTGGAAGGTGGAGAGAAAGTTTGCACACTTGAAATCCCAAACCTCTGAGCTTTGGCTGGGGGTGAGGGATGGGGACTTGGCCCTCCTGGGCATCTCCATGGGTGTCTCAGCTGGGGCTGAGATGTGTCTCCTTCAGATTTGTCCACACTCTGGGCCATCCTGGAGAGCTTGAACTGGCTCCTGGCCAGCTCCTGGGTGAGAAGGTTCTCTGGGAGCATCCCAGCCATGTCCAGAGCATGGGATAGGGCTGGGGCCACTCCAAAACTGCTGACATTGGTGTTAGTGAAGTCATAGCCCAGGACACAAATCCTGCCTTATTTCCAAAGGGGAGCCTTTTTGGAGGGGGTTTGAGGACCCTCCATTTCCGGGGAAAAAGTTTTGGGGGAAGGCAGAGGGGTTGCTGCTTTCAGCAGCACATCCACATTGTATGTCTGGGAAAAGCACGAGCCACACCTGCAGCAGTGAGACTCTGACATTGTGTCAGCACTAAGTGCACAGCTGGGGTGCAGGTATCTCTGTATCTGTGAGATCAGAATGGCAAATTTGAGCTCTCAGAGGTGTGAGTGCTGGACTTCAGAGCCTCAACTGTTTTGGATGTGATTCTGAGTGTGGGGTTTGCAAGATTCAATGAAGAATAAAGCAGAAGATGGAAACCCTGTATCCAGGACCACCCAGCAGGGGTAGAGAACACTCCTGGAGCTGCAGGTCTCTAGTGTTTAACTGAGTCAGGGGTAATGGCAGAAACCATGTCCTAATTCTAAATGTCTCATTGGTACAGGTAAATGCTGGGATGTTCACAGGCTCCTGAATCTCCTGGTTCACAGCACAGCCTAAGCAGGTCCTTTTATGTTTCCTCACACTCGTTAGGAAGTTTTAAGAGATTGAAGAGAATGGAAAAATCAGATTTAGTAATTTCTTTTACAATATGCCCCTAAAAAGAGCCTCATAAAATATGAATTCCACCGAATGTGCTTGTTTCTAAATTCAGAACATGTGTCCAAGTGAATTTGTAGCTCAGGAAATGAAGGACAAACTGCCTGGGATGGGAGATGAACAGACAGGCAGCTGCCCTTTCCCTGCTCTGCCGTGCCTGCCGGCCCCTCCTGCCTACCAGGGCATTGCCCAAAATATTTTGCACCCACGGCACCCTCCTTGCTGTGCAGGGCTCCTCATTCAGCCAGATGCTCCCACCCTCATCTCCTCATGTTGGTATTAGACCTGGGAGCAGGGGGATGCCTCAGCCCCTTCTGGGGCTGCCCTGGGTTTTGCTCCCTGCGATCCCTCCACCTCCAGGGAATGACCTCACTTACACAGGAGGAGGGAAAATTTTCCTGTCCTGCCAAATGTTTTAGGTTCAGCAAACCTCCCCTGCCAACCACGCTGGGCTGGGAAGAGGAGCTCTCAAAAACCATTTGCAACATAAAAGCTTGGCAGAGTAAATTGCTTTTGATCTGTGCAAATAATTCCCTCGGCAATTTTGGGGAGGTTTTTGTATCCGTTTTTACCGTGTTAACTTTCTGTTTGTAATAATTAATTTCACGATAATCAGCTCGACATTGTGAAACGCAGAATCATTTCAAACCAGAAATGTCTTTTATTTTGCAACTATCAAGGCTGAAACATGAACAAAGACAAAAATGTCCCAGAGGCAGCCAGAAAGGAGGGGGTTGGATGCAGCCTCCTCTGAGCAGAAGTTCAGTTTTACCAAACAGACATTTTCTAAAGCCCCAGTCTTGTGCTGAGGACTGAAGAGGCATCCAAGTCAATATTTTTTCCTTTTTCCTTTATTTTTCTTGGTTTTTAAGGTGTCATAAAGTCTAGCTGCAACCTTTTCAGGGTGGCAGCTCTCGCTGAGCTCCTTTCTCTCCAGAGTGGGAACAGGACCCAGGGAGGGAAGAGCAATGGGAACATTTCTGGCCATGCTGAGCCCTCCTAAGTGACCCAGCACGGCCTGGAGAGGGGAGGGAGCTGGGCTTCAGTCAGCCCCACCTCCAGGTGTCAGACCCCAATTCCCAGCCCTCCCTTCCCCAGCAATGGATCAGCTGGTGCCATCCCAAAGGA